>NC_062283.1:83235560-83835560 GCF_902655055.1 Lutra lutra
CTTTTAGCTTGTTTCTTTATCCCTGTAAGAATTCCCTTTATAAAAATTCAGCTTTGCTTCAAATTATAACTGTTGATGGGGGGCAGGAACGTACCAACAAAACTCAGATACTTGTATCTGTACATCACTGCATTTCTCCACATGTTTTTATCCTTGCAGTGGTCTGGGGGCTCCCACAGGATCCCTCCACCCTGTTAGTGCCCCATCCCAAACTCACTCAGCCAACCAAGTCCCAACCTTGTGCCAAGCAGTATGCCTAGTACTGGGACCACAGAGACAAATAAGAAATGATTTTTCCTGAAGAGGGTTTCATTTAGCTGGAGAAAAGCACAGGCAATCAGACACAATACAAAGATGAGGCAATAAGTGCTAGAATCGAAGGTCATGGACTCTCAGTGAAACACCCGTAGTTCAAGAAGCTCTTGAAAAGGTACCATTTGAAATAGTCTGTGAGGATGAGAGGAGTTTATCAGGCAATGGAGGGAGAGGCTGCAAAGGATGTGGAAGGGCCCACCGGGGAGGTGTGCAGGGCGTGGTGGGTCAGGAGAGGAGAGGAAGATGAGGTGGGAGAAGAGGGCAGAGAGGGAGACTGGGGTCAGCTCAGGAGGGATCTGAGGTCAGATGCTGAGGAGTGTTTCCGCCATGGAGGATTTCACCACAAAGGTTAAAATACGTGTAATACAATGTCCCATTGCAGAGATTTTCAAAAAGAGAGAATGGGGTTTGACATAGATGTATTCTTCTGAAAGGGAATGCTGGTCTTCATTTCCCTGACTCAAGAATGAGAGGCAGTGTTCCTGATATGGTGTGTGTTGTAAGAATCACATGGGGTGTGTGAAAGCGCCTGGTAAATTGTGCAGCAAGGTGTAGAGGTGAAATCCTTTTTCATGTCACACGATAATAACGTCAGATGGTGAAACTCTTGTCAAGGTGAACGCTGGGTGGACAGCTCACTTCCGAGCCTCAGCGCCCTCTGGAGATTGAACCTTGAGGGTATTTCCAGCAGATTCTGCAACATGGACTTCAGCACCGAGGCCTCTCTCAAAATCACCTTCTCGAAATTGCATACTCATCTTCTACCCTTGGCTTTCGATGAGGGTCCCCACAAGAAGCAGCATCGAAACCTTCCTCAAGAACTTTGGTCTTTAAATATCTCACTGTTGTCCATGAGTCAATTAATTAATTCATTATCCTACATCATGATCATAATCATTAGAGAATGAGTGAATGAATGAATGCCAACTAAAGAAAATAAGAGAGGGTGCCCAGGAAGATTTATATACTAGAATGTTCACTCAAGTGTTATTTATAATAAGAAAAAATCAGAAACAACTTTGAATTCTCTTGAAGGTGGAGAGAAGCAAATAAACTGTGGTCTACCTCCAGGGTGCAGTATTTTGTAACCATCAAAAATGATTTCAAACATCATGATATGAAAAACTGTTCATAATATTTAGTGAAAAAAATTGTAGAGCATACCATTTGCTCCCTATTTGGGGATGAAAAAAAAATAGTAGTCCTGCCCAAAAATGACTGAAAATAATAGATCAAATTGTAATACTCAGTTTTTTATGCATGAAATTATTACAAATATTTTTCTTTCTTTCTTTTTTAAAGATTTGATTTATTTATTTGAAAGAGAGAGGGCATGTGCATGTGTGAGAGAACACTATTGGCAGGAGGTGGGGCAGAGGGAGAGGGAAAGGGAGAAGCAAATTACCACTGAGTAGGGAGCCAGGACTCTGGGTTCAATCCTAGGACCCTGAGATCATGACCTGAGCCAAAGGCAGATACTTAAACTTAACCAACTAAGCCACACAGTGGCTTTTTAAACAGAAACTCTTTTCTTTTTAAACAGATTTCCAGAATTAAAAGAATTGCTACTTAATTCAATAATGAGGAAAAACTAATGTTAAAAAAAGATTTATATTAAGTAATCTTGTGCTAAGAAATTATTATCCTATGGTTTATGCTTTTATATTTTTGAAGGAATCTCTGGTCTATTAGTACCAGTCTGGGAGATTTTATTCTAATAACTGGAAGTTTCCGAGTTCCTCAACCCCCTTTTCTCTGAGAGAGATGGAAAACCACTTTACTTTCTCACCAGTCTATTTTCAATTGCTTTGTTAATAAAATGAAAAAAAAAAAAAGTAACTTTATTTCGAAAACATTCCCATCTGGCCAACCAAAATATTCTGAGTGATATAAAGCAAACATGCTAAGGACACAAAAGAAGTTTAAAGACTTATTTCTGTACAGAAACAGCTTATGATTTATGTGGGAGGATGAGACAAATGCAGGGAACAACTAAGACATAAGAATCATAGTGATTTCATAAGAGTAACAGTGATTTTCCAAGATTAGACCATCATTTTGATTTGATAGATGAAGATAAAGAAGCTAAGAGACAGTGGTTTTTCTAATGTCACACAAAGATCCAGGAATCCTGGTTCCACTGCACTGTAAAAATGCAGGATAATACTTGAAATCCAAGAGGAAACCAAGGTCAGCAGCCTCTATGAAAGAGTTAAAGAAAGAAGGGATTGGGGGTAGGGGGTAGTTAATAACCATCCCCTGGGCTTTGACTCTTCTTCAACAGGCATTGGGGCTATGGGCCCTCAACCACTGAGACTATCTCATTGACGATATCCTGTTGAGCAGAGGGGCAGTTGTCTTCCCTTATCCATGGGGGATACATTCCAAGACTCCCAGAGGATGCCCGACACTGCAGATAGTACCAAACACTGTTATGTTTTTTTCTGATACATATATACCTATGATAAAGTTTAATTTATAAATTAAGCACAGGAAGAGATTAATGGTAGCTCATAATAAATAGAACAATTATAACAATACACTATAATGGAAGTTAAGTCAATGTAGGCTCTCTCTCAAAATATCTTATTGTACTGTACTCACCCTTCCTCTTCTTGTGAAGATGTAAGATGATAAAATGCCTATGGGAAGAGAAGTGATGATATAGGCACTGTTAAGTAGTGTTAGGATACTGCTGACCTTACGACGATAAGTCTTCCATTGACCATGGGTATCTGAAAGTGGAAAATGAATTTATGGATGGAGGGGACTACTGTGTTTCTATGGCATCACACGCTAGACTTATGATGTGCTTCACTTTCACAGAGATAAAAATCAAATGTTCAGTTGGGATGCTTTTAATCGCAAATGACAGACACTCAACTCAATCCATAACAAAATAAATAAATTAGAGGTAGAGGAGGAGGAATTTATTGAAACATAACTGGGATGTAGCAGTCTTTGAGATTGGCCAGGTTTCGAGTTCAGATATTATTAAGGCTCTTGTTCACCTTCCTTTTCTTTCTTTCTTTCTTTCTTTCTCTCTCTCTTTCTTTCTTTCTTTCTTTCTTTCTTTCTTTCTTTCTTTCTTTCTTTCTTTTTCTTTCTTTCTGATTTTATGTATTCATTTGCCAGAGCAAGGGGAGCAGCAGGCAAAGTGAGAAGGAGAAGCAGGCTCCCCACTGAGCAGGGAGCCCAATGTGGGCCTCAATCCCAGGACCCCGGGATAATGACCTGAGCCAAAGGCAGTCACTTAACCAACTGAGCCACCCAGGCATCCCTTGTTCACTCTTTCTATTTCACTTTGTCTCTGCTTGGATTCATTCATTGGGCATGTGTTCCTCAGATCATTGGCAAGATGGCTGCCAGAAATCAAGGTTCACACCTACTGTTTAGGAACACCCTGAAGATGTTTCCCTCAAAAGCTCTAGCAGAAAAGTTCTTGAGAAGACACTTATTCCCCAGACTTTGCCATGTGCCTGTCCCCGAGCCCATCACTGTTGTAAGGGGATCTGGTTTGTTGGAGATTCAGTCCCATCCTAACCACCAGAATATCGCTCCCCTTAGTGAAGAGGTGTCCTATTAATAGATGACGTGTTGGCAGAAGGGGAGGGATTGCCCATCACATGTCCACTGTGGAAGGTGGGGTCAATGATCTGAGTATTAACAGTGTAATGTACATGATAAATACAGAGGGAGAGAAAGGAGTAATAATGGGATTACTAGCGCAGTTTTCCCAGAGAAGATAGGTGATGACACATGCTAGGATAATATACAATTCTGTTCATAATAGACTAAATCAAGCCTAATTGGAAAGTAAATCTCCTCTTAAGAACACTCACACTATACTCACAGAGAAAAATATGTTTTTATGACATACGCTTTTAGGAGTAATTGCAGTGACTAGAGTAGTCCAACCTGCAGCTGTTTGGAATGAGATTATGCTTTTGAACAAATATTTAGTCTGGATCTAAAAGGTAGAGTTGAAATAGCAATATCTCTTTAGGTAATGACTTCAGAGATTAATCACTCATACAGCTAATGGAGCTGTTCATTAGGCAGCCTAACTTCTGAAAACATTACCTGTATGCGAGAGTGAACTCTCCTCACCAGTGTGGTGGGTGCAGCATTTATCACAACAATAATTCCTCCTGACATTTGTCTTCTGATTTATACTGCCATATATTAACTCAGTTGATCTTTATAACATTCCCGGGAAATAGGCACTATTGTAATCACCAACATTGTATAGATAAGAAAACCAAGGCATAAAGAGATCACAGAACTAAGGAAAGGTGGACTCTGCTTCTCCCACCATGTTTTTCCATAGCTCTTACCGGAGGAGTGCATGTTTGCTGACAGAGGATAGAGTTTGAATCTTGCCTCCACCACCCACTACCTCTGTAACTGTGCCCTTTTGTCCCTCATTGTCTCAGTTGTAAAGAAGTGATAATCATTATCTAATACAATGGTATAATGCTGAACACTGTCTCTCTTCTTAGGTTCTCCTATGGGGTCTCTCTCCTGCTCTCCAGACACCATTCAGCTTAGCCTCGAGGTTGGAGCAGGGAAGAAGAAGGGATCACAGCCTATTTTCTGGGCCATGAGCCTAGTAAAAGAACCCACCCACAGGACGGGGAAGTAAAAATGCAGCCAGAAGCTTCTGGCCTGAGGGGTAAAAACAGTGAATGAAAGGGGAGGAAAAGGACACCTTCTTTCTTTCACCTTCTCAGGCATAAATTCAAGGGGAAGGAATGTGGGTGTACCCAACAGAAGGTCTTCTGGCTCCATTTGTGTTCATATGGGAAGGCAGGTCCCCCTCGGGCCCCCATCTCACCCAGATCTGTCCTGAGTAGTTTTGTCAAAATCTTGCTGCATGGCGGCCTGATTAAGCAGAACAAGGGACCTAATTTAACAACCCGGAGTGGCCCTGGCAGGGTGAGGACTGGCTGGGAATTTGCTAGTGTCCCCAAAACTGAGAGCTCTAGATGAACAGAAGGTACCCGGAAAATATAGGGAGTCAGAGTTGGAGATTTTGATTTGAAAATAGTAAGTCTAACTGAATGCTTTTGCTTTTCCCTGTGAAAATACATTTCTGTTTTTATAGTGAATTTAGCAACTAGGGTTTTCCTTCACAAATGTACTTTGAGGCCATTATCTCTTCATTCTGAAAGCAAGACATTTCATAATGTCCTTCAGAAGTATTAATTAGCATGGAGCAAATACTAGGTTATAAGCCAGAATAAAGCTTCATGTTTTAAGAGAAATATGCATCCCATTTTTTAAAAAGATTTTATTTATTTATTTGACAGAGAGAGATCACAAGTAAGCGGAGAGGCAGGCAGAGAGAGAGAGGAGGAAGCAGGCACCCCACTGAGCAGAGAACCCGACGTGGGGCTTGATCCCAGGACCCCAAGATCATGACCTGAGCCGAAGGCAGAGGCTTTAACCCACTGAGCCACCCAGGCGCCCCTTGCATCTCATTTAATATTGCGATCTCATTTAAACATGAAATTAGGGACGCCTGGGTGGCTCAGTGGGTTAAGCAGCTGCCTTCGGCTCAGGTCATGATCCCAGCGTCCTGGGATCGAGTCCCACATCGGGCTCCTTGCTTGTCAGGGAACCTGCTTCTCCCTCTGCCTCTGCCTGCCATTCTGTCTGCCTGTGCTCGCTCTCTCTCCCTCTCTCTCTCTGACAAATAAATAAATAAAATCTTTAAAAAAAATAAACATGAAATTAAAAAAAAAACTCATAGAAACAGAGAACAGATTGGTGGTTGCCAGAGGCAGGGAAGGGGGTGGGGGTAGTGGGTGGGTAAAATGGTTGGAAGTGGTCAAAAGGTACCAACTTGTAGTTATAAGATAAGTAAGTCCTGGAGATACAACATACAACAAGGAGACTAGAGTTAACAATATTGTATTTACATTAGAAAGTTGTTAAGAGAGTAGATTTTGAAAGTTCTCATTACAGGGGAAGAAAGTGTGTAGCTATATGTGGTGATGGATGGTGGCTATACTTAGGTATTGTGGTGGTCATTCTGCAGTTTATACACATATCAAATCATTACGTTCTATACCTTCAACTATCACAATAGGTCAGTTATATCTATGTGAAACTGGAATAACCGAATACGTGTTTTTACAACCAGCTTTCGTGTTTATTTGCTTGTGAACGACGAAGGGCTGTTGTTTCAAATGAAACCCAGTCATCCTGCCACTACGGCGTGCTCCTGTGGCTCTGTGGTTTGCTCTGAGGGCTGATGCACCCAGGTCCTGGAGGGCATGGTCTTCAGGGACTTTCAGAGTCACTGGCACAAAGATCCAAACCATTACCAGCAGCTTTAATCTTGACACACCATGTAAGCATCGGCTGGCAGACAATACTGCACGTGTGTATTTCTTTGCAGACTTCCTCTTAACACAGGGTGGTCTCTGTCAGACATGGTCATTCACAGAAACAGAACACTCTCCTTCTTTTGGGCATCTCTCTCCTCTGGCTACATGTTGAGGAGGGCAGAGTTTCTCAACCTTTTATGATGGCCATTTGTGCCAGATGATCTGTCCTTGTAAGGAGCTTGTCTATACGTGGTGGGATGTCTAATAACATCTCTGGACATACTCACTAGACACTTACTGGCAACAATCAAAGTATCTCCAGACATGGCCAAATGTCCCCTAGCCTGGGTTGGGTGGGTGGGAGAAAAATCCCTTCTAGTTGAGAATCGTGATGTACAGTGTGACCCCTGCAGGCTCTTGGTCTACATGTATTTCACTGGCTATCACCTCTGCTGGGGGACCCACCCCTAGCCCACTGTGGGCCCGGCCTCAAGCCCTTGTGCAGATTCAGCCAGTAAATCAAGGGAGCTTGGTTAGTGCTGGCTGTGGGTGTAGATGCCTGTGAGGGGTTAAGTGGGCAAGTGGGTAGCTCCCTAGCCTCTAGCAAAGTCTATATTTGCTTCATTTTCTGCAGAATTTAGTTAATTCTTAGTAAAATTACTGTGATAATCAGGAACTTTCTTTTTACCTCAGTTAGCCTGAAAACATGACCCCATCTGTCCTTGTTAATGTGTGCCATGATATAAATAAGTTTGGGGAAATGCTATGGTAGCAATTTAGAAGGATGTTCCTAAAAACAGAGAAGCTCCCCTCAAGGGTTTCTCCACATCGTTTCTAGTGGACCACTTGCTCATGAGAAGAAGGAAAATCATTTCCTAGTTCCTCCTCTGTCAGTGGGAGGGCTTCATTACTTCCTGATTAAAATCCCCAAAGATGGGGACTCCTACCCAGAAATGACATTTTGGTTATGTGACTGAATCGCCCCCTCCTCCCAGAATCAATGGAGGGAAATGAATGGAGGCCATATCCATCTGCTGTATTCTTTTCCCCCTCGAAAATCCATGTACTTGACCCAACTAATTAAAAGTGAGAACTGAAACAAACAGCTGGATTCATTTAAGACGGTGCCTTTTCCTTTCAACTTGAAATAAACTTTTCAGCAGATCGCCTTTGTGGCAGTTGAAGGCCAACATAAATTTAAGCAGCGGGTCGCTTGCCTTTAAGAGACCAGAACTCCCTGGCTCTTCGGCCAACAAAGCCTTGGCTGGGGGTTGGTGGGCAGCCTTGAGGCACCAGGCTGTCAGCTTCTCACACAGAAGTGGGGGCATCTGCTCTAGGGGAAGATGTGCCCACTTCAAATACAACCTGGCAGGGGGACCCTGATGATGGGCTCACAGGTCGTCAACCGATATCATAGCCTGCTATTCAACAGGGTCCCCTGCCCAGGTCCCGGTCGATTCTCTCCATGGCATCCCTCCTGCTCAGGCAATAGAAGATTGCTAATTTTCCAAAGAGGGAAAAAGCGACAGCATGCTGTGAAAATCTCTGTTGACTGTGCGAAAGTAGTGTTTGTCCTCATTTCTCCAGCTTCAGCTTTTGTTCAAGTTTGTCATTTCTCAGAGGGAACGGAGGCTACTGATTACCAAAGGATTTTTTGCTCTGCATTGAATGCAGGTCTGCTGGTAGCATATGTATCGGTACCAACCAACAAAGCGGGATGAGACAGTACGGATGGGCAAGGTCAGAGTTTCATTTGTTAACTCATTCAACAAATATGTGCACTGAATATCAATTATATGCCATACTCTATGCTGTGTGCTGGAGACACAATGGCAAACAGACTTTGTTGGGCTTATCTATATTATTTAGATAATCATTCAGGAAAGGAGGGGGTGGGAATGGAACTGTGGGAGGACTTGTTAGGGGTTTGGCCAGAGCAGGGCTCAGACTACGGAAGTTCACGTTTAGTGTTAGGCCTTTGTCTATGAGCATTGAGCATATCATCGATGGGTGGACTAGGTGTGTGATACAACCAAGTTTGTTTTAGATCGCTCTGCGCTTATGAACCAAAACTGAGGTCAACTTCACCACGTAGTATTGGGCACATGTTTGAATGCAGAAGGTATTCTCATCAGTGCTTTAGTTAATTTACCTGTCTGGAGTTGAGAAAGTATGGCAAAAATGCCCTTTAAAAAATAAAAATCAGGGGCGCCTGGGTGGCTCAGTGGGTTAAGCCGCTGCCTTCGGCTCAGGTCATGATCTCAGGGTCCTGGGATCGAGTCCCACATCGGGCTCTCTGCTCAGCAAGAAGCCTGCTTCCCTCTCTCTCTCTGCCTGCCTCTCCGTCTACTTGTGATCTCTCTCTGTCAAATAAATAAATAAAATCTTTAAAAAAAAATAAAAAATAAATAAAAAATAAAAATCAGAAATACTGTCAGCTAGTAAGTGGAGTTCTCTTGTTAATCTCAGCAGATGAGTGAACTCAGGTTGTTAACTCAGATTCAGGAAATTGCTTGGATCTTGGCTTAATCACAACTAAATACACAAGCTAATGAAGTTGTTTCACAGGTTGTAGAGGGTTGGAGAGTGTCCTCCCAGCATTCACGTCTTCCCAACATCTTGGAATGTGACCTTATTGGAAATAGGATCTTTGTAGATGTAATTAACTAAGGATCTTCAGAGGAAATCATCCTGGGTTTAAGGTGGGCCTTAAATCCAGGGATTGGGATATATTTTTTTTAAATATTTTATTTGACAGAGAGAGAGAAACCACAAGTAGGCAGAGAGGCAGGCAGAGAGAGAGGGGAGGAAGCAGGCTCCCTGTGGAGCAGAGAGCCCGATGCGGGGCTCGATCCCAGGACCCTGAGATCATGACCTGAGCTGAAGGCAGAGGCTTTAAGCCACTGAGCCACCCAGGCGCCCCGGGATTGGGATCTTTTAACAGAAAGAAAGGGAGATTCGAATACAGAGACACAGACAGAAGGGTACTGAAGACAGAGGCAGAGATTAGGTTGCCACAAGCCAGGGAACACCAGAAGGTACCAGAAGCTGAAGGAGCTAAGGAAAGAGCTTCTTTTAGAGCTTTGGAGGGGAGGCCTACCAACACTTTGATTTCAAACTTCTGGACTCCAGAACTGTGAGCGAAAACATTTCTGCTGTTTTAAGCCACTGAGTCTGTGGTAATTTGTTGTGACAGCCTTAGGAAATTAATATATGGGCGCTTACAGGCTTCCCACCCTCCTAAATCACACAGTAATTATTGAAGAATTATAAACTGGCCCTGACACATGATAAAATTGCTTTGTTGCACCAATTTTTGCACTAGTTTTCTTTTCTCATTTTTCCAAAAAGGTAAACCAATGGGAAATTTCTCATGGTTCTTACTACCTGCTTTCACAGCCTAAAAAAAAACATAGATTTTAATCTATTATAATCGATTCTTAAAAATCAAATAACTTGCTTATTTGTTGTAAACTTAAGTTATGGACAACTTTTGGTTCAAATTAGCACAGGGTAAATTCAAATAAATTGCATTGCATTAACCGACATGAATGTTTTTCTGAAAGCTTGGTTATACTGATGTATATCAGCACAACGAATGAAAACAACAAAGGTCATTTGGGCTACAGTGGGAAGAACAGACTGAAAGGAGCTAGGACTGGAGAGGTAGCCCTTCACTGGAAGGGGCAGAAGTTTCCATGTATGTTCAGGTTGGCGGGTGGGGGATTCTGGTTCCATGTGCATGGAGAACCCCAGATAGGGAGGCCTATCAGGATAGTGGGTCCTGAATACTGAGTCCCTCAACCCGTCTGTGTATGTGAACAAGATCCTCACAGCCAGGGCCTGGAGGGAGCAGGGCTGCCGCATGTAAATGCACCAATGGGCTGGGACAGAGAGCTACCTCACGGGATCACAGTAGCCTGGAGACCAGAAAGTCTTCTTTGAATTTTGTCAAACATTCTGTGAAGAGGGGTCTTGTGACAATGACAGATCTCAGATACCATCCTCTAGGCTCAAAGGTCAATTTAGTTTAGAAAAAGAAAACAAAATGATTGGCACATATCCAACATTATAGAGCAAAATCATCCCTGTTACCTCGAGTTTCTTTGCAAAATTTACACTTTTTGGATGAGGTTCTGCATGAACTTTGTAGCACAGATGCACCTATAAGAGGCTCCAAATCACACTTTGAGCCTCTGCGACATTGTCTATTTTGCTCCAATTAGAAATACTTCTGTTTTTGTTTTTGTTTTCCAGGTGCCCATGACAGAATTCCTTCTGCTTGTCCTCACTTCACTTTCTCTGGGCTCCCTGGTACTTTGTTGTAAATCTGCCGTGCCTCCAGATGGCCAGTTCCCTCAGAGCAAGTTGTAACATTGCTGATCACTGTCCTGGCAGTCACCTTTCTAAACCTGGAGTCTGCTAACAAGTTAAATCTGCACCGCCTAAATGCCCAGATGCCTGTCGTCACACGGCGCACCCCAGAAGGGTACACCAGCAACCAGCAGCATCGTGTCTAGAGCCGTCTGGCCAGAGACGAGGGCAAAATGGATGTCTCGTTTCACTCTGTCTCTTTTTGAATATTTAAAACTTTTCAATATATTTCTATTGCTATTACTCCAGAAAAAAAATATTAAGCAAATAAAACTACCATTTAAGTGCAAAAATTAATTCCATGCTTCAATCAGGTGTTCCAAATTCTTGTGACTTTTCCATAAATCATCACTTCCCAACCATTGTATATACCTCCATTCCTTTAGTCCTTACAGCAACTGCATATGGTGAGTGTTATTTCTACTCTGGGTTTACAGATGAGGAAACTGAGGTATACAAAGAACACCTCATTTGCTGAAGGCTGCAGAGCTATTACAACAGGATCAGAGCTTGGAGGATGGCATCTAGACCCCACGTTTCCAGCCTATGCACTGCCCTGCCCATTAGTGCTGTGGGTAACATGCCCTCATCCTGTGGCTTTCCTTTCTCCCTCTATTCCATCCTTGGGAATGTCTCCATAAGCCTGGTGGAGTGTATTTTACCAGAGCGACCACGGGTCCTTTTGAGAAAGATCACACAGTAGGGGAAGAAAGAGCCAAGCCAGATCAAGGACAGCTTGGCATCTCTCTCATCTGTCCTCCAGGCCAGTTCCTGTGGCACCAAGGCTGAGACTTAGGGTGAGCAGAGAGAAGGGTTGTGTGAGAGAAAGCACCAGTAGCAGGAGATGGTGACAAGTTAGGGAGATCGTGCCCTCAAGGCAGGAGTCTCCCTGCTTGGCATTGGCCCTGATTGCTTTGATTGGGGTGGGGTGGGCACCCACAGAGGAGCTGTGGTTGCGACTTTTCCTGTCAACAGTGACAAGCCCCCTCGCTGTTATGAAGTGGGACAGTCAGGAGGAAGGTGACAGGTGTCACTGCTTAGAGAATTTAGCTTGGGAAACATATGAGATACTCCTGGAACCTTCTGGAAATATTTGGAAGGAATTCCAGGAGGACTGAAACGACTGCAGAACAAGCTGCTGTGCAATCAGGAAAACTCTCTTTTGGGTCTGATCTTACTCCCAGACTGGTGTGGCCTGATTTACACAAGTTCAATAGTCCACATTGTCTAGTGTCTGCATATGAACAATGAGGAAGTCTTCTTCAAGGATCTGAAAGTTCAAATGCAAAATTAGCGCAGGGCCTTGGAAGAAGGTGTGGCCAATGGTTTCCTGAGTTTTCAAACCTTCTCTTCTATTGGTGGGGGGTGGGATGGGAAGAGTCAATAATACCCACATCTATCACTCGTGATACCTTTCTCAACTTGCTTCAACCAGCTATGGCTTTTTAAAGGATCTCATTCTAAGAAAGACACAATATGCAAGAAAGCACAACTGAATTTAAGAGTTAAAGTTGCAAAGGGTGATCTCTGCCATGAAGCTTTGTTATGTTGGTTAATGGAAAAGATTATTAGCTTAACCACCAGCCCCAATAGAACTGTGTCTCTAATATCTTTCATTTGGAAGTGTAGATGTACTCTGCTATGTAGCAAATTGAAGGTCAGGCCAAGTAAAAACCAATTATCAAGTGTGAAATGCATTGCTATTTAACACCTTTGTAGACACAAACAAACGCCTCCTGAAAAGATACATTTACAGTATGAAAAAGCACTTAAAAAAATGACTCTCTGTGGGCGCCATAGAGTTTAGCTTCATCTCTAGTTGAAGAATCCAAAGTTGAAGAATCTATCCATCGAGCAAAGGAGAACATAAGGGGTAAGAATTCCAATTCGGTAACAGTAGATGCCACGGTAAGGGTGATGACAGGGACTGTTTGGTAATTGTCAATTCAAATGTGTCTTTGATCAGATTTGTGTAAAAAAGAGAAACTGTCAAACCAAATTTCAATATTTCTTCCTAACTAGCAGTTCCTCAATATTGCTATTAAATATTTATCTCTCCAAGTTTGGTTCCATCCATATTCCTGATCTAGAGCGAATACAAGGTAAGTTTCTGCTTAGGTTCTATTTTTGGACTCCTTGATATCCTGTCTTCATTCTCATTGCCTCAGTAATTTCTACTTTACTACAACACTTAAACTCTACTGGAAGCTCCTCATCAAAGACAGAGAACATGGTAGGAATCTTAGAATGGCAGGTAAGAACTTCCATGTGTGGCCATAACTTCCTGGGCAAACCCCCTCCCTCTGACAATCCCCTCTGGAACTCCACCCCAGCCTTGCTGAATGACCTACATAGAGCTCCCCTAGCCCTCCAGCAGCTGCTCCCTGGAGCCCGGAATGCTATTTCCCAGCTCCTGGTATACAATTGCTTTCCTTATAGATTAGCTCCAGTGACACTTTCTCTGAAGCTTTTGCAGAGGAGAAATCAGATTATCTCTGTATCTACTCTCTCCCATGGACCTCTGCCCAAACACACAAAACTTCTCAGAGAATTGTTTACTTGTCAATCTTCCCCTTCTAGTCTATAAACTCAAAGGCAGAGGAAATCCAAGAGCATACTTTACATCACATTCCTTTTTGCATTGTTCGGTACTGGGTACATAGTGCACGCTTAATAAACATTTGAGGAATCATTAAGAAATAAATTGGTTGATGGGCATTAAGGAGGGCATGTGATGTGAGAAGCATTGGGTGTTATATGTAACTGATAAATTATTGAACATCACATCTGAAACTAATGATGTACTATATGTTGGCTAATTGAATTTAAACAAATAAAAAAAAGAAGTGGAGCATAACTTTGAAATGAACTGTCTCTCCCTCCGAATATCCAAATATCCTTCTTTTGGGTGTCTGCTCAAATGTCACCTTATATAAAATTACACCTGTCCTCCCCGCTCCTGGCACTTTCATACCCTGCTTTACTTTTTTCCGTAACAGGCCATCTGTTCTTGTTTCCTTACTGATTGTCTCTGTGTGCCTCAGCTCATCCCCAGAATGTAAATACTCTGAGATAAAACCCAACCCAACACAACCCAACCCAACCCCCAAAAGTTCTTGGTTTCTAGAGCTGCCTGCACTCCTTGGCTCATGGCCTACTTTCTCTGTCTTCAAAGTCAGCTACATTGAGTCCTTCCTGGGCTTTGCTTCTCTGACTTCCACTTTTGCTTTACCTCTCCTGTCTCTTCAGCTGCTCAAGTGATGAGGTTGGCCCTTACTTCTGTATTCCAAGATAATCTCCTTATTTTAGGCCCCATGACCTTAATTGCCTCTGCCATGTCCATTTTGCTATGTAATGAAACATATTTACAGATACAGAGTGCGAAGACCCTGGGGGCCAAAATTCTGCTTGCCATAGCTACCTGTGGCCTCAGAAAATGAGGACAAATACACATATTTGCATAAAAAAACACTTGAAGGATGCACAAAATGTGGTTAGCTACAGTTGGTGGCTGTGATGATGAAAAAGCTTGGATTATTGAAATTTCCCAGTGCAAAGTGTTTGATATCATTTTGATTTTTGAACCAAGTGAATATATTACTTGGTTTAAAAATAAAGATCCTTAAACAATTAAAAATAGTTACCATATTGGTCCAGCAATTCTATTATGTCATATATAACTAAAATTATGGCGAACAGCATCTCAACCCATGTTCATAGCAGCATTATGCACAGGAGCCAAGAGGGGGAAGAAATATAAATGCCATGTGGTGTTTATATACAAGAGAATATTCTTTAACCTTAAAGGAAGGAATTTCTGACATATGCCAGAACCACCTTGAGGTTATTATGCTAAGACAAAATAAGACAGTTGCAAAAAGATGAATACTGTATGATTCCACTTACATGAGGTACCTAGAGTAGTCATATTCCTATAAACAGAAAGCAGAATGGTGGTTACTAGGGGCAGATGGGACAGGGGAATGGGGAGCTGTTTATGGGCACAAAATTCCAGTTTTGCAAGATAAAAAGAACCTGAGGATTGGTTGCACAATGTGAATATACTTAATACTACTGAATCACACACTTAAAAATGGTTACAATAGTACATTTTATGTTATATGATTTTATCACAGACAAAAAAAAAAAAAAAAGAAAAGAAAAAAATAAAACCGTTGCCTCATAAAGTGGATGAAAATCAAGCAATGGGCTTGGTATTCCTGTGGTCCAGGACCCTTCTCCCCTCCTCGCCCCAAGCCAGCAACTGGGCAAATGTGGGTGGTGAATATTAATTCCACTGGTTAAACTGAAGCTGTTGCTAAACTCTTTTTACCAGTGGTGTAACCAGCAAAAATGCTACATGGTTTTGTCCTTGTAAGTGGGGCTGACTTATCTCAGTGCTGGGAGTGTGGGGAATCTGTGTCTATGTCTTGGACGTCAGACCCATTTCTCCTGAGATTCTCCTAATCTATGGTTTCTTCCCTGGGTTCTATTCCTGTTCTAGAAGCACATTCCCAGATGACTGACAGTGAGAATGTTCAAACCCTTCAGGTTCACTTCAGGTGAACCCCCATCCTTTGCCCACAGCAACATCTTCTTGCTCAACAGAATTACTTCAAAATGCAGTGATCTAACATCAGTATATTTTGGTCATGAGTAACATCACCATTTATAGGATGGATGGGAGTATCAATTACCTTTCTCATTGTTTTGATTGAGATGCCAGGTGTGTAGTCCAATTCATTAGTGTTTTTTCTTCCTACATATATCATGTGATGTTAGAGGCTGAATTGCGTTTTCCCAAAATTCACGTCTTGAAGTCCTAGCCTTAGAATGTCACTGTATTTGGAGCTAGAGCTTTTAGAGAGGAAATTAATTTAAAATGAAGTCATGAAGGTGGGCCCTAATTCCAGTATCGCTTGTGCCCTTATAAAAAGAGGAAATTAGGGGAACTTTAGGTGGCTCAGTTGGTTCAGCATCTGCTTTTGATCTCAACTCAGGTTTTGATCTCAGGGTTGTGAGCTCAAGCCCTGAGTTGGGCTCCATGCTGGGTGTGAAATTAAAAAAAATTTTAAAAAAATTAAATTAAAAAAAAAGGAAATTAGGACACAGACACACAGAGAGGAAGGACTGGAAAGACCACATGAAAAAAAGGAAATGGCCACTTGTAAACCAATAAGAGAGGCCTCAGAAGAAATCACCCTGCCAATACAGTAGTCCTCCCTTACCTGTTGACAATACTTTCCAAGACCCCATGCCTGGAACAATGAATAGTAGAGAACCCTATATATCCTGTTTTTTCCTAGTCATACATACCTATGAGAAAGTTTAATTTAGAAATTAGGCACAGGAAAAGATTAACAATAACTAATAATAAAATAGAATGATTATAAGAGTATGCTGTAATAAAAAAATGAATGTGGTCCCTCTCGAAATATCTTTTTATATTGTACTCACCGATCTTCTTCTTGTGAGGGTGTGAGATGACAGAACGCCCTTGGGAGTTGGTGAGATGGTGCGAGGTGAATGACATAGGCGAGGGCTGCAGCTTTAGGCTACTACTCACCTCACAGCAGGGGATCATCTGCTTCTGTGGTTTGACCTCGGGTAACTGAAACCACAGAAAATGAAATGTGGCCAAGGGTGTGCATTTGTGTGTGCGTGGGTGGGGGTGGCTACTGTACGTAACCTTGAATGTCTAGCTTCCAGAACTGTAAGAAAATACATTTTCGTTGTTTACAGCACCCAGTCTGCGATGCTGTGTTATGGCTGCCCCAGCAAAGTAATACAGGGGAACAACTGGCTCTCCCCAGGAATAAGTGATAATTCCACACAGAGAGAACAATTATGTTCCTGGAGATGCAGAACACAAAATCTGCTCAGAATTAGCTCTGGCCACACATACACACAAATTTACTTTACCACAACTGAATACTTCTTTTCAGGCGATAACATCTGTTCTTCTAGTTGTTTAACAATTTTCTTGAGGACCCATGTGTCCTACTTTAATTTTGTTTAATTAAAGGGGTGAGGTGTGGAGGGGGAGCAGGAAGGAACCCCCCCAGCACACTGGGGAGAGGGGTTGCCCCAGCTGTTGCTCTAGCTGAACCCTGTTGGGGCTCAGCCTTGGCCAGTGGCCTCCCAAGCCCATAACATGGGACTTCTGGAATCCTCCATGGGACCCAAAGTATTGCTCAGCTGACTCCAAACTCAATTCATTGCCACCCTTTATTCTGCCTTCCATTTCCTGCTGCCTCCCACTACCTTCCCTCTAAACAGCATGTGTGTGCACACACGCGTGGAGGCTTAAATTACTCCTGAGGCTGTGCAGAGGGAAAGGAAGCATTGCCAACAGCTACAAAACACACCTGCTCCAAGAGCCTAAGGAGAGACAGGAGGATGGCATGCCTTCTTGGAATGGCACAATTTTCCTGGTGAAACTCAGTGCACAGAAGTGATGTCCTCTTTAACTTTGAAATATTACGTTTCTGCATGTAACTGTGGGAATATTCATTTGGTTTGCTCTACTCCTTGCTGGTACGGATTGAGAAGGAACCAAGTGGATGGCAGGCCAGGAAACTGGGAAACCCTCTCACTGGTATTGCTGGAAGGGGAGAAGGGTACTTGATGCCCCAAGCAGACCTGCAGGCTCCTAATCCTGAGCTGCAAGGATGTAGAGGACAGTGAGGATAGCGCTGGTGAACAAGTGGCTGCCCTCCTTGAACCTGGGAGTGAATTTAGTGATTGGGGGTGTGGCTACGCCAGATGTCCCTGGTTGGGTTCTCTGCAGTGGGTCCACTCCTGCCAGGGCAGCACCTGGAGAGGCCCAAAAACTCTAACAGTTTCTTTATAAATGTGTTTAGACCCCGATAAAAGGCTGAACACAGAACAGGGTATAAAATGGCTGATTTTCTTTCCAGCAATAGCAGCTTTTTCCCCTCAGTTTCCTCCGCGGAGCTGAAAAGGGAGCAGGAAGTCTGAGGATTTATTTCTGAAGACACACACACACACACACTCCAGGGCTCTAATTTATTTATAAATATGCAGGCTTTGTGACATATTTCTGAAGCAACTTGAGTCCTCTTCTCCTGTTTGGAGCTGAAAGACAAGCCTAAGTTATTTTGAATGTAAACTCTTCGATTTTTCATAGATAAGAACCTTTCAATTTGACTTTATTGATCAAAAAGCCAAAGTGTTACTAAATAGTGATTAGATAATGTAAACAAGAAGGTAAAAGTATAGAGAACTGCCAAGTGTTAAAAATATATATATACGAATCACATTGTAAAAAAAAAAAAAAAATCACTGATAAAACCCAGAAAACCGGAATCATCAAAGTCATTGAGATCCGCTGGAACAGAGGATGGCCGTGAATTAAAACAGGTGAATCTGAAGACCTCCAAGGCGCGGTTCAGCTCTACAGAGACACACGTAATAAAAGCAAACAGATCTCGTTTGGTCAACTTGGTCTGGGACAGTTCTGTCTGTTTATACAGATACAACAGGAGGTCTGAAGCTCACATTTCAAACACTGAATTGTTAACCACATAAAGTGACCCTCCGAAGGCAGACTGTGTAGCCAGCCTGTGTGGACCACCCAAGCCGCGCAGCGTCTGGCCCTGGCCCTGCCCATTGCTAGCGGGGATGTAGGGCAACCCCGCCCCCAGGATGTGTCCCATCACAGCAGAGCTGAAGCTTCTTGTCACCCAGGGAGTTGAAAAATCAGAGAAACTACACTCTGGGGGCCTCCGGTTCTTATGTGTAAAACAAGGGAATTGGAACAGATGGGTATTTCCTAAACTATGAGCCAGAAAAATTGGATTCTATGGATAAGTTTAGAAAAGTCTGGGCTCGGTAAGTTAAATAGGATTCTTTATTTAACATATTTAGACTTATTGAATATATTCAACCTTATTTCTTAGATTTAATGTATTAATGATATTGTGAATCCCTCCCACCCCCGTCCCCGCTGCTTCACGCAAATGGGGATAAGATAAATGATACATTCCAAAGGTGCTTGAACACAAAATCCTTTGGGAAATGCTGAACTAGCAGGTCTACTGCTCCATAATTCCAGGGAAAGAATGAGGCCATGAGATACAGGAGTGGGGAAAGAGACACAGGCTCCTGCTTCCAGAATCCCCTCATGCCTACCAAAAATGGAGAGAGCTTGGTAGGCCTCTTGGAGTACCCATGACAGTGTCAGGGGTTATAATTTTGCAAAAAAAAAAAAAAAAAAAAATTTTTTTTTTGCATCAGCACTTTTTAATTAAGAAACGTGCTTAGGTGGAGTACGCACTGACCTGTGATGTGTTGGCTTGGGTGCTAAAAAGTTAACTCCATCCCCTCAAAATCCTTGAGCCACCAGTAATGAATTCCTTAATTCCAGTCATGTACTTTGTGTTGTGTTAAAATGTCACTGCCCCAGGAGGGAGACCCTTAAGCCTCATATGTCGTAAATGTGTATGAAGCTGAAGCTGTCAGATCTTTTCCTAAGGGAAGATTTGATTTAAAAAAAAAAAAAAAGAAAGAAAAGAAAATGTGCAAAATGTGAACACTGGTTGGCAGAGAGGAAAGGGACAGATAGGGGATTGTAGAAATGACGTATGAGAGCCCCGTTTTATTTAGTTGCACTGTCTTAGGTCGGCTTTTTGAGAAGCAGAGCCTCAACCAAGATTCTCGTGGAAGAGGTTTGTTGAGGGAATGCTCTCTGGAGAAAGAAAGTTGGGACAGCAAGATGACTGACAGAGGAGAAGCTAAGAAAGGGTGAGCTCTAGTCTGGCTAAAGCCAGACCCCATAGGGGACCCACTGGGCCACAACTGTGCCACAGGATTTGTTTTCCTCCCAGGAGAGGCCAGCCTTTTGTAACTCTGTATCAGGCAGTGAGTGAGTGCCAGCTGTTCCGTCTGCCCTCCCCGGGGCAGGGCATAACCTTGCAGGCAGGAGACACTCAGACAGCTGAGGGTGCAGCTCTTGGGTCAGGGCCAGGTGTGAGCCATCAGAGGCCAACACTCCAACCAGCTGGGGCATGGTCCCCGTGGCCAGATGACAGGGATCTGGGGGTTGGGGAGGCACCAGATGCACCCATAACCCACATGTTCAGAATTGGCTCGGTTTGCCTGACAAAATTTAGTAACTGGAACGGCTTATGAAATTCCTCATGTCTCGCCATACCTTGGAGTCCTAGATGTTGATAAAAGTCTTCTCTGCTGACAAGAGTTTGACATCTCCTTGGGGGAACGTTAACCATACTCTAAGCTGCTCTCTCAGTTCCAGTAATTATTAAGAGTTAAAGGAATTCTGGTGATTTCCTGTCTGTCTAGATTATTTTTTCTTTCTTTCTATCAAAAGAATTTTGTAAAGCCCCCCTGACGTGCCTATATCTTTTTGAGCAATATCAAAGTTCTATATTGAAAAAAAAAAAAAGGTAGGGGAGGGGAGGATCTATCTTTTGAAAAGAAGTAGCTGGTTTCATAGCATTAATTTTTATTTTTATTTTTTATAAATCTGCCTGAAAGAAAGAAAGAAAGATCTGCCTTTCAGGTAGTCTTTATCCTAAAGCAATTCTAGACCAATGTCAAGGAGATTTCAAGGTAATCCTCCGCAGTGCTTAGTGTAAAGTAAGAATAATAAGCTTCTTATTGTAAAGGTAATTTAATTTGCCTAATAATTATTATTACGTTATAAAGTCTTTTCTAAGGTGTGCCTTGGAGAACTGTTAAGGGCTTGGATTTTCTCTTTAAAAGCCTCTAGTTCTTTTTTCTAAGGGTTCATCAAATAATGGAGGGAGAGGGAGGGTATCTGCTTAATCCATTCCCCTATTTTTGCTGGTGTTCGGTAGCTCATTTAAATGACCTCAACATCCTGTGTATTTTGTGAAGTGGCATTTCTAGTTAGTTTGGAAATTCATCAGGGAAAGGTCCACAAACATTTCTAGAAGATCTTATCAAAAGCTGTATGCTCTCTGGAAGCACAAGCATAAGAGGCAGGAACCATGGCAAGGTCTAGGTCAGTATGAAGACAAAGAACATTCCTCATGTGTCTCTGTCAAGAGGATTTGTCCATCATCATCATCCAGTTATATGATCCCTTCTTAAAAGGGAATTTTCTTTTATTCTCCAAGAGCCTTGCACAAAAGAGACACTTAAAGTAAATTACAAAATTCCACATCTTCCTGCCTGCTGGTCAGACTCTATTCCTTTGGATGGGTTGGGGAGGGGGAGGGGAAGGGATGATGTCATGTGACAAAAACAGCTATTTTATAATCTTTCCCTTCTCTGGCTTATTTACAAAGTCTATGCTTTTAATTTTCCAGGCTTTGGCTCTATATTCAACTTCAACCCTTAAAATTCTCAAAATAATAGCCCCCATCCCCCCACCCACCAAAACCCTCCTATTTTCTTTGTCAAACAAGTCTGGCTTACGTAAATAATCATTGCCATGGCTTTGCTTCTAAGCCATTGGGTCTGCTATGAATTTACAAAATCCATGCAGCAATTCGTTTGACTTCAGGCTTCCTGCCCTGGAAAGCAGTGTGCATCTGAGTGTTCTTGTGAAAGCCAAACTCTTGAATTATGGAAACGTGCAAGGAAGAACAGGGAACAGCAGTTTCCTAACGCAGCCAAACGCCAGTCCCAATACATTAGTACCTTTAGTACCTGTTTGTAGAATCCAGTTGAATGCCATGGGCATAGCTAGAGGTTTACAGCAGGTATGGGGAACCGAAACCATCCTGACCAGCTGGCAGCATGTCCAGTCCTCCCCGGAAGACTGCACAGCAGAGTGACTCATCCTTCATCCATCTCTGGCATCAGAGCCAAAACAGAGGTCCTCAGATAAAATTGCCATCAATCCCAGCCTACTCCCAAACTAACCTCGGTGGGTGCCCATTTATTTTTCCCTTCCTGACTCAAACAATGCATCATTCCTATTTCCCTCGAATGCCAGTTCTGGAAAATGTCTAATTGTCTGTTAAGACGTGGAATCAATGTCCTCTTTTCTGTGACTTCTTGACTGATTCAGCATCTGTCACATCTGTCACTCCCCCTTTGTGCTCCTCTAGTTTGGCTCTGCTTTCTTGGTTCTGTATCTCTAGATGCACGTTTGTCTCCCACCAGATTGTGAGCTGCTCAAGCGTGGAGACTGTGCCTTATTTGTGTTTACCTTTGGAACATACTGCTTGCATGTGAATGCACTCCTCATAAGGTTGTAGAATGAGTGACAGAGTGTCACATGCTTCAAGGAAATTAATGTGGGAACAGTGCATAAAACGGGTGGAAGAATGAAAAAAATTGGTGATGAGGATGACTTTGAGAAAGCTATTATAATAATCTAGTTGATAGATCACGAGCGCCTGACTCGCCAAGTGTGGCAGGTAGAAGGGCCGTGTGCAAACTAGTAAGGAGGAGACTGGAGTTAAGAGAAGATTCCAGGTTTGCAAGCCATTATCAAATCTTTTTTTTTTTTTTTAAAGATTTTATTTATTTATTTGACAGAGAGAGATCACAAGCAGGCAGAGAGGCAGGCAGAGAGAGAGGAGGAAGCAGGCTCCCTGCCGAGCAGAGAGCCCGACGCGGGGCTCGATCCCAGGACCCTGAGATCATGACCTGAGCCGAAGGCAGCGGCTTAACCCACTGAGCCACCCAGGCGCCCCATTATCAAATCTTGATAATCATTCATTTATTCATTCATTCAGTATATAGTGTCCCTTTTTATTCCAGGCACTAGTCTAGGGGCTGGAGATACAGAGCAAAATAAACAAATCAAGCCAAAACAAGAACATAAACTCAGAAGAATCAGATTTAAGGGGGGAATGAAAGTAATACAGTCTGTTGTTTTTAGTTTGTCAAGTTTGACAGGTAGTGGGCAGTTGGAAATCTAGGACTGGAGCTTTGGAGAAAGTTCAGGTATTTATATAAATATTTGGGAAGCATTATGCAAAAGGAATAATCACTTTAGGATTCCCGAGGGTAATGATTACAGAAAGAATTAATGAGAAGATACAGTTTTGTGAGAGCCTTGAAATACATATTCTGAAACCATAGAGAAAAAAAATCCTACAAACATTTGGACAAGAGAAACAGAGGTTAGCTCTCTCGAGAGAGCACAGACTAAGACATATTAAGGCAGAAGCTGAGAGAGACTTTAGGACGAGTCATACATATTCTTCTTTTCTCTTTCTTCTGGAAACATAGTAAGATTATCTGTTCTTAATCCTCTTTGAATTAGGTGAGGAGGCTGACTTGCACTGTGAGTGTGGTGTGCCTGATTTCCATCTGGAAGCTTCAGACAGAACACGGTTTGCCAAGTGCCCTTCTCACTTGTGTGCTCATTAAGGAATATATTTAAATGATGCCCTCCATTATGCTGGATCCCTGAGTGACTACATGAGCAGACCCACCTTACTGACCTGTGCTGCACATGCAGCATGCGTGAAAAAGAAACCTTACCTGTGTTAAGACACTATGCTTTAAGGGTTGTTTGTTACTGCAGCGGAACCCAGATGAAGCTGATGGAAACATAGACTAAACTGCTATAATTAGAAACTCAAACATCTAGGGCAGCTGGGCGGCTCAGACAGTTAAGCATCTGCCTTCAGCTCAGGTCATGATCCCAGGGTCCTGAGATCAAGCCCTGCATGGGACTCCCTGCTCAGCGGGGAGCCTGCTTCTCCCTCTGCTTACTGCTCTATCTGCTTGTGCTCTGTCTCTTTCTCTCTGTCACATCAATAAGCAAAATCTTAAAAAAAAAAAAAAAGGACTCAGACATCTGTGTACCACATCATTATTGATGGTCACAGGTTCCTTCCATTTTCCAGTCTTCCCATCCTCCTGGTGGATTTCCTCATTCATTTGGTCAAAGGTTGTTCACCAGCTCCAGTCCAGAGAAGGAACAAAGGGCAACCAACTTATTTCTAAGGAAGTGAAGTTAAAGTTGCACATATCACCCTTCCACACCTTCCGTTCATGAAAGCCAGGTCACAGAGTCACACCTAATAGTCTGCGAAGCTAGTAAAAGTAGTAACCAGAAAAAAAAAAAAAGCAGTGACTACCAATTTTGTGTCCTACTGAATCTGGAGTGAGGTCAGTTCTATTACTAAGAGAAGACAATGGATACTGGGGGCAATTTACAGTGTCTGCCACAGGGTTCCTAGCACCTCCAAGGAACTAAATGTAGTCTAGCTATGGTCGGAGAACATAGTGAGACATGGAGGGTGGTTAAGAAGAGGTGGCAAAAGGAGTGGGGTCCAAGTTCAAGGAGGGCCTTCTAAGGCTTATCCAAATGCAATGGAAATCCATTGAAGAGTTTTTTTTTTTTTTTAAGTTTTTTATTTATCCTTTTGAGATAGAGCAAGTGAGCCAGAGAGAGAGAGAGAGAGCAAGCACAAGTGGAGGGGGGAGGAGCAGAGGAGAAGGGAGAAGCAGGCTCCCCATTGAGCAGGGAGCCCCATGCGGGGCTCAATTCCAGGACCCTGAGATCATGACCTGAACCGAAGGCAGATGCTTAACTGACTGTATCACTCAGGCGTCCCAACTGAAGGGTTTTAAGTGGAGGAGCAACACACTCAGATTTGTATTTAAAAGATTCTCCTGTTTGCAGGATGGAGAATAGATCAAAAAAGATCAATTAGACAGCCTTCGCAGGGTCCAAGTAAGAGCACGTAGTCACTTGTCTCCAAAGTAGAGGCTCTGTAGATAGAGAGATGAAGATGAATTCCACCACTATGTGGAATCCAGAAGCAAGAATACTGAAAGGTGTGGGTGAGAAATATGGGGATTTAGGGAAATAGGGGAGTTAAATATCTTCCCAGATTTTCTGGCTTTAGGATTGAGATGGATACGGTTGTCATTTTCTGGAGGGAAGATTCTGGTAGAGGAGCAGTTTACTTACTGAGAAAGAAATGAGTGTCATTTTGAGTACTTTGTATTTAATGCACCTGGGAGACATCCAAATGGGAATATCTGGTAGTTAGTTAGATGTCTATGGGCTTGGGTTCAGGAGAGGGATCTAGGATAGATCTAAAAGACTGAGAATTGTTAGTGTATAGATGGTAATTAAATCCAAGGAATGGGATGAAATGGTCTGGGGAAAGTGGGTTGGAAAGAAAAGGGGAGTTCTGAAGAACACGACATTTGAGGAATGAGGGAGAGGGCAGCCAAACATCAACATAGAGAAGAAAGTGCCAGAGGGAAGACCAAAACTCAGGAAATACACAACTTCACGAATGCTGAAGGAAGTTAAGAGTGTCAAGGAGAGAGTGATCAAAGTATAAAACTTAATGAGAAGTAAAACAAAGTAAGTGCAGAAAACACGTTTAGATAAGATACAGTCCACATAGTACAAGGCAGAAAGCCAATGAAACTGCAAATCATAAAAAAAAAATAGGAAACATGTAATAAAAGAGTTGAAGTTATATCAAAAAGAACAGCTATGTCATAAAAGGAAAAGGACAAAGCAATAATTTTCAGATTATTTTTAAAATCAGAATTCAAATACGTGTTGCTTACAAGATGCTTGGCAGAAACACAAGATGTCTCTAATGGTTTTTGAAGGAAGAGGCAAACACCACCCAGGAAATTTGAATAGTATGGTGAATAAATACAGAATGGCTAAATTGTTCTGGAAATTATACAGTGATTAAATTTGAAAGCCTGGAAGGTGAAAAATATTCTGAAAAAATCACCAAGGTAAACTCAAAGGCAGTTAAAAAAAAAAACAAAAAACAAAAACAGCAGTAAACCAATCAGCACAGGTCGGTGAGGTGGCAGTGGTGGAAGCGGCAGGTGGGTGCGGCATGGGGGGGCGTGGGGGCGCTGGGTAGGCTCTGCCGAGATCCTGCTCAAGGTGAACAACCTGAACAACTGCATCATCGAGGGATGCTCAAGCTCAAGGTGGAGAACATCGCTGCCAATAACAAATCAGAAGTAGTAGAAGTAACATTTGTAGATTTTGATATTGTCCTCTAACATATTTCAAAACCTAATGGAGACAAAACAAAAGCGATGGTCAGTCTTTCCTTGAAATTCAACAAGGAACGTCAGGCACATGGTGCGGATGAGTTATAGCAGATAGCATATGGAAATTTCTTGGTAAATCCCAAATCAGGACACAATGTCTCCGCTATATGACCTTGAAAATCCGCCAACATCCGAGGATTCCATTGTGCATCAAGTCTGGTGTGTTGAAACAAAACTGTTTTGCTTCTGTCTTTGAGAAAGACTTCCAATTCCAAGCAGAGGGCAGTTACCCATTGGAGGGATGATGAGACCATGTATGTTGAGTCTAAAAGGACCAAGTCACGGTCATCTTCTGCACAGTGTTTAAGGACAACAGCGATGCAGTCATTGGAAAAGTGTTCATGCAAGAGTTCAAGAAGGACGCAGAACCACGCACGCAGCCCTACGTGTCCCGTTTAGCCACAGGGAAGCTCCTCTGGATTTGAAAGACATGTGTGCTGCCATGACACCCAAGACATGGGTGACAGCGATGGCTATACACCTCCCTGCCATTTCCTTGAGGCATACCAACTCCAGTGCTTGAGACAACACCATCCACCTGATCCACCCGTTCTGGAACAATCCACACTAACACATCAAGTGCCCTAAGGTCGATATTCACACACGTGTGTGGGCAAAAACAGCCGACTTCCTCAAGGTGCTGAACCATGCACACCCAGATATTAAGAAAAAAGAAAGGAAAAATGTCAAGGGGAAGATGGTTTCATCTCACTAACTCTTGGAAAGAGGAAGAGGAGGCAGCTAGCAGCTAAAGGCTGGAATTCTTACTACTGGGTAATCGTAGCTTTAAATATTGTACTTCTTCAGGTTCTTAAGGGATTCTCCATTTTGGTTCCATTTTTTACACCTTTGGAAAATAATCTACAGAAACGAGCTGTGCTTGCAAGGACTTCATAGTTCTCCAGAATTAAAAAAAGAAAAAAATGGTGCACCTGGGTGGCTTAGTCAATTAAGCCTTGGACTTTTGATTTTTGGCTCAGGTGGTGATCTCAGGGTTGTGATATCGAGCCCCACAGTGGACTCTGTGCTGGGCATGGAGCCTGCTTAAGATTCTCTCTCTCCCTCTCCACCCCCCATCTCACCCACCCTCCCCACAAAATAACAACAAAAATACTTTTGAGCATCGAAAGGCAACATCAAGAAGTAAAACAAAACAAAATAAACAAAACAGCCCATGGAATGGGAGAGAATATTTGCAAATCATATGCTTCATAAGAGTTTAGTATGTTTAGTATCCAGACTATATAAAGGATGCTTGCAACTTGACAATAAAAAAGACAAATAACCCAATTTAAAAATAAGCAAAAGTTTGCACAGTTTGCACTTCTCCAAGGAATAAATAAAGATAGCGAATAATACCTGAAAAGTTGCTAAGTGTATTAGTCATTAGGAAAATGCAAATGAAAAACACAGTGAGATTTTATACCCACACTGATGGTTGGAATTGCTGACTATAACAAGTTTTGACGAAGGTGTGGAGAAACCAGAACCCTCATACGTTGCTGGTGGGCTTGTAAAATGGTGCAGCTATTTGGAAAATAGCTTGACAGTTCTTCAAAAAGTTAAAGAGTTACCATATGCCCTAGCAATTTTACTTCCAGGTATATACCCAAGAAAGTTGTAAACATATGCCCACACACAAAAACCTGTGCATAAATTTTCATAGCAGCATTATTTATAGTAGCCAAATAGTGGAAGCAAACACAATGTCCACCAAGTGGTGAAATGGATACACAAAGGTGGTATATCCACACAATGGAATATTATTTAGCTATCAAGAGGAATAAAGTACTGATAATGTACTACAATTTGGATGAACCTTGAAAACATCTTAACTGACAGAAGCCAGCCACAAAAGCTACATATTTCATGACTCTGTTTATGTTAAATTGTCAAGAATAGACACAGGGACAGAAAGTAGATTAGTGGTTGCCAAGGCCTGGGGGTAAAAGGGAATGGAGAGATTATTAGCAGATATGGGTCTTTTTTTGGGGGGATGAAAATATTCTAAAATTTGATAGTGGCAATAATTACACAATTCTGAATATACTCAAAACCACTGAATTTGTACACTTTAAAAGATTAGATTATTTTGGTATGTGAATCTAATTTCAATATTTCAATAAAAATGTATCATGCTTTTATATTTACCCATGTAGTTACCTTTACTGATACTCTTCATTTCTTTGTATGGATTCAAATTACTCTCTACTGTCCTTTCATTTTGGTCTTAGTGACTCCCTTTAAGAGTTTTTTGGAGGATAAGTCTGCTAAGTAATGAATTCTCTCAGTTTTGGTTTATCTGGAAATGTCTTTATTTCTCCTTAGTTTTATAAAAGGCAGTTTGGGTCAACAGTCTTTTTCTTTCAGCACTTTGAATATGTCATCCATGGCCTTCTCGCTTCCCTGGCCTCTGACGAGAAGTCAGCTATAAACTTATTGTGGATTCCTTGTATGTGATGAGTTAATTTCTCTTGTTGCTGTCATATTTTCTTTGATTTGGCTTTTAACAGCTGACTACAATGTATCTATGTGTGGATCTCTTTGTGTCTATCTTATTTGCGGATCATTTAACTTCTTGGATGTGTAGATCAGTGTTTTTCATTACCTTCAGATGGTTTTCAGGTACTGAGTTTTCTATTGTTCTTTCTACTGCTTCCTCTTCTCCTTTCTTTCTGGGACTCCCATTATGCCTATGCTGACAAATTTGCATATGATGGTGTCCCACAGATCTCTGAGGCTCTGTTCTTTTTTTGTACCTCAGACTAGATCATCTTAATTGACATATATTCAAGCCTACTGACTCTTTATTCTGCTAATTCAAATTTGCTGTTGAGCCTCTCTAAGTGAATTTAATTTCTGTTATTGTTATTTTAAACTCTGGAAGTTCTAATTAATTGTTTTTTTTAAAGATTTTGTTTATTTATCGGACAGACAGAGATCACAAGTAGGCAGAGAGGCAGACAGAGAGAGAGGAGGAAGCAGGCTCCCTGCTGAGCAGAGAGACCAATGCAGGGCTCGATCCCAGGACCCTGGGATCATGACCTGAGCCAAAGGCAGAGGCTTTAACCCACTGAGCCACCCAGGCACCCTAATTAATTGTTTTTATAATTTCTATTACTATTCTGTATTTGAGGAGACATCAGTCTCATAATTATCTTAAATATTTAGATATGGTTTCCTTTAGTTCTTTGAACATATTTATAATCTCTGATTTAAAATCTTTGTTAAGTAAGTCCAACATCTTGGTTTCATCAGGAGAGTTTCCATTGACTGCTTTTCTCTCCTGTGTTTTTCCAGATGGGCCATGTTTTCATGCTTCTTTGCATGTTTCATACTTCTTTTGTTTCACACAAAAACAATGCATTTAAAATAAGTGAATAAAATCTGGCAGCTCTGAAAACCAGATCCCCTTCCCCTAGCTTGGAGTTATTTTGTGACTGTTTGTTATCATTTTTGTTATGGCTGCTGTTTGTTTTAGTCTTTCCTGGGTAACCCTAGAAAGTCTGTATCCTCAGAAGATAAAGTGTGTCCCCTCAGAAGCCTTTGCAGTTAGCTTTATGGCCAGGTAATTGTTGGACAGAGATTTACTTAAATGCTTTGAACCAATAAGTCAACCAGACTTTGCTAGGTGGTTCTACATGTTTATAAAGGTGAGCGTCCAATGATCTGGCAGGCAGTTTACAATTTTACTTTACCTGTTACTTCCTGCTCATTCAGAGCTTCAAGGTCAGCCTGAGGTGAGTGATTAGGGCCTTCTCTGTTCTTCTCTGGGCGTGCACCCTACCCGATGCATGTACAGGGCCTTTTAGACTTCTGGAAGGATATTGAAGGTTTTTAAGTCCCTTTATGACCATCTCATTCCCCATTCTTCCTTTTAAGTGTTTTTGTTCATTTGTTTTGTTTTGTTTGGGTCAGCCTGGTGTTAGCCCCAAATGTCATCATTGCTTCAGACAGCGGTGATGTTAAACAATTGCTGGTCATCATTTTTGATAAATGCTTTGGTAATATATTGTTTGCACAGAGCATGCTCTGAGTGAGGTCAAATAATGCTTCATTTTCAGAGCTTTTCCAAGGAACTTCCAGATTAGTCAAATGGTGAAAACGCTCTGGAAATGGAGCATTTTGAGAAGCTCCAAACCCTTTCTTACTCCTCCAGGAGTTGCTTGGCTGCTGATCTTCACAGCTACAGTGCTTACAAAGCTATTGGCTTCTAAAACTACAATGGAGTTAGGTAATGGGGGATGGGAAGACAGCAAGTTAAAACTGCACAATGGTCACTATTACTGAAACTCACATGATTTTCTTGAAAAAAATCCTCAGATTGTTGTAGACCTTTGATCAATTTCTAGAATTCTGAATTTTGGTAACTTTTGCCACAAATGTTCTCATTGCTTTTATGGATCAGGAAATTTTTGGAGATCTTCACTCCCATCATTTCATGGGTACTTCTCCTAAGAAGCATTTTGAACTGAATAAAAATGAAAACACAACACATTGATGTTTGTGGGATGTTGCTAAAGAAATAATTAGAGCAAATAGCTCTAAGTATGTATATTAAAAAAGAAAAAAGATTCGAAACCATGAGCTTGACTTTCACTTTAGGAAACTAGAAAATAAAAAGAGCAAATGAAACACAAAGTAAGCAAAAGAAAGGAAATAATAATAATAATCAGAGCAGAAATCAATGAAATAAGAGACAGGAAAACATATATAAAATGAACGCAATATAAAACTGATATGTTGGTAAGATTAATAAAATTGATATACCTCTACGTAGATTAACCAGGAGGGATACAGGGATGGAGAGAGAGAGAGTGGGGTAAGACACAAATACCCAACATTAGGAATGAGAGAGGAGGCATGACCGCACATTTTGCACATACTAAAAGGATAGTAAGGGAGTAGTATGAACAACTTCATGCCAGTAATTTGCAACCTTATGTGAAATGAATGAATCACATGAAAAACAAACTTATCAAATGTCACTCAAGAGAAGTAGATAAACTACATCTTTTTTAAAAAAATGAATTTGTAGGGGCACCTGGGTGGCTCAGTGGGTTAAGCCTCTGCATTCGGCTCAGGTCATGATCCCAGGGTTCTGGGATTGAGCCCTGCATCGGGCTCTCTGCTCAGCAGGGAGCCTGCTTCCCTTCCTCTCTCTCTGCCTGCCTCTCTGCCTACTTGTGATCTCTATCTGTCAAATAAATAAATAAAATCTTTAAAAAAAATGAATTTGTAGTAAAATTTTAACCACAAGGACTCTGATGAAAGAAATCAAAGATCTAAATAAACAGGGAGCTGTTGTGTAGACATGAATAGTAAAGTTCAATACCATTAAGATGCCAGTTCTTTCCAACTTGATCTATAGGCTCAATGTAATGTAAATCAAAATCCTAGCAAGTTATTTTGTGGATATTGACAAACTGATTCTACAGTTTGTATGGAAAGATAAAAGACCCAGAACAGGGGCACCTGGGTGGTTCAGGGGTTAAGCCTCTGCCTTCGGCTCGGGTCATGATCTCAGGGTCCTGGGATCGAGCCCCACATTAGGCTCTCTGCTCGGTGGGGAGCCTGCTTCCTCCCTCTCTCTCTGCCTGCCTCTCTGCCTACATGTGATCTCTGTCTGTCAAATAAATAAATAAAATCTTTTTTTTTTTAAGATTTTATTTATTTATTCGACAGAGAGAAATCACAAGTAGGCAGAGAGGCAGGCAGAGAGAGAGGGAGGAAGCAGGCTCCCTGCTGAGCAGAAAGCCTGATGCGGGGCTCGAACCCAGGACCTGGGATCATGACCTGAGCCGAAGGCAGCGGCTTAACCCACTGAGCCACCCAGGCGCCCCTAAATAAATAAAATCTTAAATTAAAAAAAAAAAACAACCCAGAACAGCCCACACAATATTGAAGAAACAGAACTCAAGAAGACTGACACTATTCGACTTAAAGACATTCTAAAGCTATAATAACCAATACAGAGTGGTACTGGCAAAAGAATAAATAAATAGATCAATAAAGTTGAATACAAAGCTCAGAAATAGACCCACGTAAGTAAAATCTTGCCAAAGGAGAAAAGTCAATTCAATGGAGAAAAAACAGTTTTTTCCATTAAATGGTGGTGGAACAATTGGATATCCACATGCAAAATAATGAACTTAAACGCAGACCTCACAACTTACACCTTTCCCACTGGCTGCTCTGAAAACCCATCTTTGCACTGTTCCCGTGTTCGGCTTCCCCTTCTTTGCAGCCACCTCTGCTGGATGCCTCGGCCACCACCAAGGACGCTGGCAGCTTTATCTCCAGAGTCCTGGAACTCTCACTTTATTTTGAATCCAATGCATTGGATCCAAGAGTGCTCCATCAGGTCGCTGCAGCAGACACCGCTCTGAGATCATCGCCAGGGACTTAAAGGAGAGGAAGGAAGTGGTGGAGAAGGCTGAGGATAGAAGAGATGTACCTGCTAACAGGGACACTGAGATTGAGAAAGATGGGGAGCAGGAAGTCAACAACGAGTGGATGAAGAGGGAGACTTGGGGGAGCAGGAGAAGGAAGGCGATGGTGAGGAAAAGGATGGAGAGGAAGATGAGGAAGCCGGGGCAGTTAGGGGCTCATGGGCAGCTAAAGATGAGGAGGGGAATGTCGACACCAAGAAGCAGAAGACAAATGAGGATGACTACACAGCAAAAAAGGAAAAGTTACACTTAACAAAACCTATTCACCTTTTGCTTCCCGTCTTGGACTCTAAACATGGCCACCTTCCAGTGGACAGTCCCGCTTGGCCACCCCACATGGGCAACGCCACCGTGCAGGTGACACACGCACTCCACCAGCCAAAACCACAGTGGGAAATTGCAGCAGGGGAGGAAAAAAGAACCCCAATTTCCCGGGCTCTGCCCTTTTTCTTAAAAAATACTTTAACAAGGAAAATTTGCATTTTCTATTTACTTTATATATTTCTGTACATATTGTTGGTGGTCAGCCATTTTCAATGATCTCAGATGACCCAACCAGTCTTCAGAGCATTTTCTGTCCTACTTCTGACTTCACCTGTGGTGTGCCTATGTTCATTATGATTATCCCAGTAACATTTTTTGTGTATGTACTCAGTTGTACTGTAAGTCTTTGGCTTGTATGAAATGGTTAAAAAGACCAAAAATAAGGGTGCCTGGGTGTTGCAGTGGGATAAACGTGGGACTCTTGGTTTGGGCTGGGGTCATGATCTCAGGGTCTTGAGATTCAGCCCTCTCAGACTCTGTGCTCAGCCTGGAGTCTGCTTGAAGATTCTCTCCTTCTACCCCTGCCACTTGCTCCCCCACGTTCTCTCTCTCACTCTCTCTCTTTCTTTAACATTAATAAATAAATTTCTTTTTAAAAAAGAGGCCAAAGATAAAAGATTTCTTTTTTTATCAGTCTTTTTTAAAAAAAGATTTATTTACTTATTTATTTATTTGACAGAGAGAGATCACAAGTAGGCAGAGAGGCAGGCAGAGAGAGAGGAGGAAGCAGGCTCCCTGCCGAGCAGAGAGCCCGATGCGGGGCTTGATCCCAGGACCCTGAGATCATGACCTGAGTTGAAGGCAGAGGCTTTAACCCACTGAGCCACCCAAGTGCCCCTAAAAGATTTCTTTTTTTCCCCTTTTTTTGTCTATGAAGTTGCTTTTTATTTATTTATTTATTTTGGCCTGTGTGAGGTATGTGTGGAACAATGTTGTCGAACAATAAACCAGAATTTTATTCCACTGAGCTGTTCTTAAAAAAAAAATTAACTCAAATGGATTATAGATTGAAATATAAAATATGAAATTATAAAACTTCTAAAAGGCAGCATAGGAGATAATCTAGGTGAATTTGGGTTTGGTAATGAGGCTTTAGATCCATCACCAAAAGCATAATCCAAAAAAGAAAAATACTAATAAGTCAGATTTTATTAAAATTAAAAGCCTCTGCTCTGTGAAAGATGCTGACATTTTAAAGAGGGGTCTTTCTATACATTACCTAAGATTTAGAAACACTGTCCTAGAGAACAACTATGATTTTTATCTTTAGAAAAGTTCAAAATCACTGTTAACAGGTGCCATTTAAAAAATCCCCAACAAAGTACTTTCAGAGGTTAAAATTTAATTAATATAACTTTTTATTAGATACTTTTGGTACTTGTAAAATGTATCCATAGTTAACTGAGTGAGTTGCATTCTTAAAATGTTAAAAGTCATTTTCCAAAACTTACAGCTTTTACTTTGAAAACATGAGCTTTAGCTTTCATTTATAATGGTACTATAAATAGCAGGGCCAGGCTCTGTTAAGATGATTACTGTCGTGTGAAAATGAATCATGTTGTCTGCACATGGAAGAACGCTTATTGTTTTATTCTTTATGCATTCAGCTCATCAGAAAGTGATCTCAAATCCTTTGGATCCAGGGGGCCAGGGCACACCCCTTATAATCCCAGTAAACATTGTTATCAGACACAGGGGAAGAATGTTCCCACAGGCCCTGACATTTGTACTGATAAGGAGCTAGTTCTCTATTAAAATCAAGGACTTGGGTTATATTTCAATTCAAAGAGCTTAGTTCATAACAGTACTTGATACCAGCTCATGGCGTCAAAGGCTGAGTAAAGATCAGCAAAAAGGTACAAACTTACTCCCTTAGCCGAGTTTTCTATGAGATGTTACCAACAGAATAGCCACAGCTATTAGTTTAAGCACAGATTTACAATTTATTAAGAAGGAAATTGATGTAGGCTTTACCTGGAGGTCCAATGTGTTATTGGTTAAAATATGGAGGCAGTAGAGATTTATCCATTTTTCTTTTTAAAGAGCCTAGATTATACTATGTTCAAGTACATGATGGTGTTAGTACATGTATGTTCTTCTACTTCTCCTCCCTCTCCTCCCTCTCCCCTACCTCCTCCTCCTCCTCCTTCTTCTTTGAATAGATGTATGTTCTTAAAAAGGTCTGAAGGCAGAAAATACTTCCTGGGTACTAAATTATTCTAGAGGTTTCTATACAAACTTGGGAGAATTTCTGAATCTAGTCAGAATGAAATCTAGTCAGAATGAAATCTTAGATTTTTATTTGTTTTTATTTTTTTTAAGTTTTTTAATTTATTTGACAGAGAGAGGGAGATCACAAGTAGGCAGAGAGGCAGGCAGAGAGAGAAGGGGAAGCAGGCTCCCTGCTGAGCAGAGAGCCCGACGTGGGACTCGATCCCAGGACCCTGAGATCATGACCTGAGCCAAAGGCAGAGACTCAACCCACTGAGCCACTCAGGCGCCCCGAAATCTTAGATTTTTAAAAACAACATTTCAAGTTTTAGACAATAAACAGATTGATCAAACAAATATCATGTACATTTTAGTTCAGCCTCCCTAAGTTGAATGTGTATAGGATTTTGACCTGAAAAAAAGCTGAAAATATTTTACAAACTTTGACTGTGTGAAGAGTGGCAGCAAGAGCCGTATTTATTCCTGACATCATGAAGGCTGGTGCTTACTGATGGCTATCCATGGGCCTGGTGCTAGGCTGAGTACCTTGCGCACTTCTCTCATTTAATCCTCAGATCACTGTGAGGTCTGTGCTGTTGTCATCCCCATTTTACAGATGAAGTTGAGAGCCTTAGAGGTTGAAGATCCCACTGCTGAAACCAGAGCCTGGCCTTTTCACCAATCCTATCAATGAACAAATACACAAATGCAACATGTTTATCTGTGTAAGATGATGGATTTAAGGGTGACATGAGAAATTTACCTTCTATCAGTCCTGTGGTAGCATAGTTGACTCCTTGCAAGGAGATCAAGGTGGTTTGGAAGATTTGACAGTCTCTACTCTTTTCCAGACTTCCCATCTGTGTCTGACTATGAGCAATCAGTTAATACCCAGCTCCTTAGGAAGCACTCTTTAGGCTCTCATCAATCACTACCATCCCTTTGTGGTTCTAGTCATTGGTCTACCAAATAATTCAGCAAACACATTGGATTACCACTCTAGATGAAGGAGCAGTAGATAAACAAGGATGCTTGTCCACTGGGAGATACTATATATTAGTAAGAGAAGTAATACATTCGAATACAATCTAATGGTGGTGCAGAGCTTTCTCCTTCCTAAACATACTTGGTGCTCATTTGGAGTTTGTATCTGCCTTGTTACAGAACATGATGTATTTATATTTTCAAGTGTGTGAATCTCTTATTCTCTTAGATGCTGTAAACCTCTTCATGATTAAACAACATGATGCTTTATTCTAGGAGATGCTTTCTCCAAAGATACTCACCTTCTCAGACCTGACTAATGTGGAATTGTATTTGTAGTTATTTATAGCAAAGTCTAGAGATGAGGGTCACCTGAGGGGCTTTGTCAGTCAAACATCTGACTCAATCTCAGTTCAGGTCTTGATCTCAGGGTCATAAGTTTAAGACCCATGCTGGGGCTTAAAAAAAAAAAAAAGTCTGGAAATGAAAAGAGTTTACTTTAGAGTTCTTAAAAAATATATACCAGCTTTTGATATTTGCAATATTTAAAAGAACTCTATGTGACCAAGAGACAACCACAAATCCAAAATATGATGTTAAAATAGAAAAACACATAAATTTTCACTGCTACAAATCTAAACTAATGTAATTATTTCATCATATGTGTGAAAGAATGAATATTTTGATATTTTTATCTCAAGAATTACTGTAATTGTTTATAAGTGACATTTTAAAAACAAGACAGGTGTATGAATTTTCACTATTAGACACAGTTAGAAATTTCAGATCCTGGGCACCTGGGTGGCTCAGTGGGTTAGGCCGCTGCCTTCGGCTCGGGTCATGATCTCAGGGTCCTGGGATCGAGTCCCGCGTCGGGCTCTCTGCTCAGCGGGGAGCCTGCTTCCCTCTATCTCTCTCTCTCTGCCTGCCTCTCTGTCTACTTGTGATCTCTCTCTGTCAAATAAATAAATAAAATCTTAAAAAAAAAAAAGAATCCTTCTTTAAAAAAAAAAAAAAAGAAATTTCAGATCCTTAGCAATCAGCATTTCTTTTTCTATGAAACAGTCCTTTTTTTTTTTTTTTTTTAAAGATTTTATTTATTTATTTGACAGAGAGAGATCACAAGTAGACGGAGGGGCAGGCAGAGAGAGAGAGGGAAGCAGGCTTCTTGCTGAGCAGAGAGCCCGATGCGGGACTTGATCCCAGAGACCCTGAGATCATGACCTGAGCCGAAGGCAGCGGCTTAACCCACTGAGCCACCCAGGCGCCCTCTATGAAACAGTCCTAAGGAGAAAATCAAATATGGGCACAAAATGTAAGTATAAGCATATTCAACACACTATTACTTATATAATAATAAAAAATACTTTGGGATAAAAACAAAATAACCAACAAGAGAAGAATGGGCTATTAGGTAGACATATGCATATAAAATGTTTTCAGTAAATAGTTAATAATACGGAAAAATGTTCAGTTAAGGAGAAAAGATAAAGACTAGTAGACAATGATGATAATGATCTCAATTCTGTAATAACCATAACCCTTCCCACATGGGATGCCCTCCAGCAGTGATTTCTGTTTTCTGTGACTCTGACCCATTACCCATTGGATTTAGGATTAGGGTTGAGATAGAAAGATACTCTTCTCCACTGGCCACAAATGTAGCAATGTGAACATGGAGGTGGAGAGAGAGAATGAGAGAGAGAGAGAAAGACAGAGACAGAGACTTAGTAGATGCCTGGATTCCCGATGACCTCAAGTGCTGTGTCCAGTCTCTTACTGGTACCACTTTGGTTCTTTCCATTTCCACTTAAGCTGATGTCTTTGCATTGAAAAATTACTCACATTCCAATTAGACAAGGAAAAAATGTAGATATTTTTCATCTTGAAAATAGACCTCATCTTCTTTATAAGCTCCCCTGGGTATTGGGAAAACCGTAGTTTAGCCATACCCAGTAAATGCAGTGCAATCCAATTGCCGTCAGTGCACAGGGCTGCACGAGTGCCTGGCTCCAGGACTCCCAAACAGACTAGGTTTGGCCACTCACCACTGACAAAGTCCAAAGGCAGAGAGAGGAGGGTAGTGAAACAAGAAAACAATGTGTTTTTGTGAGGCCACCACCAGGAAAACAGCAGACTAGCATCTCTGACTGTCTCCAAAGTGCTGAAAATACTTCCAGGTTTCTATAAGGAAAATGTGGGGCAAAGATGGGTGGGTGTGTGCAAGTAGGCAGTGAAGGTTTAGTCCATCCTTGTCATGGAGACCATCACGGGTGGGGTCTTGCTGGCTCAGGGCAGCCCTTGAGGGGTAGTTTTGGTTCCTATCGAGGGAAGCTTTGCCCTCAGAGTCTTTTGACGGAGGTAAGAGAACATCTGGAAAGAAGAATCCAGCTAAAAAGTCTGAGGTCAAATGGAAGCAGCCAAAGTCCTCTTTCACAATGATTTAAAGAGTCTCTGCAGATAATTCATGTACTGTGGATGACTTAGTATTTGATATTTTGAATCAGCTCCCACTTACTGTTTTCTCCAAAATGGGAATCTGGGGAATTCGGAAGGCTTACAGCAGTTTGGTGTCCTTCAGGCATCCATTGTTGAAACATAGAGCTAGCACAGCTTGGTCTGTTCTGTCATGGTTTAGTTAACCTAGTAAGCCCTTCCTACTGATCCATCTCTTCTTGAGACTTGTTCTTGCTGTGGGTCCATGATATTTGACTGTCTCTTTTCTAGTGGAGATTCCTTAGTTTCAGGGTCTCTTTGTCCTAAAGATGGTGATCTCTTCCAGCAAATGTCTAGCCAACTGCTAGCTCGTTTCCGAATAGCTGCAGGTGAATTCAAGATCCCATTCTATGCCATATAGAAACTGATGATGGCTTGAGAGAGTCAAATGCAGGCCCCTGTCTGCTTATCTCCGTAGGTGGTGGGGGTCACCTGTGAGATGTCCTCTCCAAATGGAAAGTAGAGCAATGGCTCCTGCCCTTCATATCCTCTCTGCTAGCCCTTCCTTCCAGGACTTTGGCCAGATGGGAGGCATAGTAGTATGTCTCACCATGGACTTGCTTCCCTTTTCCATTCTTCCTCTTCTCACAAGTCACCAGAATCAGAAAGGGTGGGCTACCTCTCCTTCGTCCTTCTCAGCATCTTCTTCCATCATATGCGCTGCCTTCCAGTGCTTGCAATCAACCTGTTCCCTTACCTGGGACTATGGGAGCTGATGAGACATGGGTGAGGAAGAGATTAGCCTCCTGATAAGGGAAGTATCAGGATCAAAAAGTATACATCAGAATGAATGAAGTGGTTTTTTTGTTTTGTTTTGTTTTCTTTTTTTAAGATTTGATTTATCAGACAGAGTGAGAGAACACAGCAGGGGGATCGGCAGAGGGAGAGGGAGAAGCAGGTCCCTCACTGAGCAGGGAACCCAAAGTGGTGCTCATCCCAGGAGCACAGAATCATGACCTCAGACAAAGGCAGATGCTTAATGACTGAGCCACCCAGGAGCTCCTGAAGTGGGTTCTTATGGCTGGAAAACCAAAAGGCTAATATACCAGGATGCCCAACAGTATGCAGAAGATTAGATCCGTAAGCACGCACATACACACTCAAAGCCTCTTTAGATCACTATCTCTGCTTTATTTAGATTTGAAGTGTGGCTGTGCTTCTTGTTAACTAGAGTATTTGTTATAAGAAGTTCAACTAAAAAGACCATAAGGTGAATCTTCTCCATGCTTTGAAATGTGCATTTACTCTTCTGAGAGCACCTCTATACATCAGCCTTGGCTGGGCTTTCTGCCAGGGCTTTGTTGCAATTACTTGATTCCTGTAGATTGGATAATGGCCTCAGCTTCTTCACGGAAGAGAGACAAAAGATTCAGAGATATGCTCTGAAAGGTCTTTATAGCTGTGTTGCCCTGTGATCCTACAAAGATTGAATCTGGGGAGAAGTGGGAGGAAGAGGAAACTGTCTTTCGACTCTCGCTTTCATCTTCGCCACAGTTTTTCTGAATGAATCTGGTCACCCATCCGCTAACTCAGAAGGTCTTGAAATGTTTTTCTCAGTTTCTCTTTCTGTCACATTAAAGGAGTTCTTTAACCCCTCAAGTGTAAAATGATGACTGTAATATTGTATATGGCGAAGGGTTGTTTTGAAGGTTTGACCAGAAATAGAAAAGCCTTCAAAACCCTAAGGGACTTGAGGCACCACTGGGGAAGTGTTCAGGGAAGGCTTTATTGCCAGAATCCCAAACTGAACCTTGTCGGAGCTCCTCACTTTGCTTCCTTCATGAGCGTCTTAAATCACCTTCTCTGATCAGGAAGTCAAGTGTGGCAATACGAAAAGGATTGAAATCAGTTGATCAGTGTCTTGAGAAGCATAAGAGTTAGGAAAGAGAGATGATTTTAATGGAGGATGAAGTCCTTCCTGGGGTTCTCACCAGTGTTGTGAGCTACAGCAGGTGGCTCGGCCTCTCTGAGCTCTGTTTCCTAAGTGCAAGTGATAACCTTGCTCTTCCTGGGGAGATCATTGCAAGGGAATAGACAGCTTTCAGGGGGAAAAAAAAATGCAAGCCCAGAACCACCTGAATGGTGAATGAACATGCCCGGCAATAACCAACTGTATTAATAAGCAGGGAAATGCACAGTAAAACAAGATATGTCTCCAACTGGCAAAGATTTTGAAGTGTGACAGTATTGAATACTGGTCAACATATGAGGAGGCAGGAATTTATAGTCCCTGTTACAGAGTTTCATTGATATGGTTCCCATGGGGATACACTTATTTGTATTGAGGAAATTTTAAAATGTATCCCCTTAACCATGTGTACTCTAGAAATATCTCTTACATCCAAGCACAAAGAAACATGTATGAGCATATTTATTTGAGTAGTTCCCGTGATAACAAAACTTTGAAACTCCACCTATATGGAAAGAAGAATAGATAACTTAAATATTCATAAGACTGAATTCTACACAGAAAGAATGAAGGAATGGATAAGATTATATATAGTACCTATAAAATAATGCACTTTGACATGCATAGATAAATGTTTAAAACCAAATGTTATTGCCAAGTTATAGGCATACAGTATTAGAAATACTCTTTCAGGGGGCACCTGGGTGGCTCAGTGGGTTAAGCCTCTGCCTTCGGCTCAGGTCATGATCTCAGGGTCCTGGGATTGAGCCCCTCTCTGCTCAGCGGGGAGCCTGCTTCCCCTCTCTCTCTGCCTGCCTCTCTGCCTACTTGTGATCTCTCTCTCTCTCTCTGTCAAATAAATAAATAAAATCTTAAAAAAAAAGAAATACTCTTTCATACAAAACAATACCATATATTATTTATACTATTAATGGATATATATGTGTATGTATACATATATATACACACATAGCTATCTATCTATTTATCCATCTATAGATACGTACATCTGCTAAAGAACAGACTGCTAATATATACACAAATGAAATGATAATGGTAATGGTTGCCTTTGGGGAGAGAGTGGGAAATGAGACTGGAAATGGGGATAAAGCAGATTTCAACTATATTGTAATGTTTTCTTCCTTGGATAAAAAAGAAAAGCAAATATGAGTGAATGTTAACTGTTCTCAATTCTGTACATGGCTGCATTTTTTTCTTAAAGGTTATCATGATTCTTGACTCATATTTAGTAGTTATTCATATCACTTCAAACAGGTTTATGAAATTAAAGAAAAGTGATTCAAGTGAACCCTACATTTAAGTAATTAATCTATGGAAGCAATTGAAATTGTACCTCTAAGGTTTCTAATATCATATTTTCCAGAAGGAGAAACAAGAAAGAAAAGAAGGGAATAGGTGGTGGCTCGGATAGCACCCCACGATGTCAAAAAGAACACAGGACCAACCTTCCCCATACTTCTTTTACAGACTTAAAATTGCTTATGTTACTCCTTCGTCTTATCTCGCCCCACCCCCCGCCCCTGCCCCTACATTCTTTTTCATGACCACTTTGGATGGTTGCATCAAAGTAACCTCATCTGGAGTAGGATGATGAGTTGGGAGGGGGGAGCCCAAGATTGGCCTTGCATCCCATGCATCCCTGGATATAGACTGAGAAAAATCACTGCCCACTTAGCCGCCTCAGCTGAACAAACCTCATATTTATTTTCTTATTAAATAAGCTTGCAATGTGCCCTGGTATACAAGTTTGTCAGCCATTCTACAGAGTAGTAAAAGAGAGAAAAATGGAGACTATGCATAAATAAAAAACAGCTATTTCTATAGGTCAGTCATCACCTTTATTAGGCTGTGTGGTTTTCCAAAGTGAATTTTCAACCAAAGCTGTCTTTTGCTCCACCAATTATTAAATGAATCAAGGAAAGGGCATTAAAAAAGAGGAAAATATTTTGAGACATTTTAAGTTCCTGAACTTTCTATTTTCAGTTAGTAGTGAGAGGAAGGGACTGGAGGAGTCTGGGGAGAGAAAATCTAAAATTACCCTGACAAGTACAATGACATAGGCTTCCAGACTTTACAGAAATCACTGAGCTAACTATACAAATTAGCCACGGCCCAAATGGCCATTTGGGAAAGAAATGATCCCACCCCTAAAAAGAAATATGTAAGAGATTAAAAAAAATCAGAACAAACATTTACAATTATAGTGAGGGTTTCTGCATTAGGCGTTCCTTCTTTGAGTACTCATTCATTGAAGCAGTCTTGGGGTACATTATGATTTACCTTGGCATTTTCACCTTATCTGTCTGAGATACACAGAAAATATGAATCTCATACAGAAAAATGTCATTTCACAGTTGCTATACCCATGGTATTGATGGTTTGGATTTTATTGAGTGCATCGTTAGCATACCAGCTGCAGTTATGCTCATTGCTCTTAGGAATGAAAACTGGAATTTGTGTAATAATATTATTGGATAACTTTGAACTTGTTTGAATTTGTTTCTAAAAGAAATCACTGTCCAAAGCTGGTATTTTATATCTTGTAACACTGGTGTCAGGCATCACAAGTGATCATGAAAAACCAGTTTCCATCAATAGGAAATTAGTGAAATTTGATTTATATTTCTGATTGCCAATCTCAGGTTTGGGAGCAATTAAGGGGAATTTCAAAAGAGTAAGAATAACCTCAGAAGGACTTGTTTGAAACTACATAGTAGGAAGAAAGTGTTGCTGTTAAATGACCAAAAAAATCATCATTTTAATACATCCTACTTTTACAACATAAAGAGCCAAGACACTTGATGAAAAACACACTAAGCTTCTTTACACACAATCTAAGAAACATTTTTGAGAAGACATAGAATGAACTAGAATTAGTAAACACATTGGAAAATTTAACCTTAAAATAATATAAAAATGCAAATTAAAACAACGAGCTACCTCATTTATGGCCTTGGAATTAACAATTTAAAAAGGTTAAAAGATAATTTCTTGGGCTTAGGTGGGTGCCACGAAATTACCATTTTCATAGGTTACTTGAAATTCTGACATAGCAATTTGGCAAATAAATATTTAGAGCCTCAAAAATACTCATAACTTTTGGCTCAGTAACTAGTTGACATTAAGCTATAGTTGTGCAGATGTTTATCATAATATTACTCATATGGTAAAAATTAGGAATTTGTAATATTTAAAAATTGATAATAACCAATTTGGATTTGTTAAGTGTTCTTTGGCACACTTATCAGATGGTGAAGGGAAGGAAAATGCTTATACTACCCTTCAAAATTCTTCCAGCTGGATTGAGAATTAAATTTACATGAAACAGATTGATAGGAGAAAGAAACCAAATTTTTATTGTATGCACCTGGAGGCCCAAAAAGGAGATTAAAACCTAAAGACATGACCAAACTAGGTGGTTTTTATATTTTCTTTTCTTTTTTTTTTTTAATTTTATTTATTTATTTGACAGACAGAGATCACAAGTAGGCAGAGAAGAAGGCAAAGAGAGAGGAAGGGAAGCAGGCTCCCTGCTGAGCAGAGAGCCTGATGTGGGGCTTGATCCCAAGACCCTGAGATCCTGACCTGAGCTGAAGGCAGAGGCTTTAACCCACTGAGCCACCCAGGCGCCCCAGTTTTTATACTTTCTGAGACCAAGTGATAATAAATTTGTGAGGAATTGACAGGATAAAGAAAACTTCGGAAACTTCAATTAGTAAGGAATTCTAAATGGCATTTGGGGCCGGGAGTCAATTAGTAAAAAGTAACAAGAGTTGTTTTTACAGCCTCCTTGGCCCTAAATCTCCCATCTCTGGTGACAAGAATGTCTCTTTGCCTCCTGGCATAAGAAAAGTATCTTTCACATGGGAGATTTATTTCCTGCTCTCAAGGGGACAGAGGAGGGTCTGTCTGAATGTCCTTCCGGTACAGACTGTCTTTTAAGTAATTAAAAAGGTAACCAGTATACCAAAGTGGCACACCCTGGGGCAGCCTGCTCTTGGCCCCTACAATGGCCTACTATTTAGCCATTAAAATGTTACCTATTGAAGACCAGGTAGCTAATTAAACATCGTAATAAAGTAATACGAAGTGCAAAAATCAGACCCACATCTGGATAGATAAAATTGCTACAACTTAGATCAAAAGACATGAAAATTTAGGCATAGGAAAAAAATGGAAGAAAACATGTGAAAAAAAAAATCAAAACTAGCTTGCTCTGAGGTGAAAATAGTTATCAGGCTGGGATAACAGGCAAAGATCAAGATCAAACCAACCTGCTAGGTTAACAGGAAATAATTTTCTCCCAAGGCCATGCTACAGCTATAAAGTGTCACAAACATCCCCTTACTTAAGGGACTCTTAATCTCTTACTCACCGAAAAATCCTGTGTCTAATACCTAAACTGTCAAAAGTTTGCTCTTTGGAATCATAAGAATAAGGGTGAAGCACCCCGCTCTTTTTGTTGGGAGGATGTCAGTCCTTTGACACAGAAAAGCAGCCTTGATTTCCAGCCCATGTACAGAAGTTCAGATAAGGGATTTCTGTACACATCATTTCACATCCAGTTCAACTTTGTGGTCTCCCAGGAAAAAAGACTCTGGGTCCCCTTTGCAGTCCAGACTTCATGTTGACTCTTTTATCCCCAGTCCTGCTTTGCTCTGAGTCTATCAAAGCACTGCTTCTCTTAAATCCTGCGATAACCCCATTTCTTTCTTTCTTCGATGAAACATCCCATGATTCCTCTGGTTTGTGGTCTGCCTTATTGCAAAAAGTCAGCAAACGTGATTTTTCAGACTATAGCTTTTCTGCTAATGGCCTTGGCTAATTGGGCTAGAAGGCATCAACATGGTAATGGGGACTATCTTCACATGATCGGACTGTCCTAAGTAAATTATACTTTTTCCACATATTTCTCAATGAAAAGCTATTTCTTTCATAATGTAGAAAAGTTAGACACTAAGTTGACTAAGCCAACTAAAATTAATCATGCAAGTATCACACAAACACATTATAATACTAATCACAATTATATCTGGATGGTAAAATTATGGGTAATTTATTTTTCCTTCCTTGGGCTTTTCTGTTTTCTTTTTTCTCTAAAATCTTTATAATAAAAGCATGTTACTTTTTGAAATAAGAAATAAGTCAGTAATTACTATTTCAAAATCTTTGACAAAAATTCTGCTGATTAACAAAATGAAATCTATGTTCCTTCATAATTATATGGTGGAATGAGTGACTGAAATGACAAGTTCAGAGCCTGGCCAGAGGAGAAAGAAGTAGTGCTTCTTCCAATAAAATGGTAGAGGTATCAGTCCCCATTAGCTCTGACAAGCTAATTTGGCCTCTTTCCTGTTTGTGCTCCAGTAATCCAGAAGCTGTGATTCTGGGAGGGTGCGCAGTTTATGTCAGGGTCTTAGCAAGAAAAGGCTGGAAGTCTTTAATTCAGGAATACCAAGGGAGCTATGGTCTTTTCTGAACTCTCCTCAGTGTTCTGATGATTTAATAACATATCCTGGCTGATAACTAAGGCCTAAAAGATGTCATTCTACCATTTTGAACGCAAACCAGAAATGGACATTTTAGAAGTTCTCTTTGTCTGCCTTGCTTTTTGTGTGGCTTTATTCAAGTTCATCTTACAGCATCGTGCCGTGTTTTCTGAGGCCCTTTTGACGATCCTCTGTTAAAATAAATGTTATATGGAGAAAGAAGATAAAGGAAAAATTTTAAAACTTGTGCCAAGATATATAGAACATAAAATTTTCCACTGAAATAATTTTAAATGTATAATTTAGTGGCATTAATTATGCTCACACTGTTGTGTAACCATCACAGCTACGTATTTTCAAATTTCTTTTAGCATCCCAAATAGAAACTCTGTCCCCATGCAGCAATAACTCTGCATTTCCCCTTCCTGCCTAATCCTTGGTAACCTCAAATCTACCTGCTGTCCCCATACATTTGCCTGTTCTAGATATTTCATGTAAAGACAATAGTTGTCCTTTTGTGTCTGGCTTATTTCACCTAGCATTATGTTTTCGAGGTTCATCCACGTTGTAGCACAGCACTGCTCCGCTCCTTTTCACTGGTGAACACTATTTCATTGTGTGCATATACTTCATTTGATCCATTCATCTGTTGATAGATGCTTGGGTTGTTTCCACCTTCGGGCTATTGTGAAAATGCTGCTATGAACACTGGCGAACACGTTATCTCTTTGAATCTCTGTTTTTAGTTCTTTGGGATATATTCTTAGGCATAGAATTGAAGGGACTGTATGGTAGTTTTATGTTTAATTTTTTGAGGAACTGCCACACTGTTTGCTACAGTAGCTGCACCACTTCTCATCTCATCAGCAATTTATGGGGGTTCCAATGTAAGGGTGAAGATAAATTTGGGACCTGATTTCCAGTCCTAACTCTTCTAAGATTTGGTTTATTGTTTAACAAATCTATCGTGGCATACCTTCTTCCGTGATGCAGTGTTTTTTCTATTCTATTGAATTACAAATGTCAACCATTTCTGAGGACAGATAAGGAGATTATTTAATCATTTACCTTCATATCTATGTTTATAGATTGCCCCTTGTGTAATTACTGTGGTATTTGAATAGCTAAAATCTTATGGCTGGATGTCAGGATGGACTTTCCTCATGCCCAATTCCAAATTTCCAAATACTACTGCAGTGATAGAATGTATATATTATGTTATTATATAATTATTATATAGTATATATTTAATATAAATTATATGAAATAATTACATATAATTAATGTATTTTATAATTATATTACATTATAATAAAAGTAGCCTAGAAATAGAAGTGACTTTTGTACTTATGTAATGAGAAACTGTTATGCCTTTCTCTTGGGTAAAGAATCTGGGAAAAAAATTCCCACTTTGATCCAATACTAGAATTAATTAATTAATTTGAGAGCTTTATTCTCTGAGACTACCTAACTTTGGTTCCAAATGCAAGTACAAGTCACATCCACTTTCCTGAAAAGCATACTGATCCTTCCAGATGGTAGCTCTCTATTTTACTCCTAATTGTTCCTGGCATTTGGCAGTGGAATGTCTCAAGTGTTAAAATTAGTAAACTCAAATGCCGTACAATCTTAACTGGATGTCTAAGAAGCATACCATATCTAAATACTGAACATACCTGCTCTTTAATTTCTTGGTTATTACTCCCTGGTCATTATGGTGTTGTGAATTTTTAGGGAGGATACTGGTAAGGCTGTATGTTTCTTATGCACTGGCTTTCCTGGAGAATTGTGACATTTCAAACATGGAACTGCTGGGAAGAAAGCAACATCCACATTCTCTCACACTACCATTTCAAAGGCAGTGTCAAAAATCTTCCATTTCTCCCTCCAGATGTACCCTCCTCCTGTTCTCTGCCTTGAGACCTCTCTACACTGCATCTGTGGGTCCCAAAACACTGGCTTCCAGTTAGATTGGGCAAGGAGGAGTAGTGGGAGTCAGCAAGGACATCAGAGAGGGAAGATACTCTTCCCAGTATCCCAGTGAGGATACTCTTCAGCTTCCTACTCGAGTAGTTTGCCTCAGCCTGGTTGGTACCTTCATCAAAAGTCATTCTCAAGGAGATCTTTTCTAGACAATTCTCTCTCTTTCTGGCTTTGGGTATCTCTCCTTGACCAGACCTGGGTCCCTGCACAATTCCCTGGGGTTCTCCTAACGAGTTCTTTTGTAAATAAACTCTTCCTGAGTTAGTTTAACTTGACTGTCCATCTGTTTTCTCTTGGGACCTTGAATAAAACAGGCAAGACAATGATTTTGGTAGTGCTGCTTCTTTAAATAAAGCTCACCCTGGCTAAATTAGCAATTTTTTTTTTTTTTTATTTTGGGTTGTGACAGTTCTGGGTGACACTATTTACTTCAATGGGCATCATGAAATTTCTCAAAACGTTTCAACTGTAATCTGAAACCAAAAACTTGACATTTAGCACCTTCTAACAGGTGGGGATGAAGGAGTGTGATCATCAAAGTCACTGACTCAGACACTCTTGATCTGATAATTGGCCATTAAAGGAGGTACATTCCAGGAGGCCGGGCATGAGGCCAAGGAGTGGCAAACACACATGCTCAAGGACAAGGGCGGGGAAGACAATAGAACATATTGAATATTATGAATTAGAGAATGGATACTCTGCCTAAGGGCATTCAAATTCAAATTCAAATTTTTTTTTAAATAAAACTATAAATCTAGCAAAACTAAGCTGTAATCTTTTGGATGTGAGAACAGGTGTCATCTTTTGGATGCAGTGAAAAGTGATGACATGTTCACCAATGACTCTAAGTCAAGCAACTGACTACATCTGAGGTAGGAGGGTCCTTCTGGGGTGCTACCTTAGTTTGCCAGGATGGCCACAACAAAATACCACAGACTGGGGGACGTAAACAACAGAACTTTATTTTCTCACATTTCTGGAAGTCCAAGATTAAGGTTGTTGATAATTTGATTTCTTCTGGCTGTCTTCTCCCGGCGTCCTCACATGGTCTTTCCTCTGTGCATACACGTGTTTGGTATCTCTCTCTGTGCCTCTCAATTTTCACCTCTCATCAGGACACCCATCATATTGGATTAGGGCCCATCCTAACAACCTCATTTAACCTGAATCATCCCTTTTAAAGACACTGTCTCCAAACAGTCACCTTCTGAGGTACTCGGGGTTAGGGCTTCAACACAAGTCAGCTCTTAGCAGGAGCTGATATTCTATTTCTTGACCTGGGAGATGGTTTCAGAGGTAGTTAATATATAATTATTTATTAAGTTATATATTCATATATTATGCATTAACCTGCTTTTTCTGTTTTTTCACAACTTGAAAAGTTAAACAAATCAGCCTACCATGCTGGCCAAAGGAACTGTTCTGGGCCACCCTTTCAGACCTCACATAGGCAAGTAACATTCATTTCCAAGAAAAATGTAAAAAATTAGGTATGTACCAGGACAAGGCAATTCATCTTCTTGACACTGTTTTTCTTCCTCAAGAATGTTAGGCTATGAAATATTTCAGGATCTTTATTTAGCATGCCTGGTACATAAATACTTTACCTGATTTTATTTTTTACCTCTTCTGAATATTAAGACTGTGTGTGTCTTTCATACAAACTCTATCCTTAGTAGGAAAGATCACTAGTTCGGTTGTGTAGTGTTACTTGAAAGGTACCAAAAAGCCTTTCTCCTCTCAGTAGAACTTATTCATCCACTTGCTATAGGATAAGAGATTCCCAATATTCCAGTTACTTCTTTATTCAGCCTCCAGCAATGTGCCAGGTAATGGAATGCAAAGATGAAACAGACATAGTTACTGTTGTTACGGAGCTCTCTGTCCAGTAATTAGATAGGTAAAGCATTAATTACAACACAACACAGTGAGGCAAATTAATAAAGGTTTACAGAGGGAAATATGGAAATAAGAGGGGATACACAAGGCAGGTTGTAGGTTCAGGGAATTCTTCCCAGAAGTGATTCTGTGCTTAAATGCAAAGGAAGATAAAAAGTTAATCAGGTTACAAGTCAGGTAACAATGTCCTGAGGAGATGGACTCCCATTAAAATGTCACAGAACCATTAGCCATCTCAGAGTGTAGAACTATGGTCATTTGTATGTTCCAAAGGCAAAAATAGGAAACGTGGTTGGAGAGATGAGAGTGAAAGGAACTTTTATTCTATGTTAAGAATGATGATGTCATATTACTTTTAGATGTATTAATCTGGCTTCTGTATGAAGGACTTGGATATGAAGAAGAAGAAGGACTGGGACTAGACAGAATGACCAGTTAGGAGAGGTGATGAGAGTTTGGACTGATGGGGTAGCAATGAGGACAGACTGATAAAGTTGACAGGATTTGCAAGGGAGTAGATTGTAAAGGGGATGGAAGAACTGAAGTCGAGTCTCCAAATGCGATCTGGGATGACTTCATGAATAAGAGCAGCACTAAAACAGAAAACACAGGGAGGTTCGGGAGCAAGTTTGATCATTTCAGTTTGGGACTGGATGAATTTGTGGTAAGAGTATGATACTGGTGAGTAGTTAGATGTATAGGAGAAGATCGAGAGAGCAATCTTCAGTACAGGTAATGGTTTGGAAGTTGTTAGCACAATGGTGCTTTGGAATCATGAAAGTAGATGAGGTCATCCTTTCAAAATTACTGTGTAGAATACAAGCAGTAGACAAGCATGGAATCCTAGGAAATGCATGATTTAAAGTGTAAGCAGAAGATAAGGCTAATGAGGAAACAGGGAATAAACTAAATATAAGAAAGAAAAGAACCAGGAAATTCAGATGTAATGAAAACCAAGGAAGTAGAGAGTTTCAAAGTAGAGAGAGTAATCAATATTGGCAAAATAGCATGCTAATTCCATGTGAAATAATTGAAAAATATCCATTGGATTTGATAATCAGGAGATTATTTCTGACTTAACTAAAAAAGTTCCAGCAGACTGATGGAGTAGCCCAATTACCCTAAACTATGCATTGAACAGAAGATGTGAACAAAGCTAGAGTCTGTATTGCTCTTTTGAGATACTTGGGTAAGAAGGAGAGGGTAAAGACTAATGGTAATTCAAATAGAACACTGGGTCAGAGGAGGATATTTGATGATGGGCAATACTTTATAGGCTGAGGGGAAGGAGCTAGTAGACAGAGAGAAGAGGGGATGGTTGAATAATGACCATGAAGTATCAAGAAATGATGGACTCAAAAGAAGAGATGAAGAACATCTTAATGTTTCCTAAGTTCCTAAAAACATCCTAACAGTTTCCTAAGGCTGCTGTAGCACATGCCACAAACTAAATGGCCTAAAACAATGGAGATTTATTATCTCACAGTTCCAGAGGCTGGAAGTCTGAAATCAAGGTAAGCCATGGTCCCTCAGACTCTGGGTAGAACATTTCCTTGCCTCTTCTTAGCTTCTGATGGTGACCATTGGTTTTTAGTACTCTTAACTGTTGTGTTTGTGGCTTCACATGGCATTTGTCTCCTTGTGTGTGTGTGTCTGTGTCCAAATTTCTTTCTTCTTAATGACCATCTACAAAGACACTATTTCCAACAAGGTCACATTCACAGGTACCAGAGGTTAGGACATCAACATATCCTTTTGGAAGGCACCATTCAACCCCTAACAGAGGGACTGATCTTGAAAAAAAACAAAAACAAAAACAAAACCACCCTAACAGAGGGGCTGATCTTGAGAAAAGGTACCTCATCCACTGAGAAAGAGAGGAGGATGGGAATGGATGGAGACAAGCTTGTAGGTAAAGAGGGCAGAGAGTTGACACCGTTCATGCCTAACAGCCTCAATTGTCATATGTTGAGAGTAAGCTGGGGCAGAGTTGAACAAGGGATTTAAGAGAACGGCAAAGAGCTAGACAGGTATGAAAGGGAATGGACAAACTAACCTAGGACAAGTGAGAAGACTGACGAATGGTAGCCATGAGTGTTCACGTAAGGCAGGAGAGTGAAGAGAGTGAAAAGGTTACCACCTATCCTACTAAAAGAGGAGGGAGAGATGTTCACATCAAATCAGAGTCCAGGGAAATTAATGCAGGGGAGGGGAAGAAACCCATAGTAGGAGGAGTCCTGTAGGGAGTGAGAGATGGGATGGTAACAGAGGGTGAGATTGCCTTTCCCTGACTGAGGAGTGAGAGGCACCTCTGGAAGAAACTGGCTGCATGTAATTTAATTCTGACACATAGGAATAGATTCTTCATTCCTTGAAAAATATAGCCAAGACTCAGTGATGACAAAAAAAATGTTTTTGGCTGCTTTACAATTTGTAAAGACTTTTCACATAGACTGTTCTATCTAAAGGCTAGAATCATGTCTTATACAAATTCCTGCAGAACTTAGTTAAGTACATGGAGGGGCTCAAAATAAGCTTGTTTCTTGTGGATTCAAATATTTTACTTGAAACAAAGAAACAGTCCATTATGTCTACCACCCTGCATGGCAATCTAAGGAAAGATGGAGTTGTAGACAGGTACATTTTAATGGGAGATAAAGGGATAGTAGAGATGTAGTTAAAAAAAGTTTTTAAGGTGTAGCAGAAAAGGGCTTCGAATCTGGAGTTAGATACCCCTCTGTTGGATCTTTGATTTTTGTGTGTTTGTGTGTGCAACTATAGCAGAAGCCATGAGTCTACTATGAAACATAAAAAATGATGACCACGGGGCGCCTGGGTGGCTCAGTGGGTTAAGCCGCTGCCTTCGGCTCAGGTCATGATCTCAGGGTCCTGGGATCGAGTCCCGCATCAGGCTCTCTGCTCAGCAGGGAGCCTGCTTCCCTCTCTCTCTCTCTCTCTCTCTCTCTGCCTGCCTCTCCATCTACTTGTGATCTCTCTGTCAAATAAATAAATAAAATCTTTAAAAAAAAAAATGATGACCACGATGGCAAACTCCTCATGGGGAGACTGAATGCCCCCTGAGACATGTCATATTTGGCTGAATTGGAGCTTTTTAAAAAGTTGACTTTGAATTTGAATAGCCAAACTATGGAAAGAACCTAGATGTCCATCAACAGATGAATGGATACAGAAGATATATGTATATATAGATATAGATATAGATACATAGATATAGACACACACACACACACACACACACAATGGAATACTACGCAGCCATCAAAAGAAATGAAATCTTGGGGGCGCCTGGGTGGCTCAGTGGGTTAAGCAGCTGCCTTCGGCTCAGGTCATGATCCCAGGTCCTGGGTTCAAGCCCCACATCGGGCTTTCTGCTCAGCGGGGAGCCTGCTTCCTCCTCTCTCTCTGCCTGCCTCTCTGCCTACTTGTGATTTCTCTCTGTCAAATAAATAAATAAAATCTTAAAAAAAAAAAAAAGAAATGAAATCTTGCCATTTGCAATGACGTGGATGGAACTAGAGGGTATTATGCTGAGCAAAATAAGTCAATCAGAGAAAGACAATTATCATATGATCTCTCTGATATGAAGAATTTGAGAGGCAGGTCAGGGCGTGGTGGGTAGGGAAGGAAAAAATGAAACAAGATGGGATTGGGAGGGAGACAAACCATAAGAGACTCTTAATCTCACAAAACATACCAAAATTTGCTGGGGGATGGGGGGTAGGGATAGGGTCATTGGGTTATTGACACTGGGGAGGGTATGGGCTATGGTGAGTGCTATGAAATGTGTAAGCCTGATGATTCACAGACCCGTACCCCTGGGGGCAAATAATACATTATATGTTAATAAAAATAATTTTTTAAAACAAGTTGACTTTGAATGCTTTTAGCCTGGGACCTATCCATTTTTTGTAAAGGAAGGGAAAGGGGAAAACACCACGAAGTTATGAAATTTCAGAAACTGACTGATGCAGAAGTGACCAGGTTGTTTTCCACCATCTTGTGGAAACAGTGGCCAAGAGAGGGTTTGCTTCAACTATAGAAAATACCAGAGAGCTACCTTTCTTAATAACTGCAGTTTATAGCCTATGAAATTAATACCCAGTATGCTTATCATATGAATTTCTACCATTTGGACTTTCTCAGGTCCTTAGCAGTTATGATTGTGCGTATAACACGATAGTTTTATTTTCCTTATTATTTTTTCTAGGAACAGGTCTTCTTCCTTCAAAGGTCCCATTCCCTCCCACTCTGCCATGCCTGCTATAGTGGAAAATGACTGAACCTATGGCCAACATGAATGTAACTTAGAGAAGAGGATGATTTTTTAAAAATGCATCTATTTCTCATTATTAATAAACACCCTCTTTAAAGACCTAAGAAAAATTGTTTCCTATTATAGCAATTTTAATTGAGCTTTTAAAGCAAAAGTTCTCTATAAGAGGCCATTAGAATCGCAAAACCTCGGGGTGCCTGGGTGACTCAATGGGTTAAGCCTCTGCTTTCGGCTCAGGTCCTGATCTCAGGGTCCTGGGATCCAGCCCTGCATCAGACTTTCTGCTCAGCGGGGAGCCTGCCCCCACCCCACCACCTGCCTCTCTGCCTACTTGTGATCTCTCTCTCTGTCAAATTAGTAAATAAAATCTTAAAAAAAAAAAAAAAAAAGAATGGCAAAGCCTCGTTCTTCAGCCTCCAGGTTAAAGAACTCATTTAAAATTCCCCCTAAAAACCACCACAGACTTTCAGGACAGAAAATAACAATGGTACAATTGTTACCACATGGAAAAGCAATATACTGTACGGTAATTAAGAATTTTAAACCTAGACTAGTGTGTGTGGAATGGATTCTCCAGGTATGAGCTGAATATACCTTGTATCAAGGATCGGTTCATCATATGAGAAATGGGAGTTGCTGTGGTATCTCAAGGAGTGGGGGCATGGCCTCAGCAGACTATTACCTCACTTCCTCTTCCCTAGCTGGGCCCCAGGCAGCAAGCTCAGGAAGTAACCGCCCCCCACCTTTGTGGCTAAATCTTGATTAGTTGACTAGTAAAAGTGCTGTTCTCTTAGCCCACATTTCCCAGTGTGCACTGTAGGGCACTAATTCAGTGAGGTGTTCATTCTTATGTGATTTTGAGAAATACCACATCTCCCTCCACCATTTTCTTGAAGACTCAAAACATATATATTTTATATTAAAGTCTCAGATGCAGCTCTCACTGAGAAAGTTTAGTGTTTTCCAATTGTACTGGGTCACAGAACTATTTCTTAAATTATTTTTTATTGAAACATAGTTGCCACACCATGTGACCAGGTGTTAAACAGTGATTTGGCTTCTCTGTACACTATGCTGTGCTCACCAGAAGCATAGCTCCCATCTGTCACGATACTCACTACTACAATACCATTGATTATATGCCCTATGCTGTGCTTTTCATCCGTCTGACTTTTTCATTCCATACCTGGAAGCCTGCACCTCCCACTCCCCTTTGCTCATTTTGTCCATTTCCCCAACCACATCCTTCTGGGGACCATCATCTTGTTCTCTGTATTTATGGATCTGTTTCTGCCTTTTCATTGTTATTTGTTTGTTCATTTGCTTTGTTTTTTAGGTCCTACAAACAAGTGAAATCATATGGTATTTGTCTTTTTCTAAACTTATTTCACTTAGCATAATTCCTTCTAGGTCCTTATTGTTGCAAATGACAAGATCTCATTTTTCTTTGTGAATGAGTAATAGTCCATTGTATATACAGACCACATCTTCTTTATCCATTTATCTGTTAATGGACACTAAGGTTGCTTCCGGGCCTTGTCTATTGTAAACAATGCTGCAATAAAGAACTCTGTTTTTACATTCTACTAATTCCTAACCATAAAATCAGTTTTTCTTTTTTTTTTTAAATTAGGTTTTCAAGAAACGCATTTTGGGAAATGTCGCATGAGTGTCTATGTATTGTTTTTAAATAAGTTATGTTGGGGCTCCTGGGTGGCTCAGTGGGTTAAAGCCTCTGCCTTCAGCTCAGGTCATGATCCCAGGGTCCTGGGATCCAGCCCCCCATCGGGCTCTCTGCTCATCAGGGAGCCTGCATCCTCCCCTCTCTCTCTGCCTGCCTCTCTGCCTACTTGTGACCTGTCAAATAAATAAATAAAATCTAAAAAAAAAAAAATAAGTTATGTTGAACTTAAACCACTGAAAGACTATTTTATGGTATATTTGCATATAAATTATTATATCTATATTATACTTTCTTAGCTAATACCAAAATTATCCTTAGCGTCTTTATCTCTTGGTGGAGATGACTTTTTTTTTTAAAGATTTTATTTATTTATTTTAGAGAGAGAAAGAGAAAGTGAGAGAATACAAATAGAAGGGGAGGGGTAGAGGGAGAGGGAGAGGGAGAGGCAGACTCTCCACTGAATAGAAAGCCAGATGCAGGGCTGGATCCTAGGACCCTGAGACCATGACCTGAGCTGAAGGCATATGTTTAATCAGCGAAGCCACTCAGTCATCCCAATGGAGATGATTTAATAAAATTCTATGGAATTTTATTCCATATAAAATTCTAAAAGAATATAAAATTCTAAAAGAAATTGGCTGAGTTTTAAACTAAGGTAGTGCATCTGCCACTCTGCACCCTCCCCCAATTGGTTTCTTGGATCTAAAACCATTCTCATGTGAAGCGGTAATAGTACTTTTGGGAGCATTCCAAAACGGGAGCATTTGCAACAAAATGCTTCTTCACACATTAACAAAATATCTGTCATCACATTATTTTCACCTAAAGGTTTCAAAACACTTAAAGCATGGATTATGGAATGACGTTTGGGTTGATAAAATGTGCTATTTTTAAGGGCATTTTACATTTCTGAGAACACCCTACTGGTTAAAAACTAAGGGAAGAAAAGATTTATGCAAGGCTAAGACACAGCTGCAGGGTGTGAGCAATCTCTGTTTTTGTTTTGTTCATCATGTTGCTTCTGCTTTTTTTCTTCTTGCTGTCAGAAAGCATGAATGAAATAACAGTATGAGAATTGGTTTCTTTTATCCTTGAATCTGACAAGATGCCAAAGCCATAATATTGCTCAAACACTTAATTGGGTATGCAAAACGCATAAGAAATTTTAATAACTTTCAAAAATACTGAGAAGAAACCAGAAAACTTAATTTAAATTCTCACATAATACATGTTCAATAAATATTCATTGATTCATATTCTAAAAGCAAAACTGTTTTTGAAGAATGCACTTTGGTAGTATTTCTTTCGGTAGTATTTCTTGAAGCAAAGTTATATATAGAAACAAATATAAAGGAAACATTCTCCTTTCTGGCTATTGGGGAATTAACGGTTCAAAAACAACTCGACTTAACAATATCTGGTGGTATGTAAATTTATTTATTCTACTCTGATTATAAGTTTTAAATGTATTATGACTAAATTTTTTTAAAGACTGAACTTTAAGGCTGAACTTTTACAATCGTCAATTTACACTTGACTTTAATTCACCGATTTGTTGTCATATATTTTTCAAGTAAGTATTGAATAAATACAGGATAGCCCATATTAACATATGAAATAAGTACAAAGGTATGAAGAATACAAAAAAAAAAAAATTGCCCAAAAACTCTGGAAGGGGAACGCAAAGAAAATGTTAGCACTAAAGAGAACTTAGAACTTAGTAAAACTTATAACTTAGAAATAGAACTTAGTAAAAGAAGTAAAATAAGAACCGAGAAGACACAGCTTTCTGCTCCCCACATTCCAAGATGTCTGTATAGTCCTTGCTACTTTCCTTTTGGTTCCTGGATCTTTCTGGAGCCTCTGCTTCTTAAGCCAATGATACCTATGCACTTGTATACACTAAACCTACACCCTTTTACTTACTTTACTGAAATAAGTCCTTTACTTTACATGTGAAGATCATGAAAAATCAGAAATTTCCTGGAAATTAGAGTCTGGTTTAATTGTTTGGCTCTCAATGTTAATTTCAAACTCATGTTTAGCTAAGTCATTCAATTGCTTGAATTGCATCAGTGCATCAGTGACATTAATAATCAATAAATAACCAATTCAAAATGGTGATGATTGTGGTGATGATGATAAACTCCAGTGTGAAATCCAATCTCTGTACAACAGATAAGACTACTCTCCCCTCCTCCCCTAGGCTTTTGTCTCTTCTGCCAGTTCTTTTATTATCTCAGACATAAAACAGGCTTTGGCTAGACCGGGAAATTCACCAACCCTTGAGTTCACCCTGAAATTTCTCAACTCTGGTACTCTAATTCCTTGCATTCATGCTGTTCTAGACCAGAGATTCTCAACCCTGGATGCATATGGAATTACCTGAGGAGCCTAAACCCCACCCCCAAACTATTTAAGTTAGACTCTCTAGGCATCAGTATCTATTATGGGGGAGAGGGTGGGATGGTGTCAAGGGATAACGAAAGATGTTTAGCCTTAATAACTGTTGAAATTGGGTGATGAGTACAAGGGAGTTCATTCTACCGTTCAGCCTACTTTGCAAACATTTGATATTTTCCATAATAAAATGTTTTTTACAAAAGCATCCAAGGTGATTTTAATGTGCAGTCAGTCCCCTTCTTGGGGATCCCAATCAGTTGTAGGAACCATGAAAGTAGACTCTTCAGTCTCTTCTTTTTAAGGCCCCCATTATATAATATATATATATAAATGCTCATGCTGGGCTGGAACAGTCCTAGACCATGGCAGGCTCTGGAGACCCCTGAAGGGGCTTACATTTATTCGGATGAAGTATGCCTTTCAAAAAAAAAGCTATAGTCCCTAGGGTTGATTGTGTGTTCAGGGAAAAGTAGGGCATAAAGGAAGTATGTGTGTGTGTGTATCTCTGTGTGTGTGATAAGGGAGGTACATTGTACCTCAGGGAAGCATCAGGAACTGGTTCATGGGAAAGTGACTGTGTGAAGATGAGTTTGGTGAAATCCTACCCACCCTTTAAGATCCAGCTCAAATTTTACTTCCCACATCCTTCATTTTTGTTACTAAACAAACATAATCTCTGTTTCCACTCCGTATTATAACTCTTTGTTTCTACATGTAATTTCAATTACATTAGGCTTCGTGTTAGTTTATTGTAAGTTCCTTGAAATGAAAATTGTTTTATTTATCTTTGCATCCTTCAAAATCTTCTAGAAAAGTGACTTTTGAACATTATAAGGACTCAGCAAGAGTATGCAGAGTTAAATAAAATCAATTATCCTTATAGTTTATTGCTGTATTAAATAACGTCGTCACATCACTTGACATTTGAGTTTATACATGTGCCATAACTGGCAATCAATTATTAATTTAGGAAAAAGTACTGGTCTAAAAGAAAGATATGTTAAGTTGGAAAGAGAACCTTTTCTTTCTTTTTTTTTTTTTTTTTTTTTGGTCAAAAATGGACACTGCTCTTTTCAAAGAGCTATAAATAAACACCATAATTTTTCTCCTCACTGAAAGAGGCACACTATCTAGCCAAGTGCAGCCTTGAATGTTAATTTTGTTCTATTGAAAGCACCTGGGATTCAAAGGCTTTTCCTTCTCTGGCTTGCACAAGAGCTGTTTTATCTGCTGCATAGAATTTGGAATGACCCAAATCTGTCACTTTGGTGGGAACAAATAATTAAAAGAAAGTTGGTTGACAGAGATAAAAAGCACAGAAAAAGAAAAAAAAGCAAAGCACAGGAAAGTATCAGTGAGGCATTTTCTTGGCACTTCATTGATTTCGAATGAAGTACTATTTCTTGCTTTGAACTTGGTAAATTCGAAACCATTCTTATGCTTGGTTTACAAGTTCTGGCATAGTTAATAAAATGCTTGAGGGCTCACACCAGAGAGTATATTAGTAAACCTACTAATCAAGAATGGCAGAAACACAAGGAATAACTGGGCTCCACCTGCCTGTCAGGAGGCTGATTGGATCCATAAATCTCCTATTTTTTTCTAACACTTAAACCTAATCTCTTTGCAGGCAATGCACTGGAGCAGGAAATTTAGAAATGAACTCCACCATGAGAAATACACAGAAATTCCCAAATAAGTATTTGCGCTCTCAAGAACAGGATTTTTGCTTCTCCCTCCTGCTGCCTCCCCTCTCACCACGCCTCAACTCCAGTGAGGACAAAACCATGATATGATACTACAGAAAATCTGTTTTAAATGCTAGAAAACTTGTATTTTGAGAAAAATCATGAGAAATCACAAACAACAACAGGCATATTTTTTATCCTGTCAGCTTTTTGCTCACTAACACTCCTGCCAAGAACAATGAGAAACACTGGATAAATTATTACAAAATACCTACTTTAAAGGATCAGAGACCTACCAAGGTCCCTGGGGCTTATAGGACAAAAATCCCAGAGAGAAGAAAAACACAATAATGTGAGCCCAACGTTCACCAGCTTTCCTTTTTATGGCATTTGTCAATTTATGAACAGCAATAAGAAACTAAAATTGAGAACTTCTAACTGTCTTACAATACCGGAGTAAAAAAAAAACAAAAAAAAAAACAGGATTCTGAATCTATCAATGAGGACAGACACTAGCTTTCTGCTGGCACCTAGAAAATGGTCTACACTAGGAGCAGGAAAAGCTGGAGATGGAGAAGGCCTGATTAACGTGAGCTTTCTGTCCTCTAATCATGTGCCAGAAAGAAAAGAACCATTGCAAAACTTCAATTTTATTTAGAAATTTTTCATGCCCAATATCTGATATTCAATTAAAAAAAATCATCAGACATAACAGGAAATAGATAAAATGACTAAATGCCAAGAGAAAAAACAGAAAATACAAACTGACCCACAGAAGATCCATATTTTTGGAGTTCAACAAATTAATTAATAAGTTCAACAAATTACTTGATGCTGATGGAGAACTTCAGGAGAGAACCAGAAGCCTAGGTTAAAAAACAATCAAAGGTAAACTGTGAAATTGAAAATTTTAATAACTGAAATTAAGAGCTCAGCATTTGGATTTAACACTGTATTGGACAAGTTGAAAGGGATAGTGCCCACCTCTGGGGTATAGAAAGGGGGTAGTGATGTGGAGTACAGGGGGTCTTCTGCGATTTCAGTTATATTCTCCTCCTTTATCCAGTTACATAAATGTATTCATTTTATTGTATTTCAAATTATGCATACACGATTTATGTTCTGTTGTGTATGTGTGTTAACTGATGAGACTTGTGCATAAAACATATGAAATTCTTGGAAGAGTGGAGTATTTCAGAAAGCTGAACTCCTGCAGGTAGGGAAAACACAAGGACAAAAATAGACAACATTGTCAGTGTTTTAGAGTCTTAAATGACTTCCTCTGACCTGACTTGCTGGGATAACTGCCATGCACTTCTCCCTCTGTTCACTCTTCTGACAGATGTCCACAGTATGTTGAACGCTCCGCTAGTAGGCTCAACATGTTTGCCTTCATTAGGGTGTGTGATTACCAGTCAGTTGTGTTTGCTACCAAACCTGAAACTGGGCCTATTGTACTTGTTCCTTTAATAATTCAAGATTTAGTTAAGTATTATATAAACTAATGACATTTGAGTGCAAAAAAAAAATGGTTTCTGTGAAAAGTTGAATACTTTCTCGATAAGGATGACTTAGTAGAGAAGAAAAATAAACAGACTGCACAATGAATAAGGAAGGTCATTGAGAAATAACATTTCTGTGTGCACCATCATTATGTATTGTCCATTCAGAGGAATATGAGTGCCCACATGAATATATAGCTATGTGCATGATAGATATAACCTAATCATTATTACTTCATAGGGTTGTCCCAAGAGTCAAATTAATTGTTATATCTAAATTAGAAGCACAGACTAAATGGTAGCTATTGTTATTAGGCATTAATACAGAATTTGGATTCAAGTTCTTAAGCAGAAATAGCTGCATTTTATGAAGATTCTTTTTAAAATTCTATTGTGTTACAAAATAATTTGCTGACTTAGATGAACACAAGCTCTCCCTCAAATGACTGTACTATGGCAATATAGAAATTAAATGGATTCCTACTAATAATGGGAAGTGTATGCAAATAATATAAGTTAATAATATTTAGGCACTTTTTTTTCCAGTTAGAAAGAAACAATCAGAAAATTTAAAAAGATTTTTATAGTTGACCACTAATAGAACCATAAACTGAATCAATAAAATCCATGGATTTAATTAAAAGAAACTTTATTATTTCTCTCCCACCATCACTTTAAATCCCATAACTTTGCTCCTTCCTCTGTCTGACAGAAATGTAAGATAAGTCATACTTACCTTAAAGAAAATTACAGACTTCTCTAATCATATTCGAGTAATAAAGACTATCTCAATTCAGTAATAGAAATACGCAATGCTTTATATACACTCAAGTTTCAGCTTCTCTCTTTCCCCACAACATCAGGGCTTCTGCAGGCTAGCTATAGACAGTGGGAGAGTGGCTGTTCCATTCTTCCCTGGCTGGACTTCTACTCAACCCCATCCTGATGCCTCCATTTGTGACTGTGCCAGGATTAGAACTGTGTAGGGGAAATAAAAAGGGAGAAAGGGGAAGGAAAATCCTTACTTAACACAAAATTTCCCTGAGCTTGGGATGTATTTGAAGTTGTGTCTCTCCTAGGACCATCTTCCCCCATCACTGGAGGCATCTCTACCACAATCCCTGTTGTGGCACATTTTATCTCTTCTGGCTGCTCACCTTGGTTTCTTGTTTAACCTCTGGGCATATGGTGGTGTGTCTCCCTGTTAGGGTCACTTTGAACAGGCACCCTCTGATGGCCCACATGCAAGGACATACTGATGTTACCATTTCCCAGAACATCCTGGAGAATACAGGTAACCTCCAGTGCAGTGACTTCCTTTTGCTGCAGTATCAGAGCAGCTGGCCAGCCCACCTCTTCTTCTTTGCATTCCCCTGGTACTAGGTAGACACCAGATCTTAAATGGCATGAGTGTGCAGGGGGACACTTGTCAAACTCCCCAGTTTCCCCAGATTTGAGGTAGAAAGAAGCAAGCCTCCTCTTCAGGGATGGGTCATACAGCATATTAACTACCAGACCCCCAAATTTTCTCTCCAGTTCCAACCCTTCCTGGTCTCTCCAGCCTCTAGGCTAAAGGTGGGGGATCAGTTTGGGTCCAAACACTACATTTTCACAAATCCATTATTCAAATCTTGCATAGTGATTTCCTATCTTACTTTGCACTATGGATGGTATCTATTTGTCTTGGACCTTCAACCCAAATGAGACATAAATAATTCTGATCCCTTGAGTCATTTTTTGCACAACTGGAATGACAACAGAAGCCGACCTAATTCACTGATTTGTGTTTGCACATGTTGTGCTTATTAAATATTCATTGGACGCTGAATAAATGTGCTAATATGTGTTTCCTATTTGTGCACGCAATTTGATTAAATGGTTATGATGGAAGACGGCAAATTTTTCCTCACACCTTTTAGATTGGGTTAGTTGTCCTGTCAGAAGGTGTTTGGGCTACCTGCCCTGAGATCAGTAGCAGGGACTAAAGGCTGTTATAGTCTTTTCCACACCGGGGTCTCTAGAACCAACAGTCCTAACCTTGTAAAAAAAATCAGAGCTTCATGTTCCAGATGTAACTCTCTTTATCTCACTTTCCCCTGAATTCTGTAATTCATTCATCAGAGCATTTTAGGCTCTGAGAAAATGGATTTGAAGTCTGACTCACCATCTTTGTTCTGTCTCCCAGCTGGTAAATAACCCTCCAATCAGCTGGTAAAAGGGAAGTTTCACTTAATAATCAGGCTTCTTCAGACCCCTACTGGAAAGAAATCAGGCCACTGGAAGGGTTCTGAGACATGGGATCTAGGGACACCATGTCTGGTCTGCGGGCAGCACACAGTTTGGGAAACTGGGAGTGGTAACCAACCTGCATCTCCACAGTTGGGATGAGGGAAGCTGCTGAGTAAGGAGGAGTAATTACCTGTGAATGACTCTTCTTCTGGGACAGAAGCTGGTCCCCATCCCACTGCACTGAGAATAGATCCAAAGCCCCTACTGTGCCTGAAAGTCCATATCGGCATCACCTCTGACCCCGCTCCCCACGTAGGGCCACTCTGAACTACGTGGTATTACTCAAACAAGGTAACTCGCATCTGCCTCTGTCATGCCACTTGCTGGCCCCTCTACTTGGAAATGACTTCCTCCAGATGCGTGCCCAGCTCACTTGCCCACTTTTTTCAGGTCTCTGCTGTAATACAGCACCCTCAAAGAGACCTTTCCTGAGCATCCTACTTAAAACAGCTCACGGTATCATTACCCCAATCACCCTACTCCATTTCAATGTACCGATTCTACTTCTGGACTTTAAGGCACCAATTCCTGCCTGATGTATTAACTTTTCTCTGTTTGCTCATTTTCTGGTGCCCACCTGAGAATAAGCTTCATTGGGGAAGGGATTTTATTATTATATGTGCTGCCGAAGCGAGCACGGGGAAGGGATTTTATTATGGCTTTTCCCCAGCACCTTGAACACTCAGCACATGCTCCATAAATATTCTTGAACTAATGAGTATTACTCTACTGGCTTTACATTTTTATTTGGGTCATGTGATGTATCTCATCTGCACGGAAGTCTGATAGTGTGAATTATAAGCTAAACTGTGAGAAAGGCTTATAACTAACCCAGGACCATCAGAACTGACACTACAGAAATTGAGTGTGAGTGGCTTTCTTCAAAGTTACATGAAGAAATGATTACGGACAAGTTTCCTATGTCTGCCAGATTACCACAAATGAGGTGGCCTAAAATGACAAATTTATTCCTTCACAATTTTGAAGGCTAGAAGCCCCAAACCAAGGTGCTGGCAGGGCCACACTCCTCTGGGACTCCAGGGGGTGGAGGATGCCTTCTTCACTCCTTCCAGCTTCTGGTGGCTGTTGGCAGACTCCAGTGTCGGTCTCTATCCTCACATCATCTTCTCTTCAGAGTCTCTGTCTCACTGCTATAAGGACATTTGTTTTGGGATGTAGAGTCCCTCTGGATAAATCACGATGATCCCCTCCCCTCCAAATCCTAAACTCAATTGTATCTGCAAAGACATTTTCCATTATGGTAACATTCGTAGGTTCTGGGGTTGAAGACACAGACATACCTTTTTAGGGGTCACTGTAGAGAGTTCAGTGTTTCTGATTCACAGTTAAACTTGCTCAGTCTGCGATTGCCATTTAGAGGCCAATATTTAAAAAACCTACGTTTTAAAAGGAAATATTCATCAAAACCCATGGCACCAATACAATTTAATATTTGAGTGACTGGGATCAACCTAAACTGACTTTTCACTGTACATACTCAGCAATCAGGCCAACCCGGCCCTTTGTGTGGGACAGACGGTGTGCCTCTGCCCCTGCCTTCCTGTTACCCTATTTCCTTTTGAGCACAGCACACCTTCGCTATTATATACTGCCAGAATCTACTGGCAGCTCTCCAGCACAGTTTTGCCTACTTTTAACCTTGCCGTCCATATTCCTCAGGACATTTTCTGCTTTTATTTTTCCCCCTTCGTGTTTATTGAGGTAGTATGGCTGGACATTGATTTCTTTTTTATCTTTTCTTTTTCTTTTTTTTGCAATTCAGATTTTAATTTTAGACATTGACGTCTCTGTTATGGATTGAATTGTGTCACCCTCCCCCGCCAAAAGGTATATGAATATCCTAAGCCCCTGTATCGGAAGTCATCTTATTTGGGAATAAGGTGTTCACAGAGGTAATCAAGTTAAAATGAGGTTATTATACAAAAGATTTTATAAAATGATGTATATTGGGAGGGGGAATAATCCAGTATGATTAGTATTTGTGTAAAAAGAAGAAATTTGGACATAGAAACAGACACGGGCAGAGGGAAGAAGCCATGCGGGGATGGAGGACTGGAATAATGCATCTCCAATCCAAGGAATGTCAAGGACCTCTGGCTACCCTCACTTCCACAAGCAAGGGTTGCTTAATTATCATAAGCTGGGAAGAGGCAAGGAAGCAAGATGGCCTTGCTGACACCTCGGTTTCAGACTTTTGGCCTCCAGAACTAATTGACCCTAAGACCATCAATTTCTGTTCTGTGAAGCCACCCAGACTGTGGGACTTTATTATGGCAGCCCTAGGAAGTGACGACAGGCCCTAAGCTACCCTATCTCCTTTCCTTCAACACTCAGAATTCAGTCCCATCCTGCGACTGCCCTAGTTGCTCTCTGAATTTTCACCTCAGTACTCTGGTAAGACTTAAAATAATGCAACAAAAGGCTAATAATCATTTGTTTGAAGCTCCAAAAAAGTTTTTAGGAGAATTGCTTTAAAATTTGAAGCAAGTGAAGGCATGAGTAATAGTTCAAGGTAAGGGCTTATTTATATAATCTCAAATTGGCTACTGAATATGTTAGTTCCTATAAAGAAGCTACATAATTATTTATTGAAACTTGATTTAAGAAGACAGGAATCCTGCTGTGAGAATAATTGCACATGGGGCAAAGACTGAGTCATTGTCTCACATGAATTTATGAATTTCTTAATTATTAAAATATGAATTTTCTCTTTCTTTTCCTCATCGTCCTTCTTCTTTCATGATATGCCCTCAGCCTGCCTACTGGGCACCATCTTTGTTTGCTCCATCTGTAGGGGCAGAGAGCAGAAAGAGTCCTTGATATCCTCCCGGATGCTGCAGAAGCCCGGACCCTACCCTGGGGGTTTGAGGCCTGCCCGGATCTTGGCGGTGGAAGGTGCTTCTCAGTGGGTGGTACGATTATTATGGGTTCCCCCAACCATTTTAAGATTGTTTAGGTGGAAAAGATGTCTGCACCAAACGTAGTTGGTAGTTTTATGATATTTTTAACTCTGAGAAGGAAATTTTCCCTCTAACATAACCCTTATTGATATTTGGTCATCTAATATGTGCATTTCTAGAATTCCCAGTCTATACAAAAGCAAGATACTAATTCAAATTCTTAAAAAAAGGATTACCTCCCCAGAAACTATATGCATTTTTACTGGGGGTCTTGATCCAAAAACAGGGTATATCCTATACACTGAGGGTTGGTGAGTGTGGTTTTTTGGCAAAGGTTTTTAATGTATCTTCAAGCACCCAGCAAGATGGCTGCCTGCTCTGTCTTTGTATGCAGTTTGTCCTGAACACTTAGTGACATGAAAGTGCAGGTTTGTGTGCAAACTCTCATGGTCAGACAGTGTGGAGCATTCAGCTCATGGGAGTCAAAAGGGTCATACCAAATTCCCCAGAGGAATACATGTCCAAGTTTCCCGAGTCAGGACACCAGATGATTACCCCCTGCCCCTGAGACCAGTATTCTACCATACTCCCCATAGATAACATTTCTATGACCTTCCTTAAGTAGCAACCAAGCAGCGCTGGGTCAGTGCCACCATCTGGTAACTAGTGCTGCAAACCACCTAACCTGAAAATTGTTCACCACTTTCTTGAGCAAATTAGACATAACAAAAACCAATCCTAGCAATCTGCTTTTCCTCAAGTGCCAGCATTCACAATAAAGCAATGCTCCAACTTTTCCCTCTTTTATTTAATTTTCATATTGCAATAATATTTTCTATGGTAAATATATATTTTAGATGAAATTATTTTAATAAGTATGGAGAAATGTGTTCATATTTCCAAAATATTGAATTATTATTAGAATTGGACTTTTGCTTTGTAATCTCTTAATAATCTGAAAAAATATATATATATGGCACCACATAAATCCTTTATTTCAACATCAAGATACAAAATGTGCCATTTTCTTTCATTCTTTAAATATTGTATTTTCCAAATTTTTTTTTTGCTGTAATGGCGGGAAATTTTATCTTACTTATTAACAGATTCCCTTTTCCCTAGTCCCACTAGGGTTACCCAAAGAGCTAAGGATTCCTACACAGTCCAGGTCTTACATGAAAGGCCCTTTCATCTTTGATCTTTGTGGTTACTACCAAATGTAGTGGCAGTACACAGAGGGCAGAGAGATGGTTCTGGTTCTATTGTTCTTAACAAAGGGACCGAGAGGTCTTTGTCAAGTGTTGAGGCTCCTTTTCCCAGATCTAGCCTCTGTAGGTGCACCAGACAAGTATTCAGAGGTCCTGCCATCTCTCCAGAATGCTGAGGTAGCTGTTCTCTCTCTGTCCTCTCACTGCCACCTGCCCCAGGTGGGCAGTGTCCCTGTTCCTCTGTTAGATCCACCTGCTTTCCTGGTCAGAACAAGCTCTTTCAGTTGGCCACTTTGCATCCTTACTCCCAACCCCATAGACCTCTATTCTTCACCCAGCACCCCCATAAGGCAAATATTTTCAAAATCTTTCAATTCTACAATGGGAGTCAAAGAGCTTAAATCCTTGCTTGTCTTCAAGTCTGGGACATGGGGAAAGACTAAAACTCCTCGTTCCTTCTGATTCTTTCATAGGCAAGCAAATAAAACAGAAAGCAAACAAAAGTAGCAAAGAAACCAGACAAAAAAGCACCATAAAATTGATAACTTAATAAACTGCCCTTCAACACATGTGTAATTGTGATTGATCTCTGATTTTTCTTAATCTCGTAAGGTGTTTTCCACACTCTGAGAAGTTACATGTCACACTTACCAACTTATGTCATTAGGTCTCTAGAAAAGGCTAATAGAAGATACCATTTGGATAGCATTTTGTGTGTCTCTAAAGATATATATCATTCTGATTTTTTAAAATTGGAGCTATTCCAGAAAGATTTTCTCCTTCGTGTGATATGCCCACTTAACTCCAAAACATTAAAAATACTTTTTGAGATGAGAGACAAGATCTACTGGCAGGTGATGCTGCCTATGGAGAGGGGGAGATCCGGTACTAACTTCTTCCTTGCTCACCTCTCGATTCATGCTTTGTCCTTGGATCATTAGCATAGTCCCAAAGAATTAAACATCTACAAGGAACAAATCTATTATTTCTCTTCTTCCAAGGAGAATAAAGATATGAGAGTTTGGATAATACATTTACAAGTTGAATAGCTCTTTTTTTAAGTGTGTTTTTTTCCTTTGAAAACCAACTTCTTTGAGTTTTCTTGGAAAAATTTTAAAACCCTGCAGAGCTGGTGATAATAAATACAGCCCTTGGCCAGCTTTGCCTGTGTTGGAGGTGGTGATATAGTTTCCTTTTTTTAGTTATTTCAGGGAATTGAACTCACTTAAATTTCACCATTAAAAAAAAACCCCACCCCCAAACAGTGCTGTTTCATGTTGTCTGAATAATTCACGAATGGGCAGATGGAAGTGCACATATAGCTACAAACCGAGTGTCCCTTCATATAAGCATCCTTCTGTGAAATATTCCCTATTCAGTTCCATGGTGGCTAAAGCAGTACATAGAAGGAATCAAAGCAATCAACTTCTCCACTAAAATACCACATTTACGAGGATTTATTAAAACCATTCCCAGCCAAGCAATATGTCTCTGAAATCTTTCAGAACAAGGACAGAGTAATTAGAATCCAGGCATTGTACCACAAAATAAGCATCTTGTCAAAGAATTACACTCCTGGTTCTGAGTTTCTTTATTCCTTAAAAATGTTTTAAGATAACAATGATTGTTTTACCCATTCAAAAACAGGAACAGAAAAGTAGAAATCATCAAGCTACCACCACGTTTTCCTGAGATAACCCAGACCTCCTGCCGAGCAGCCATTGGAGGGGGGCAGGCGCTGTGTGACTCAGAGAATGAAGCACTGAGCTGAGGTCCCAGAGCCTGAATCTAATTTTTAGTGACCTTGTGAAAATTACTTGGAGAGTCTGTGCCTCTGCTTGCTTTAAGGTGAGGGGAATAATATCCGTCTCCTTTCAGGAGCGTATGGGAGTGAATAGCAAATGAGTATAATTGAAAATGCATCGCTAATACTCTATGGAGAGCCATGTGAAATACCTAGTGATAACCCTTCTCAGTGTAGGATGACTAGAAGGTGAGCTGATGACAAATAGCCTGTTGTATTTCTACGGTTCAGCCACACTGCAGCTTGGAAGTCTTTTGAAGGCTTTGTTATGGGCTAAGAGCATGAATAACTCATGATGGTCCCAAAGAAATGAAACATTAACACTTGCATGTTCAAGCATTTCAATAAAAATTTGGAAGAAATATGTCTCCTTCTAGTTTAGCCCAAGATCCTAGAAGCTCAGAAGTCATTTAGACCCCCACCACCCATGCCCAGTGTATAGGAACCAAATCCTTGAGGAGGGCCATTTCCCATGGGAAAATATTCACTTCCTCCTAGTGACTGCATCAGGCAGAAATTCTTCCTGATACCAAGTTAACTCCGATTCCTTACAGCATCTATCTGATGGCTCTAGTCTTATTGTCTGAAGCAACAAAATCAGTCTATTCCTTCTTCCACATGACAGACTTTCAAATTATTGAAGTCAGAGCTCCCATTTTTCTTGAGTTTCTGTCTTCAGATGAAGTATTTCCATATGTGACGTGGCACTTGTAGATCCTCATTTGTCAGTGTCATCTTCTTGTAATCCAGTCTAACTCGTTATTGTTTCTTTTAAAATGTAATCTTCAAAATGGATCCCTACTTTAAGGGCTGGGTCTAATAGTTCAAAGCATAGTGAAGTTTTTTTAATTTAAATTTTAAATTTTGATCAAACAGGTATTTATTTGGGCAATTTTTATGTTTTTGGCACTATGGATATAATGATGAGCAAAACAGACATAATTCTTACCCTTACAAAGCTTATGTTTGAAAATGGTAGAAGTGCATGGAGAAAACTCCCCTCCTAAAAGAAAGTTACAAAAAGTCAATAAAATAAGTCCAAGTCTTGAGATGTGTTATGGTGGATGGTTGACTGGCACTCAGCATTTCACCTTCTTCTAGCTTCTTTTTCTTTTCTGTATAGCCTGGAAGCTAACACTACACTTCCCAGACTGCCTTGTAGGTAGGATTCTGGGTGGAATTAAGTTTTACCAAGTAAACGCAACTCAAGTAGGCTTTTTGTCAATTAGTTTTATTAAAGCAATGAAAAGCCATTGAAGGATTTTAAGCAGTGTTCTACCATTTATATTTCTAACAGGTTTAGATACCTGATAAGGTCAATCTCCTCCTATTTCTTTTTCTTTTTGAAAAAGTTTATTTTCTAAAAATGTTTTAAAGATTTTATTTATTTGACAGAGAGAGAGAGAGGAGAGAGAGAGAGATCACAAGTAGGCCGAGAGGCAGGCAGAGACAGAGGGAGAAGTAGGTTCCCCATCGAGCAGAGAGCCTGATGCAGGGCTTGATCCCAGAACACTGAAATCAGGACCTGACCCAAAGGCAGAGGCTTAACACACTGAGCAACCCAGCTGCCCCTGAAAAAGTTTCTTAAGCCAGTTTTTGCTCAGTTATCAGTCAGTTATCTGACAGTTCTAGATGCATTTTAGAATAATTTTATCAGTTAAAAAAACCAACAGTGGATGATCATATTGGGTTAAGCTTAAAAATTAATTTGAGAAGAAATGACTTAATTTTTCTATCAATGTATTACTTCTCACCACTTATACAAATTACCTAGCTCTTAATAAACTGAATAGTGAACTACACATGTGAAATATTCCTACAATTGGAGTTACTGGGATACTGTGAGAACTGATTATAGTGGAACCTAAGCCCTACTCATGATTATAGGCAAGTCTTTCCAAAAGTGACAACTTAGTTGAGTCTTAGAGAATAAATAGGAGTTCACTGTGCAGAGATAGAGTTGAGGGAACAGACTCCCAGATAACTTGATCAAATTATAGAGGGTCCAGAGGAAAAAGAGAGTATGGAAAGGTAATTCAAGAAACTGAAAAATTGAATAAGACTAGCACATAAAATCCAAAAGGAGAGGGGGACAAAAATGGAAAAATCTAGGTAACCAATGGCCAAATTATGAATAGCTTTGAAAGCTATATGTGAGAGTTTAGATGTGTTTTTTGAGATTAGATGGCAGAACCACACTGACGTGTTAATGGAAGTGTAGGAATGGTGAAGGAAAAAAAGGTGTTAAGGAGAACACCCAGGATTCTGGCTTTGGAAATGGATAAATGGCAGTTCCTTTCACAGAAACAAGGAGAACAAGAGACGAATCATGTATGAGGGAGAAAAGATCATGAATGTACTTTTGTACCTCTTGAATTTGAATTCCCAAGCGGAAATTTCCAGCAGACATTTGAATCACAACCAAAGATCAAAACCACAGAAAAGTAATATAGGTAGAGATTGATTTTTGAATCATCTAATAACTGAAGGCATGAAAGTGGACGATATCAGTCAAGGATAGTCAAGATAGTTCAAGAAGAACAAGAAAACAACAATTAACTTAGACCCTTTGTTCTGAAGCCCAAGGATGAACTCAGATAAGTGAAAAGTCTCATCACACTGGTGGTTCATACAGCACTCACGTAAACCTTCTGGTCTATTTCAAACAAACTCTAGGGAGGATACCTGGTTGCAAGTGGCAGATATCCAACCCAAATTAGTTTAAGAAAAAACAAAAAAGGAACCTGGGTTCAGAGTAGGAGATCCAAAGTAAACTTCAGATATAAGTACATCCAGGGAGCTCAAAAGCTTACTTCGGATTTGCAAACTTCTGTAGGGTATCTCCTACATGGTAGATGAGATGAACTCCGGCCAACCCAGCTCACAACCTCAAAGCCTGACAATATCAGTGGGAAGAATATTTCTCTCTTCAAATGTAAATATATTAATCCTAGGAAGACACCGATGGCTTAGGTCTCATCCCAACCATAGTTCACTTGCAGTAGCCAGGATAATAGAGAAGTATCATTGGGCATCCTGGATCAGGAGCTCTAAGAAAATATAAAATCCTTGAAATCCACTCTAAACCTGAATCAGAACATCCTGGGGAGAATTGCAAGAGTTGGTATTTTTTTTTTTTTAAACAAGCTGCTAGAATGATTCTTACTGAGGGGGGTTCACAGATCGTGTTTTGAGAATCACAGCAAGTTTGCAAACTGGCTGGGATGGGATGCTGCCTGAAAAGAACTCTGGGATACACCCCACCAGCCTCGGTTAAGCTGAAAAACTTTCAGGCTTTGGAGTAGACTTGAATGGACTTGGGGTCAAATCTGGTCCAAATCCATTTCTTAAATATTTGAGCAGGCCATCCCTTAACTCCCCCAACATTTAGTTCCCTTATCCCAGCACACAGGGAAGACTCCCTTAAAATAGTTGTGCAAGGTTAAATAAAAGAGCATTTGTGAGGTCCTACTGCCCACTAGCACTCACCATTTCTCAGGGTCCTCAGCCCATGGAATGTCCAGGCTTTCCATTGTTCAGTATATGGGTCCTGACTCTTGTACCATCTGACAGTTCTCAGTGTTCATCCTTCCTTCTTTTCAGGTCCCTAATGCTGCATTTCTGGGATGCAAAACCTTGCCTGCCCACCTAGACCCTCACTGTGTCTCCGCCCCACCTTTTACCTGCCTGACCTCTCCCTGGCCCAAACCTCCACACTCAGCCTCCTCAGTGAACCTTTTTAATCTCCATGTTTCATACTTCTGAACCCAAGACTCAGGCCTGGAATATATTTTCATGTGCAACTTAGTGCAAGCAGTATTGTCTTAAGGTAAAAGATCATCTGGGCCTTTAACAAGGGCCAGATTGCAGGAAAAATGAAATTATCACTCTTTTTCAGGAGGAAAACATTTCATAGAAAGAACTTGAGAATAAGACTCTGCCTTGCAGAGCCACGCTTGATAAAAATAGACCCCCCCAAAAAAAAACCTCACAAAAAACTACCAAAGCCATGTTACATTGTCCATATATTTGGTCCTTCATCATTTTTTAATTTTCTTTATTTCCAGCTGCCATCTTGGGAGAAAGAGAAAAGCAGAGAGGATACAGAAAACTGACCTGTGCTTTAACAAGAAAATGGCTCCTGACGGGGTTGACATAGCAGTCATTAGAAGTGGGATAATGAATTAAAGGGCGTCCACACTCTGTGACCTCAAGCCAGCAGAGAGATATTCACCCCTCAATGGGGCAGGCTATGATAATGTTGCCCGGTATGTGGTGGACAGAGGTCCTCTGTCCTCATCCTCACAGAGATTGCTGGGAAAGCACAGCTTTTGCAGTTCCTAACTTTTTTGGATAGTGAGCACACTCGGCTGTCTCATGCACAGTTTGTCCTTCCGTGTGTCGCTGGGTTTGTGCCAGAAAAATAAGCTAGTGGGGCTCTTACTCAAGTCATCCAAGGACCTTTATTCCATGCTTTGTTCCTTACAGCTGAGTGGCATTTTTATTTTAAAGAGCTTAAGAGTGACAAGATACTATTTTGGTCTTGTCTTTTTTATATTATCCCATTTTTTTTTCTTTTCTATATTTTCTTTGTTGAAAGAGTTCTTTGTCTGGCCCTCCTTGTCTCCAGAGAGGAAGGGGAAGGATAAACTTGGAAATCCTAGCTTTTGTTCTCCAAAAATCCTAAACCCTGGAAGGAGGAGGAAAGCTGTGAGCCCAAGGAAAGTGACCTTAATAAGCATGGCAGGTGAAGGGTTCTCCGAGATCAGAAACATTCCCCAAGGCCCAGGCTATCTATCATCTATCATCTATCTATCTATCTATCTATTTATCTATCTATCTATCTATCTATCTATAGAGAGAGAGAGAGAGAGTTGCAATACCTCATACCTAGCCTCCTGCTAGTGCTACCAGGAAGGCAGGGAAATCTCTGAAAATCTTGGGTCCTAAGAGCAAAAGGGACAAAGGTCTGGCCTACTGCAGCCAGACCATGGAGATCAAGGCTTTACGGGTTCTCAACCAGGGTCATAACCCCATGTGGCCATGTTCCAGGTGGGTTCATGTGAACATGAGGTTTGGAGTGGTGTACCTGGGAAACTAGTGGAGTTGGTGCAAAACCCTAGTGTGTGCCTGCCCAAGGACAATCTAATACCACATTTAAAACTGCTGTGGTGTCAGAAGAAACAGACCTATTCTACTTGACAAATTTTGGCCCATGGTCTAGGGGCCGCATTGAGTGGGACAGTGACTGTCTTAGTAGTAATACCGAGTGTGGATACATAAGGCTCAGGGGGCCCCCAGTGGCTTATTGCCTCATAAGTCCCCAAACATTGTCATTTACTCTGAGAGGAATGGGAGGGGAGAAATATTGAAACGACCAGGTGAACTACTCATAGAAGTATCAGGAAGAGATTAAACCGAGTTATAGAAATTTCCTAAAGTTTCTTATACACCTGATTTACGGGCTGATACTCCTGTCATCGGAGAGGTGTCTGGGATAGTCCGGGTTTCACCTGCTTCTGTCTTTACTGGCTCTTCCTTGTCCTTGTTTAAACTTATGCACAGAGAGCTTTTATTAAAAATGAAACCATTGCTCAATCTTAGGTTTCCCTGCAGCCACCTTGTTATCTTTTCCTCTCCCTTCAAAGTCAAGCATTTTGACCATGTTTTGTTTACTTGTCTCCTCACCTCACCTCCCTGTCAGTCCTCCACCAAGCAGGACCTGGTGCACATCCCTTGCCTTTCTTTCCACCAAAACCACTCCTTCTTGACAAATCCATTGGCAAATTTTGAGCCCTTGCCTCCATCCAGTGGTATCTTTGACACCACTGCCACTCCCCTGTCCTCTTATCTCTCTTGGGGCTCCTCTGAAATCTTCTCTGAGTCCTTCTCTCTGCCCAGCCTTTATACACCTGTGCTCAAGGTTTTACCCAGAGCCTCTTCTCTCTTCATTATCTCTGTGCTGAAATATCTAATCCTGTGCCTTCAATTACCATCTTTAACTTCTTTTGAATCTGAGTGGAGATGACACACAATGCTACATTAGTTTCACATGTACAACTTAGTGATTCAGCATCTCTTTACGTTATGTGGGGCTCACCACAAGCATAGCTCCCATCTGTCACCACACAACACTATTATAGTCTCATTGACTATACTGCCCGTGCTGTACCTTTTATTTTTGTGACTTACTTACTCCATAACTAGAAGCCTATATCTCCCCCCAACACCCATTTTGCCCCTCTCCCCATATACGCCCCCTCGGGCAACCACCAGTTTGTTCCTTGCATTTATGGGTCTGATTCTGCTTTTTGTTGTTTGTTTATTTGTTTTATTTTTTTAAATTCCACATATAACTGGGCCACTTTCTACAGCATACACCAAAATGGACTCAAAATGGATTAAAGACCTAAATGTGAGACCTGAAACCATAATAATCCTAGAAGAATACAGGCAACAATTTCTTTGACATCGGCCATAACAACATTTTTCTAGATATGTCTCCTACAGCAAGAGAAGCAAAATCAAAAATAATCTTTTAAGACTACACCAAAATAAAGCTTTTACACAGCAAAGGAGACTATCAACAAAACAAAAAGGCAACCTATTGAATAGAAGAAGATATTTTGAAATGATATATCCAATAAAGAGTTAATATTCAAAATATCTGAGCTTATACAACTCAACACCAAAAAAAAATCTGAAATAAGCAGAGAACCTGAAAATAGACATTTTTCCAAAGAAGACATACAGATGACCAACAGGCTCATGAAATGATGCTCGACATCACTCATCCTCAAGGAAGTGCAAATCAAAACCACAATGAGATATCACCTTACACCTGTCAGAATGGCTAAAGTCAAAATGACAAGAAATGGCAAGCGTTAGCTAGGATATTGAGAAAGGGCAACATTTCTGCACTGTTGATAGGACTGTAAACTGGTACAGCTACAATGGGAAACAGTATGGAAGTTTCTCAAAAAATTAAAAATAGAAATACCATAGGATTCAGTAATTCTACTACTGGATATTTATCCAAAGAAAATGAAAACATTAATTCAGAAAGATAATATGCACCTCTATGTTTACTGCAGCATTATTTACAATAGCCAATGTGTAGAAGCAACTTGAGTGTCCATCAATAGATGAATGGATAAAGATGTGGTGTGTGTATGTATATGTATATGTTTATGTATATGTATATGTAATATGTATATATACAATGGAATATTATGCAGCCATTAAAAGGATAAGATCTTGACATTTGTGGCAACATGATGGACCCAGAGGGTATAATGCTAAGTGAAATAAGTCAGACAGACAAACAAATACCATATGATTTCCCTTCAATTATCATCATTTTTAAAAATCTCATAGTGTAGTTGGATTGTGTCTTACCTTTCTAGTTTCACAGCTCACCTATCCAGTCTTCAAGTCTTTTCAAGTATTCATATCAGCATATTTTAAATCATTGTTATTGTCCAAAACTAGTCTCAGACTCTTGCTATCTCTTACTAAGATTTTGAGGGTAAACTTCTGGCTGGGCTTACTGACTCTCATCTTGGTTCCTTTCAATCAATATCACAGCCAGAGAGAGTCTTCTAAAATAGAGGCCAACACTGATGAATCACAGACCTATACTCCTGAAACAAATAAAATATTATATGTTAATTTAAAAAATCAATTAATTAAATTTAAAGAGTTTATATGGTTGATAGAATCTAAAGCAAAAAAGTTGATGGTGGTAGAAAAAATAAAATAAAATAAAATAGAGGTCAACAAACTTTCTATAAAGGCCCAGATAGTAATTGTTTAATTTTTATTTTTCATCATCATTATTATTGTTTTTTTAGAGAGAGAAAGAGGGTTAGCAGAGACAGGAGGGGCAAAAGGAGAGAGAAAAATAAGCAGGTCCCACACTCAGCACAGAGCCTCACATGGGGCTTGATCTCACAACCTTGAGATCATGACCTGAGTCAAAATCAGGAACCTGACACTTAACTGAATGAGTCCTAGATAGTAATTATTTTAGGCTTCGCAAGCCCTGTGGTCTCTGTTGCAAATATTCTAATACATTGTAGCTTGAAATCAGCCATAGACAATATGTGCATGGATATGAGTCAGTGAAACTAGTTGCAAAAGAGGCAGTGGACCAGATTTGACCTATGAGCCATAAGTTGCTCATCCCTGTTTTTTTTTAAATTTTTTTAAAGATTTTATTTTTATTTATTTGACAGAGTGATCACAAGCAGGCAGAGAGGCAGGCAGAGAGAGAGGAGGAAGCAGGCTCCCCGCTGAGCAGAGAGCCCGATGCGGGGCTCGATCCCAGGACTCTGAGATCACGACCTGAGCCGAAGGCAGCGGCTTAACCCACTGAACCACCCAGGCTCCCCTCATCCCTGTTTTGAAACATTAACTTAAACACGTTCTTCCCATTGCCTTTAGGATAAATCTTGTAAACAGCCTATAAGCCCAGCCATATCTCTTACTACTGACCTTCATTATGAATTCAGCTCCAGCCATATCGCAAGACTTACATTACTGCTTTGTGTTTTGACCTGCAGCTGTCTAAGTAGGTCTATTTGGGGCTGATATTCTAAACAACACAAGTTTAAGAGACAGGAATTGATGTCAGTCTGAGTTACAGCTCTATCCATACTAAAACTGGTCTTGGGCAAGCATCAACTTCTTCATTTATGAAAATAAATGGGGTTAATTACATTACTTGGGAATAATCGTAATATTATCTGCCTCTTACACAATTCAATTGTCTAAAAATAAGTGGCATCATGAGTATGAAAAACATTCATAAACTGTAAAGTGTTCTGTAAATGTCCTTGTTGCCTACATAGTCTTGGCCAGTCTCTCTTTCCCCTTCCCTCTCAGACTCTCCTGGCTGGCACTCTTTCTACTCTTATTGTCAACATCAATCTGCTTTAAAAAAAAAAAATTATTTGATAGAGAGAGAAAGAGAGAACGAACAGTGGGGAGGGTGGAGGGAGAGAGAAGCAGACTCCCTACTAAGCAGGAAGTCTGATGCAGGGCTTGATCCCAGGACCCTCAAGACCCAGAGATCATGATGTGAGTTGAAGGCAGATGCTTAACCAACTAAGCCACCCAGATGTCCCTACATCAATCTGCTTTTTGGCATTGCAAGTCAGCCGTAGCTCAGTGGAGCCTGCAGGATTCAGCTGACTGTGCCCTCCCCAGATCAACCCACTTTGCCAAAGGAGCCTAATCCCACTTCCCTGCCTAGCCCCAAATCTGGTGATGGAAACCCTGGCCCTTTCTGGAACAATCTCTCATTCCCATGAGGGCGAATTAGAAATTGTGTGTGTGTGTGTGTGTGTGTGTGTGTCCTTGTTGGGGGAGGTGGTGATAGACAAGGGGAGAATTAGCCTACTAACGATACCTGGCCCTCTCTTGTTTCCTTACTGTTCCAGGGAGGGGATGGTACATTTCCAAATGGAGGAACTATGGACCAAGGAGATGTTGTAAGCGGAGCAAGTCAAAGCAGTAACATACTTAGGGATCCTATATTCCCTTTGTGAGCCTGGGGGTTTTCCCACCTATTTGTAGCACCAAAATACAGTCCATACTTAAACATCAAATGGGACCTTTTATTTTTGTATTTGCTTTTTTAAAAAAGCTGCTATAATATCTTCTAACTTTGGTTGTCTTCTTATTCAAAGATTCTCTGACTCATTCAGGCTTCTTAACTAACCTATTGAAGTTTTCTGACAGGCACAAATCACAGGGAACTAATTTTCTGTATTCTTTAAAAACCCTCCTATCTGGACACTGGGATCAATTACACAGGAGAGCACCAGAAAGAAACAGCAAAGGAACAGAACATAGCTGTTTTATATTTGCTGCTTGAACTAGATTAAATTGCCTTTTCATAACAGAGAACTAGAGAATGCACCTGATTATATTTTATAGGGTATAAATCACTTTTTTGGATTAAAAATTACTAAGAACATTGTGACAGGCATCTATATAAGTAAATTCATTCACTGGGAGTGGTGCTTCTTACAAAGACTCATATATATATATATATATATATATATATATATATACACACACATATACACACACACATATATATATATGAATTGCATCATGTTGCATTTTTCACAAAGGAGGAAGTTCTGTAGGAATTTTTATAATTGATTTTTATTTCTCATGTGATTAGAAATCCTTTTTTTTTTTTTACTGTGTGTTTTTTATTTGCTTTTTAAATTTTAATTCCAGCATATTTAACATACAGTGTTAAATTAGTTTCAGGTGTACAATATAGCAATTCAGTAATTCCATACATGACCTGGTGCTCATCACAAGTGCATTCCCTCATGCCCATCACTTATTTCACCCATCCCCTGACCCCTATCCCCTCTGGTAACCATCAGTTTGTTCTCCAGTGTTAAGAGTCTGTTTCTTGGTTTGTCCCTCTCTCTCTCTTTCTTTTTTCTTTGTTGATTTGTTTTGTTTCTTAAATTCCACATATGAGTGAAATCATATGAGATTTATCTTTCTCTGATTGACTTATTTTGCTTAGCATTATATTCTCTAGCCCTATCTACATTGTTGCAAATGGCAAGATTCCATTCTTCTTTTTTAAAATTTTTTAAAATTAACATATAATGTATTATTAACCCCAGAGGTATAGATCTGTGAATTGTCAGGTTTATACACTTCACAGCACTCACCATAGCACATACCCTCCCCAATGTCCATAACCCAACCACCCTCTCCCTCCCCCACTCCCCGAGCAACACTCAGTTTATTTTGTGAGATAAGAGTCTTTTATAGTTTGTATCCCTCCTGATCCCATATTGTTTCACTTTTTCTTTCCCTACCCACTAAACCCCCCACTTTGCCTCTCAAATTCCTCATATCAGGGAGATCATATGATAATTGTCTTTCTCTGATTGACTTATTTCACTCAGCATAATACCCTCTAGTTCCATCCACATCGTCACAGATGGCAAGATTTCATTTCTTTTGATGGCTGCATAGTATTCCATTGTATATATGTAACACTTTTTCTTTATCCTTTCGTCTGTTGATGGACATCTAGGTTCTTTCCATAGTTCGGCTATTGTGGATATTGCCACTATAAATATTCAGGTGCACTTGCCCCTTCAGATCACTACATTTGTATCTTTAGGGTAAATACCCAGTAGTGCAATTGCTGGGTCATAGGGTAGCTCTATTTTCAACTTTTTGAGGAACCTCCATGCTGTTTTCCAAAGTGGCTGCACCAGCTTGCATTCCCACCAACAGTGTAGAAGGGTTCCCCTTTCTCCACATCCTCGCCAGCATCTGTCATTTCCTAACTTGTTAATTTTAGCTGTTCTGACTGGCGTGAGGTGGTATCTCATTGTGATTTTGATTTGTATTTCCCTGATGCTGAGAGATGTGGAGCACTTTTTCATGTATCTGTTGGCCAACTGGATGTTGTCTTCTTTGCAGGAATGTCTGTTCATGTCCTCTGCCCATTTCTTGATTGGATTATTTGTTCTTTGGGTATTGAGTTTGATAAGTTCTTTATAGATTTTGGATACTAGCCCTTTATCTGATATGTCATTTACAAATATCTTCTCCCATTCTGTCAGTTGTCTTTTTGGTTTTGTTGACTGTTTCCTTTGCTGTGCAAAAGCTTTTAATCTTGATGAAGTCCCAATAGTTCCACTTTTGCCCTTGCTTCCCTTGCCTTTGGCGATGTTTCTTGGAAGAAGTTGTTGTGACTGAGGTGGAAGAGGTTGCTGCCTGTGTTCTTCTCAAGGATTTTGATGGATTCCTTTCTCACATTGAGGTCTTTCATCCATTTTGAATCTATTTTTGTGTGTGGTATAAGGAAATGGTCCAGTTTCATTTTTTTCTGCATGTGGCTGTCCAATTTCCCAACACCATTTGTTGAAGAGACTTTTTCCCATTGGACATTCTTTCCTGCTTTGTCGAAGATTAGTTGACCATAGAGTTGAGGGTGATTAGAAGTCCTTTTTATTGTCTTTGTCATTCTCTTTTCCTGTTCTAAAAAATTCTATATTCCTTTATGTGAATTAATGAACTATACACAAATATTTCTAAACATTTGCATGGTGGCACTATTATATATACCCCAAATATTTTATTAAATATTAAACTGTAAGACAGAGGATGACCCAACCTATTGTTAGATTTCCTGAGCACCTTGGGAAAAAGTGATGGTCCCTCTAGGTTTCTGAATGGATAGAGAGGCATCATCATTAAGCAGATTGAACAATTATGAAGGGACTCCTGGGTGGCTCCATAAGTTAAGCAACTACCTTCAGCTCAGGTCATGATCTCAGAGTCCCATGTTTGAATCCTACATCGGGCTCCCTGCTCAGCAGAGAGCCTGCTTCTCCCTCCCACTACCCCTTCTTGTGCCCACTCTCTCTTTCTTTCTGACAAATACAATTAAAAAAAAAAAAAGAATGATTATGAATATATATGCACTTAGAAACAGAGCCCTAAAATGTATGAAGTGAAAATGGACAGAATTCAAGGGAGAAATAAGTGAGCATGCAATGATAGTTGACGACTTCTGTACCCTACTTTCTATAATGAACAGAATAACTAAACAGAAGATCAGGGAGGAAACTGAGGCCTTGAACAGCACTATAAATAAAGTAGAACTGACAGACACACAAGTCAGCAGAATACACATTTTCCTCAAGTGCACATGGAACATCCTCCAGGATAGACCATATGCTAGAATACAAAGGCTTGTATTCATCCAAATGTTTGAAATCATCCAAAGTGTCTTTTCTGACCACAATGGAATTAAACTAGAAATCAGTAACAGAAGGAAAACTGGAAAATTCACAAGTTTGAGGAAATTAGTCAACACACTGTTATACAATACAATTCAACCCATCACAAGAATTCTCTTCTTTTCTTCTCAATTCCAGTTAGACAACCTAGAGACTGAAACTGACTCTAACAGCCCAACCGGAGATAAGGTCCTTCTCTGGGCCAAAGGGGACCAAGATTCTAAGCTGGTGGAAGAGGATGACCAAGCCTTCTATAAGCATGCACTGGGGTCTGTGTGATCTCCCAGGAGCAGAAGGGGACCTGCTCAGACAATATTATCAGTCTACCACACTGATAGTGGTTTGTATAAAGTCGAAAGAATTCTAAGGAAATTAATATTTAAGATACACATGAAGAAATAAGGGTGTGGTGATAATGGTCATCTATTGCTCTGCTGGGTGAGGGAAAGCTGGGAGCTCCTTTACCTAGGTAATGTGAGACTCTGTATCTACAAATAGCAATAGCCAGTGAATCTGAATTTGTATCTCTGGCTGTCGAAGCCAGAGAGAATCTAAGTGTATCTAAATGTATCATTAGAACTTCACTTGAACCAACACTGAGAGCTGAAGTACAGAGGAACCTGGGGGAAGAACCTAAGAAACAGAAGGAAAGAGGTGTGACTTAGAAAAATGCTGGAGATGGGGCTGTTGCCCACTCAAGTGTATGTGCACATTTCTAGAAGCACATGGGAAGGGTAGGCTGGGTCCAATAGCAAGACCTGATGATTTTAAGAATTTATTTCCTTATTCTTATTTTTTCAGATGGATTTAATTCCTTTCCTTCTTGGTATCTAGAGGGGGAATGGAAAGGACCTCTGCATTCAGGGAACAAAAGGTTCTGTTATTATGGTCACTTAAATTGGGTCCCTTTCTCACTTCAGGTAATCTCCCTGAGGGCTGTTTGCTGTGTCCCTATTTTATTTATTTTTATTTTTTTATTTTATTATGTTATGTTTGTCACTATACGATACATCATTAATTTTTGATGTAGTGATCCCTATTTGAAAGGTGCTCATTTAATTACCTGGTTGCAGCTAGTGGTGGTTCAAAGCATGGACAGGTGACAGGTGGTTTTCAAGGCAGTTTTCTTTTGTGCCCAATCTGCTGAGCTGATCTCTGTTGCTGATAATTAACAGACTCTTCATCCCTATTCAGGAAGAATTTCCTTTTCTTTCTTGCCGGTAGTGGTGACCAGTCATACTTCGTAGACAGCTTTGTGAAATCCCCAGGGGAGAAAGAATAAAAATAGATCTCAGCAAATGGATGGCAAGAGGAAATTCTTTTGTAAGGAGTTTAAATAAGGAGGTATACTGACTTTAAATAACGTTTGTCCCATTTTGAAAACTTAGTGAGATGTCTCCAGATATTTTAAATTCATTTGGTACATAAACTATGTGACCTAACTAAAAGAAATCCTCCTAAGTACTCTAAAGATATTTAAAATATTAAACTTATGATGTTGGAGAAACTTGGATTTTCTTCAAGGTACTGAAACAGTATGTAAAATTAAGAAGATTTCATTTTGAAATCACAAGTCCAAATTATGTACTCAATTATACATTTTAAATTGGAATTGCAATGCTGCTCTTACTCTAATTAACCAAATTCTTTGAAACATAATGAGTATGAAAATATTAAGAATGCACAGGTTTATTTTATTTATTTATTTATTTTTAATTTTATTTTTTATAAACATATATTTTTATCCCCAGGGGTACAGGTCTGTGAATCACCAGGTTTACACACTTCACAGCACTCACCATAGCACATACCCTCCCCAATGTTCATAACCCCACCCCCCCTCTCCCAACCCCCCTCCCCCCATCAACCCTCAGTTTGTTTGTTTATTTGTTTTTAAATTTTATTTATTTATAGGCAGAGAAGCAGGCAGAGAGAGGGGGAAGCAGGCTCCCTGCTGGACAGAGAGCCCGATGCGGGGCTCGATCCCAGAACCCTGAGATCATGACCTGAGCCGAAGGCAGAGGCCTAAACCACTGAGCCACCCAGGTGCCCCCAACCCTCTGTTTTGTGAGATTAAGAGTCTCTTTTGGTTTGTCTCCCTCCCAATCCCATCTTGTTTCATTTACTCTTCTCCTACCCCCTTAACCCCCCATGTTGCATCTCCTCTCCCTCATATCAGGGAGATCATGTGATAGTTGTCTTTCTCCGATTGACTTATTTCGCTAAGCATGATACCCTCTAGTTCCATCCACGTCATCGCAAATGGCAAGATTTCATTTCTTTTGATGGCTGCATAGTATTCCATTGTGTATATATACCACATCTTCTTTATCCATTCGTCTGTTGATGGACATCTAGGTTCTTTCCATAGTTTGCTATTGTAGACATTGCTGCTATAACATTCGGGTGCACATGCCCCTTCAGATCACTACGTTTGTATCTTTAGGGTAAATACCCAGCAGTGCAATTGCTGGGTCATAGGGTAGTTCTATTTTCAACATTTTGAGGAACCTCCATGCTGTTTTCCAGAGTGGTTGCACCAGCTTGCATTCCCACCAACAGTGTAGGAGGGTTCCCCTTTCTCCGCATCCTCGCCAGCATCTGTCATTTCCTGACTTGTTAATTTTAGCCATTCTGACTGGTGTGAGGTGATATCTCATTGTGGTTTTGATTTGTATTTCCCTGATGCTGAGTGATATGGAGCACTTTTTCATGTGTCTGTTGGCCATCTGGATGTCTTCTTTGCAGAAATGTCTGTTCATGTCTTCTGCCCATTTCTTGATTGGATTATTTGTTCTTTGGGTGTTGAGTTTGCTAAGTTCTTTATAGATTTTGGACACTAGCCCTTTATCTGATATGTCGTTTGCAAATATTTTCTCCCATTCTGTCAGTTGTCTTTTGGTTTTGTTAACTGTTTCCTTTGCTGAAGAATGCACAGGTTTATTAACACAAATATTAATCCTATAGTTTTGGTGACTTAAGCATATCTACATTTAACTCTAAATCTTTATAGAATTGAAAAATGCTTAACTATCAAGGAAATAATTATACCACTGCAGGCAATTTTGAAGGCTATTTTTTCTGCTATTTGAAATTCCTAAAGGGTGGAAGATTTCAGCGGGAACACTGATTGGATTCTTATTGATAAAATTGCTGGGACATGTTTTGACCTATTATATCATGACCTCTAAATAGGCTGGTCTGCCCCCCCCCCCCATGCTCCACGTTCTTATGTTTAGGCTAAATGTTACTCAATTCTTGTATCTGTTCACAGACTATGAGACTGTTGTCAACAGCTGTGTAAATAATTCTCTTATTTCTTTTGTTCTTTCATGGGGTGTTGGGAGAGGGGTCCTGTTCTAGCTACATATTTCTACATAGTAAATTATTCTAGAACTTAGTGCCTTAAACAAAACCCATCTTATTATAGCTCGCAATTTTGTGGGCCAGGCATTTGGGCAGGAATCAGCGGGTTCCTTCTTCTGTGCCACCAAGGGACCTTCGTTAATACCATCATATGGGACAGAAGGATCATCCAGCTGCACCCTGTAGCATTCTTGACCTAGAAAACTATGAAAGAGAATTAAATGGTCCAAAGGTTCAAGAAGGTTTCATTCACATTTGGGAGAACGGCTGGAATGCTGGGCTTTGCGGAGACTGTCTGTTGGAGTGTCTACATGTGTCTTCTCTAGCAGTGTGATTTAGGGTAGTCAGACTTCTTACATGCCCTCTAAGGGCATTCGGTGCCAGTGTTCCTGTAACCTGTAACCAAGGTGGAAACTATGTGACTTTTTGTGATCTAACCTTGGAAGTCGCATAGAGTTCACTGTCACTAGACTTGATGGGTTGAAAAGTCACAAGCACCATCCATATTCCAGAGGAAGGGACAGAGTACCTCCTTTCTATGGCAAAAGTGTCAACAAATATGTGACTTCCACCAAAGCTTTTAAAATACTTAAAGATTTTTCCATTTACATCAAAAGGTCTTTGAATTTGATGTGTATTCTCAAATGCTTCCTGTATTTTATGAGCAGTTGGCTTATTAAAACAATATCCGAATAAATTCTAGATATATTGCATGGCAGTGTCTGACAATCTGGGCATGACTTTGAAAGGGTCATTCTATTTGGTAAAATGACCTTGCAAGAGCATTCTATTTGATTAAATCATTTATAAGAAAATCTCTGTACTTTATTCACTGATGAGCTGCAGTTGGCTATCTCTTGAGATGAACTCTGACTGTGAAATGTCCTGGTTTTACATTAATGATTTCTTGATTTTTTTTGAATGATAAATGTGCATGGAAAATATGTTATGTTCTTATATAAAATGAGTACCTTTTGAAGTGAGGTTTGGATTTCAAGGAAGGTTTGGATTTTATCAGGATTGGTAGTTAGGAACTCCTTCAAGATAAATGGAAAAAGATGAACAATTGAAGTAAGAAATCATCCAACATCCTTGAGGATGACCGTTCTAAAGAGAAGCTAGTAGGTCTGCAACCTGCTTTTGTCTGGCCCAGGGGGCGAGTCCGTCTTGTGTCTTATTTTAACTGTTAACTCCTACAGAGATCTTAATCTTGATTCTACTTTTTGGTCAATTATTTCCACTGTTTCTCATTGAAACAAGAATTAGTAGATGTTGAATAAGTATTTGTCGACTGCATAAATGAATGACCTATTTTCAAGGAAGGTGAAACTAATAAATCAGTTCTTCACATCAAAATTATACTACTCATGATTTAATTTTTCAAGACTCAGAGGGATTTTACCTCCTCTAGATGACCTTGAGGTCATCATTATAAATAGTCAATTACCATTGTTTTCCCTAAGCAACTTATTTTGTTTTTCTGAATATTTTGATTCCAGATAAAAAGGCATGCGCTAGAATTCTCTTAATGTGTTTTCTGTCTCAGTAAGATGGTAGAAAGTCAGGACTCCAAGAATTCAGAGTGAGCTCACTGACATGCAAACTATTACCAGCTCTTCTCAGTGGCTGCTGTAGTTAAATAGAAATAAAATATCCACAGGAATAAAGTCTTGCACAGTTTTCAGTGAAAAGCACCAAAGAGGGCACAATAATTGAAGTGTGGCATAGGCAAGATAGTATCACAAAATCACCCTCCCCTAAATTCAGCTGGTTTTGATCTCACTTAGCTGTGTCTTATGATGTGGGACTAGAGAGAGATTTGCTTGATCTACCAGGGATTTATATAAAGTTGCAAGACTGCCCTACCTTTCACATCTCATTGGTTGGCCCTACCTCCGCATTAATCTCCCTTTCCCCCTGTAGATACAGAGTTCTCTTTGCTTTGTCTTACAAGGCTTGTGCAGCTCTGGAAAATAACCTATTTCAGTGAAGAGGGCCCAAGAAGAAAAGCTATTCCCATGATTTAGGGTGATGATTTCAATTCTCAAATGCCCTATAAATATAGTCTGCTTGCTGGAAGAAAGGTGTTTACGATGGGATTAGCTGTGGTAGGTGTCTTGCTTTCAAGAGCCTGGAAGGAGCGCTGAACAGAGGGGAGGAATAAATGTGAAATGAGTTTCACAGGTGTATGTTGGCAAGACGAGCCGTGTCTCCGTGGGAAGCCATTCTGAGGGAGCCTCATGGGCAGATGGATATGTTTTCTCCTTTTGCTAGTGCGATAAGTGACTGGGGTGTCAATGTTCACTATCGTTCAAAAACAAAAAGGGCTCCTGGTAGGAGGGCCTCTAGCTATTTTTGATTTATTACCTAATTTTCAGACACTAGAAATTAACACTGGGAAGAAATGAAACTGGGCAGAGAAGAGCAGAAGCTCAAAATGATGATTCATTCCTATGCATAAATAACATCCTTTTTAACAGTAAGACGAACTAGGTGGGGCCATTTGAGAAACATCAAGGTCTCTGGGGTCCTAGAATTTCATCATTGTATATTGGACAAACACCTGCTCCTGAACATTTTTTCAAACTGGTCCATGAGATTTTAGTAAGTAGTCATTTGCGGGGGGGGGGGGGGGGTTTGAAACATTAGGTTTGAGAAAAGAGGACTGCTAATCTGGTGGGCCTAAAACTGCGATATATATGATATTTTCATGTGTGAAAATTCTAATTACGGAGTACCTGGCAGCTCAGTCAGCTTAGCATCTAGCTCTTGATTCCTCTCAGGTCTTGGTCTCAGGGTCCTGAATTCTAGCCCCACTTTGGGCTCCGTGCTGGGCATAGAGCCTACTTTAAAAAAAAAAAAAATTCTACGCCTGGTCTTGCTTCCTTTCCAAAGAATGTGAATTTGTCTGATTCAGCTTATTTTCTTTTTTTTTAAAATTTTATTTATTTATTTGACAGACAGAGATCACAGGTAGGCAGAGAGGCAGACAGAGAGAGAGGAGGAAGCAGGCTCCCTGCTGAGCAGAGAACCCGATGTGGGACTGGATCCCAGGACCCTGAGATCAGGACCTGAGCCGGAGGCAGAGGCTTAACCCACTGAGCCACCCAGATTCAGCTAATTTTCTACATGGTTTTTACTCAGGTAATGCAGTCATAAATTCTTCAATTTAAATTTATTTTACGAAGCTGCCTTTGTTAATATTGCTATTAGTGATCACAGTCTTATTTCTGATTTTAGTGGAAATGCATTTAGTATATTTTTATTTAAGTTGATGTTTCCTTGGTTTTGAGATAGACTACATAACTGTTTCGAGTATTTTCTTCCATCCCAGATACATGCCCACACTGTGTCAAGGTTGGTAGAGTGCCCTTCCCTACCCCGTTGCCATTGGACTTGACTATGTGACCTGCTTTGGCCATTAGGATATTAATGTATATGACTCCAGCAAAGACTTCAGAAGTGTTCCTTTGATCTGCCCCAGATTGCTGGTAATCCCCTTTGTAAAGGTCTGAGAATAAAGATACTTGTCCCAAAAATAAAGTGGACCTTAAAACCTGGAACTGGGCTTGGCATTAGAGAGACCGGCCTAGATCAGCCAAACCACTGCATTGTGCAGGCCCCTGAGGATGAAAATAAATGTTAATTTTTGAAAGCCACTGAAATTCTGGTCTGTGTATAATGTAGCAAATATTGACTAATATAGACAGTGGTACTAGAAGTAGGATGCTGCCTTTACAAAAACCTATTGTATGTGGTATTGTCTATGGGGTTAGGGGCCAGGTGGTATGAAAACTAATACAGGAAGCTGGAAAACTTACAATCTGTGTTATGTACTGGCAAAATATATGGTGAAACGATCATCTGCTATACACTGGAAGGCAGAAAATGTCCTAATAAACTTGTGGGATTAGAAAGGTATTTCAGGGAAGAATGTGGGTAACATGAGCACACTGTTGTAAAAAAGAAATGACCTCAGGAAAAAAATAATAACTGCCTAATTTACAAGCATAATTGAAAGGAAACTGAGTCTAAACAATGCAGGTTGGATAATGGAACTCTTTCTCATTGACTCAGCTATGGCCATTGGGACACAGGACAAAGACAAATCAAAGATGCGACCCAAAGCATTCGTTTTTAAGAACTTAATAGATGAGAGTAGAGCTAGGAGATCTTTATAGAAAGGTAAGTTTTGCTCTCTTTAGTTTTAATTTATTCTTCCTTTTCTACATTCAGATGATGAAAGTATACATGATTGGTATTAACTCTTTTCTCCCCTAATTTATATATATTTGTTACTATAAATTTCCCTTAAGCACTGATGTAGCTGCATATCTAAAACTTTGTTATGCTATGTTTTCATCATTATTCAAAAACATTTTCTAAATTTTATTATTATTTTGTTTTTGACCCTCAAATTACTTAAAAATATTTTACTTACCAACCGAACAAGGAGTGTTTGGACATTTTCTTATTTTTTTTTCTTACTCATGTATAGGTTTATTGTGGTCAGAAAACATACTTTTAAAATTTTAATTTCTCTTAATGACCCTACCCATGGTCTGTGTTGGTGTATGTACATTGTGAACTTAAAAATAACATATATTTTGTAGCTATTCATTGTAGTTTTCTAAAACATCAGTTACCTTGTTTAATATTGTTCAAAACTGCATATTCTAGCTGATTTTTGCCTACCTGTCCTATTAGTTACTGAAAGATATATGCTAAAAACTCTGATGATTGGATCTGTCCATTTCTTCTTTTTTTTTTGCTTCATTTCTTTTGAAGCATCATTATTAGATGCATACATAACTAAGATTGTTATGTGTTTCTAATAAACTGACCCATTTATAATTATTAAATATCCCATTTTGTCTCTGATAATAGTCTTTTTTTTTAATTATTTAACAGAGAGAGATCATAAGTAGGCAGAGAGGCAGGCAGAGAGAGAGGGGGAAGCAGGCTCCCTGCTGAGCAGAGAGCCCAATGTGGGGCTCAATCCCAGGACCTTGAGATCATGACCTGAGCTGAAGGCAGAGGCTTAACCCACTGAGCCAACCAGGAGCCCCTCTGGATAATAGTCTTTATCTTTAAGTCTATCTTATCTGATATTAATATAACTATGCCATCTTCTTGATGATTAATATTTGGATGATATAATTTTTTCAACCTTTCTCTTTTATCATACCTCTGTCCTTATATTTAATATAATATAAGGATATTTGGACTCGGTCCAAATACTGGTTTTTAAATCTTTTCCTCACTAAAAGAAAGCAAATGTCCTTAGAGAATGATTGAGTTCATGATTGGACAGAGAAATCCAAAAAATGAGTTCAGGATATTTTGTTTTGCCAGAAATTAAAGAAGCAGTTAAAATAAAATTAGAACACATCAGAAATATTTGCATATTCCCACTCATGTAAACTTGTATTTTCACAAGTTTATTCCTTTCAGTATTGCTTGCAGTAGTAAATGACTGGATAGAATTTGTATGTCTATGTACAGGGGACTAGTTAAATAAATGATGGGATATCTATGCAATGGAATACTATGGAAATTGAGAGCTCCTTATACAAAGACTTTAAATGATATACCAGGGGCACGGGGGGGGGGGCTCAGTAGGTTGGGCCTCTGCCTTTTGTTCAGGTCATGATCTCAGGGTCCTGGGATCCAGCCCTGCATTGGGCTCTCTGCTCAGCGGAGAGCCTGGCCTGCTTCCCCCCACCCCCCGCCTGTCTTTCTGCCTGCTTGTAATCTCTCTCTGTCAAATAAACAAATAAAATATTTAAAAAAAAAGAATTTAAATGATATACCAAATATGTAGTTTAACTGAAAAAAAATTAGGTAGAGAGAATTGTATATAATGAGACATTTATATAAAAGAAGACAATAATGTTTTTGTATTTATATGATTTTATGTTACATAAATATATGGTTTTACAATATACGCATTTAGTCAACTGTAAACTATCTGTAAGAGGCTACGTGAGTAAATGATGACTTTTTTTGCATTCAGGGAAGGAAACAAGGTAGGTGGAGCAGGAATCAGAGGAGATTTGTACTTTCTGAATGTGAACACAAAAATATTTTGAAAAATAAATAAGCACAAATTTTAAAAATCAAAATAGCTAAGCAAATATATGTTTCTATGTATATACATATAGATGTTAAAACAATTTCTAATAGCAATTTTTAAAAATTGTTTTAAAGAATTTATTTGAAGGACAAAGGAACCCTTGTTCACTATTGGTAGGGATTCAAACTTGTACAGCCACTGTGGAAAACTGTGGAGTTTCCTGAAAAAATTAAAATTAGAATTACCATATGACCCAGTTCCAGTTTCACTACTGGGTATCTGCCCAAAGAAAATGATAACAATAATTTGAAGATATATACATCCTTATGTTTACTACGGCATTATTTACAATAGCCAAGGTATGGAAGCAACTCAAAAATCCATCCATAGGGGTGCCTGGGTGGCTCAGTGGGTTAAAGCCTCTGCCTTCGGCTCAGGTCACGATCCCAGGGTCCTGGGATCGAGCTCCGCATTAGCTCTCTGCTCAGCAGGGAGCCTGCTTCCTCCTCTCTCTCTGCCTGCCTCTCTGCCTGCTTGTGATCTCTGTCTGTCAAATAAATAAATAAAATCTTTAAAAAAAAAAAGAATCTGTCCACAGATGCATAGATAAAGAAGATGTGGTGTGTATATAACACACACACTCACACCCACACACACCAACATACCTATATACGATGGAATATTACTAAGCCACGAACAAGAATGAAATCTTGCTGTTTGCAACAACATGGATGGACCTAGAGATATGCCCCTAAGTCAAATAGGTCAGCCAGAGAAAGACAAGTACTATATATTTCACTCATATGTGGAATTTAAGAAATAAAACAAAGATAAAGAGAAACAAAAAATGCTCTTAAATACAGAGAACAAACTGGTGGTTGCCAAAGGGGAGGTGGGTAGGAGATGGGTAGGATGGTAAACTAGATAAAGGGGATTGAGAGTATACTTATCTTGATTAAAAAAAAAAAAATGTTCCGGGGGCACCTGGGTATCCGGGTCGGTTAAGCATCTGACTCTTGATTTCGGCTCAGCTCATGCAAAGTTTTCTATGTGTGTTTCTTGGTTAAATGGAGGTTACGTCCAAATTTTATGGACACAAAAAGTTGCCCACTTCACATAGCATACGAGTATATGTATACCATGCCATAAATATATATGTATAAATGTGTATATGTGTTTATACAGACACACACACACACACACACTGAGAAAAGAGAGATTCATGCATATACACACTCCTAGGGAGATGCTTGGAAGTATTATAGGTATCAAATATTATCTGTAATAATGTCTCTAGACGGTAGAATTTGCATGCTTTTTGCTTTCTTCTTTGTACTTTTCTGTAATTGAATTCATTTTTCAATGAATATGTATCTTTTCTTCCCCCAAAATAATTTTTTTGGTAAAAGAATACAAAATACTCATAAGCCAGAAAAGCTTACGCCATAATGGATAATAGCATACAAAATAGTATTTCTTTTCTAAACTGTCACTTGAAATGAGAATAAAAACAGCCCATTTTAAAGTAAGTATCACTAGTTTCCTTCATTAATAGCATGCCAACCTATCAAGAGCAGTATTTTTCTAAGATTCCAGATATTTCCAGGTGTCACAGTCTCATGTATTTCCTGCCAGTGCTCCCTTTCTTAGATGCAATGTTGTTTTCCCTTGCAAAAAAATATTTACACGGAAAAACTTATGAAAGAAAGGTACTAACTTACAAAAATTTTAAAAACTCTTATCAGCTAGGATTTGAAGGCTGAACACAACCGGCCTTACCCTAGCCCACTATGCAAAAGAGATTGTTGCCTGACATTGATCCCCTCATCCAGAAGCACCGCTGGGTTCTTTCTCCTCTTTACCCTGTCCTTTGGCGCTGATCAATTTCCCTAGAGTTCCTCAAGGTTGCTAGCGCAGTTGCGCCCTCCACTAACTTGTTCCATGACCTTTTAACTCAGTAACTTCCAGCTTACAGTTACATTATTGAAGGAAGCACAGAATTTCCAATGTCAATTACTAGTGTAAAACCAAAACATATATACCTATTAATACACACAAAGGGAAACATTGTCTTATTCCAGTGTCCTGCCAGTTCTTCAGGATTAATAGGTTTAAACTTGCTGGACCATCCACATAAACATATCCATATGCTGGGCTATCCAACCGTAATTGTCAAACAATAAAGGATTTTTTTTAATTTTTAAATTTTTTTGTTTTTTAATTTACTTTCTTTTTTCATTTATTTATTTTTAAATTTAAATTCTACTGATTAACATGTAATGTATTATTGGTTTGAGAAGTGAAGGTCAGTGATTCATCAATCTTGTATAAGACCCAGTACTCATTACATCACGTGCCTCCTTAATGTCCATCACCCAGTTACCCCATCCTCCCACCCTCATCCCTTCCAGCAACCCTCAGTTTGTTTCCTTTTTTATTTTTTTAAAGATTTTATTTATTTATTTGATAGAGAGAGACAGCAAGAGAGAGAGAGCACAAGCAAGGGCAGTGGGAGAGGGAGAAGCAGGCTTCCCACTGAACAGGTAGCCCGATGCAGGGCTCGATCCTAGGACCCGGGGTTCATGACCTGAGCCAAAGTCAGACACTTAATGACTGAGCCACACAGGCACCTCAGTTTGTTTCCTATGATTAAGAGTCTTCTTAGACTCCAGAACTGTGAGAAAGTAAATTTCTTTGTTTTAAGCCACCTACTTTGTGGTACTTTGTCAAGGCCGCACTAGGAAACTATTACAACCCTCTTATTTTTTATCTACTGTTCCCTGTTGTAGAAAAAGTTCCAGGAAGGAAATATTCAGGTTCCTGATAGAAAAGAAGCTATCTGCCCCTTAATGTACTAAGTATTGAACAACTGATTCCTCTTTTTTTTTTTTTTTTTTAAGATTCCAATTCTTTATTTGAGAGAGGTAACCACAGAGAACCCAAGTGGGGAGGAAAGAAAGGAGCAGGCTCACTGCTGAGCAGGGCATCCAACTCAGAGCTTGATCCCAGCACTCTGGGATCAGGACCTGAGCTGAAGGCAGAAACTGATTGAGCTGCCCAGATGCCCCTTAGCAATTGATTCTTAAACTAACATTTTTTTTTTCTGGAATTTGACTTAGAATTCTTTATTCTGGGATTCTCTTATTTAAGGATTACCAGTAGGCTATTTTGTTTTATTTTATTTTATTGATTGATTGAGAGATCATGTGCAAGGGGACAGGGGAGGGGCAAGAGAGAGTCTTAAGCAGGCTGCATACCCAGCACAAACCCTGAGATCATGACATGAGCCGAAATCAAAAGTCAGATGTTCAACTGACTGAACCACCTCAGGGACCCCCGGTAGTATATTTTACATGTTTGGCTAAAACACAATTAAAAATGATAAACTAAATTGAGACTCGCAAAATTTTGAACGTTAGGGCTCTGCTACTTCTATGGCCTGGGCTATAGATAATATTGGCAAGGTGATTCATCCAATCTATGTTCTCACTTCACACCAAATGTCACTTCCACAGCTCTCCCTGGTGACCAGGATATAGCATATTGCTCTTAGACTAGTCTCTTCCCTGCATTTGAACTTCATCCAATGTGACATTGATTGTCCCATAATAACCTCAGCTCTTGTTTCATGGATGGACGGCAAGAACGTCATGGATGGATGGCCTGAGACCTTTCCTACTTACAAATTAACAAGTTATCATGGATGATGGCAGAAGACATGAGATTCCCGGATCAGAAAGAAAGAAGATTATCAATCACAGCAAAAGTGGTAGATAGATCTTCATGTTGATTTCCATCGGTTTCTCATGCTCCCCCCCCCAATCCCTCAGGGGCAATACAAAAAGCCCATAAGGGATGCCAGTGGGTGCATTGAGTTACACTACAGAAGAGGAACATTGATCTTGGGGAATCTACCACTTTTATAATAAGTCTACTGTTAGTCTGGGGGAGATGTACTTCATCTCCTACAAATGGGATCCTGAGAATGGCCTGGTAAACAGCAGTCAGACCCTTGCATTCATAGCATACCAACCAAGAATGTGCAGGAATGCCCACTGTGCCTGTAGCAAAATTGCCTCTCCCAATAGGCCAGAGGTTGGCAAACTATAGACTGCTTATAATCTGGCTTGCCACTTGTTTCTGTATGACTTAGAAGGTAAAAATGGTTTTTACACTTAAACCTAATTAAGAAAATTATTACATCCACAAAGAGAATTTCATTCTTCTCATTAGTGGACCCATGTTACAAAGGAGTATAATCAATTATTCGTAAAATTCTTTGAGTTTTATCAACAAAAAATACCTCTTGCTATGTAAGTTCTTATTAAATATTCTTTTAAAAAATATTTATTTATTTATTTATTTGAGAGAGAGAGAGAGAGAGAGAACAAGCAAGCACAGGGAAGGGCAGGGAGAAACTTTAGCAGACGCCTCTCTGAGCTTGGAGCCCAATGTGGGTCTTGATCTCAAGACCCTGAGATCATGACCTGAGCCAAAACCAGGAGTCAGACACTTAACTGACCTTGCCACCTGTGTCCCCCCTATAAAATATTCTTGATTTTCACCTCTTGGTCTGAAAACCCTGGCTCTTGACAGAAAAAGTTTGCTGTCTCCTGATAACTGAGAGTAAGTTCATAATGGGTGCTGCTTATTAGCCATTTTTATAAATGCTATTTTCATAACTAAGCTTAGAGCAAATGTGAGACTAACCAAATTAGTTCAGATGTCTGCAGATTCTTTATTTGAATGTAATTTTTGAATAGGTAAATGTGTACATTTTTTTCATTCAAATCAGAATTTAAAAGGCTCCTTATCAGCCTTTCTCCACTCACCAGCTTGATCTTGGAAACTTCTAATGTTAAAACTGAGTGTTATCACTGAAAAACACCTTTGCTTTATATTTAGGCTGATAACAAAAGAGACTAGCAGGCTTGAATTAGAGAGAGAGAATGCTGCTTATCTAAACTTTTTTTTTTTTTTTTGGCACTCAACTTGTCCGGATTAGTTTTATTTAGTATACAGTATAGAGTACAAATGTCAGGCTAGTTAGAGTTGATGTTTAGGTTCAGCCAAAATGTAGTGGCTTAAAGCAATAACAATTTATTATTTCTCACAACTCTATGAGTGGACCAAGTGGTTGTCCGGTGTTCTGAGTTGTCAACTGAGGAGCTGAGTCGCCAGAAGGACCAAAATAGCCTTACTCACATTGCTGGCAGTTGGTGCCAGCCACCAGCAGGGGGCTCAGTTGGGACTGTTGGCGAAGGTCTGTGGCTTTTCCTGCGTGGGGGTTGGGTTCTAAGAAAGAGCATTCCAAGCCCAGTCTAAGAAGCTACCCACCACCACTGCCCTCTGTTGATCAAAATATATGAGAGAGATGTACCCTGGTTAAGATGTTAACTTATGGGGGGTGCCTGGGTGGCTCAGTGGGTTAAGGCCTCTGCTTTCAGCTCAGGTCATGATCCCAGCGTCTTCGGATCGAGCCCCACATCGGGCTCTCTGCTTCCTCCTCTCTCTTCCTGCCTGCCTCTCTTGCCTACTTGTGATCTCTGTCAAATAAATAAATAAAATCTTTTTTTTTTTTTTAAAAGGATGTTAACTTATGGGAAGCTGGATGGAGGGTACACTGGAATTCACTCTACTGTGTTTGTAAGACTTCTATAAATAAAAATTATTTTATAATTAAAAATTTACAAAGAAATAAGTTACAGGCTTAGGCCAGATGTAAGGGGAGGGAAGACAGACTCCAGCTTTTGATGGGGGAATGACGAGTTAAATGCAAGACTGCACGCAGGATGGAGATACTCTTGCAGTACCCGAGCGGGCTTCTAAATTCTTTCAGGATATGCTAGCCATGGCGTGATTTAGTGTGTGTGTGTGTGTGTGTGTGTGTGTGTGTGTGTGTGTGTGTGTGAGATTTCTAATGCTTTCTCACCCGAATTTGACAATCCTCTTCTTCCATTTTTGAAGTACTTCTGTGTTCATATTGCCATTTATTCCTTCTGGGATCACATTTTCTGAACACGATCCAGAAAAAAATAGGTCGAGGGAAAGCTAAGGGGCATTCCTTGACTTGACTACTGTGATATGCTGACCCCAGGTCTGAGAATCAGACATGTAAGTCCATCAGGCATACACGAAATAAGCTAGCGGTTATTTTTCCCCCCAAAGACCTTGTTCTCTACGTTGCAACCTCTAGAATCTTGATGAACTGCTTATCATCAGTGTTTACCTTGTGAGCTGATAACTCACAAAACACACTAAGATTTTAAAGAATGGTTGTGATAATTCCCAAGTCATTTGTAAAAACCTCAGAATTTATTTATGACTACATTTTGGGGTCTGCTTTGGTCTTTCCTGAAGTTTCAAATTCCACTTGCTGCTCCTTTAACCTTCCTTCATATCCCAGCATTGGAATACAGGATTTATGAGGGAAGAGGAAAAAATCTGGGAACATTTAACATGGAAATGCCACCAAAAATTTCACTGTTTAAGAAAGCATCATTATCATAAATGAAATTGATCTATCTTTTTCTTTTTGCAATATCTCTATTAGATTTGATATAAGAAACATGCTTATTTTCTACAATGAGCTAGAAAGGTTTCCATCTTTGTACATTCAGCAATAATGTAATTTAAATAACACAGAAGACATCTGTTCTTTGAAAGTCAGATAGAGGGGTCCTATCTATAAAACCACCAGGGCAGTGCACATTTTTAAGTAGATCTTTGATAATTTTTTTCAACTTTTTCAGTGATTATTGTATTTGGGCTTTCTCTTTATTCTTTTTTTTTTAAGATTTTTAATTTTTTATTATTTATTTGACAGAGAGAAACACAGAGAGGGAGGGAACACAAGCAGGGGGAGTGGGAGAGGGAGAAGCAGGCTTCCCACGGAGCAGGGGAGCCCTATGTGGGCTCAATCCCAGGACCCTGGGATCATGACCTGAGCCAAAGGCAGATGCCCAATGACTGAGCCACCCAGGCACCTCATGGTTCTCTATTTATTCTTGAGTCAGTTGTATTTCTAGAAAATCAGCAATTTCATTTAGATCTTCAAATTTATTGGCAAAAAGCTGCACATAATACTTTATTATAATCTTCCAATGTATCCCTGTCTATGGTTTCACTGCCTTTCTTATTGATAAATTTGTACATTTTTAAACTCTTTTTCCTTGATCAACCTTAGCTATTTTTTTTTCTTTTTTTATCACCTTTTGGGAGGGAAGAAACAGCTTTGATTTTATTTATTAATTCTACTTATCTCTTCACTTTCTAAGTCATTAACTTCATTTCTTTTGCTCTGTGAGTACTCTCAATTTATTGATAAGGGCCAGGAGCTGAGACACCAGAGTGGTAAATTTTCAACATGGATATTGTAGCTCCCCTAATTGGGGGTAGGACACATGGTAGACAGGAAGCTGTCAGTTGTGGTAGGAGCATTGGAAAGGTCACTCAGTGAAGTTGCAAGAGGTGGAGACTACTTTGCGTTTATTATGAGCGACATCCAAGGATAGTCCTTTTGAGTGATTTCCCTGCAGTGTAATGAATAATTTAAAGATATTTTGAGTAAGTGGAGCATAAAGGACAGAAAGGGATAAAATGAGCACACTTAGTGGTGGTTAGTGGATCTACCCAGCTCTGACTGTGTCAAACTGTTTTAAAGCAATTAAAGAGCTTCCTGACTTCTAGGAAAAGAATTACTTTGAAGGTTAAATTTCTAAATTCAGATCTATGAAATACATTGTTATTCAGTGATACTTTTTCTTCCATCGTTGCTGTGAATTTCCCACAACATGATGTGAAATCTCTCCCTTCTTGAAGCAAAGCAGATTCGTAATGGACAGAAAGAAATTTTTAGGTCACTGGGAAAGCAAACTATCCTCCTGCCATTTTTCAAAACTTAGGGAGAACAAGTGAGGCTGAATTAGGAATGTAGGTCTCTGTCTCAGGCTTCGAGAGCTAAAAGACTCTTATAGACAAGTAATTCCTTGGTTTCAGTCTTCTGGGATCATCGTATCTGCCTTATTGAATTAATTGCAGAGCAAATAAAACTTTTCCCAGTATTTCATGTAAATCAGATTACCATGCCTTCATATGTACTGGTCTCAGCCAAGTCTAACCATTTTAATTATATCCACCATCTATTAATTCCCTGACCACAAGCACATGGATAGTTCACACACCTCTTCTGCTGAAATTGTCCACACCATTCTCTTCCATCTTCTTATTGTCTTATCACAGGACCCGGAAACTCTTCATTGGCCCAGTTTTCTTGCTCTGCATGCACCCAACTTTGATTTTTTTTTTTTTTTTTTGCCATTCCTCACTTTCCTCTTAGAACCATCAATCACCCAATTCTACCCTCAATGCCTTTTGTATTCACCTGACCTGCTCAAGCTCAGACCCTCTTTTGCTTTTAAGCACTCATCATGTGTTCGACACTGTGACAAACATTGTTTGATTCTCAAGGTTTATTCTTCTCTTTCCTTTAGGAAGACAATCTTGATTTTAAGCAGGGCACACGACTGCTCAGCTAAAGGGAAATCTTAAAAAGAAATATGCACAGGGAAATACAAATCAAAACCACAAAGAGATACCACCCCACACCAGTCAGAATGGCTAAAATTAACAAGTCAGGCAATGACAGATGCTGGCGAGGATGTGGAGAAAGGGGAACCCTCCTACACTGTTGGTAGGAATGCAAGCTGGTGCAACCACTCTGGAAAACAGCATGGAGACTCCTCAAAAATTTGAAAATAGAGCCACCCTACGACCCAGCAATTGCACTACTGGATATTTACCCTAAAGATACAAATGTAGTGATCTGAAGGGGCACATGCACCTGAATGTTTATAGCAGCAATGTCCATAATAGCCAAACCAGGAAAGAACCTAGATGTCCATCAACAGAAGAATGGATAAAGAAGAAGTGGTATATATATATATATATATATATATATATATATATATATAATGGAATACTATGCAGCCATCAGAAGAAATTAAATCTTGCCATTTGCAATGATGTGGATGGAACTAGAGGTTATTATGCTTAGCAAAATAAGTCAATCAGAGAAAGACAGCTATCATATGATCTCCCTGATATGAGGAATTGGAGATGCAATGTGGGGGGTTTAGGGGGTAGGAAAAAAATAAATGAAACAAGATGGGATCGGGAGGGAGACAAACCAAAAGAGACTCTTAAATGTCACAAAACAAACTGAGGGTTGCCAGGGGAGGGGGGTAGGGAGAGGGGGGTTGGGTTATGGACATTGGGAAGGTTTTGTGCTATGGTGAGTGCTATGAAGTGTGTAAACCTGGCGATTCACAGACCTGTACCCCTGGGGTTAAAAATACATTATATGTTTATAAAAAAGTAAAAAAATTATATATATAAAAAGGAATATGCAGTCTTTTCTTGTACCCTTTTATTGTCTGTCTGCCCAAAAGAGGAGTCAGTGGGCAGGGACATGTGGGCAAGAAATGTTTTTATATATCTTATTGATTGAAAAAAAGTTAAAAGAAGAATAACATTTGATCACACAGGAAAACTTCATGAAATTCACATTTGTGTCCGTAAATTATGTTTTATCAGAACATATCACACACGCACTCATTTGCTGACATATGGGCTCCTTTCAGGCTCCCATGGTCCATTGAACAGTCCTGAAGAGATGGTATGGCCCACAAAGCTGAAAATGTGCTGTCTGGCCCTTTAGAAAAATGTTTGCCAACACCTGGCCTAGACTGTGAATGTGTTACCTGGAGTGGTACAAATCCAATGGCATACCAAAACTTCATCTCTCAGTCAAATTACAGCTTCTTCCTTCCCTCCAGCCCATACAGGAGCCGTGCTTCTGCATGCCTGGTCCTCCTCCTTGCTCTTTGTATTGGTTTGTAGAGCTGCTGTAACAAAAGACCACAGACTGGGGGCTTAAACGACAGAAATTTACTCTCTTACAGTCCTGGAGGCTAGGAGTCTAAGATTAGGGTGTTGGCTGGTTTCTTCCAAAAACCCTCTTGTTGGCTTGTCAACGATTGTCTTTTCCTCCCTGTTTCTTCACATGGTTCTCCCTCTGCATGAATTGGTGTCCCAATTCCCTTATCTTCTAGGGATACCAGTCATGTTGGACTAGGGCCTGCCCCAATGGCCAATTTTTAAAAAGATTTTATCTGTTTATTTGTTTGCTTGCTTATTTATTTATAGTGTGTGTGAGCATGGGGATGGGCAGAAGGAGAGGAGAGAAGAATCTCAAGCAGACTCTGCAATGAGCAGGGAGCCCAACACAGGGCTTGATCCCATGACCCTGAGATCATGACCTGAACCAAAATCAAGAGTTAGACACTCAACCAAGTGAGCCACCCATGTGCCCCCCTACCATCAATAACAATTTTAACCCAACCCTCTCTTTAAAGACCCCATCTCCAAATACTCTCACCTTCTAGGGTTCGGCAGGTTAGACTTCAGTATATGAATTTGTGGGGGGTGGGGTCTGGAGAGACACAATTCAGCCCATAAAATTCTTCTACTCTTTCTCTTTTACTCTGCTGCTTCTTACTTCTCCAGGATGAGATCAAGGAAAAGAGAGGAAGGTTGAAGGGCAAATGCCTTTTTATTTAGCTGTTGATCCCTCTAATGAGGTTGTTGAATGCCTTCTTCCAGGACAGACTTCGAACTGCAGACTTCTCTAGAAGTCATATTATCATTTCCTTGGACTCCCCCTCTCCAGCAAGGGCCTTCACGTGGTACCTTGATGCCGGTGATGCACTCTCAGCTAGTGACCCCCTTTTAGCTCTTGTCCAGTCATGGTACATTCTGCCCAGTTTTCTTACTCTCCCTTTGGCCCAACAGGTCTTGAGCCTGGGGTCAGGTCTTTTTCAGCTGACTACAGCCTTGCCAGCCTCCAGAGGGTGACAGAAACAGGCACATCAGCCTCTCAACTGACTCCGTGTCCATGGACTCTCCTTTGTTCCCTCTATTGCAACTCACTCTCCTCCTGCTGCCATCGGAGGTAGCTCCAACCAGCCCCTATCTTCATCTCATACACCTCCACTTTCATGGGGACACATGTCAAAGTCATTCAAGATCTCTTTGTATTCCATTCCAGAAGCTACAAAGGAGTCAGGGGGCCACAGAGGCCATGCAGTTCCAGTAAGTCCAGACTAACAGGTGTCTATAGGACAGCATGCACCCTCTGGGCACTCCTAGCCAGTGCAGGCTTTCAGTGAGGGTTTCTTTTGGGGTTTCTCATTAGGCCTGAGGTGGGGATGGCAAGGGAAAATGTCATGGTATTTTACTTCTACACTTTTTCTTCAAAGAATCCTCTCTCATCCTCTATATTCTTGAGGTGTGTGGTGACATTTGAGCAAAGATTGAAAGAGGTGAACAGCAAGGGAAAAAGTGTGAGCCAGGAAAGTGTCTGACAACCCAGAGTGCAGTGACTAAGGGGAAATCAGGCAGGAGATGACACTTTTTTGAAGTACTATAAATGGTACTATAAGACAGTAACAGTAGGGAACTGGGTGAGGAGTAGGGTGAATTAAATTGTGTCCTCCCAAATTCATATGTTGAAGATCTAACCCCACTGTGACTGTATTTGGAGGCAGAGTCTTTAGAGAGATAACTAAGGATAAATTAGTTCACAAAGGCTACCCTAATCCAACAGGACTAATGCCTTTATAAGGAAGAAAAGATACCGGACGCTCCCTGCCCCCATGTGTGTATGTGCACGTGCATTCACAGAGGACAGGCTATGGGAGGACACAGTGAGAAAGTGGCTATCTAAAGCCAGGAAGAGAAGTCTCACTAGAATTCAAGCCACAGCACCTTGATCTTGGACTTCTAGACTTCAGAACTGTGAAAAAATAAATGTCTGTTGTTTGAGTCACCCAATCTGTGCTATCTTATGCCAGCCCTAAGAGACTGAGACAGATATATGGGAACTCTCTACTATCTTTGCAACTTTTCCATAAATCTATAATTATTTAAAAATAAAAAGCCTAGGGGCGCCTGGGTGGCTCAGTGGGTTAAGCCGCTGCCTTCGGCTCAGGTCATGATCTCAGGGTCCTGGGATCGAGGCTCGCATCGGGCTCTCTGCTCAGCGGGGAGCCTGCTTCCCTCTCTCTCTCTCTCTGCCTGCCTCTCTGTCTACTTGTGATCTCTCTCTGTCAAATAAATAAATAAAATCTTTAAAAAAAAAATAAAAAGCCTATTTAAAAATGTATAGGGAGGAAGAACAGGAAGAGAACCAGAAGAACCCAGAAGAATCAGAGCCCAGAAATACAATCGGCTGTACTGGGAAGTGATTCCCCTCCATCTCATTATTTTCTAGTTCATTCCTTCTACCTTCTCGTGTTACTTCCCCTGCCTTCTTCATTGTGTTTTCATATGAATAGTCCTCCACTTTGTGAACCCTCCTCCCTTTCTCCCCTCACATATCTGTTTATTGAACAATGATGGTTTTCAAGATATGATTCAATAAATTCATGCCAGGGATGTTAACAGATGTGACCAGAGTCAAACAAGGATTCTGGATCCAATATATTTGGAAAAGTCTAGGTGGAACAACATTAAGCAGGTGTGTTTCCAATTAAAAAAAAAAAAACACGCAAGTTAATATAAGGATCCTGGTTGTGGAACCAATCTTGCCCACCTCTTAGGAGTAGGTCCTTAGGATGATGTAGCTTTCTTATTTCAATGGGAGGGTGCTCTCACCTATTGTTCTCACTTTTGAGATCTACCTTGAAATCCCAAACAGTAAAATCCAATTTCACATCCTCTGAGACTTCCACTGCTTTGTGCGTTGAATGTGTTGTTTCTTGCTACACGTTGTCACCACTGCTACGGAATCATTCTTGGCCTGGCTTTCCTGTAAGGCTTCCTCAACATGCTTCCTCAACTAGAGTTTCAGAATTAATTGCTTAATTCTCTTATGTCAAAGGGTCTGATTTATATTATAGATAATTGCACACTTTCTTTATTATGTTGCAAATTCTTGTTGGCAGTGAGTTGAGGAGGCATGAAAATATGGAGAAAGCGGAGAGATACTGAAATTAATTTGAGATGAGCTGTAGTGAGCTTCCCACAGCAAGAGCAATGAGTTTTTCCCCATGGTTCATCTGAAGAGATTTTTGTGTTCTTTGTGCTCTCTCTATTCTTTCAAATAATGACTTTGGATAATTACTCTTGTAATAGTTAATATTGTTAAAATTTGTGGTAAAATGTTGGTGCTTTTGTAAAGATACCTGAAATGCATGAATCCTGCCCTGCCAGGAGATCTTCCTCTCCAGGAGTTCCTGGGGGGATTAAACACTCAAATATCATTAATAGTTTGTGAGTTGAAGCAGCTCTTTCAAAGCACCTGGACAGTGCTCTGAAGTCTGAGGTTGAAGCCTGCAGACCAGGCTGGAGATATGAGCAGATCCTCTTCACTTGTACTGAAAGGACGGACTTGACATTAAATGGGATGCAAGAGATGTTGGATGGGAATAGTTGTGGGAGGAAGAGCAGGAGTTCAGTTGCAAATGTCTGGAATTTGAAATATCTATTAAACACCTAAGTAAAGGTGTTATTAAGCTCTTTGGTAAGAATCTGGTGCCAGGGAAAATATAAGCCACAGATAAAAATTCAGGGGCCCTCAATAAATGGTTAATATTTAAACTCATGAGATTGGATGAAATCATTAGAAGAGTCTAGAAAGAAAAGAAAAGAGACCCCATGATCTCTAGTATTGTTGAATCACTGCTATTTCAGGTATGTCTGGGATGAAAAAATGTTGAGGTCACTATATTGAATCTTGTAGGTTCTTACTGTGTCTCAGGTGCGGTTGTTAAGATTTTTATTTCATGTTGAAAAGAGATAAAGATCTGAGCCAATTCATAAAAATCAAATAAAAACAGAAATGAGTGAAGAATAGCTTAAAGATTAAAATAAATTCTCAAATCTTCTATATGTACTGCACATTGTTATTTACTCACCAACATCCATCCCACCCCAACTACTTAACCTAAACTGACCATAATAATCCCACTTCCCTGCCAAGAAGCCTGTAACAGAAGCAGGCCCGGAACAATTTCAATAACAAACAAAAAGAGGCTTTCCAGGGTCACCTGAAAAAAGTTTTTTTTCAATTTATTTATTTATTTATTTATAATTTTTTAAAAAGGTTTTATTTATTTGACACAGAGAGATAAAACACACAAGCAGGGGAAGGGAGAAGCAGACTCTCCACTGAGCAGGGAGCCTGATGCAGAGCTTGATCTCAGGACCTTGGGATCATGACCTGAACTGAGGGCAGACCCTTAACTGAGCCACTCAGGTGCCTAAAAAGGAAGGTTTTGGATTCTTAAGAGAAGACAGTGGGAAAGGAAGCTAAGTTTTCTGTCTTTTTTCACTAGGCGAAAAGAAGAAAATTCTTACTGCTGCAGGTCTATACTTTATAAAAATGAAACGAACCTTGGAATGAGGCTGGCACTGTAGATGGCCCAGTAGAACCCTGGGACCTTGTTGACAAGATTAAGTTGTGAGATTAGCCAACACAGAAATCTGTCCTACTATTATGTGAGCTAATAAATAGCCTTCTATCTTAAGCGAGTTTCAGCTGTTTTGCCTGTTACTTGCAGCCAAAAGTATCCTAATTAATGCATCATGTGTGTTGTATAAAATGAACTGTCTCTAGGCTCCTTCAGATGACCAACAGATGTGACAGCTAAATTTGGACTAATTTCATTATTCACAAAAACTGCCATGGTCTGTCTAAGAGATAGTTGGCTCTTGTTTGACTTCAAGAGCATAGTTCATGCGTCATCAAGTCAGGCTGCTTTCAAGAGAAAAAAATTCCATAGAAGTTTTCTGTAGTTTAACTCTACCATATAACGACAAGGCACAAGAAGTGAAGGACAGAGTTTCTAAATGAAATAGGCAATAAATGCTTGAGAGTGAAAAAAAGTAAAAGAAAATGATTGTCAGGGTCCATTCAGGGCCCCACCAGATGGCCTCTTTGCCTGGACTTCAGCTGTCTTCGGTGTCTCTGCCATTCATTTGCCATGCGTTCCCCGTGGCCGTGGCCATTCTGATCACCAGTTCCTGATCATGAGTCAACAGACGCTGCGTGAAGTAGCTCGGTATGTATCTTATTTAGTTCTTACAGTTGTCTCTGTTTGCGGTATAGTGAGATTCCAAGAAGCCAAGTAACTTTCTGATGTGACCCCTACTATGATCTGAATGCTGGTGTGCCCCCCAAATTCATATGTCAAGATATGAAGCCCTTGGGATGGTATTAGGAGGTGGAGGTAAGGCCTTTGGGAGGTGATTAAGTCCTGAGGGTAGAGCCCTCAGGAATGGGATGAGAGCCTTTATGAAGGGGCTCCAGAGACATCCTTCGTCCATTCTTCTGCCATAGAAGGATACAGTGAGAAGTCTGCAGTCCAGAAGAGAGCGCTCACCCAACCACTCTGGGCCTCTGATCCGGACATCCAGCCTCCAGAACTGTGAGTGGTAAATTCCTGTTGTTCATTAGCCACCCAGTCAGCAGCCCAGGCGGACTAGGACACCCCCTTATGAATACCAGTAAGTCAGTTTAGGTAGTAGGGAGTCCTAGCTATTTAATCTCAAACCAGACAGTGCTAGCACACAGGGGAACTCATTACATGCCCACTGGGCAAATGACTCAGTCCTCTAATTGTTACTGTGAAGTTCATAGTACATCCCCCTGAATTCAGATCCCTGGGCACTCTGCTATCTTATCATCATCCCTAGATGACGGTTGTTAGGACCTTTGAATAAGAGAAAAATAATTCAGTATTTCTCCACATAATCTTCTTTTATACACTGATAATGTCTCTGTGCCTAACAACCCCACATACTGTCACCATGACAACACACTGTCCTTAGTCCCGTTCAGACCATTAGACATACTTCATAAATAGAATATTCAGTTTCATTCTACCCAATTTTGCCTTAACAACTTTTGTAATAAAACCAGAGGTAATAAAGAGCATATTAAGTTAAAACTCAGAATACGGTGTTTTTAGAATTTAATAGTTCATATAGTCATGTGAGACGTGTTGTGAGTATTTAACATTTAAACACTATTTTGTTGCCTTAACAAGTAGCCAAGAATCTTGTATCTGGTAAATGTAAAATTAAGTACCAGAAACACAAAGATAAACAAGAACGGTTTTCCTTCCCTCGGGCCACTGACAACACCTGATACATTCATTAGGTGTATGTGTATGTATGTGTATGAGGCATAAATCTGTAAATTTAAATTAGAGATAATATGGCCAGATAGGGTTAGCCTCACTTCATCTAACGCAAAGACAACCTATTATCAATGTCCTCTTAAATTTGCATTAGTTTTTGGTCCTACTTGGAGCGTCTCGGCTTATCGTAACAACGAAAGATTTGTAACTTGTCAGATAACAAGTTAGTCAAATTAGAAGGAAAAAGAGCACATTAATTCCAACCAGTGAGTTCTCTTCTTGCTATATTTCAAAATACGTTTGGTAATAAATAAATAAATAAATAAATAAATAAATAAATAAAGTGTTTGGTAAAGAAGCATTGTCCTTTATCTTGGGCAAGTGAAATGTGCTCCAGGAAATTTTCAGAAAATAAAAAAACCCTCCACTTTATTTAATTGTATGTTATAAATTAGTCTTAATGATCATCTTTTAGATTTTTCTAGGGATAGGGAAAGTATTAAGAACTGACTGGGACTGGCAATAATAATGATGATAATAATAGTCATTATCGAACACTTAGTATGTATTAGGCATGGTGATCTGCCTATTCAGATTCATTGTTTCATTTAATCCTCCCAATAATCTAGTGAGGTATGTACCATCATCAGCTCCATTCTAAAGATGAAGAATCTAGGACTTAGAGAAACTAAGTAATTTGTTCAGTTCCTAAATGGTGAAGGTGAAGTGGAGGAAATTTTAGACCTTGTTGGAAATTCTAGACTCATCTTCATTAGTAAAAGACCCCTTTTCATTTGTTCTCAAGGCAACTGTCACCTAGACCATTTGTAGCAGAATTTTTACTACAAGTGAATATTTTATTAAGCAAAAGCATTTCTAGGCCTTTGCCATATAGCTTGGGATATTAACTGCTTTGTTATGAGGAAAACCTACTTCCTCTTGCTCTGTAATACCAAAGTATCTCCAGCTAGACCCTGAGAACCCAGAAGAGTACCCCGGAGGTCATTGTGGTGTTGATGTTTCTATTCAGATCTCCTGGAGCCCTGTTCTGCACCCCTGACTCTCAGTGCCTGCTAATGTCTCAAGCCTGCGATGACGCAACAGGCTTCGGTTAATCAGCCCATTAGCACTCAGCACTGCTGTGGGCGGAAGAGAAAACACGTCTCTGGGGTGAAGTAAAAATGCACATTATACAAAAAAGCAATGGAAAGAATTGGGCGTATAACTGCAAAAGGCACAGTTATTTCCTTCCCAACCGCGTACTGTAAAACGCTCATTAAAATATTTTATTCTCATCTTTCCATGACGGACAAGTATTTCTTAAGATTGAGAAGAGAAGAAAAAACCCAGAAATGAAAACGAAAATTAATAGGAAAAAAATAGGTTTCATACAGAGTCCTGTAAAAGGGTCAAGAAGAAAAATCAAGAAGAAAGAAAGAAAGAAAGAAAAAGGAAGGAAGGAAGGGAGAGAGGGAAGAAGGGAGGGAGGGACATTGATTTTATTTATTGTATCTGTTGTTACACAACAGTCAATTCTAATGTAATCACGTCTATCAATTCTCTTATTCATGGTGTCTTGTTTGATGTAACCAGAGAGATGAATGATTTATAGGAAAAAAGGAAAGAAAAAGGAAGGTTGGGAAGGAGGGAGGAAGGAACAAAGGAAGAGGGAGGGAGGATGGAGGAAGCAGAGATCCTTGGGACTTCTGAGTTAATGGGTAAACCTCCAAAGTTCTGGCGGATTGAAAGGAACTTAGATAAACTTCCAGAAATCTGAGACTTTCTCTACAGAATAGCCTAATTACTCAGATCTGAGGTGATTGAGGAAAAAAGGAGGAGGTTGCTGTGTTAGATTTTTGCCTTCTGGGGGTGATTAAAAGTGTGGTCTTAATTCCCAGACACATGATTGGATGAACTTAGACCCAGGTTTTTCAACCTCAGTGCCAGTGACACTTTGGGCCAGGGAATTCTTTGTTTCGGGGGCTGTCTTGTGGACTGTGGAATGTTTACTAGCACCCTGACCTCTGCCCACTAGATGCTGGGAGCCCATTCCTGTCCCTCACTCATGACAATGAACAATGTCTCCAAACGTTGCCAAGTATCCTATGTGGGGCAAAATCAGAGGCTTAAGCTTTCTTTTTCAAGTTCCTATTGTGTCTGGTGGCCCAACTGACTCTCCTTCAGGAGAACTGGTTACCCAGCATCAGCCCAGGGATAAGGAATTTTCCAGTCCTTCAGATAGTTCTGAATTCCAACTCTTTCACTTAGTAGATGTGTGGCCCTGGTCCAAGTACAAAATAACAATATCAGTAGTTATTATTAAGTGCTTATGTATTCACTTTTCAATGTGAATGCTTCCAGAATGTACTGAATGAGACTGGAAATTACTAGGTTCCAGGGATACAACGTTGAGATCAAAAGCTAATAGTGACTCTGATTTCATGGAATGTAGCACCTGGCGATGAGATGGTTATTAATCAAACAACAGCTCTCATAGTGCACAATTACCTGGTCAAATGAGTGCTGCAAAGTAAAGTACATGGCATGAGTATGTGCATAGGTCCTGTGGTCAGAGAAAGCATCAGGCTTTGTGGACGACCAGCATGGTTGAACCAAAGGCAGCATAGTCAGCATAGGTCAGACATGCTGCTAAGATCTTACCCTGTAGGATGACAGAGAGTGGGTCCCTGTGGCATGGCATAGATACTGTTAATACTCTTACTTATCCCCTGAGGGGCTGTGATGTCACTGATCAAAGGCACATGACTTGAGGGGCAGGGAGAGGGAATTTAAGACCATATCCATTCAGAGCCTGTGTCTTTTCACTACTTAATTATCCTGCCTCTTCGTTCCACCATCTTTTAGTTTTTTGTTTGATTTATTTTTAATCCAAAACATTTTAGACATCACAAAGATATGGAGAATAATAGAATAAATATCCATGTATCTATCATCAAACTTCAGAAACCGAATGTTACCAATGTAATTGGAGTCCCCCATGGGCTACTTTCTGATCCCAGTTCCCTCCCACCAACCATGTTCACCAGAAGTTAACTACTATCCTGAATCTGGTCTGTTTTTTTTTTCCCCATGCCTATCTCTACACATTTACTACATATACATGTAGCCAGCCTCAAAAATCTATTGTGTAAGCTTTTAAGCTTTATAAAATATCAGCTTGTATGTACCCTTCAATAATTTACTTCAATGCTTTTTTTTGAGATGTATCTGTTTTCTTTTTAAGTGTTTCCATGCTGATGCAGGAAGCTCTCGGTCATTCATTTTCATTGTTCTCTAGTATTCAATGTATAACTATGCCACAATTTGTTCATTCATTCTCCTATTGCCAAACTGGATTATTGTAAAGGTTTTTTTTTTTACCATTATAAACAGTGTTGCAATAATATTCTCGAACATATCCTCTTGCACACAAGTCTAGTTTCTCTAAAGACTATATCTAGAAATTGCTACATTGAGAGTATAAGCATCTTCAATTTTACTAGATGTTGTCCAGTTGATTTTCAAAGTGATGCTGATTTAGAAACCGTAAGCTCTTTTCATTCCCTATCTTCTGCAAACTTAGTACTCTGTCAGTTATTCACTGTTAACGGATCTCTCTGTCTCCGGTGGCTTTATTTATTGTGTCTGTTGTTACCCAACAGTCAATTCTCATGTAATCATGTCTATCAGTTCTCTTATTCATGGTGTCTTGTTTGATGAAACCAAAGAAATGAATGATTTATAGAAGCTCTTTACATATTTTGAAAAGCAATGCTTTGTTAGCCTTACATAATAGTTTGCTCTCAATTTCCCTGTCAATTTCTCTGTCATGCCAAGTACTTGCAACACAATCCCCAAGCGTATTCTCACTTGAGTTTGTAAACACAAGGGTGAGTAAGAGGTGACAATGGAAGGTACAAAAAGAGGTTAACAGAGAAAAGCAATCAAATCTTAAACACGGTGGTAAAAGCCACATAGAAAGCTTGCCATTCTTTGAAGCCTTTTGAAATCAGAGAATTTGGAAGGGGACCAAGGAGGAGACAAAGGAAAGAAGAAAGGAAAGAAGGAAGATGAAGAAAAGGAAAGAGGAAGAATATCTGACACAATAAGTATTATTTGACCTTCAGGATGTACAAACACTATCTTATTTAAAATGTCATCAATGAGTTGGGTGGGGGACTGGTGTGACTGGGTGATGGGCATTAAGAAGGGCATGTGATGTGTTGAGCACTGGGTATTATGTGCAGCATAACACTGAATCATTAATCACTACATCAGAAACTAATGATGTACTCTATGTTGGCTATTGAATTTAAATAAAATAAAATGTTATCATTGTTATAGCAAATACATTAAGAATATTGATCCCATTTTAGAGATGAGAAACCAAGGCTTAGGGTCTGGGATTTAAAGCCTTATATACCTATCCTCAGACCCCACTCTGTTTTGAACTTAGTGTATGTGATAGGGATGGGGAGAAACTTCGTAAAATTTCTGGTTATCTTTCCGACATTATTCATTGAATACCCAGTCTATTTAATGACATTTAGAATTGTGAGCACATTTTACCCTTGGACTTTAATTAGTCTGATGATTTTTTTTTCTGCTATCTGTAAATTCAAAAGCTTATGCTTTGGACATTTCTTGGATAAATCTGAAATGAGGACATGAATGTTTGCAGATATGTCTTCTCACTCCTGAAAATTTTGCTGATTGGCCTGACAGTTTCTATAAATAACTCTATAGGATGGGTAAGTGTACCCTTAGGAGGAACAAGCCCACCAGAACGACATGTCCATTTGTGACAACATGGAATTCCCTTAGAGATTGAAGCTAAGCAACCGTGTAAATGAGCAACCTTTTCAAGGATGTGCTGCATCACCAATAGGGTTTGCTTAATTTATTTTGGCAACTGCTTCTAATTACTTGATATAACACATTACATGGGTAAGAAAAATGCATAATAATATAACACCTCTGTGCTGTTTCAGATCTAATGAGAGGTGTGTGCATACCTTTGCCGGGCATTTGTGTGTGTGTCTGTGTAAATGTGTGTGTGTGTGTGTGTGCATGAGTTTGGAAGATTCATTCAGAGAAACTTGGAATTTCAGCAGTAAAGAGAGATTAAATCCCATGTCGAATGTGAAAAGACTCTTGAATTAGTAAATGCCGCCAATTTTCAGCCCTGAAAACCCAACGGCTTAAATTCATTTTAGGTTAAATTATATACTAAAGCTAACTTATATTGGTCCATCCTTTGCCAAACATTCTGTTATATGTTAATCTAGCGCCCCCTTGTGTAATAAATTTTAATAACAAACTTTGGGACTCACTTTCTAAATCTAAAGGAATATGGTCATTGAAGAGTGGCATTATTTTATCTTCTTTGTGGGTGTGTATTGTTGTTGTCTTTTTGCATTTCCAAAGACATACATAATAAAAACTATAGAAAAGAGCAAGACTGAAATTTGCAGGTTTCTTGCTATGCTTATGACGGTCAGTGAACAAAAAACTAAGGCGTCAGGACACTTCTTAAGAAAATCAGATGCCCTCTCAGGAGATAAAGGAAGAAAAATTTTGAAAAACAGGACAATTATTTCTCCTAGGTTCTTAGAGTTTTCAGGCAGGAAGAAAATTTAGAGACCCAGTGAGGGACAGAATGTGGTTGACACTTGTTTCTCCTGTGTAAATGCTGCTGTCACTGTGTGAGGCTGGCACAGGCTGACGGCATTGTTAGATGACTTCATACAGGGCACAGTCTTCTGACAAATTTTGTTTTTTAAAAAATTTGTGGTAGAAAGCATGGAGCATAAAGTGTACTCTCCTAACCATATTTTAAGTGTACAGTTGTGTTAAATACATGCACACCCTTGTGCAACAGATTTCTAGAACTTTCTCATCTTGCAAAAGAGGCTCCAAACCCAGCGAACAACAGCTCCTCTTTCCCCCATCACTATCCGCAGAGGTATGCACAGTGCTGCTCTAATCAAAGGCAAGGTGGGGTGGTGGCATTCTGTGAACTGGACCCTCCTCTGGGGAGCTGTTCAGGCTGTGTCCTCCATGAATTCTTCAACTCCTCAGAACCATGGTTTGACATCATGATTACAGATGTCGCTCCCCCACTCCCAAGAAGCTTGGAATGGTGCCCTCCCCCATTTACATGTTGAAGTCCTAATGCCCAGTACTTCAGCATGTGACTTATGTGGAGATAGGGTCTTCACGGAGTTACCCAGGTTAGCCTTGCACTCTCAACCAACACAACTGGTATTCTTATAAAAAGGGGCAATTTGGGGTGCCTGGGTGGCTCAGTGGGTTAAGCCGCTGCCTTCGGCTCAGGTCGTGATCTCAGGGTCCTGGGATCGCATCCGGGTTCTCTGCTCAGCAGGGAGCCTGCTTCCCCCTCTCTCTCTCTCTCTGCCTACCTCTCTGCCTACTTGTGACCTCTCTCTGTCAAATAAATAAATAAAAATCTTTTAAAAAGGAGGGGGGCAATTTGTGGGCACCTGGGTGGCTCAGTTGGTTGAGTGACTACCTTCAGCTCAGATCATGATCCTGAAGTCCCAGGATCGAGTCCTGCATCGCGCTCTCTGCTTAGCAGGAGGTCTGCTTCTCCCTCTGACCTTCCCCCTCTCACTCTCGCTTGCTCTCCCATTCTCTCTCTCAAATAAATAAAATATTTTTTAAAAGGGGAGGCAATTTTTATTTATTTTTTTAAGAGTTTATTTATTTGACAGAGATCACAAGTAGGCAGAGAGGCAGGCAGAGAGAGAGGAAGCAGGCTCCCCACCAAGCAGAGAGCCTGATGCGGGGCTCGATCCCAGGACCCTGGAATCACAACCCGAGCCAAAGGCAGAGGCTTTAACCCACTGAGCCACCCGGGCACCCCAGGGGTGGGGGGCAATTTTAAAAGATGAAAGCAGAGATTGGGGTGATGCACCTATAAACCAGGGAACACCAGAGGTTGCTGGTCAACCACCAGAAGCTAGCAGAGAGACCTGGAGCAGATTTGCTCATAGCTTTCAGAAGAATGAACCCTGCTGACATTTTCATCTTGAACTTCCAGGCTCCAGAGTGAATCCATGTCTGTTGTTGAAGTCACCTGTTTGGTCCTGCAGCCCTAACACACTCGCGTCCCACATTTGCTGTTGGTGGCACTGTGGGTTGTTACTGTCTGAAGTAGCACCACCAACACAGGGTTAAGGGTTAAACCCTTAACCCTGGGTGGCTAAAAATCCCCATGATGCAGGCAGACCAGATCTGAGCCCTCAGAGGGTGTCCCAGTGATCAACCAAGAGAGTCCTTGGCTTCCCAAGGGATGGAAATCAAACTTGAGCTGGCAGGAAGTGAGAGCAGAGTTTATTGAAGATAATAGAGACAGCAGATACAGATTGTGTGTGATACTCAGAAAGGAAAAGGAGAATACGTCTTGTCTTTGGAGTCTGGAGTTTTTTGTTTTTGTTTTTGTTTTGTTTTTAATTTATTTATTTGACAGAGAGAGAGAGATCATAAGTAGGCAGAGAGGGCAGGCAGACAGAGGGGGAAGCAGGCTCCCTGCCAAGCAGAAAGCCCCATGTGGGGCTGATGTGGGATCCCAGGACCCTGGGATCATGACTTGAGCCAAAATCAGAGGCTTAACCCACTGAGCCACCCAGGTGCTTTGAGCCTGGAGTTTTTTACTAAGGACTGTGGTCTGATATACGTGTCCTCTCAGGCATCCACAAGCTGCTTAAACAAGGACAAGTACTCAGGGGTCTGTCCTTCATAAGTCACTTATGCCCTGGCCCAAGAGTCTTGGCGTCAAGGTATTTGGAGTCAGTGGTCTTGAAAAACGTTCATGACCACCTCATGGCCTCCTTAGATGTCATCTACTGTGATGAAAGACTCCAAAGAAATCATTAATTTCTTGACCTTTACAAGGTGGACATACATTAAGCTGTGTATATGGTGGGGATGAAGGTCCTAGCAAGGACAGAAGCAGGAAAAGAACCAAAGGAATAAAAACCAAACAAACACTTTTTCCTTTCATGGTGTCTCTTCGTTTTCCCTGTCTCACCCAGAGACATGACAATGTTGAAATACAATGCAATTAAATATTCTATAATAGAAAGTAATTAGCTCAGTAAAAAAATGTTTTCAAATTACCCCTGAAGGGGAGCAGAATATGCCACCCCAAAATATGCCTCTTCGGCATGAGGATTACCTTGAGCTTCTTACTTAGAAGACAGGAGGAGCTCTGGAAACAGAGTAGAAGTCACCCTTTTGCAAGGAATATTTACATTCTAGGAAAACCTCCATTTGCAAGGGTGTTTCCCTTTCTGCACTGGGAAGAGCCTGATGTGGTTTCTTCTAAGCCTCATCAATGCCTAAGGCAAGGAATTCAATCAATTGGCAACCATACCCTGTTTACTGTACCCAGTAACTTCCCATAAACTAGAAGATTATTTTTCCTCCCCTACACTCAGAAGCTTTGTGAATATTTATTATTATGTGGAATTGTTTCGATTTTTTTTATTTTTAAGATTTTATTTAAATTCTAGTTAGTTAACATACAGTGTAGTATTAGTTTCAGGTGTACAATATAGTGATTTAACACTTCATACATCACCCGGGGCTCATCACTGCCTAGACATCAAGACATTCCCCCATAAGTATATAAGTTGAATCTTTAAAAAATAAAAGTATTTTCCCATCCAGCTACAATAACATTTCATTTTAAAATGTTGTTTCAAAATCTTTGGTATTATCTAATAACCACTCTACATTTAATTTTCCCTATCTGTCCCCCCAAATCATATATCACTCCAAAGTAGGATCCAATTCGAGCCCACATACTACATCTGATTGCTGGTTCTTTAAATCTCTTAATCTGGCCAGTCACATTTTAATGGAACTGTCTTTCTGAAGACAATAGCTCACACTGAGAAAAATACCATGAATTCTGAATTTATCTAATTGTTTCCTTGCCATATCACTTACCTGTTCCTTATAAATTGGAGTTAGATATAAGGCTCAATTAGATCCAAACCTTTTTAACAACAATACGTCCTAGATGGTGTTTTACTTAGCACTGGATCTCATCAGGGACTCATAACATCTGGTTGTCCACCCCTGGGATGCTGAGCGAGACCCCTTGGTGTGGTGGCAACGTCTTGAGCCCTCCATGGCAACCAGAAAATAATCTCTGTGTTGTAACTGTGGCCCTGCACAGGTGTCCAGTTCCCCATCAATCATTCTTCTAGTGGGATCAACACCAGTTCCTTACTTGAGTCCGTGGCTGGATTAAGTGTCGCAAAATGATGACTTCCTATGTTTATCATTTCCTATATGTTCTGTTTGTCTTTCTCCTGTAAAGCTGTCTTTTATTACTGAGGGTTGGGGGTGTCTCAGTCAAGAATTGAGAAGGATAGAGGGAAAATTATTTTTTCTCACCTGCAAGAGTTAAATTAATAATTGTCTGAAGCTGTGACGAGATTTTTTTTTTTTACTTTCCCTTTTATTAGGCTCTATATGGACTTATGGATTGTTGTATATTCGAGATATTTTAGTGAATTGCAATCATGGGGGATGGTCATCGAAATTGTCACAAGTGTAGCCAGTGGAAGACACTTGAGGCTGGCTCCTGGGTCTTTTTGACATGACTGTTAATCTGTGAAAGTTTTCTTGCTTGTTTTGGGGCACTAAATCTGTGTTCTTGGTTAGAGAAACCAAAATCACTGCTTTGTGGGGGCTAAATGCTAATGCAGTAACATTACATCTAGGATATTTCAGTAGAGAAAGTTAGAAAATATATACATATTTAAAACATGAATTCATATTGATATGTCCAATTCATCTTAGCACTACAGCGTTTTTACCTAATTTCTTCATCTCTTTCCCCTTATGTTTTATCTTATTACATAAAGACAATGCTTTTAAAAATACCAGTGTTAGTACAGAAAGAAGTTTTAAAAAACTTTTGTAGATCCCAGTAAAAATGTATAGTCTTTTTCATAAGAATGTATAGGTACATTGTTTTAAAGTTACTGAAAATACACCTTTCCTCTGTGGAGTGTCCCTAGTAATCTAATATGCAATTAGTTCATTTGTTTCATTTGGTTCTCCATTTCAGCTGCTGATATTTAAATGAAATGCTATTTTTAGTAGGTAATGAGTCCAGAATCAGATCCTGATGACAAGTCTCTATCCTGTTCCTCATTTCTTCCCACCTTAGGTGATCATTTTCAATGGTTTCTTCTTTATCCTCCCAATGTTTATTTTCGCAAGTGCATATTTTTTTCTTATCGCCCTCCTTTCCTATACAAGGGTAGCATATTATTTGTTTTTCTTCTACCTTGCTTTTATTTGTAACTCTATATCCTGTGGATCTCCCCATGGTGGTGTATTTCTACCTTTTCTTAACTTCTTTTGAATAGTCTCACTGTATTTTTTTTAAGTATTTTTATTTTTATTTTTTATTTTTATTTATTTCTTTGACAGACAGAGATCACAAGCAGGCAGAGAGGCAGACAGAGAGAGAGGGGGAAGCAGGCTCCCTGCTGAGCAGAGAGCCTGATGCAGGGCTCTATCTCAGGACCCTGGAATCACGACCAGAGCCGAAGGCAGAGGCTTTAACCCACTGAGGCATCCAGGTTCCCCTCTAGTCTCGCTGTATTTTAGTGAGCATGTAGCCTCATAAAGGTAGATAGAGCCAGCAAAATCGGTTCTCACATGCCCCTCTTGCAAAATGGCATTCGCATATTTTCCAGGTACTTCTAATCAAGCTGAACTGGCAGTAAGTGCTTTGGGAAGAAGTTCTGCATCATATCCCTTTGGATGGCATTGGTGACAACAAGAATATGAGACTTTTGAGTGCTTCCAAGATCAGTTCATGATGCAGAAGTGGCATGGGTGACTATATTGTTTGCAGATTTGATAAAGTCCGCTTGGTGGCAACGGGGTGGATAGTAGCATCTGGAGCTCTGTGGGCAGCAGTCATGGTAAGGATCCCTTTGTCAGGCCCCCTCTGCACTGATGTTCAGAGCCTTGTTCCCAGAGCCCTGAGCCTGTTTTCCTAGCCCTCCCAACATTTCTCTGAGCTGCCTGGGATTCTTCAATAAATTCCTATTCTGCTTAATTGGCTAGAGTTTGTTTTTTATGCTTACAACTAAGAACTCTGAACTAAATACTCTTTATGAAAAAGTAATGATTAAACAATATGAAATATAAAGAGTGAGGAGAAAGAACATACCATCTGTCCTTACTTCATCTGTAATAAATTATCTTTCACCCACTCTCTCTCAGCCTGTCCTTGACATTTCTTTTATCCTCACTAGTTTGCTTAAAAAAGAAAAGAGAAGAGAAGAGAAAAGAAGAGAAAAGAGAAGAGAAGAAAAAAAATGCAACCAAATTTTGAATTCCATGTTTTGTTCCTTGTGCACTAGGGTGATAATTGGAGATATTAAATTGAAGTAGTCTTCAACCCAATGCCAGCATTTCCCAGTATCCATATACTTCTCTCCTTGTCCTGGAAGCAAAGATGGCTTTGGGCATGGCTGCTCTCAGGATAGGAATGGTACAAAGAGTCAAATTATTGACTTTTGGGTTCCTACAGAGATTTTTAAAGTCACCTCAATAAGGAGATGTTAATCTTCAAAACATGATTTTCAATTTCAAGAGCCAGATGTTTGAGGGTACCAAGAAATGTGCTGAGTTCCTTGTTAAAGGTCCAAAAATCTTCTCTGTGAATATCAAGGCAAACTGGGAGAACTCACACACTAATGTTAATGCCAAAACACAACGTAAGAATGTCATAAGCAGAAGCTTGGATTTTATTCCACTCTAAAGGAGATGTGGCAAAAGGGCCATGGACCTGGAGAAGCCTCAGGGTAATACAGAAGGACGGGATGAGCTTTGTGGCTCTTGCTGCCCAAGAACAGAAGCAGCCAACAGGAAACCAAAGGACAATGTATATCAGTGCAAGTGACCATATGACAGACCCTTACCTGCCCCTGATACCACGAGCCTTGTCACACATCACTTAGCTCACCACCCAGAATATGGATAGCTGGGCAATAATGTTGCTCCTGCTGTCATCACCATTAAGATGAATAGGTGGGCATGCTCCTTGGTTACCACTGGAATCAAGCCCCTGACCATTATTATAGGCTACTGAAAAGAGGGGCTGGCTGGCTCCCAAGAGGATATCAGAGCACAGTGGCATCTGGGGCACACTCGGAGTTCTGGGGAAGGTCAGAGTTAGGGAGGAAGTGGGACACTGGATTCTGGAAGGCTGGGAAGCCCAGCGGGTGCCTCTGATGGGCTCTGGTGTTGAAGTAACTGCAGCTGGCTGCATAGGTTTAGGAAGAAGGAATAGGAAGGGGGGTTTTCTGAGGACTGTGGTGCAAAGAGAAGACATCACTGAACCCCTAGAGACAGATCTGGGGGATTAAAGAATAAAATGACTGGGACCAGACTGGTAACCAGGAATATAGTTTTCTCCTCTTTCCATTGTGCCCTTTTCTAGCCAAGGTGGTCTCAGATGTTCTCCATGAGTCTCCGCTTTATGCCTAACCAATCCCCTTGAGGACGGGAACCCTTCTAACCTGCTCCATGAGCCTCATTACCTTTGTTTCTCATCTCCTGATTCCTATCCCCCAGTCTGTGAGGCCCTGGCTACTTTTTAGGGATAACATACAAGCTTAAAAATAAAAATGTTTGGGAATTAATACTCTTTCCCCCTAGTATAGATTGTAAGCTCCCTTGAGACAGGGAACCCACCTTCTACAAGATGCCTTATATTAGGAACTACGCAAACAGAGGAGTCAAATGTTAACTGACTGACATCTATTTCCCTTAGTTTTGAAGGGAGTGTTCATGGCTCTGCCCTCCACGTCACCGGTGACAATATCAAACAGCACTAGATGTTCCAATCGTGTTTGTTTTTCTTTCCCAAGAGGGCTATTTTGCACTCCTCAGAGCCGTTCACCCACTGGCTTACCAAACCCCAGCCTTGTCCAATAAAGTCATCTGGCGAATGACTGCATAGAAACTGAAGCTAATAACCTTTAGGACAAATCAGGATTTCTGGCTTCACCTGCTGGCTTGAAGCATCTGGAGCCCTTGTTTTCTTAACTTGGTTCCACATTTAATTGCATTGAAAACATTGTATTGATCAGCAAATTATTAAGGGTTAATAAAATACTCGATGTAAACACCTAACCCAGTTCGACCTCCATGGAGCTCCCCATGTGAGCTCTTCTAGTAACCTACTCTTCAGAGAAATAAGTTCATTCATCATTCTCTCACGTAGCCATTTACCACACCGTATGAGAAAGCGCTAAGTGGTTGAACTTTGCTTGATTTGATTTTTGTTTGTTTGTGTTGCTTGATATATTTTTATTGTTTGCCCCCTCCAATCTTCCCAGCATTTTCTACTTTCTAAAGTGGTCACAAATATTAGCACAGGACAACGTACGTGAAAAGAAACTACGTTCTCTGTGCATTATTCTTGGCCTTCATTACTCAGAAAGGGCTGACCTAGTTTCCTGTTTCCACAGGGACATTTTGCACAGCCCACATTCAGTGTGACTGTTAACAGTCACGGCAGGTAATACTCTATTCAGCCCAATCCAGACAACCACACAGCCCAAAACTTAATAAAAAACTGAAGTCCCTCCTGGGAAATTGATTTACAAGAAATTTACTGTCTGTTTGGATATGAGGCCTCACCTGTGAGGGATCTCTAGGGACCCTGTGATGAGATTTAAGTCAATAAAATGTGTAGGGGACGTTTCCCGGGATTGAACTTGCTTCTCCTCCACCCAAAGAGGTAGTGTGACCCTTTCCTACTAGGGAGCGCTCCACGATTTTGGACAATGACAGTGTTAGCCTGGTCCAGTGCTCCTCAGATTTTCCTCTCTATCCAAATCACCTGGGAAGTTTGATAAAAGTCAGAATCCAGGGGCACCTGGGTGGCTCAGTGGGTTAAAGCCTCTGCCTCCGGCTCAGGTCGTGATCCCAGGGTCCTGGGATCGAGCCCCGCATCGGGCTGTCTGCTCAGCGGGAAACCTGCTTCCCTCTCTCTCTGCCTGCCTCTCTGCCTGTCTCTGTCTGTGAAATAAATAAATAAAATCTTTAAAAAAAAAAAAAAAAGTCAGAATCCAGAGACTCTCAACTCTGACTCTCGTCTTTACACACAGATTATAACTCATAAGGTCAAGGCTGCAGTCCCAGGACATGGTGCCCCAGGTGACGTGTTGGCAGCCAGGGGACAGACCGCAGTTTAAGAAGGGCTGCTAGAGGCCATTCACAGTCTGTTCACTCATTGAGCATTTACTGAGTATTCAGGGTAAAACGGGTTCTCATGAACAAAAATTAGGCACCCAGTATATGAGAAAGAGAATACAAAACACTGATGGAATAGAGAGTTGTCAAAGCATGTTCACATCCATTGTTTCCTCTCCGTGCTATGTGAGAGGAAGTGATTGGATGGATGTTTCCATTCCATACACAAAATAACGGAAGCAATTTCCCCAAGTTTCTATGGCTACTAGATGATGGGCCTGGATAATATCTATGACTTCTGAACTGTAGGGTCTGGAAGGAAGAAAAGTCTACTGATAGGTACACTAATCCCCTGAAAGACAAGGGCATAAAGCCATGTTTACATGAAGGTCCGCTGCTATGTTTACCAAAGGGAAACATTGGAAACAGTCTAAACGTTCATAAGGAGGGATTTGTAAACAAAACAAAACAAAACCCCAAGTATTTTGTATCCACATGATGGAATATTCTGCAGTCTTTCAAAAGGAACAGGCAGATCTTTATTGTGGAAAAAATGTCTGTGATGCATTATAAAGTTTTAAAAGAAATCACAGAACTCTATGTAGAGAATGGTTACTTTGACGGAAAAAAATATGCATGAATTTAAAATTCTGTGAGGCCATTTCCTTCTACACATCTATGCAAGGAGAGAGAGAGAAAGAGAGCCATCAGAGGCACAGATTAGGGCTATATTTTTGGCAGCCTGGTGAACAGGTGCTATTGGAATAGCACGAGTTAACTGGGCCTTCACCAGACACTTTACAGAGCAGAGTACGCAAGAGATGACTTCTCTAAGCTAAGCCGTATGCGAGTTTGAGACATATTTGGCATAGAAAGATCTGCCACAATGGAGTGGTGGCCATTGGTGGAGGGCTCCTAGAACCATAACTATTCTTAACTGTAATTATAATACTATTCTATTTCATATGACGTAACAGTGTAATATTAACAGATGTATCCAGAACAGTAATATAATGAAGGTATTAGTTTTTGTGTGTGTGTGTGTGTGTGTGTTTTAAAGATTTTATTTATTTTATTTGACAGACAGAGATCACAAGTAGATAGAGAGGCAGGCAGAGAGAGAGCCGGGCGAGGAGGAAGCAGGCTCCCCGCTGAGCAGAGAGCCCGACGCGGGGCTGGATCCCAGGACCCTGAGATCATGACCTGAGCCGAAGGCAGCGGCTTAACCCACTGAGCCACCCAAGTGCCCAAGGTATTAGTTTCTAAGTGCCGGACATTATAAAAAAGAAAACTTAAGAGTAAAAAGTTGTCATACACTTTGAGAAGGGGAATGTGTTTAGCCAGAAGCTCTTCTCTTGGAGAAGGTGCGCCTTTGGGCCGTGAGAGGCAAGAACCCCCTGGAAGAAAGGAAAAAGTAAAAACGTATTTGAAAAATAGTCAAAAAAGTCTTTCAATTCACAACTACAGAGTGCCATAAGATGATACTTTATTAATATTTCTCACATGCTTTTCAAGAGATTGTTTCATCACTCTAATGCTACTTTCAGCCAATCATGGTGTGCCTTTCTTGGGCAGATCCGAGGGAGACAAAGATGATAAGACAGGGTCTCTGCCTTGGACAGTCAACAATCTAACCCTTTACTTTTCAATCTGCAATAAATTCTGTTCAAAGTAAAGTAAGCGTCATCGGCAGAACCAATGATGGGCGAATGGTTCTTTAGGTGAAGAGGCTCCTGTATTTAGTGGCTGATTGATTATTTTTAACAAGATGAAATGCTTTTGTGCTTGTCAATTCTGAACTGTATTTTTTATATACAAATGATTACTTCTTCCTTTTTTCACTCTATTCATGAAGACAAAGCCCAAAGAGAAATAACATTTACTTTTCATTAGAGTGGCTTGTAACATTTGTAGGGCATTGACCTCCATCTCTGCCCCCCCAAGAATCTGCTGATGATAGGGAACTCTCCTTCGAATGGACATAGGCACAAGCCCACAAAATATTGCAGATAGTTTCAGGAGCTCAAGAACAACCAAGTTCATCCACGGACACCACGTAATCCACTCTGTTCTACAAGTCTGTTCTTTTCAAATACTGACACTATCTATTCAGCAAATATTTTTAGAGCACCTATACTATCAGAAAGTACTCTTAGATGTAGGGGAGTAATCTGTTGCAACAAGCTCTCCAGGTGATTCTGATGTATGCTGAAATTTGAGCCTAAACGAAATATGCCTTATGCAGGTCCGGCCTCTTGGAGGTTTTGATTTGGTCTGGTGTGGGGATTCACCCACTGGGGTTCCTAAAAGATTTCCGGGAAATCTTCAGATGCAAACATAGTTGAGACTTATTGGCTTAAGCACTGGAAATGTGGATGGACCCACATGGCCATCTATGCCTGCACTGAAGGCAAAGGAAGAAAAATCCATTGTCTGCACCTGTGTATCTGTGGCTCCCAGCATGCACTGTGGCACTAGGCCAGGAGCTTTAAAGGACCGGGCAACCCTGCTTCCATCACCAGCTCTCTTTGGAGGCTATGTCCCAGTGCCCCCTACCTCCCCCCAACTGATTTACTGCTCAAGAGCAGGAGCTCCAAATCCTACTTTCTAGTTAATTAATAAATAATTAATTTCTCTTTCAGGTTTTTTTTTTAAGGTAAAAAGGTAAAATATAATCTCTGAATTGTCTGTATGGAAACTAGAGGTTAGGAAATCCATTTGGGGGGTGGAGGCTCTGAACTTCCAATTGCTGTCCCTAGTGACAAATAGATCAATTTTTGTTACTGATCAGCCTCTCTGCTAACACTTTCTGTTAAGACATCTATTTCATAACGAATGGAGAAATCTTTGCTTTGAAGAGATTGTAGGCTTTTGATTCACATGAGAAGCAATTTTTGCAAGTCACTGCCCTCTGGAATACCTGTATGGGGGGGGTCACAATAGTCAGAAAAAAGACACTGCCCTTCCTAATAGAGAGATTTTTACTAAAAAATATATCTATAAAATATATATATATAAAGTAATAACAGCCACCATTTTATTGAGCATTTAATACAAATAATCACTATATTGGATATATTGGATACATTATTTAATATATTCCTAACAAGAATCGTTCAAAGTTATTATCCCCATGTTGTACATGTTGTTCAAAGTCAAACACTCAGTATTTAAACCCTGACTTTCCTGATTCTAGAATCTATGGACTTCTTACCACACTGCACAGTCTTCTATCCTGTGTGATGTTCAACAGAGTGCTAACAGTCACATGCTCCATAAATGACCCTGGGGGAAGACTCATACGACAGAACTCCAAACTCCCCTTGCAACGGTACATTTCAACTGTTTGAAAAGCTAGTTACACACTCCCAGCATCCCCCAGCTCTAGCTGCTGTGAGCGCTGCCTCCGTTTTAAGCTGGGAAAACACTCTTATTCAGTCTTAGACTTATCTTGGTGTTTGTATGAGAGCCTGTAGAATGGATGGATCCACATGGCCATCTATGCCTGCACTGAAGTCACAGAATAACATACTGCTCTAAGAATTCTCTGCTTTCTTTGGTGTCGAAGAAAAGTTAACCACATTGCTTAACAATCTATTCATTGAAGGCCTCATGAATGTGATATGTCTTTATATTAATGAGATTAAACAGACATTTGCCAAATCTTCACTTGGCTCAGTTCCATAATCCTGACATGAGAAGGACCTGTGGGAAGAATTTTAGGTGAAACAACATCTTGGCACACACGTGCTGTTTAACAACCCCATGATTTTTCCAAGTATTACAAAACCTGATGACTTACCTGCTTACAACCAAATAGTCAAACTGTGTTCTCTAAGCAAAAGCAATAGATGCAAAGTCTTTCTTTAATAGAATTTCACATCCACCCATCTATCCTCTTGAAAGCTTGAAGGACCGCTTGTCAAACCCGAAAGGAGGACAGTAGAAGCGTATTGGTGTCACAAGGTTAATTACTTGTTCAAGTTCATATGCGGTAGACACACAATTATACAGTTCTGCATCCTATCGTAAACCTGTTTCATCTCCTTATGTTGCAAGGTTGATTTATGAGTGATAATTTTTTTTTCAAGAGAATATTAAATCGTTTATTGATTACACATGATAATGGATGATACACAAGCTTTAATCCCATCTATAATTTTATCTGATACCATAATTCAATTTAGATATATTGCATAGGATGTGCCAACAATCATATTAATAACCAAATAAACTCCAGGACTTTGCTTGGGTGACCTTTTAATGGTGAACTCCAGGTCACAACACATTAACTGTCAGTTCAACTACACCAAGGTTTGTGGAGACAATGGCTTCTGTGCCCAAGCAGGTTGCAAATAAATTTCGAATGGAACCTGGCATCACCCTGAAGGAATTCTAACTTCACACTGTTGGGGTAGTATACCAAGATGGCTTCAGAGTAGACTAACTTTACACAGCACATTTAAAAAAAAGACACATTTATTCAGCGTCATGATCAGACTATTACATTTAGCAATCAACAGCATGGGTGCAAAAAAAAAATCTACATTAAAACCCTTTGTTGGAATGCTTTACACTTTCCACAGAACAGAAACTAAAATAACCTGTTATACAATTAGTCACAAATACAGTCCTCGAGTTTTTTTGCCCATACACATGAGTATTGTCTAAAACATGTCTTCTTTGTAGCAGCTAGGCCCTGCCACCACTGTGCTTGGCTGAGTTCACAAATCTGTTGTAACCTGTAGCTTCCCTGTCACTTCTCTGGCTCTCCTCTCCTGCTAAGCTTTGTTTCCTGGCAGTAATTAAAATCTTCTGCCACTGCCGTAGCTGCTGCTGCTGCTGGAACCACCATAGCCACCTTGGTTTCGTGGTTTGGCGAAGTATTGGCCTCCACCACCATAAGGGCCAGAGCTTCTGCCTCCAAAATTGCCTCCTTTCATGGGTCCAAAATTTGAGGATTGATTGTTGTAATTGCCAAAATCATTATAGCTTCCGCCACCTCCAAAGTTGCTTCCATCATTACCAAATCCGTTATAGCCATCCCCACTGCCACCATATCCACCACCACCTCGACTGCCACCAAAGCCACCTCGACCACTGAAGTTTCCTCCGCGACCAAAGTTGTCATTCCCACCAAAACCACCTCCACGACCACCACCAAAGTTTCCAGAACCACTTCGACCTCTTTGGCTGGATGAAGCACTAGCCATCTCTTGCTTAGAGAGCGCTTTCCTTACTTCACAGTTGTGGCCATTCACAGTATGGTATTTTTGAATGACAATCTTGTCTACAGAATCATGGTCATCAAATGTTACAAAAGCAAAACCCCTCTTTTTGCCACTGCCTCGGTCAGTCATGATCTCAATCACTTCGATTTTCCCATACTGTTCGAAATAATCTCTTAGATGATGTTCTTCAGTGTCTTCTTTAATGCCACCAACAAAAATCTTTTTCACAGTTAAGTGGGCACCAGGTCTTTGAGAATCTTCTCTTGAGACAGCCCTCTTTGGTTCCACAACTCTTCCATCCACCTTGTGTGGCCTTGCATTCATGGCTGCATCCACCTCCTCCACAGTGGCATATGTGACAAACCCAAAGCCTCTGGAGCGCTTGGTGTTTGGGTCTCTCATTACCACACAGTCCGTAAGTGTTCCCCATTGCTCAAAATGGCTCCTCAGACTCTCATCGGTAGTTTCAAAGCTCAGACCTCCGATGAAGAGCTTCCGCAGCTGTTCAGGCTCTTTGGGAGACTCTGACTTAGACATGACGGCGGTGGGAGGGGAGACTTTAACGATGCTTACTCGGCGGCGTCCACGGGCCTGAGTGATAATTTTTAACCTTCAGCTTAATCATAATTATATTATACAGGTGCCTTTTATCAGAAGAGAAAATAGAAAATAACAAAGTGATCATCTTAGGAGAAGGAAGGGTTCAAGCAAAAAATAATAAAAATACCTTTGGCCTGCATTGCTTTTTTTCTCACCATGACCTGGCCTCAAAATGCTCATGTCTCTCGCTGGCATGGAAATGCCAGATGTTTAAGAAAGAGATGATGTGATGCTTGTTCGGAATATTGCTTTCTTCATCCGTAAATGAATGTTGGTTTATTACGTCAACATACATTTTCAGAAGATTAGAGTTGTTAATCCATAAAATACTTACTCAGTCAAGAACCAGGTTCTTGATACAGGGGTGCCTGGGTGGTTCAGTCGGTTAAGCATCTGCCTTCAGCTCAGGTTATGAACCCAGGGTCCCTGGATTGAGCCCTGGATTGGGCGCCCTGCTCAGTAGGAAGCCTGCTTCTTCCTCTCCCTCTGCCTGCCACTCACCCTGCTTGTGCTCTCTCTCTCTGTCAAAGAAATAAATAAAACCTTAAAAACAACAACGACAACAACAAAGTTTTCAATACAAGTAAAAAGAGAAATGTGCACATTCTGCAGTTATAGCAAATGCCATCATCACTCATATACATATTATTTATAGAGAATCAGATTTAAAATAACTTTTAAATTCTCACAGTATTTTTAATAGCAGAGAAGACTGATACAACCTAAATATTTATCATTCAAATTATTTGTGGTGGGGTGCCTGGGTGGCTCAGTGGGTCAAGCCGCTGCCTTCGGCTCAGGTCATGATCCCAGGTCCTGGGTTCGAGCCCCGCATCGGGCTTTCTGCTCAGCAGGGAGCCTGCTTCCTCCTCTCTCTCTGCCTGCCTCTCTGCCTACTTGTGATTTCTCTCTGTCAAATAAATAAATAAATAAATAATCGTTAAAAAAATTATTTGTGGTATTTGATAGGTATTATTTGATAGAATACTGCTATCTCTTTAGAAACATTCTTCAAAGAATTTTTAATAATATGGGAAATGTTCAGAAAATAATTCCAGAGAAAAAAAAGCAAGGTAAGAAATTGTTCCCAAAGAGCAAAATAGTTCCCCCAAAACAAAAATATGTAAATATACAAAATATTAGAAAACGACATACCAGAATATTAGTACTATTTACATATAAGAGATAGAGTTGTGGGTAATGTTCATTTCCTTCTTTGTTTTTTCAATATTGTAGCTATTTTAAAATAAGAACATGTCCATTTTTTAATAAGTAGAGATATTATTTTGGTCTGTCAGCAGGAAGAAAATTAAAATTCTGAGGAATCTCAGAAATTATCCAATGAAATCATCCAACTAAGTGTTAACTAACTGAAATAATAAATATCCCCAGTCGGTCTCATTAAAGATATTCATGTTTAGCTGTAAAACTTTTATGAAGGTATGTCCTGTCTTATAGAAACCACAGGTGCCTAACACCTTGCTTAGAAGTTTAGTCTTACAAGATATTGGTTTGTTAATATCCACTGTTTTGATGTTGGAAAGAGGAGAAGGTGCTGGCACGGGGTTTCTTGTCCAAAAGTGTTTACTGGATAAAGGAAGGAATAGGAATGATCACTTAGGTCACCGTTTGCCCACTTTCTTTTATCACTGCAATCTTTGATTTTTTTTTTTTTTTTAAGATTTACTTATTTATTTGAGAGAAAGGAAGCACACGCATAGGCAGGAGTTGGGCAGCGGGGGGAAGGGCAGAGGAAGAGGGAGAGCGAGAATCCTCAAGCAGACTCCCTGCTCAGTGTGGAGCCCAGCAATGACCCAGGGCTCCATCCCAGGACCCTGAGATCGTGACCTGTGCCGGAACTAAGAGCTGGCCACCTAGCCGACCTAGCCACCCTGGCACCCCAGATTCTTTTTTTAAAGCAGCCAACAAGTATGTTAATGAGCATTTCTCCTATAGATATTTTAATCATAGTTTTCTCTAAGTCTTCCTTAGAAGGATTAGCTTTAGTACGCTTATAACAACAATATGAATTTAACTAATACTAAAACGACATGTGTCTTAATGAGGGTGCGACTTCTTTCTGTCAATATTGAAAAGAAAGCATCAGATCTTGGACTCGCATACAATTGTCTCAAAGTCTTGAAAACAGTAGAGGCTCCTCCAAGTAGCACAAACCCTCTTGGGTGTTCACTTGTACTACTTTGGCAACCATGTCCATGGACATTGCATAGTAAGCAGTACTCACAGCCCTGCTGCCTACTACATTGTTGGCAAAAAATTTTTTAATTCTGGAGGTACCATGCCCAGAAGAAGCTAGGCCTTAGTGGGAATGGAAAGCACTGGGAATTCCTAAATCTGAGAAAAGAGATTAGATCCACCTTATTGAGAAACCACTTATCAAATAGGAATTATATATATTTTTAAGATTTTATATATTTATTTGACAAAAAGAGCAAGAGAGGACAAGCAGGAGGAGCCATAGAAGGAGAGGGAGAAGCAGGCTCACTGCTCAGCAGGGAGCCCAATGTGGGGCTCCATCCCAGGACTCTGGGATCAAGATCTGATCTGAAGGCAGATGCTTAACCATATGAGCCACCCAGACATTCCCAAAAGTTGTATTTTTTTAACACTTGGGGCTCTCTGGTTATTCATAACTCCCACAAAAAAATTGGGGTCTTTTTTTCCCAACAGATACAAATAAATCAGCTTATGGTATTTTAAGAAAGAGTGTATCAAAACATTTAACATCTACAATTTAATTGTTCTCGTGTGTGTGTTTTCATGCTTTGAGATTATAAAGAATTTCACAACACATAAATATAATAGTCAAAAATAAAATTAAAAGTAGGACCAGATAAAATGAAAGTAAAGTGCAAACACACACTATTCCCACACCCCTACATAATTGACTATGGGTGGGACACAAATTTGGCTTTGAGCTTCCTAGAAAACACAGCCTATGAGAAAAGTCAGTTGCATAGAATTTATTGCCCAAAAAAAGTTAACTTAAGAGTTTCTAAGGCCAACCAAAGACTTTATAGCACACAGTTCTGAAAGAAATTACCCAGTGGACTGCATGTAAGGAACACTAAAAGATAGAGATATAGTACATAATGACCTCAGTGATATACTTGTAACAAATATAGATATCAATTTCATAAGGCTACTTGTTGCTGTGTCTTCCCCCCAAAATCAATTTCATGATAGTAAAAAGCAACTCAGGGAGACCAGTTTCCTGTGAATCATAGTGGTGCCCAAGGATGTTGCTTTCTTAGATTTTAGTTCAAACCCTGAATAAAATCTGCATTAAAAAAATCAGAACTGATGAATTACTTCACCTTAGATCATTCTCTCTCAATAGGTACAGATACAAAGTTACATTAATTGATGGAGGTCCCAGCCGAATACTTGAAGTTCAACCAGATAGTTGGTGTTGATATTCTTTAATAAAATCCAGGGTTAAATCAATCTATCCTGCTGAGCCATTCGACCATGGCTGCATGCAAAGTTAAAAGGTTGTTCAAGCAACAATTTGCGGGCTATATTTGAACCAAATTGTTTAAAATACAGTTTTAAACATAAGGAATAGCATGGAGGACATTAGGAGAAGGAAGGGAAAAATGAAGGTGGGGGGGAATCAGAGGGGGAGAGGACCCATGACAGACTATGGACTCTGGGAAACAAACTGAGGGTTTTAGAAGGGAGGGGTTGACGGGAGATGGGTGAGCCTGGTGATAGGTATTCAGGAGGGCACGTATTGCATGGAGCACTGGGTGTACTATGCAAACAATGACTCATGGAACACTACATCAAAAAACTAATGATGTACTGTATGATGACTAACATAACATAATAAAAAAAATTTAAAAAAATAAAACAAGGGCACCTGGGTGGCTCAGTGGATTGGGCCGCTGCCTTCGGCTCAGGTCATGATCTCAGGGTCCTGGGGTCGAGTCCCGCATCGGGCTCTCTGCTCAGCGGGGTGCCTGCTTCCCTCTCTCTCTCTCTGCCTGCCTCTCCGTCTACTTGTGATCTCTCTCTGTCAAATGGATAAATAAAATCTTAAAAAAAATAAAAAAAAAATAAAACAAGATACAGTTTTAAGGGTGTCAAATTGTAACACTTGACAATGGTAAAAGGTAAACCTCTAACCAAATGGGACAAAAACATTCCAAAATTATCCAATGAACGATAGCATTTGGACTAAAAATAAGTTTGCTTAAAGTTAGCTTCCATGGGTGACAATAGGCTTTGGCTAAGTTGATCAGTATCTCTGAGTTTATTCCCATTTGGAAAAACGGGAATATATAACTAAAGATCAAAGAGCAAATGCCATAACTAACTTGAAAGGGCATTGTACATTGTAAAAAACCAAGCAAATGTCTAAGATTATTATGATATCTGTTAACATTTTATTAAGGACCATAAGAACTTTGTTTAGACTAAATGTTCCGATTATAACCCTACTAATTTCCCCCTAAAATTCTTTACCTATTCAGTTTGACAAATATTTATGAGTACTTACCAAATGCTGTTGGTGGGACAAAATGAAAACGTGGCCCCTTAATACACAGGGGTTAGAAGGCAACCTCTAGAGCAGTGTGCTATTAAATGATGCAGCCAGCGTCCCTGCCAAGAACTTCTCTGCTTGTTGAGATCTGTCAGAGCTGAGAGCAGCACGGGGGGCCTGGGATACCTCTCAAAGCAACAAGACACCATGGAGTCTTAAGCCCTCTGTGATCTTGTTTTCATTAATACGTACCTAATAACTGATAAAATGTTCAAAGAAGAATTTTTTAAAATGGCCCCAGGGTTGAGAGCTGTATTCCAGTTACCATATGAGATTAAGTTTTATTGCCTGAGGCTCAGATCTTAAAAGATAATGAAGTTTGATGAGTTCAGATGTTACATGCTAGCCAAGAATGATCTTTTCGAGTGTTTTCCGAAAGCAACCATGCATAGCGTAGATTGTTTAGGCGTCTCTTAGTTCCTCTGCTGTCCCCAGCAGAACACTGGCCTCCACAATCCTGCTGATCCACAGGCCACTTGAAACCAGTTATTCATAGTATAAACTGTTTAATGCTTATTTATGTGTTCCACAACCATCCTGTAATTGTTAACGTCAAATAAAGTAAGTAGGAGTGTGTCACGGCCTTGCTACAAAAGAGGGTTCTTTGTTCTTTCTGCAACCAACTCTTGCCTAAACAGCACCGAGGGAAAAAAAACCCTAACTCACGTAGGCGAAGACCAAGTGATAATCATAATGAATGTTTATATCCACTCCATCACAATAGTGTGTCAAGCTATTGATAATTAAAAACAAAAAGTGATGTTCAGTAGGATGCTTTGAAAAATCCAACTTGTACAACTAACTATACAGGTCTTAAATCAGTACGTATAATAAATACATGCGTAAAGATTTTTGTTTATTTCCCACTTAATGTTTGAAGTGATTTTCTGGGCTTGTTCACAGTTGAATAGAAGGTAGAAAATGTGGCCAAATGTGACACATTGTGGCCAAATGTGTCAACACCACAGATAATAAGGTATGTATGAGAATGTTTAATCAAGTTAAGATAATTGAAGGCACGAGACTTTAGTAGCCTTATCTAATTGTATTCACTGGTGTTTGATGTGTCAACTATATATGAATTATTTTTAAAAGTTCAACTCTTTTGGTTACTATTGTACGTGAAGGTAACAAAGCAACTTTTATTGAATGCTTTCATAATTCACACTTTTCACTCTGACTGACCTTCCTCCAAGTTAGTGTGAATTGGTGAGCTGTTACTGCATGTGGATTTTTCCATTTGTCCTAAGCCAAGGGAGGCATCGCATTTACATGGGAAATGAAAACCCATTAAATTTAGCTACTCACCTGCAAGAGTTATTTAGGTAAAAGCTGATCAGTACACACTATTTTCTTCCCTTTATTCAAGTATATAGTTATTTATGAGAAAATAAACACCAGTTACTGAATTTAATTTCTCAAAGAAAATTATTTTTAATTACTATAAAGCAAAAACATAAAGTAAAGAAAAATACATACATTTGCAACACATTTGAGCAAAAAAAGACTGATAGTCTTAATATAAAAGGAGCTTTTAAAAATCATTAAGGAGGAAAAAAAAAAAGAGGGACACCTGGGTGGCTCAGATAGTTAAGCTCTTGATTTCCGTTCACATCAGGGTCGTGAGATCCAGCCCTCTGCACTGGGCTCCACACTGGGCACTGGGCTCCACACTGGGCATGGAGCCTGTTTAAGATTCTCTCTCTCTCTTACCCTTTCCCTCTGCCCCCAAACCCCTGCTCACATGCTTGCATGCACTGTCTCTAAAATGAGAGAGAAAAGAGAACAAAGGATGGACAAAGAACTTGATGAATTTAAAGAATAAATATTAAATACGTATGGTAGTTGAATAAATTGTGGGTAACGAGAGCCAAGTTTCTTGCTGTTCAAAAAGGGAGTTACAAATAAGGAAAAACAGAAGATTTGATTGAATTCTTGAATTCAGTGGGATTAGATTGGAGCATCAGTACAATCCTGTACATTTTATTGGTAAAAACTTGTGATTTTTATAATATTTTCAGGTGGACAGATACAGGAATAAGTGGTGTGTATCTGTATGTGTGTGCATGAGTGTGTATGTGCGTGTGTGTAAATACACTTATTTCTTAGCTCAATGAGGTGAAAGAGCCCAGAGGGGCAATGATTTCTCAGTACCAACGGGCACTCCTAGCACACATCTTGGTTTTCACAGACCATTCTAAAATAAAAGGACCCAGGGCTCCTTGGACAAATGGACAGGGTAATAGCAGGAAAATACAAAATGAAGTACAAGATGAACCTGGAATGTCTTGTGGTTCCAGAAAGGAAATGCTCAATAAATGTGGGATCCATGGAGCCAAAGGTACAAAAATCAGCTTAAAACATTGGCTAAGGGGCACCTGGGTGGCTCAGTGGGTTAAAGCCTCTGCCTTCAGTTCGGGTCATGATCCAGGGTCCTGGGATCGAGCCCCGCATCGGGCTTTCTGCTCGGCGGGGAGCCTGCTTCCCCCTCCCTCTCTGCTTGCCTTTCTGCCTACTTGTGATCTCTGTCAAATAAATAAATAAAATCTTTAAAAAATGGCTAAATCTGGGGTAATCTGAGCAACAAAATAAATAATAATAATGTCTTAGCTCAGGCAGCTATAACAAAATACCATGAGTGGCTTAAACAATAGACATTTATTTCTCACAGTTCTGAAGTCCAATAACAAGCAAAGTAGATTCCATTCTGAGGCTTTTCTTGGCTTGTGGTTGTTGTTACCATCTCAGTGTGGTATCACATGACCTCTTTGAGCATGGTATGTGGAGAGAGCAAGCTTTCCAGTGTCTCTTCTTATAAGGGCAATAATCCCCTTATGAGGGGCCCACCCTCATGACCTCATCTAAACCTAGTTTCTCCCTAAAGTCTTCTATCTACAAATGCCATCCTCCTGGAGATTAGGGCTTAAAAATATGAATTTTGGGGGGACTGCAAACATTCAATCTATAACGGGTAATGGATTATAACCCATAAAGTAAGAAACCACCAGTCCATGGTGATATAAATAATTGAGTAACTAAACAAGTGGGAAAGAAATTAAAGTTCTTCCTTAGAATAGAATTCTAAATAATATATGTAAAAAAAAGTTGGAAGTAAAGAATTACCATTTGGCAAATATCATGGTAATAATTATTATAGTCAAGAATTACCAATAGATACTAAACTTTAATGGGTCAAAGTTTAAGAAACAGGATGGTAGTCAAGTATCACCCCCCAAGATTCTTACTAATTACAAAGAGAAGAATAGCAGCTTCACAGTGGAGGAAATTGGTCGATGCTACTTTAGCCAAGTGGTTCAAGTCAACATCCATAGTACTGTTATTGGCAATTGATATCACATGTTTTCTACTATGATATATTGGGGAGGATACAACATTGCTTTTGTGGTATTCTTACAAAAATGCAAAACTTGAATTCAATCAGGGGAAAATTCATAAAATCTAAAATGAGAAACCCTAAAAGTCTAAAGTTCACAAATGACAAAACTAAAGAACTATACCAAGTTAAGAGAGATTAAAGAGAAAAGTTCATGCAATCTGGGATCCTAGATTCATCCTGAGTTAAGGGTAGTGTTCATATATTATACTTCTGGGTCCCACAAAAAAAAAGAGCATAGAAGCAAGCAATGTTTTCTTAGTAAATACTTACTGATTATTTACCAAGGAATCTAGATGAATAGAGTCCTCTGCCTTCATCAGCTCCCCTCTCTCTGAGTAGAAATATGTTCTCTGAACCATACGTAGAGTATAGGTGTAAAAAGTGGACAGTTGCCTTGAAACTGCTAGACTCTGCCAAGTAAAAATGTGTCAGAGGTGACTGACTCATTTGTTCTTGACTCTGGAGAACTAGAGAGCCAGGCATCCTTGCTTATTTGTCCTTAGTCCACATCTTAGAATGTCCACTGCTCTTTGAAAGGAAGATAATATACAAAACAAACTTCAAAAGCCACAGGAGCCATAAGAACAAAGGAAAAGCCCTTAAGTCCAGCTTGACAAGAAATTGTTTATTAAAGGGACTTATAAACAGAAGCTTGTCTTGGGTGGCCACAAGATGAGTAGATCTCCACAACCCCATCTTCTGGAGGACCTTCTGGGAGACCACCCAGGAGGAAATATTAGAAAATCATAGTCTTATCTCCAGAGTAGATCAAAGATACTGTGCTCCCAAGGTGTTCTTAAGGGTATGACTAAACCAAAAGAAGTAATGGGTTGGGGGCTGTGCTCAGGAAGACTTTAGGTCCCAAAGTGGTCATGGTGGGTTTGTCCAAGATGGCCTTAGTCTGGTTGACATGTCTGTCCAGAGAGTGGATAACTTTTCTATTTCCCTTTTGGAAATGTCATTGGAAAGATCAAAAATGAAAATTCCCACTGTAATTTTCCTGAGTGCTCTCAAAAAATCACCTGCAGACCTCCAGTTTTCAAGAATGGTAGCCTAGGTTATTGAAATCATCTCTCTTAATGAAAACAACTAAAAATAATGGGCAAAACTCACTTCAAAGAAGTGGTGACCTAACATGACAGTAAAGAACTGTGAGGCTAAAATTCAAAAAGAGAATGGGAACCTCAAGGAGTAAGCTAGAACAGAAGCTGCTTTTGTTCTGGGGCTTTTGATAGTTCTGATAAATTTTAACTTTTGTTTTGACAGCCTCCTCTTCAATTCTGAACTTTATATATGCCCTGAGTTTTGATTTATGTCTACTTCAGTCTATGGGACTGTCACTAAGATACTTTTTTTTTTAATTAATTTTATTTTTTATAAACATATAATATATTTTTATCCCCAGGGGTACAAGTCTGTGAATCACCAGGTTTACACACTTCACAGCACTCACCATAGCACATACTAAGATACTTTTGACTTTAATCCCAAAGGGAGAGGAGAGAGAATATGAGGCACAGTACGAGACATGAACACATAAAAATGGTGATAAATTTTTAATAATTGATAATACTAATCCACAGATTCAAGAAGCCTAGCAGATCCAGGGAAGATATATAGAAATCCACAGCTAGATAAAGCACACTGACATTACAGAAAGCCAAAGTCAAAAAGAAGAATCTTAAAAATGACTAGACAAATACCCACCTTCCTCAAGAAATGCCTTAACTGGGTGGCTCAGTGGGTTAAAGACTCTGCCTTCAGCTCAGGTCATGATCTCAGGGTCCCGGGATCAAGCCCCGCATCAGGCTCTCTGCTCAGCAGGGAGCCTTCCCCCACCCCTGCCTGCTTCTCTACCTGATTGTGATCTCTGTCTGTCAAATAAATAAATAAAATCTTAAAAAAAAAAGAAAAGAAATGCCTTAACAGAAATTTACATTAATTAGTCCCAGTGCTTTAGCCCAGATATTTTATTAAAAACAAAACAAAACAAACAAAAACCTTACCATCTCTTAAATTAACACACTTTTGGTTTCCTTTAACAATTACAAGAAATTGATATTCAGTGCCAATTAATGTGCAGACATCCTAAAATTCTTCAGCAAAAAATAAAATTTTGCTCTTAATTTTTGTTCAATTTCTAGAGAAGTTAGACTTTGAGGTTATTCATCATTTGATAGAACAAATAACAAGAAAGCAAATACTAAAACATAAAATAAAAACTTGGTTTGACTCTCTGGATTTGGGTAGAGAACATGATGAATTTTTCTGGAGATTCTTTGTCAATTTTTTGAGTGTGTGTTTCCCTACTCATCAGGCTTAGTGTATGAAAGAAGCTAAAAATCCCTTTAATCCTTTAAAAGCTATAGGTTGACTGCCTCACTTACAAGAATGAAGAAGTCTTATCGGTGGAGAGAGATGGCACATGGAAGCAGGAATAACAGTAGAAGAATCCAAAAATGTGGATTCCGGTCTCAGTTTAGATTCACTTAGTTTCGTGGTTCGGACAAGCAACTTTATCTCAGGGGTCACAGTTATTTTATATGTCTATCATTCTATGTTCTGGACTACATTTTTCTCGGAGTAAATCGGTATCCCAATAATGCAATCTAGTTCTCTGGCTCCAGTCTGTACCTTCAGTTCAGGACAGTAAGTCCCCAAACTCCTTCTAGATGTCTCCCAGAGTTGGCTCATGTGCTCCTGAATCTACTGATTTTAGTTCTCTGTGATTTCTTTCTTTTTTTTTCTCCCTATTTTAGACTCTCTTTAGTATGTAGCTGCAGGCATCAAAATGGAACTTAAATATCTTCCCTTGACTCCAAAGCTGTAGTTCAGGGTCCCATTGGACACCGTGTGATATCTTTGGAGACCCCAGGGGACCAAAGTGGGTAGAGCTCCCAACCTCCTACATTTGCGTTATCCTCTGTCATCTGGTAGGATGTGGCCTTGAGCTCCCTCTGCTCCTAGAGAGATCAATAATGTTACACTTTGACATTTTGTTTCCTATAGCCTCTCAACTGCCAGGAGCACTGCTTCAGGTCCGGCTAGGTGAAGAGAGAGAGGAAGACAAAAAGAGAGGAGGAGATTATAAACATGTAGTCATGAAGCAACATGAGTCAGACTTTCCAAGTAAACCTTTTTTGGTGACCACCCACTTTTCTTGGACTTCTGGTGTGCCTCAAAGGGTTAGGAGAGTCATCATCCAGAGATATGACTGGGTAACTTACCCAGGAATCATCCAGTGTAAACTTTTCCATAAACTCAAAGTGTTCCAGGAGCAAGCCCATCTTTGCTGCATTGGGCTTAAAGAGTCTGGGCAATGTACCTTAAAATCATTCCCCTAGACATTCAGTTCTTTGGATTTTGTGTATTTTCCAGTCCTCTCTAAAAGTGCTAGGAAGCCCAGGCTTCATCTGAATGGAGTCTTATTTGTTAGCTGGTTAAGAAAAAGTTCATGTAGAAATGGGTCATAGTTTGGAGCCTTAGAAAGAGGAAAAAGGAGGAGCCCCTAGGTGGCTCAGTGGGTTAAGCCTCTGCCTTTGGCTCAGGTCATGATTCCAGGGTCCTGGGATAGAGTTCCACTTCGGGCTCTCTGCTCAGCGGGGAGCCTGCTTCCTCCTCTCTCTCTCTGCCTGCCTCTCTGCCTACTTGTGATCTCTGTCTGTCAAATAAATAAATAAAATCTTAAAAAAAAAAGAAGAAAGAGGAAAAAAGAGAGAGTATGAGTGATGTCATTTTTTGATTCATCTCATCATGCAATTTGCTTACTCACCTTCCTTCATTATTGTAAAAGCATTCATTGAGGAGAGTAAAGGGTTGAATTGTATTCCCCCCAAAAGATATGTTGCAGTCCCAGTCTCTAGCACCCCAGAATGTGGCCCTATTTGGAAATAGTGTCATTGCAGTTGTAATTTGTGAAGATGAGCTCATCCTGGAGTAGGATGGGCCCTGTGCTCTTATAAAAAGATGGGCGTGTGAAAACACACTGACACAGGGAGAATGCCAGGTCAAGATGGAGGATTAGCATGATGCATCTACAAAACAAGGAATAGCAAAGATTGCTGAAATACCACCGGAACCTAGGAAGAGGCAAGGAAGAACTCCCTTATTGGTTTCAGGAGGAGTATGATTCTGCGACACCTGAATGGCAGACTGCTAGTCTCCAGAATTCTGAGACAATGGATTTATACTGTCTTAAGGCATCCAGTTTGTTGTATTTTGTTATCATAGTTCTAAGAAACTAAGACGAGGGCCCATGTGCCAAATCTCATCCTCGTGGCTTTGGATCATAGTCAGATAAGATGTGGTCCCATCTTCAGGGAAATACCAGGTAGAATTTTAAAAAAGAGACAGAGAAAGAGATTGGTTAAGAGGTTTGTATTGCTAGGAAAAGGGCTTTAACAACATTACATATAGAGTATATATGATATATATATATTATATGTATGCTCTGAAATAAACAAAAGAGTTGGGCTGGGAAAAGTGGGGCTCTGATGGGATGATGTAGGTAAGAGGGCCTCTGTCTTCTTCCTATAGAAGTCCTGATATGACAACTTCTGAGACTGAAAAGATGGTTTGTGTTTATAGCAAGAAGGAAGCAGGGATCACCAGAGGTCAGGATGTTTTCCAAGAATAGTACCTGTCAGGGTCGATTCATTACTTTGACAGGGAAGTCAGACTAGTAGATGACAAAAGGTAGCAGACAAAGGTTGGCAAGAATTCGTAGACATACCTGGTAGTTTTCCTTATGGCGCCCTTACGGACAATGGTCAAGTGAGTTGAGTGAAGAGCTACGTATGGGTGGATGATTAATTAATGGAGCTGTGCTCATCTGAGCTGAGGTTTCCAGTGGAATGCAAAGGAACTCTTACGTAAGTGCTGCCTTGTTCAACATTTTTATCAGTAGTTGGAAAAGCCAAGCATTACCCATTTTGTCTTTGATGAGCCAGACTGACTCTGTCAATGCCTAGATGTATGTGCTTGGTTCTGGACGGAGCCACATACTTAAGGAGGACAGAGGGAGGTCAGAAGATGTTTTGAAGAGAGTGACCGGGTGGTAACCTGAAGGAGAATAGTAGTCACATAACAGAAAAAAAAACCAAGTTAAATATCTGGAATATTCCAGCCAACCAACAGAGGACCCAAGAAAGACATGGCAGTCAAGAGATAGTATGTTTCACTTGGCTTGAAGGGTTGTGATCAATGGATCAATTAGGAAGACAATCTCAGCTTGATAGAAGAAGAGGAACTTTCAAGATGTTAGAGTAAAAAAACATGCTGACCATGAAATTTGAAAGAAAGCAAATCTTTGTGGATTAACCTACAAATTTAGTAAAAATTCTGGCAGAATTCTTTTTTTAGGAATCTAATAACTTATTCTAAATATATAGAAGAATAGAGGCCTATAGGTAGCTGAATTGGTTTTGAAAACGAAGAACAAAAATGTTATTCTTGGCCAAAGACTGGGAAGATACACCACACAGCCATGATAATAAAACAGTGTGGGCCTGGTGTCGCCACAGGAAGTCAACCCATGCAACAGAAGAAAGAACTCAGTGACAGACTCATGTTTTTAGGGGAACCTGGCACGTGAAGGACACACAGCTCAGTGACGAACAAATGGACCACTCAGAGGTTATTGTGGAAACTGGAGGACTACATGGGAAAATAGAGTTGGAGGATTTACATGGTGTAAGAGCGGATGTAGAACTAATATAAAAGAAACTCTGAAGCAAACAGAAAAAATATAGAAATCCATATTTATGATTTGGGGCAGGAAGGACTGAAATGAAACTGCCAGAACACAAAGCATAAGGGGGAAATAGTCAATTATCTATTTCAAAATGAAAGATTTTGAGTGATAACATATACAAAATTATGAGATTAAATACTGACAGATTGGAAAGTTATTTGCAACACGAACACCATAAGAAGTTGAAGCCTCACTATACAAAATACCACAAGTAAATATCTAGGATATACAGACAAATTCACAAGTGAAAATAAGAAGCCTAGTTAGAAAATGGTCCTATTAAAACGGACTGTGGAGTCCTTGGTTTCCTCATTCTCTCTTTCAATAGGTATTTATTGAGTAGGAACACACAATATTGAGTGGGAACAGGGCTGTTCTCAGCCCTGGGGAATGATACAGCAGACAAAATTCCTAGCCCTTATGACATTTAAATACTCCACAATATTCTCTTCCATCAATAGGAAAAAGGCATTAGTTTCGACTCAAGGAATTCTCCCCTTAAATGCCAATGTTATCACTTTAAAGTTGGAGGAATTTTTAGGGTGCATCTCTCTTAAATCCATATTTTTTCCTGATGATAAACAATGTCCAGGGACCCAAAGATTGGACGGGTATGGAGACCTGACACTTCGCCCATGTTTGGACTATAAACCTAATGGTTAGATGGACCCAGAATGCCAGTGACTCACAGCTCTTCCTCTACCACCTGTTAGCATCTGGCAACTTCTCTGAGCTCCAGTTTCTTTACCAGTAAAAATGGAAATAATGGTTAGACCTGCTATAAATTGGTCTAAGATATGTGCCTGGGTGGCTTGGTAGGTTAAGCATTTGCCTTTGGCTCAGGACCAAGCCCCACGTTGGGCTCCCCACTCAGCGGGGAGTCTGCTTCTCCCTCTCCCTCTGCCTGCTGCTCCCACTGCTTGTGCTCTCTCTCTCTCTCTCAAAGAAATAAATAAAAATGTCTTTAGAAAAAGTAAAATAAAATGGGTCTAAGGATTCAATGAGATCATATAAAAGAATAGCCTCAGGCACATGACAAAAACTTAATGTTGGCAATTTTTACCTCTGATTCTGATATTACAATCCCAAGAATTGTCATTTCCCCTGCACACCGTATTTCAAAATTCGTACGGTAACATCTTTGGGTTCTTAGTCAGGTCATTCATTTTTCTTTTCAATAATAATGAGAAAAGGAAATCCTATGCTTTCCTGGATACTATACACTGGTGATGTGTGAGGCGTGTCTCATGGATTAACCATTAATCCCAGTGTGTGAGACCTGCTAAGGGCTGCAGAGTTGGAAGGGATGTGAGAGACCAACTCACCAGGCCCAGCCCTATTCCACACAGGATTCAAAGGCCTCGAGGAGGGGGAGCCCTGCCCTGCATTTCCACAGCTGGAACCATGACACTACTTATGTGGTTATGATTAGTTGATTGTGGTTAGAAAAGATTATCCTGCTTAGGAAATCAAGGCTGTGGTTAGGAAAGATTCTAGTCATCCAGCTGACTTTGTAAAATGGAAGTGAGCTGGTGACATGAATAAGCTCCCTTAATTAGAGATCTAGACTCAAAAGGACTCGTGGTTATTCCAGGTATGAAGAATTTGCAAGACTTCGGCCTGAGTGTGTTTCAGTGAGGTGGGTGGAGCCAGCCTTCCTCATTAGAATAAGGTAAACAGATTCAGCCCAGTTATAAATGGAAAAAAGATGTGCCCTCGGTCACTGAGGGCTGCAGAGAGTGGTGTCTGGCTGGAGAGCTCGGGGCAGTGGAGAGAAGGGGCCAGAGCATGAGTTCCAAGTCAAAATTCGTAGGGGTCATTGGAGTGCCTTTCTCAAAGGGCCAGGTGAGTACCAAATATGTCCTTCAATAACTGAAATTCATGACAAAGTCTCAGACTTCAGAATTCGTAAGGTAAGGTTTTAATGTTAATGTCTGCTAAGCTCTGTTCCCTCGGACAACTGGGTCTGACATTTATATATATATTTTTAAAGTCCTTTTACCATTTTTCAATGTTGAATTATGGTCACAAACTCACTTATTCTTGTGGCTCCTAATCTCAGCCGCAGCCGGTTGTATTTGAATCTACTATATTTTTCTTTGTATTCTTTGAGAGAACATATTTTTATTTGTTCATATGTTTATTTGGAAATGGACTGTGTCTGTATTATAGCTACTCATTGAAATTCCCATGTTCTCGTTGCATTGGGTTTCATAGTGCCTATGCAGAAGCAAGAGGATTTTAAGAAAATGCATTGGTTTAGTCATGTGTTAATGCCTAGAAACATCTCATGGATTGGCAACAATTTTCAGACTTCTTTTAGTCTGCATAACCTAAATGTTATTGCTTTATGCAACTTGGTGAATGATTCATGTTATTTGAGGGCTTTCACAATCCTGTGAAAGTGTTAGTTCATGCACTAGGTAGAAACCTTTATATCTCTTTTTGAGAGAGGAAAAAAAAAAAGGAAAGAAAAGAAAATCCAACTTGGAAGCGGGCAACATTGAAGGGACTAATGCATTTATGAAATTCCCAGATTTCCAACACATTCCAGCAGCCTTGAACTTTGCAGCCTTTTCTTCTGGTGAGTGCACTCATTCTGGCAAACATAGTGTGATTAGAGACCTCAGCCTTCAGCAGGCATCTGTGCTTAAAGGGGGAAAACAAGGAACAAAAGCAAAAGCAAATGAAACTCTGAGGGTTGATATTTTGTCATCATGGTTGTTTCAAACGGGGTCATCTCCATCTTCCAGCATTCTCTTTGCCCATCTGGGCAGCGGTTCACTCCTCTTAGTTTTGAGCTCGTGCTTGGCACTCCGGTGTGTTATTGCAAAATAGATTGGGAGAGGTCCGAGGGTAGAGACCCAAACTGCATTTGGACTGTCAGTAAACACTGCTGCACCTCTCCTGGTCATCCTTCAAAGCTCTCTTCCAGAACACAGGGACATTTTGCCGACATGGAAGTGTCTAGTGCTCAGATTAATCATAAAAACCACAATATACTCACCTCTTCTTGCAACAGAAGGCAGAGTGAAAATGACTGAAAGGAAGGAAAGGAGGAAGGAAAATAAAAATTTAAGAAGGAAGAAAGGGAGGCAGAAGGGAGGAAGTGGGGGAAGGAGGGAGGCAGGAAGGCAAGCAGCAGCCTGAATATACCCTGGCCTTTGGTCCTGACCAGAAGATTTTATGCTACGATAATAATGGCCCTTTGAAACACAGCCTGACACTATTTTCTATTCTTAGTATTTCTTTTCCTCTACAGCTCTTCCCCTATTAAAACTTGACCCCGTGAGAAAGAAGCTTATTGTCTCCTGACAGGAAGGACTCAGAGAGAGGTGTTTCTACACTAAGCTGTAGCATGGGAGGAAAATGGCGGCCAACATGTTAGCGTCTCTCCTCACCTAAAGGAGGTAGAGGTTTACAAATAGGCAAAGGAGAGGATTAAGGGCATATGACTTAGAAGGTTGAGTCTGAGAAAAGATTCCACTCCCTTGCAAGGCAGTGAGTGATGGGGGAGAGTTGATGGCCAGAAATGAGAAAAGTAGGATATTTATTGTACCGTTCACTAAGACTCAGAGAGGGTTAGCCATTGGCTAAGTTAACTCGCCTCGACTGTGTGATTCCAGACAGGATTCCGTGATCCTGAAGCCTATGCCCCTGACTTGTGTCGATGCCTGTCCAGCTGCCGCAGATTTGATGCTTGTGGCCAGTTAGGGCTGGGGGCCCATCTTTGAAGTCAGTAGAGCTAACAAAGCGATTTCCAAAGTGGGCAGATAAACCAAGAAACGAGAAAAGACTCATCATGAGCAGCAGTTTGAATCAAACGAATACAAAAGAATGATGGGAAGTATCACTCTGGGAAATCTAACCACTGTGTTGGTGCAAATAGAGTGTCAGAGGAAGGGTCTGTAAAACTTGTTCCAAAGCTTGAAAGGAAGAGGGAACCGGCCAGGGGGTCTTCTCAAGGTGACCAGCTTTTGAGCATCTGACAAGCACTATGACACGTAGCCCCCTTGGGCTGAAATCTAATCACCGAGGAAAGACAAAGTAGATGAACACAAAGCCAATGGCAAAGTTTGAGCCAAGTGGCACTCTACTGAGGTTTAAAGAAGAGGCAATTACATCTGCTTCAGGAAGGAGGAGTCTGGGGGTGGTCACACAAGAAGGCATGCATGGGGCAGAGGGGTGGCAGAAACTTGCCGCCTGGAGCAGGAATGGGACACCCAGGGTGTGCTTGGCCACCAGGCAAGTCAGCTGTCATCGGAATTAGATAGATATAGCTTCTTTGTTTGGGGCCACGGCCCCAATCCTAGGGACAGACACACGTGTCTTTTGGCACGTCTTCTGTTGGGTAACCCAAAATAACTTCCTGTGTCTACAAGCCTTGCTGGAAGTCAGAATCCGAGAGCTACAGAAGAGAACTCTCTGTTTAGGCTTCTATTCTGCCAGGAAGCTGGAGAGGATGTGGGGCAAGGAGGAAGTGTCTTTGCTGACAACAGCAAGGGGAGAATTTTTGTCAGTCGAGCCGAAGCAGGTCAGAACCTGAAATACCGGGTTGGTCTTTGTGGATTCAGCTCCCAGGTGATGAATTTCTGTGGCCTCTTTTCTCCCTGGGAGCTCTCTGACTTATCGCCCTGTGGACACTCACATAGGGCTCTCTAATGCGAGGCTCGATTATTTTCTTAGGCTTTTACCCAAGTTTTTCTCTGGATTTGCAAAGTAGCTCCACCTCGCCATCCCTGTTCCTGAAAACTTACTCATGTTTTCAGCTGAAATGTCTTCTACTCCCTGCAGCCTCTCCTGGCACCCTCTGTCCCTGCCCGGCAGGGTTTGGAGGGTCCTGTTTCTGTGGTTGTGACCTCTTGTACCGGCCCTGAAGCACATCTCCAAGGACTGTAATTGGGGTTAAATATACAAATTCCCCATTAGCTCATGAGTTACTCAACAACAAGAGGCCTCTCTTTTTAGTTGATTGCCTCTCTGTCTCTCAGAGTGCTTTTGCATAAGATACGCATTCACCATGTTGATAGCGTGGTGTCTGTCATGGGAAGAGGAGACGCAGGTTCTGGAATCCAAGGATATGAGCGGAGGCTCTGCCATTTGTTAGCTGCATGCCTATAGGAAAGTGAGACGGCCTTTCCCATTCGAGATCCTCATAGCTGACCCGGGACTCGTTCAATCCGCCTGACTTGACCATGAGGTAAATTCCTGGCTCTGGAGGAGCTCTGAAAACGATAGTTACTCTTCACCTGATTAAAGAATGAAAAGAGTTTCCGTTGTGGGCATCTGATCATGTCTGAATTATTTTGTTTTTTTAATCGTTCAGCCACGAGGAGGGGTGGAAGAAGGCCCCACAGCACTGAGAAAGGCCGGCCTGCTGGAGAAACTGAAAGAACAAGGTAATTTTTCCACTGGAAGATGACCAGCCTGCTTTCCTTCCCACGCTGGGGAAAGCAGCAAGCTTCTGCTAAAAGAGGGGGTGTATGTGGACTGACATTTCTCACACAGAATGGCAACACTCATGGTAACTTGAGAGGTAGAGCCTATTAAAAAAAAAAAAAAAGCAGTGTATGGAGAAAATGCTCCATAAGTATTGTTGGATGAATGTTCTCACTCAGGTATTTTGTCTTTCCAGCCAGGAGACATAAAAGAATAAAAGAATATAAAAGTAGGGGCGCCTGGGTGGCTCAGTGGGTTAAGCCGCTGCCTTCGGCTCAGGTCATGATCTCAGGGTCCTGGGATCGAGTCCCGCATCGGGCTCTCTGCTCAGCAGGGAGCCTGCTTCCTCCTCTCTCTCTCTGCCTGCCTCTCTGTCTACTTGTGATCTCTCTCTGTCAAATAAATAAATAAAATCTTAAAAAAAAAAAGAATATAAAAGTATAAAAGAATGTGTGAGCTAGAACTGCAGTTGGGTGAGGGGTGGGGTGTCAGAAAGTACCCTGCTAGCAAGAGGACTCCTGTTTGTCAAAGGAAATAAAACAGTGATGGTGATGAGGAGGAGGAGGAAGAGGTATGTGTGTATGTGCATTTGCATACATGATACATACACAGAATGTGAGCTTGCAGATAAAAAATCATATGGAGGGGTGCCTGGGTGGCTCCGTGGGTTAAGCCTCTGTTTTCAGCTCAGGTTATGATCCCAGGGTCCTGGGATCAAGCCCCACATCGGGCTTCCTGCCCAGCGGGGAGCCTATTTCTCCCTCTCCCACTCTTCCTCCTCGTGTTCCCTCTCTCGCTGTGTCTCTCTCTGTCAAATACATAAATAAAATCTTTAAAAAAAATCATATGGAGTTTAAAAGTATAGGCTAAAGCAAATATCGTCTTTATATATAAAATCCTGATGAAGTGTTGGCAAGAACACAACACAAGAACACTGAAACTATCATGTTTCTGGGGGTAAAGCTTAATGATACAGCCACTTTGGAAATCAGTTTGGCAGTTTCTTCCTTTCTTTCTTTCTTTCTTTCTTTTTTTAAGATTTTATTTATTTATTTGACAGAGATCACAAGTAGGCAGAGAGGCAGGCAGAGAGAGGAACAGAAGCAGGCTCCCTGCTGAGCAGAGAGCCCGATGCAGGGCTCGATCCCAGGACCCTGGGACCATGACCTGAGCCAAAGGCAGAGGCTTCAACCCACTGAGCCACCCAGGCACCCCAGTTTGGCAGTTTCTTGAATAAACATCCAACTGCCTTCTGGCCCATCAGATCTACTCCTAGGTATTTCCCCAGGAGAAGTGAAAACACATCTACACCAAGACTTGTACCTGAATGCTTCTAGCAGCATTATTTATAATAGCCAAAAGAACGGAAACCACAAAATATCCATCGACTGGTGAAGGGATAAATGATGGGAGGTACACCCATACTGTGGGCTAGGACTCAACCATAAAAAGGAAGGGGTCATGGACACGGGCAAGAACAGGGATGAAAGTCAAAGACAACATGCTAAGTGAAAGAGAGCAGACACAAAAGACTACCTACAGTATAACTGCTTTTATGTGAAATTCTAGAAGAGGCGAAAGTCTAACAACGGAAAGCTCATCAGCGGTTGCCTTGGGGTGGGCACAGGGAATGAAGAGGGGCATGAGGGAATTTGAGGGGGGTAAAGGAAGTATTCTAAATCTTGATTATGGTGGTGGTTTCAAAACTGTAGATGTTCCTAAAACTCATTGAACTGCAGTTAAAATGAGTGAATTTTAGTAAATAAGAATTATATGTCATGAAGCTGAAAAAAGGAGGGGGATAGAGAAGAGAAGGGATGTGTAAATGGACTGGACTAGTCTCTCAGTTAACAAGCATCATCTGGTCAGATTTTACATCGGGTTCAATCTCTTAAGGGTGTTACTGAATCCTGGATATGCACAAACATATAGTAAATACATCAGATGATGAGGTTAATTCAGAACACTGAACTGATCTCATGTCACAGTTCTACCAGAAACTCTGTGCTTTGAAGCCTAATGCAAGGCCTTCTTAGGAGGTGCACCCAGGTCCTTAGGAAGCTTGGGTTACCTACAATTTCTCCTTATTAAAAAGGTATACTGGGGCGCCTGGGTGGCTCAGTGGGTTAAGCCGCTGCCTTCGGCTCAGGTCATGATCCCAGGTCCTGGGTTCGAGCCCCACATCGGGCTTTCTGCTCAGCAGGGAGCCTGCTTCCTCCTCTCTCTCTGCCTGCCTCTCTGCCTACTTGTGATTTCTCTCTGTCAAATAAATAAATAAAATCTTAAAAAAAAAACCAAAAAAAAAAAACCCCTCCTTTCCTGCCTAGAGTCTTATCGCAACATCTTCTCTAAAAAAAAAAAAAAAAAAAAAAAAAAAGGTATACTAATTAAGCCTTTATTTCTTGAGCTCAGTGAACTGTTAAGCTCGTTGCTAATCATATGCTTACTGAATTCTGACAATACCACTCTGAGGCAGGTACAATCCATAGAGGAGGGACCCGAACTGCTTCAGCAGGTAACAGATTGGATTGAAACCAAGGACTGTCAATTATAGTCAGAAAATTTAGAAAATAGTGGTATAACAGGTATATTTCCTTCTGGGCATCTATATAATACATAATGCATAGTACATAATATATAATAGATAATATATATATATTCTTTAAAAAAACTATTTATTACAAATACAAAACATGCTTATTGGAGAAAGATAGAAAGCACATAAGCAGAGAGGGCTACATGGAGATAAAGACAACGAGGCTGCTCATTAAGCCCAAACCGGAAGATTATCATGGCCCTACTCTGGTGTCCAGCCTCAATGGATTGATCGCAGAAGTATTTGCTGAGAACCTGGTGTACAGATGAGATGACGATATCAGGCAAAAGCAGACACGGTTTCTACCTTTGCAAATTTTATGGTCCTTCTCGATGTTTTTTCTGCTTATCCTCATAAAAAGTACATGGTTTTGTAAATTTGGAATCATCTTACACAGATTGTTTTGTAATCTTTTTTTATGTAGTAACGCGAAGCTTTTGGTTTTAACTACAGAGTGTGATGTGAAAGATTATGGGGACGTGCCCTTTTCTGATGTCCCTAGTGATCCTCCCTTTCAAATTGTGAAGAATCCGAGGTCTGTGGGAAAAGCGAATGAGCAGCTGGCTGGCGTGGTGGCGGATGTCAAGAAGAGTGGAAGGACTAGCCTGGTGCTGGGTGGAGACCACAGGTCTTGTTTCATGATCCTCTCTCTGAAGTCTGGCATAAATGGCGTAAGGGAGTATAACCAAAACCCCGAGAGAAGAGAAAATGAAAGAGAAAGCACTGATCCATACTTGATACCGAAATTTCTGCCTTTTTTTTAAATTGTTTCAGTTACTATTTTCTTTTATTTCCCATTTAAAAAAATATTTTTTTCAGTGCTCCAAGATTCATTGTTTATGCACCACACCCAGTGCTCCATGCAATATGTGCAATTACTATTTTCTTTTGGAAATAGAGAGCTCTATTTGAAGTCCTCCATTATCTATATTACAGCAGAAAGTATATGACATGAGCGGATTTCAGTAAAATACTCAGCACAAATTTACATTCCTAAATGAATAAGCATAAGGAAGTTCTTAGCCAGGTTATTGTATTTGATTCCTGATAGCAGGAACAACTCATTTAAGTCAGTATTTTAAAGTATGTTTCCCGTTATAAAAGTAATCATTTCAAACTTTTTGAAACACACACACACACACACACACACACACATAAAATAGTAGTAATTTTATTTCCTAACAAGCCTTTCAAGTGAAATTGCAAATCGGGCATATTTCCTTTGCCATACTGTTTCCCTTGAACCCACTTTGTTTAACATCCCTGTTATCTGATACTTTATTCTTTTTTTTTTTTTAAGATTTTAGTTATTTATTTGACAGAGATCACAAGTAGGCAGAGAGGCAGGCAGAGAGAGGGGGAAGCAGGTTCCCTGCTGAGCAGAGAGCCGGATGCGGGGCTCCATCCCAGAATCCTGAGATCATGACTTGAGCCAAAGGCAGTGGCTTAACCCACTGAGCAACCCAGGCACCTCCCGATACTTTGTTCTTAACCTAAAGTACCGATTTCCTTATGTTACCTCATAATGTATATAAGCATAATTTTTATTGTTGCATACATCAGGGTATTAAATCACTATACATATCCATATTGTCACGTATTCAGGTAATTTTCAAATTTTCTTGATTATAAATAATGCGGCAAAGACCCTTTCTGTGTGTGAGCCTTTTTGATGTCTACTCTCGAGGTCCCCGAGTACCTCACCAGAGGGCTGACCAGATCAGAAAGTACAAACGTGACAACGGCTCTTGATGCCTGAGTCAATCACTTCAGCTCCCTGTTTTCCTCCAAAGCCAAACCATTTCCAGGGCTCCTGTGTGACAAAACTGTAATTGAGAAACTGGGGCTGACTTTCTTTCTTAAGTGGAAAAATTTGTACGTGGAAATGTTAAGAGTGGCAAATAGCCACAAGACAAGAAATCTGAAGGGGAAACAAATATTACGCTGGATAAGCAATACCTAAGCTTCAAGGCAGGTTACCTTCACCTTGAGCATCTACAAGTTCACAATTCCCTGAATGACACCTGACCATCTGTAGGTGGGAGAACACAGGCGCCAGATGGCAAATCCTGATCTTTGAACTTTTATGTAAGATGTTATTCAGCGCTTCCATCCTGGTAAATTTTCTGGAGCTTGGAGTGTTTGAGGTGAACTTTGAGAGCTCTGGACTTGGCTAAGAGCGGGTCGTTAAATGTGTGGCAGGAAGAGTAGAAAGTTCAAGCAGAGCTTCTGAGGGTTGAACAGCAAGTGAGCACCTAGGAAATGCCGGCTGAACTGGATGCAAGGATTTCTGAGTGGTGCTCCCCAGTTGTACGATAATTGGATTTTAGGAAAAATGGACTCCGTGGTAATTCACTTGAAAGAATGAAGTATTTACCAAGACACATGAGCATACAGGAAACGAGCCTGATTTAATCTTGAGAATTAAATAATGTCTCATGCTAAGGAATTTCTTGTGTGGCTAGTGTTTTTATATAGATTTAATTTCTGGTTAAAACAATAATTTTATTAGAAGGTGGTTTCCAAAAAAAATAAAATCACAAGTTTTTTATTAAGACCATTAACGGAAACTTAACTTGTTAGTAATTAAGCATAACCTATGCTTTTCTATTGTTATAATTATTTAATTGGCACCTGCAATTAAAAACCCGTTAGAAGTACCAGCCATTTTGACTTAAAGGAAAACCAAGTGGGAGCACTGAGTTAATAATATGATGGTTGGAATAGTAGTGCAAACCTGATGTTCACACAAACTTTTTTTCCTCTCAAGTATGGCGGTCGGAAGCATCTCTGGCCATGCTCGGGTCCACCCAGATCTCTGTGTCATTTGGGTGGATGCTCACACTGATATCAACACTCCACTGACAACCACAAGTGGGAACTTGCACGGACAACCTGTGTCTTTCCTCCTGAAGGAACTAAAAGGAAAGGTAAGGGGCTGGTTGGCATTCTATTAGAAAGAAACCATCTTCTCTTTAGCAGAAGTTCAGGAGATAGAACGGAAGGAAGAACCTGGTGCCATCTTGTTTTTGGTGTAATCTCAAATTATTTTCTCAGCACCAATAAGCTAAGGGTTGATACATAAAGGAAGTGAGGGTCTGTGCTTCTATCTTTCATGTTTGCAAACTGACTTTCCATATGTCTTCCCTTTTGATTCTTAAACTACCCTTTTTAGTACATGAGGCAGAGAGTAATCCTTTCTAAACAAGTTAGCATAGGTTCAGAGGTTAACTGACTTGCTCAAGATTACATGCCAAGCACATAGCGAGGGAAGGGCCAGAACTGGTCTATAAACTACCTCTTTCTACATGTGCCACACCGCCTCTCCTGTTTCCCAAGCATCCCCTCCACATCATGGGAACTTTTTCAAAAATGGAGTTTTAGGGACGCCTGGGTGGCTCAGTTGGTTAAGCAGCTGCCTTCGGCTCAGGTCATGATCCCAGCGTCCTGGGATCGAGTCCCACATCGGGCTCCTTGCTTGGCAGGGAGCCTGCTTCTCCCTCTGCCTCTGCCTGCCATTCTGTCTGCCTGTGCTCGCTCGCTCTCCTCTCTCTCTGACAAATAAATAAAATCTTAAAAAAAATGGAGTTTTAAAATGTGGATTACAATGGTTTATTATTTTACATCTTTACTGTGTAAAGTTCATATCTACATCATAAGAAGAACTAACTCCTTGCTCCATTCTAAAAAGATGTGAGATGACATTCCAGATTAAGATTTAACGTTGTGGTTCATATTCACTGATATTTTGTAGCATATCGATAAAATGATATTAAATCACTATCCATATCCAGATCCATATTTTACCATTTTCATCTACAACTGTAGAATCTTGGTCTTTATGATGATACCTGGAGATTCAAACCCCCTTGTTAAGGGCTCGGAAGTAACACTTTCTGAACTGATGACCAAGTGCTAGGTTTATAAACTTCCAAAGTGTGTAGTTAGCACACAGGAATAGCCACCCTTGGCTCCAGGACATTTGGAGAGTAACAGAAGGGCTGCTTGAAAATCTCCCTCACTCTAAACCATCCTTGGGATTAAGTCTTCACTGCGAAGAGGAATAAAAAAGGAAGCCAAAAGAGTCATGAGAGCACACTGATCTCTTTATAGCAGAGTTTTGGGAAAGCAGGGTGCTCTCCCATTCCCAGGGGAATGGGGTACAGAGCAGGTAAATGATGACAAATGATTCAGGTCAGGTCTGGGCTACAGGGTGAAGGTGAGTAAGGCCAAAGTCATCTAGAGTAGCACAAGGAGAGGCAGGCATTCTCTTCTGAATTTTCTATGGTGTTTTAATGATTTCTTGGAAACTTGCAATCTAAATATAAGATATATGCAATCCAGTAAAGGCCCTTAACTTTCAATGTAAGATTTGCTCAAGAATCATATATTCTAATCAAATGAAAACATTGTAATTTTAGATCCCCGATGTACCAGGATTCTCCTGGGTGACTCCCTGCATATCTGCCAAAGATATTGTGTATATTGGCCTAAGAGACGTGGACCCTGGGGAACAGTAAGTTTATTCCTTGGTGTGAATTACCTTCATTTTCTCTCTTTTGCATGCTAGGCAACCTGGCCAAGCCTATGAGAAAAAAATTATTTTAAGCACCAAGTATGTATATCAATACCTATATACCCATATAAATATTTGTCTATAAATCAGGTGATTTTTATACTAATTGCCTTGCTGTTAAAACACATTGATATAGGGACACCTGGGTGGCTCAGTTGGTTAAGCATCTGCCTGCTGCTCAGGTCATGATCTTGATCCTGGGATCAAGACCCACGTCAGGCTCCCTGCTCAGTGGGAAGCCTGCTTCTCCCTCTGCCTGATGCTCCCCGTGCTTGTACTTGTGGTCTCTGACAAATAAATATTTAAAAAATACATTGATACATACATATAGTTCATAGGATTTATTTTATGTATCTTACCACAGTCATCTTTTCTTTAAAAAGAAGCTAGAGAGCATAGAGTTAGACTCTTTATTAACTGTAGGATTATCTTAATATCTCCTCTTTCCTAGCTACATTTTGAAAACTTTGGGTATTAAATATTTTTCAATGACCGAAGTGGATAAACTGGGAATTGGCAAGGTGATGGAAGAAACACTCAGCTATCTACTAGGAAGGTATGATGCTTGTGTGTAATGTAAATATTATTAAAAGGACTTACTACTGATGTTAATGTAATTAATAAAGCCTTCATGTAAAATTATGGAACTTCACTGGATTGTTACTTTTTATAAAGTAAGGCGAGAACTATATTTATGTGCTATGTATTAAACCACCAACTTTAATCTGAATTTCTTTCCCACCTCTTAAAAGAAAAAAAAGACCAATTCATCTGAGCTTTGATGTTGATGGATTGGACCCATCTCTCACACCAGCTACGGGCACACCAGTTGTCGGAGGTCTGTCTTACAGAGAAGGTCTCTATATTACAGAAGAAATTTACAAAACAGGTATATATTTATACCCTCTGATCTGAAAATCAAGCCCTGTTGGATGCTTCCAGAATGCCTATCACATGATGCAATCACCACATGTTTACACTCCTGGAGTGTACAGAGTACTGAGTGGACAGAGTACTGAGTTAAAAATGTCAATTATTTAACAAATTATATTATTTTCCATTGTTGTTGCAGGGCTACTCTCAGGATTAGATATTATGGAAGTGAACCCATCTCTGGGGAAGACACCAGAAGAAGTAACTCGAACAGTGAACACAGCAATAGCAATAACCTTGGCTTGCTTTGGAGTTGCGCGGGAGGGTAATCATAAGCCTGTTGACTACCTTAACCCACCTAAGTAAATGTGGAGACACCATGTAAAAATCTCACAGCTAATGTCATAATTAGCCAATCTAATAATTTACTTAAGCTTACAGTTATCCTCCCTAAAATTTGGTTTCTGAAAAATGTTCTGCCTTGGTAAATATTGGTATAATTAGTATGAACTATCAATTCCCTCTTGGTGTGAACTTCAAGATTTGGAAATTCTAAGTTTTGTATAATTAAAGACACACACAGAAGCGGACTCCTGATATCAGGAGATAAAACTACCCCACCTGAAAAGGGACCATAATCCCATGTTGTTCAAAAGATGTGATTTTTTTATAATAAAATCTTTATAATAAGGTTCTATGATGTTTATATGTTTCTAAACACATGGATTTACTAAGGATTTAAAAAGCCCTCAGTGAAATCATCATCCCCCAAACACTGTAAAACTGGTGAGACAAAACTCTGCCTCCTGGTTTCTTCATCTCCAAAACAGGTAACGGAAAGGCCTTGTGAATCTTCAAGTTCATTAATGTTAGATGACCATGTTTTACTTTTTCTAAACTCAGACATGATATTGGCTTACATTTGAAGCAAGGTTGCTATTCAGGTAGCCTTTTTGGAGGTAGAAAAGAAATCAAACTGCTATTTGCATCTAAGACCTTCTAATTAGACAGGAATTTCACCTAAAATAATCTTTGGCTTCCAAACACTTCCCTCTCCGCCCCTTCACTCATTGCAATTAGTGTCTCATTGGCTGCAATCCTTAACCCCAAAACTCATCTCAGCTCTGGAATATAGTAAGGGAAATGGAATAAAATGAATAAAGGGTAAACTACAGTTGACCCTTATACATGGATTTGAACTGCATGGGTCCACTTACACACGGACTTTTTTTTTTTTTTTTTAATACAGCACAGCAATGTAAATGTATTTTCTCTTATGATTTTAATAACGTTTTCCCTCTAGCTTTATTATAAGAATACAGTATATAATACATATTATATATGTATGTTATCAACAAAATATGTTAATTGGCAGCTAATGTTATCAGTAAGGCTTTTGGTCAAAAACAGGCTATCAGTAGTTAAGGTTTTGGGAAGTCAAATGTTATAAATTTTCGACTGTGTGTTGGGGTCAGCACCCCTAACCCCTGCGTTGTTCAAGGGTCAGCTATATAATCAAAGTCAGGGAAGCAAACTCTTCCCCTTTGCCCCAGCTTATACAGAACTCCAGCGGACTCTGTAAAGAAGCCGGTCCCATGAAAGGACTTTTACCGTTGTAATGGCTATGTGTTAAAGAGCCTCTATCATCTGATGTTTCACATGCAACCCAGAATCTTAAACCCAAGTGTTGACACTATAAACTCAATTAGATGTATCTTACTGGATTACTTTTAGGTAAGAACAATTATGATGGAACTTAAAGTATAATGTTCAGTAATGTAGGCACATGGGGTTATTTAAATTAATTAAAGCTTAATAAAATTAAAAATTCAGTTCCACATTTCAAGTATTCAGTAGGCACGTGTAGCTTCTGACTGTACTAGACAGCACAGACACAGAATATTTCCACCACTGCAGAAAATCCTGTTGGACAGCCACTCTGAAAATGACTATTAATTTTCAGAAAGAAAAACTTTGAGGATGCAATGAATATAAAGGCATTGTTTTCCCCTCAGGTGCATTCTAAAACCAAATAAATCTATCTTCTTCTAATGTCTGATTAACAATTCTTTTAAAAGCCTATTTTGGAAAAATCATATTCCTATATTTTTAGTAAGAGAGGAATAAAGGGAACTTTTAATAAATTAACTGGAATGTATTTGTCCTTGAGAAAAATGGTACTGATTTTCACTTCCTTTATTCTGCTTATATAATACCAGTGTCACAATTATTCCTATTCTATGATCTCAACACAATACATTCTTCAAGGCAGCAAGAATATACTGAAACTATGTTAAAAGTAATACCTGAATTCATTTCTAGCATTAAACTTCTGGAGAATTTTAAGAATATCATTAACACAGAAAAATTACTTATACCGTTATAGAAATTTTAAGCTGGACTTGCATGGCAAATAAAGATTTAATGATCAGAATAATATGAAACACAAGGAAGACAAAGGTCTAAGAGGGATGTATTTGGAAATAAAGATTTGAAGTATAGTTCAAACTTCTCTGATTCTTTAAAAAACAAAACAGTAACTCTTAAGTCCCAAGCCAATGTCAGTCACCAACTGTAGTGTACATCCCATAGCAACAGCCCGGTTCTCTGCAGTCAGCATACTGCCTGGAACACAGCAGACACTCACTCAGATTGAGTAAGTCATCAGTTTATTCATTCAACAGATTTTACTTACTTTTCAAGGCTTTTACAATCTTAATGCCATTTCCCCCTCCCCAAATTAACAGTTTGTCTCTCAAAATCTGATAAACCTTAAAGAACCAAAATGTATGCTATATTTAAAAATATAAATACTTAAAAATTTTAAGATTATAAAAATTTAAAGAATCGCATCATTGGCTAGGTGAACGTGTCAACCTGGGAAAGCAAATAATTTATTTTTAAAAACAGAGATTGGAGAGCACCATTTAAGCACGATTTTATTAAGTTTATGCATTTCTATGGTATTTTCTTACAAGGCTTCCAACTCATTTCATACAATAAGTTTAAGGCAAAAACTTGCCAATCTGCCTTGATAGAAACATTAACCCATTTCTTTGGAAACCTATGGTAAAATTTTTAAGTCATTTTTAAAAGAATATGAAACTGTGCTCCTGCAATGCAATGAAATCTAGAGTCCTTCGCTTGACAAAAATCTCTTATCCCAAAGATACACCAAGAGATTTACGTATAAAATGATCAGATAACTATTTTACATGTGTGGTGCCTTTAAAACAATGTATTTGAAGACTGAAGTCATTAACAATAAAAATTGAAAATAAAACCAGTGGCTAGAATAGGAAAGATTGGAAGTATCTACAAAAGACATTTGATCATAGATACCTCCATATTCCTAGGTAGATCTAATAAATTGTTATGGATATGAGCAACATGCAGCTTACTTGATCTCTTAGAGACAAAAATATAGATAGGGAGATGGGAGCTATAAAGTATCAATAGATTCATCATTAGAATCAAAATAAAACAATCTGAACACCACTGCTTCTACTACACCACTATGTAGCACGACCATGTTCAGATTTAACAGGTTTGAGTCCACTTTCAAAGACAAATGTGTTTCCATTTTCACCACCATACACCCGGACTTCACTGAGTTACTGGTCAAGACCCTGGCACCTGATTCGCCTGAGGTGCCGGAGACCCACTACTCATGGCCTGTGGAGGCACGGCAGCTGGTTCCATCTTGCTAATGTGTGTGATGAATCGAAGACGGAGTTTTAAAGCTGGTTTTAAGTTACAGATAATCTTCTCTACCTAAGAAATAAACACATTAAAAAATATTTCAACCAGAGAACTTCAATTTCCCACCTTTAAAGAAGTGCTTTATTTATATCTGGAGATAATAAACTAGGTAGTGGAATAGGCTAGATGAGAAGTTTCTTTCAGTGTTTTATGTTTTAACAAAAGCAAATACAATTATTTCTCTCTCACATGAGTAAAAAAATGTGTTCTCCCTCACACACATTATATGTGTGCATATAATCTATATATGTCCACATTTACAAAAACATACTCATTACCTAGTTAGCCAGTCATCTCACTGTCAAATGCTAATATAGTTTACACTGGAAATTTTATGTATCCAACCAGTTCATCATCCTTTTCTTTTTCTTTAATATATTTTTTTTAAGATTTAATTATTTGAGAGAGAGAGAGAGAGAACAAGTGGGAGGGGTAGACGGAGAGGGAAAGAATCTGAAGCAGATTCCACGCTGAGCATGCAGCCAGTCTCAGGGCTCCATCTTACGACCCCAAGATCACAACCTGAGCTGAAACCAAGAGTTGGACACTTAACTGAATGCACCACCCAGGGACCCAGTTCACCATCCTTTAAAATGCCATCATCACAGAAGCATGAATCATGATTATATTTTGAAGTTCTTTGAATAACTTAGGTCTGTAACATTTATCTACAAAGCTAATTTTTTGGTTTTGATTTATACTTGGAATTCAAACAAAATAATATTAGATCTACTTTTACTTAAAATACTTTAAAGAAATAAAACAGCAAGCAGTTCCATGGCTTTCTTAGCTTTATTCAAATGCTCTTTGACCTTACCAGGAAAGAGCAGCTCAGTAATTTTTCCTTTCTGTATTCCCTTGTGTCAAAGTTTCTCAAGCCCAAATACAAAGGATATGCTAAATCAAACATTTCTGTACTGGTTTCCACTCAGAGAACTCTGACAATCCTGCTGAGGAAATAAAGAAACGAACATCCTCCCCACTCCATGTCCCTAGCTCCAAGGAAAGAATCCAGTAGACTGGGGTTCATAAGTTTATACATGAGTTTACCTTCCTTTCCTGCCAGAGAAAGAAATAACATTAAGGTACAGAGGGGAAGTCACCTCATCTATCTGCCCTACCTCCACCCTTCTAAAAGAGCCAACCTTCTTTGTTTCCCACAGATAGGACACAGTCACGATTCAAGTTACGATGCCCTTTCCACTTACAGACGACTTTCCCAGAAAGTGGCTCTTTATATGCTGAGTCAGAATGTGCTTCCCTTTAACTTCACTGGAGTTTATATGCCTTTTGAAGTCGCACAGAACAAATCTAATGCCAGTTCCAAATGGCAACCCTTCAAATAGTGAGAACATGTACAATTCCCTGGGACTTTGAAAATTCAAGTTAAGTACCTCAAGTTCCTTTAAATACCCTTTATGAATTACTGTTTTGACCCCCCTGGCTTCCATCTTCTAGTTATGCTGCAATCTGTCCAATGTCTCCATAGTGTACCCTAGTCACTGTGGGGAAAAGTGGGATCTTCTTCACTCATTACAAAGCACCTCTCTGGTATTAAAAACGTAGCCATTCTGTACTGTTTCTTCCTAATGAGATTACTGTTAATCAACCACCTAAGTCTTTTTCAGATGACCTGTTGCAAATATCAAGGGGAAAAAGTGTGAGAAATTATAACATTTATTCACTAGTACTTGAATTATATATGCAGAATAATGTGTTCATGTAGCCTAAAAAGGTCTAATAATATCAACCGTTTCCTCTAAAAGAAAAAAAAATAACAAAAGTACTCAAAAGTTATCATCATATATTGAAGTTTTCTAAACTAAACATCATTAAAAGATAATTAACTTACTTGTTCTTTTACGCTGTCACCAGTAAACATATACTTCATATGATACAGGAAGTCACAGATGGGATCCATGTAATTTAAGTGGGCACTACACTGGTCTACATTCAGCAACATGTCATAAAATGCCACTCCGATCTATTTAACAAATAATATAAAATTATTTAAGTGGGCAAAAAAGGTTCAATTACTTAGAATGATGTAGCGGGACTCCATCATAAGACTAACACAGAGGGATAACACATTTGTTGAAGAATTGTCACTGATTACAGAAATCTGGATGGGATATACGATAGGATCTGCATTTTTTTTTTTTTAAAGATTTATTTATTTGAGAGAGAGCAAGAGGAAAAAAAAAGTATGTGAAAGTGTGCATGTGAGTGGGGGGAGGAGCAGAGGGAAAGAATCTCAAGCAGACTTCCCACTGAGCAGGAAGCCTGACATGGGGCTCGATCCCACTACCCCGAGATCAGAATCTGAGCTGAAATGAAGAGCTGGATGCTTAACTGACTGAGTCTCCTTGGCACCCTGATATGGTCTGCATTTACAGAAGAATCCAGAGTGCTACAAAATGTCCCCTAATAGGGCTTAAATGCAATTTCTCTTCATAACTCAGTAATGTCGTTTAAAATATAAGAGAGAAACGATTTCCATTCTAGAAACCATTTCTCAATATCTGAGATAACTGCGGTCTCAGGGATACTTTACGTTGTATCTTCTTGGTTCCATGTAGTGGCTCATACTTCAAGGTTCTATTCTTGTCTCATTTTCTTTTCTCTGCCCTTTTGTTAGGTGACTGATTTATCCATTCCCATGATTTCAATTAATTCCTCTGTACTACAGTGCAGGCTCTCAAATGTACTTCTCCATCCTTAACTTTCTTTTCAACCTTAAGAATGAGTATTTCCCCTGCATTTCCAATTTAATACATCCCACATCAAACTTATTAGAGACAAGGGCACACTAAATCCTCTGAATTATTCTTAGATCCTACTAATTTCACTACTAATGGTTATGATGATATACAGTTTGGAAAACCCTGGGAAAGAAACATCAATAGATCTTTTAGAACTTAATCTTATCACAGACAACACAGGTTATATTTTACCTCTATCATACAACGTGTTCTCTCTTGCTGAAATCTTTGTAAAAATGGTCCCACAAGATGGTACACGTAAAGCAACTGGAATTCAGTCTTCACTATAGGAAGAAGGACTTCAGTGAGAAACCTAAAATTTGAAGATTAGAAATAAAAATTTCTTGTCACTTCAAATCAGCTGAATTGTTTGAACTTTGTTGATACAGCCTACCCAGGCATTTCTTAAAATTTGTAATTTTTTGCAAAGTTTCTTTTTCTAATTAATCTTACATTCGCACTGGCTATGGTTTTCCTTTGATTATCAAAGTAAATAACTTCAGATTGAGGAGTCAATCTCAACAGTAAAAGTACTGAATGTGAACTACAGGTATCCCCTGCCTGCTTTCTGAAAATTTGTGTTATGCCACTTTGCTTTTACAAAAGACCTACATTATTATAGCAATGGCTTTTCTTGTAACAGCAAAAATTCTCTTTGGTTTTCTTTAGTTTATCATAAAGAGGTACTAATGTAGGTTTTCTGTACAAGTGAATTGGTATGAAATGAACTTTCAGAAAGGGCGGGATGTGCTTCACTTTATGTCATTTGGCTTATGGAAGTTTTCATAGGAATACTTTACTTTTGAATAGCAGGAAAAACCTGTATTTGAAATAAAAAAGAGAATAACCAATCTAATATAAATGCCATTCTCAAGAAATTTGACTCTAATTACTACCAATTTTATAGTCAAGAAAAGTTATCAGAAAATAGCTATTATGAGTTATTCAGTTCAAAATGCAGCTTTTGGGATATATTCTGGAAAAAGCATGCATTTGACTAAACCTCCTGAAACTGTAATGGAAAACTAGATGCCAGACTATTTTTTGCTCATACAAATTAATTTTTTTTAATCTCTTTTATTTTTTAAGATTTTATTTATTTGACAGAGAGAGAGATCACAAGTAGGCAGAACAGTAGGCAGAGAGAGAAGGGGATGTAGGCTCCCTGCTGAGCAGGGAGCCTGATGCAGGGGCTTGATCCCAGGACCACAAGACCATGACCTGAGCTGAAGGCAGAGGCTTAACCCACTGAGCCACCCAGGCGCCCCTATACAAATTAATTTTTTCAAACAATTTTGAAATATGAGAGCTTTCTCATTATCTAGAAACTCTACTTAATTAAAACTCACTTTGAAAGTTACTCTATTGAATGAGATATATACCTCCTGTGTAAATGAGATTAATAAACACAAAATGAAAAAAGTCCAGTTTACTTAACGAAATCATAATACCTACTTGGGAATGAGAGAGAGCTGTCCAATGCTAGAATGGTGCCACACAGCATGTGCGAGAGCTAACGTATAGCTGCAGCTCATCTCAGAGTAGGACTGATGACAAGCAGTGAAGTCAAAGAGGCGGAATGGATAGCCAACCCACTCTGACTCGGATGTCAAGCTGGGACTGCTGATAACACTCACAATTCGATCATGCAGGACAATCCAATATGGTTCCTTTAAAATCAGAGGAAAGCCTGATGAAAAATATCCCTTATCAGGTATTCCACCCCATTTCCAATATTCCACTCCAAAGCCTAAACTCATGGCACTTTATTGTTCTTTAATGTTTTTTACTTCTCTAGCATGTTGTCTTGTGTAATGGAGATTTTGAAAGCAAAAGTGGGTGTCTTCATAGTAAGTCAAATTAAGTCAACAAGAACCTGGGGATAAGTGTCTGTGAGTTATGAGGGCTCTATACATGTGTCTGCCTAGTTCATTTAGTATCTGGTATTTACTACACAGTAAATTGCTTTTACAGATACCTATTATATAGACAACACTACTACACGTAAATAACTCAGAAATAAATATATATATTTTGGAGGCATCTAAGGAAAAAAATGACTGATTTGGAGAGGTGAATATCAAGTCTGTAGAGCACAGGGTTAGACAGTGTTACTGACACTGAAAGATATTGCAACAGTCAACTGTGTAGTGCCAAGTAGACACAGGTGAGGTCACAGAAGGGGGACCTCACATGAGGGAAGGTCAGGGAATGGCTCACTGTAGAAGCAGGACCTAAGCTGGCAAAGAATGAATGAGCTTTAGAAAAACTGACAGAAGGAAAGGGGTTCTGCATGTCTTATTATGCAACACATCAGAAGTACTTGTACAGGGCATCTTACATGCATCTTATTCTTGTGGCCAACAGGGACTACTGCATTCCATTACTATGCATAAATCACAGTTATTAACTCACTGGTAACGCAGTGATGATCAGTCCGATCGCATTCATCCATGCTGTAATATTCTCTCTTGGCACTAATGGCTGACTAAAAATGAAGAAAAAAAAAATAAAAATGTGAAATTACAAAAATATTTTTATATGGTTGATAATGGATCTTATTTTGAGAATATATATAATTCAGGGCTAACAACTGACCTACTTCAATAAAACTACAATGGATTTGGCTTAAGTCATGATCCCAGGGTCCTGGGATTGAGCCCCGAATTGGGCTCCCTGCTCAGCAGGAAGCCTGCTTCTCCCTCTTCTACTTCCCCTGCTCGTGTTCCCTTTCTTGCTGACTCTCTGTCAAATAAATAAATAAAATCTTTAAAAAAAAAAAAACTACATTGGATTTTTATTGAGTAAAAATTTAATATACCCAAAAGCTAAGTAAGGCTTTTCTTAGTTGTCTCCTTTAACAATGGTTGCTGGGATGGAAGAAAGACTACTTCTACTTATTTATACTTTCCCAATCATTACCCTCTACTTTTTGTTGATCTTCAAGAAAGGAATCTTGAAGGCTATCTTCAGTGAGATGTTAACATTATTCTTAACTTTATTAAATGTCAAATAGCTACTGAAGAGTAGAGGTGGGAACAAACCCAGGTCTTCTGACCCTGTCCAGGGCTCACTCCATTACATCTATATCACAAAGATAAAATCCGGGACCAAAAGACAGTTACTATCCCATGTGCATCAGCCTTGGGACAACAGGTTTGTCTAACAGTTCCAAATAAAATATCATTCTTTTTTTTTACAAATAAACAATGAATGTTATTGCATGAAACAGGATACATACCTTTTCAGGACGACATTTAGAAGAGCATTTCCAACATCTTCACCTGAAACGGCCAAGGCCATGAGCTCCACACAAGTAACATGCAGTGCATGCGCAGCTGGGTTGGGAAACTCATTGAATCTCCAGTCACAGTTTGGGAATGGACCAGGAGATTTGCCAGCCATCGGTGCAGATGGTTAAAGCTATAACTGTTTGTTTTATTTGAGATTAACAGCTCACATCTGTAGTGCTTTATAGTTTTAAAAGTATTTCCCATGTAAACATCTCATTTTATTACCAATTTATCTGATTATAAATCCCCAAGAAGTGACTGAACAGAAATTAAGAGGCAAATAATAGGAACCAAACACACATCAGTTTGACATAACTGAAATGTACTGACAGCAACCATGTGATTAACCACAGGTATAAATGGTTGCTCTTACATAAGTGTGGTTTTGTAACTGTGACAAGATAGCTAGAGAGGCAACAAGAGTAGCCCCAGGCTGCATCCACCTATTTCTTTTAATAGTTATAAGACAGTTGATAAGAAGATTACTTTATAATGAGTAATTCTTTTACCTCAGGAAACAAATGCCTTCATGTAGCAAAACAAATCACAAAACAGTAGCATGATGTACAAACATGATAAGCATAGTGTGCTAATAACTTAAAACATGAAATCAAAATAAAGAAATAAAAATACATATATAGCAGCCTTTTCATTAAAAAAGAGAGAAAATAAGTTTTATTATCTATTAATATTTTTAAAAAGCATTTAAGGATTTATTTAAAGCAACAAAATTCTATGTTCTCCAGTAGCAAACAAATACATTTACTACAATATGGAGTACTTCTTTTTAGGAATGTAATTTTTTTCTTTGAAACAACCTCATTAGGTCTATTTTTTAGATATAAAATTTAATGAAGGGAATGCGTGCCTATCTGGCAGCTAACTTGATGCTAATTTAAGCTTTCAAAATCTTTACAAAAATAAAAATAAAAATAATTGCAAAAAAGAACTGAAGTTTTGGAATATATAAAAATATTACCTTGAAAGGATAATATGTATTCTCACAAATCAACATATAGTTATTTCTGAAGGGTCTGGAAAAATCACAATGAAAAGGATATTATCTACTAGTCTGCCAATCAATCTGCAATAGTAGGAGTCATCTGGGACCCAAGGATTTTCTTCCCGTGCATTCATGCCACACTTCAGGTATGTGTCACTTAGACACCAGCCTTGTGGCCGATTATCCTTGAGTGAGCCAATGATGGCATGGACAAGCTTTCGCTTGAGATGTGGGCGTTCTCTCAGATGCATTTCATAATAGTGCAGAGTATTATACAAATAAGTCACGGGGCGATCTGCCAAGAAGAAAACACCGTCACAATGTTAATCTGGTTACCCACAATGAAAAACTAACCCCCGGTTTTCAAGATTATCAAAAAATAGCTCAGAAACTCATGAAACTATTTCATATGCTGGGCAACTGCATACAATGAGTATTTTTATTTTAGGACAAGGCAGAAGGCTTCTAATAATATATACATGGCACATAAAGGAATATCCACTGCAATGCTGCTTATACTAGCAGAAAGATTCGAATAGTCCAAATGGTCAAAACAAAGTAAATCATGGCATGTGTGGCATGAATGAGTTTTTTATGTATTGATATAAAATAATCAATCCTAACACATTATAAAGGCATTAAACACAAGGTGCAGAACAATGTGTATATCCTATATTATTTGTGGGGGAAAAAAAACTAACCCCAGGATATCTAAGGAAGGATACACAAGAAACTGATAACAGTGGTCTCCTACAGAAAAAGAAACTGGGCAGCTGGAGGTCATGATGGAGTTAACTACTTTTCACTGCATACCCCTCTCTACCATGTGGATGTTACCTAATTCTCCCACCCCTCAAAAAAAATTTTTTAAAGGAATGCTTGCTTGAACTTCATACCTATTCTGTAGTGCTAAAATGCAATTCAGACTTCTGGTTATGAGGACGATATCTAGACAAAGGACTGAGAAGAACTGCCCACCAGAGAAATTTACTTTGTCCCCACAGTGGCTACTCTAGGCCTTTCATGCTCCTGTGGCTGACTCCACCATTCTCCAGTCGCCTGGTTTAAATCTTCAGAGTTGTCTTTGACATCTTCCTTTCTATAGTCTCTCCACGAGCAGCTAATCAAGCTCTGTTCCTTCTTCCTTGACTATCTGTCCCTTCCTTCTCATTTCCAATATCATCATAGTTGTTCAGGTACTAATCATATAACTGAATTTTTTGACAGAAGTCTTTGAAATGGCTTCTTCCTTCTGAAACATGCTGCCAACTACAATTAGATTTCTCTTTCTAAAGTAATGCTTTCTATGCCTTGACCTTACTCAATAACTTCTAGCTGACTCTTTATTATCTGCAGGTTATAAGATCAAAACTTCTCAGCCTGGCACTTAAGGTGATTTATAGGTGGGTACAAAGTTTAAATTCTCAATTTAGCCAATGAGGAGACTGTCTTCAAAATGTTGTGATTTTTCCAAAGGATTCCTTCTGCCTAGAGTGTTCTCTTTTTCTGCCTGTTTTATATAAATCACATATATCAACAGCTCGAATCCTATCATCTAGGAAGCCTGCTGAGTTAGTTCATAGTCATTTCAGTCTGTTCTGAGCTCATATCATACCATTCTCCTTCTCTACTTATTTGGCAACTAATCACACACTATGTAAAAGGGGTCATCTCTTGCATATCACTTTTATTTCTGCTATTTAATACATTTGCCATGACCTACCTATTCATATTTTTATGTCATCTATTTTATACTTCACAGCATCACTATATAGCACTATTCTCAAAACACTTTTATTGAAAAACAATTAAAATAAAATGTTTAAACCATGATTACCCATACGGTCATGCCCAGACTACTTTTGTTTATTGAGTTATTAAATGTAATTATAATTTGAAAAAGCTTACCGTGAAATTTATATAAGCCACCAAGGTGATCTAGTAGAGTTTCCAGTGATTTGGAAACTGGAAGCAACTCTAAAAATCTGTGGATGACTATATCAAATACTGGGAGAAATCGAAGACACACATTTCCAAAATAGATGGGTAGATAGGGAGACTGGATCTGCACAGGAGGATCAACCTGCTCCGCCAGGCCCTCAAAATATAGTTTCTCAGGGTATTTCTATGGAAGTGAATAAATGGCAAAAGTTCAGGGCATCTTTTTCTATTCTCTTAAAAAAAATAAAGCTAAATAAACTTGTCATTTTTAAAAGAATATGAAACCATTTTTGTTTTTACGATGCAATGAAATAAATCTAGAGTGCTTTACTTGAAAAAATATTATCCCAAAGACATAGCAAAAGAGATTTATGTAAAAAGAATTTGTAATAACACTTTCATTTTGTAACTATTCACATCTACTAAAACTGCACTTTCAATAAATTCCTAACATAGAGCTACTCTAGAACCTTGAGGCAGTTTAGAGAGCGAATTTCCTTTCATATAGCTTAGAGGGAAAACAGAGAACCAAAGAGAAAACAGCCAAACCAATTAGCCAAATTCCTAAGAACAGCATAACCAAGATTCACTGAATACTGAACTGCATTAGTACCTTGTGATAACTCATATGCTTGGTGTGCCAGTCATTCTGTAGCCAGTGTTCTGGAGAATTTTCTTTCACAAAGTCACTTACTCGATTTCTAAAGTCATTTGGTTTGAGTAACAGCAACTGAATTATGAAATAACAAACCTGGGCTTCATTTCCTTCATGACTACGCATGGCCTTTGGAGAACAACAGAAAAATGGTATTAAAATGTCTGACCTGTGCAAAAGCATGGGTCTGCTATTAGTCTATATGTGAATATAGTAATATCTCACTATTATTAGAATTTTATTATATGTTTAGTCTATTCCTAACCAACTGTTCAGAATTCCCTAAACATATTTGACTTTCTTGCCCATTTTTGGTTCTCACCATTCCTTTTGCCCAAAGTGTCCCTCTTTTTTGGTTGAAATTCAATCCATCCTCCAAGATCTCTCACCTAGATAGAGATGGTCTCTCATTGTTGCCAGGTAGTATTTTCCTTACACCTCTATCTTAGCCTTCTATTTTACTGATTTATAGATTTAGCTAATTTCTCCTACTATATCATAACCATACTTATATTTATGTTTCATAGCTAAGAGGTTAATCAACTAAGTCACCCCAAACATCACCATTATAGTTTTTAAAAAGTAGCATTTTCCAGCCTGGTTCTGTGTCTTCTCTTAAAATTTTGCCTGAAATAGACATCAAGTGAAGAGAAAAAAATAATATGGGGAATATTGGGTGGCTATGAGAAATATTCAGTTCTGAATATGGCTGCCAAAGTGTAGAGAAATGATTATTAGCACTCTGCAAAGAAATACAATGACTTTTTTTTTTTTTTTAACCACTTTCTGCCTCTAGTGGCAGCCTTTGGAAGTCAACTCAGGGGCTAATTGCTTGTACTTTTACAGTATCACAAGGCCAGGCCATGACTGTCTTATTTATTTCTATACTTTCTATGCATAGAACACAGTAGAAATTTAATACACACTTGCTGAATGAATGAATAAAGACACTGGGAAATCTCTAGCTCCTTAGGGAAGTGATAGCAATGCTTGATAATAGTACAATTTCATTAAATCCTTAGAAGCAATATAGCTAGATTAGCGCAAGATCTGTCAGGAGCACACCTTGATCCAAAAGAGAATGAAGCAGCTTAGAAACTTATTCTTAAATAAGCGTATTCTTACCAGGCAGAGAATTAATCTGTCCAGTGTAACAATGTTATACTTCCATACCATGTCATTAAGAATTTCAATGCATTTGTTGAGTTGCTGACCCCCAGCTGATGTAGAGAACTCATATACTAAGAAATCTGCAAATGTTCTCACATGGGCTACCAGGGCCCTGGCTCCAATTCTTTCTAATACTCTAGAAAACAAAGAGTAAAAAATAAGTTATATTGCTATATGGTATAACGGTTTGTCAAATGGAATGCAGATCTAGGTTTCTGGCTTACCTATAGCCAATTTGATTAATATGATCTGTTTCCAAGAGCATTTTCCAGAGAAGACAAAGGAAGAGAGGAGGAGAGCCTTGCATAGAGAAGTGGGTAATGATGTCATTTTCATTGGTCATTGACTTCCACTTCCTATATTCCTCCTCCACATTTTTTTTCAGATTAAAACGGCTTTCCTGAGGTACATTATTTTGCTTGAAGAATGCCTAAAAGGAAGATCAGAAGTTTACGTCAAGGGTTATACTAAAAAGAAGAGCACTCGCTATAGAGTCAAGAAACCAGTTCTAGGCTTGATTCTGATACTAATAAACTTTGTGTGACCTCAAGCAACTTAGCAATCAAGACCTGAATTTCTATAATGGGAAAATACACAGGCTTGAGGAGATTATCTCAAAGATTCCTTTCCTAGATTTCCTAAGCAGAAATTCCAAGCAAGCCTGAATTCAGAGCCTCCTCAATCACCTGTTGATCTTCTGTTCATCTTTGGGAAAAAAAAAAAAAAGAAAGAAAGAAAGAAAGAAATGTATGTACATTTTCGTTACATATTTTGTTATCTCTATAAGGAAAATCCATTATACTACCTCAGACCATCAGTATCAGTATCACCTGGGACCTGTAAGAAATGTAGACTTGGGCCCCATTCCAGACCTACTGAATTCTAAATTCAGCAATCTATCTGAACAAGCCCTCTAGGTAATTCTGTTAAGTTTGAGAACTACTGCTCTAGCCCTATTGGTAGTTCTAAAAAGCAGATGCTCACTACGCTTAAACTTTTCTCTGAAAAGTAGAGGACAAATGAGGTTTTCCTTTCTCCATATCATAAAAGCCAAGTTAATAGTTTTTCTGTGTGATTTAAAAAAAAATTCAGTCAAGTGTAATAATGTGTATTCTGTGAGGCTCTGTTAAGCTGTATTTCTCCCTATTTCAGTTCTAAGAGAGAGAGACATTTTTTCAGGTAATGTGTTAATTCTCACAAGATTCTAAAACTGTTAACTAATAAGATAAAATGAAAATTTTATTTTTAGGAATATATCCAGTTCTGGAGTAGGACAAAGAACAACTCAAGAGACTCTGGAATAGCAAAGATTTTTAAAAAAGGAAATATAAGCTAATTTCCTTTGGCAATCACTAAAACAAGCTCTCTAGAATAACACTAAGTGGGAAGAAATGAGTTAATGGGAAAGAATGATTGCATATATATTAAATGGAAAAAATGACTTTGTATACATTCAATATGTAATTAAGACCAAATTACCTGTAGTGGGCCTGGAAAACAGCTAAGAGTGTGTGATGCCCAATTATGAGGAGTAAAACTCATGATGGTCTGAAGTATGTCTTTACACCAAGTTCCCTGAATTGAATCAGAGCCTGTAAAAAAATCTAAACATAAACAAACAGGTGTAATCCAGATATAAATGACCCACAATTTATAAGTGATATCATAAGGAAAGTAACAATTATGTACACCCATTGAATTGCATAGCAATACGCTCACTGCTTAACTAGTTATATTCAATTTAAACTTACATTCTTAGTTTATAATTTGAATGATTAATTAGTAAATATGAGCACAATTAATGAAAAGAAGACAAAAGATATTGCAATCTTTTTTTTTTTTTTTTTTTTTTTTAAGTAGGCTCCATACCCAGTGTGGAGCCCAACATGGGACTTGAACTCATGACCCTAAGATCAAGACCTGAGCTGAGACCAAGAGTTGGACATTTAACTGACTGGCCACCCAGGTGCCCTTGCAATTTTTTTTTTTTTAAGGTTACAGAGCACTAGTGGTCTAACAGTGATACAGGCCCACCATGACTGCTCATGTAGTTCACTCTGACAATGAGGTATCACCACTTTCTTGAACCAAGGAAACAGAATTAAGAAAGTATCTTTTCTAGTGGTTGAAATAGCTACAGACTTTAACTCTTTAAATCAAGAAGATTAATTTATGGGGCGCCTGGGTGGCTCAGTGGGTTAAGCCGCTGCCTTCGGCTCAGGTCATGATCCCAGGTCCTGGGTTCGAGCCCCACATCGGGCTTTCTGCTCAGCAGGGAGCCTGCTTCCTCCTCTCTCTCTGCCTGCCTCTCTGCTTACTTGTGATTTCTCTCTCTCAAATAAATAAATAAATAAATAAATAAATCTTAAAAAAAAAAAAGATTATGTAAAATAAGATAGTTCACACAAATGTATTTGAGGTTGCTAAATTCAATAACTACTTCTTTAAAACAGCAGTTTTCAAAGTATGGTCTGCAGATTCTGTGGGTCCCCAATATATCCTTTCAAGGATTTGATGAGGTCAAAACTATTAAAGTAATAAGAAGATAGTACTAACCTTTTTACTGTGTTGATATGTGCACTGATGGAGCAAAGGGAATGGTAAGTAAAACTGCTGGCCCCCAGAACATTCAAACAGTGGCACCAGACTATACTAACAGCCACTGTAATCTTCACTACGCTGTCATGGGGGAGAGAGGCTGTAGAGGGGAAGTGCCAGTTTTATTCAATAATATAATTGAAGTAGTGAAAGGAATGTATCTTAGCCCTTAAGTACATCTAACTTTATGTTATGATAAAAATGGAAGTATGCATAAAGTGTCCTAGCTACCCTTCAAAATATGATGGGTATCTTAAGGAAAAATACTTGCAATTTTGTTTAAATATTCAGTTAAATCTCTTCTTGGCCTTTTGGCTAAGATCATGTGTGGAATATTGAGTTAAGTTAGCTCCTTTTTTTAATTGGAACTCCACTTTTATTTGAAAGAACATCTGACAGAAAACTACAGTTATTCGGATTTGGGCATTAAGCAGAAATTTTCTTGAAAATTAACAAAGGGATCTTGTTACTTCAAGGAAAACAAATGACCACATCTTTTGCCAATGATAAAATTTGACTTTTCCAGTGAAGAATCAAAATTTTGGAAAACCTATATCCACTACTATAAGCCTTATAGTTTTCCAAACCTTAATGATTTTCCTAATGAAATTTGCAGCGATATTAACAAATGTGATTTTAAGATACTGAATAGCGAACTGTGCCCACATTTATAAGATCTAAGTAACACAGTGAACCAAAGCTTTCCAAAAACTAATTCATGAAGTTATAAAATATACATGAATTTTTTTTTTTAAAGATTTTATTTATTTATTCGACAGACAGAGATTACAAGTAGGCAGAGAAGCGGGCAGAGAGAAGAAGGGAAGCATGCTCCCTGCTGAGCAGAGAGCCCAATGCAGGGCTCAATCCCAGGACTCTGGGATCATGACCCAAGCTGAAGGCAGAGGCCTTAACCCACTGAGCCACCCAGGCACCCCAAAATATACATGAATTTTAAAAATCCATTAGGTGTGCAAAAGAGACCACAGGATTATAATGTAAGAGTACACAAAGGTCACTGATAGAACTTTGGATTCTACGCTGCAACTAATGTTTGAGAAACCATCACTTGTCCAATTTTGTGTGACATCAGAGAATATTCACAATTATTGGAAAAGGCCATTAAAACACTCCTCCCCTAAAACCTCTTACCTGTGTGGGGCCATATTTTTTTTAGTTCTAAAATAACATATTACAGTAGATGATATGTAGAAGTAAGTATGAGAACCCAGCAAAGCTTCTTTTACAACAGGTATTAAAGAGTGATGCAAAAAATGTGAAATAATGGTGCCTCTTCTCATTAAAGTTTGTCTGGAGAATATATAGTTTATTTTTCACAAAAAAATATGCCATTTATGTTAATATATGTTTATTATTTTTAAGTGAGTCAAAAAACATTAAAAAAGCATCCAACTAATAATACAGTGTATATTTCCTAAATTGAATTTAAATTAAAAAAATTTTTAAAAAGCATCTATCTTAATATCTAATAAAGTAAATATTGATAGATAAAATCCATATAAATAGAAAATCTTTGGGAATTTCTTTATTTTTAAGAGTGTAAAGTGGTCCTGAGACCAAAAACCTCAAGAACCACTACCTAAAAAATGATGTAAAATGGCTGAAAACTGAAGCTCAATTCAGTTAAAATAAGAGTACACAGAAGAACCTACATTAATGACTAAACTGTTGAAAGTATTAAAACAACCATTATTTTTTCCAAACAAATGAAACAGATCCTTTTAGTATGTTATCCCCTTAATAATCAGTAGGGACACTGCATGCTCTAATTCATCTGTTTTTGTCAGTGGTAACCACTATATTCACTGTACCTGTTACGTGAGTTGCTCTGGCTAAGGTCAAGATCAAGGCTCGGTTTAGCTCCTCAGATTCTGCGGACAGCACTGTTTTGGGATCACTTAGGAAGCGTGTAAACTGTGGCTGGACCTCCGAGCTCCCTAATGCTGTTATAAGCCGAAGTGCAGTGCTCTCAACACTGAAAGGTGGGAAAACAAAAAGAAATGAAAAAGTTAAGTTACATATAAAGTTTCAGAATTATAGATTTAAATCTAATTCTAGATTGATTAAATGGAAAAACATGAAAACTACGAATTTCTATTCTTTGATTAAAAAAACACCCTCCTCCTTCGTGTGAGAATGAGCTTTGTTTAGTTTTAAAAACCTGAGGTGCCAAAAAAATAAAAAAAATAAAAAACCCAAGGTGCCAAATTTTATAGCAAAACCATCTAACACTACTCATTTGAAAAAGGTAGCTCATAGGATTACACAATTTCACCTGAATATACAGCATTTCAAAAATCACATTTTTCAATCTGAAATATATTTTCACTTAAAGCTAAATCAAAGTGACATGATAATTTAACCATAATCTGAAGTGTATTTAAGTGTATTTAAGTGTATTTAAATCCAGTATATATTTTTTAATATATAATTTAATTTTTTTTTTAAAATTTGACAGAGAGAGAGATCACAAGTAGGCAGAGAGGCAAGCAGAGAGAAAAGGGGAAGGGGAAGCAGGCTCCCCGCTGAGCAGAGAGTCCGATGTGGGGCTCGAACCCAGGACCCTGAGATCATGACCTGAGCCAAAGGCAGCGGCTTAACCCACTGAGCCACCCAGGCGCCCCTAAATCCAATATTCTAAAGGAATAAACTAGAACATTTTGTCAAAGGCCCTGGAAGTACTCATTCTCAGGCCAAAGATCACCAGGCGAGGCCTGAATTACCTTAATAACTTCCTATTTAAAAAGCTGTCCTCTATTTCTTCTGTACTGGAAATAAAATACCCTAGAAGCAGAGGAGATTTATGACACATGAATACAAATACTATAAGGGATTAAGTTCCCCATGTCCAACACAGTTTCTAAGAAATCTTAGGGAAAGACCATCATCCCAGAGCTCACCAGAGATGGAGCTGGTTCTGGTTGGTTTGTGCAACGGCAGCTAGAGTATGAAGATGGCTCAGAAGCTGCACCCTGTAATGCGGCTGGATGTGGTGCATCCGGTAGCTGAACATCTCAAGAAGTGTGTGTAAGATCCCCCAGGCATGGGACTTGAAAACAGTAGGCAAAAGTTGACCTCGAGGAACAAGACAATTTAAGGTACCAATTATAAAAGCTATGCGTTAAAAGACATTGAAGAAAAGTCATGGAGTAAAATCTGTGTCAAGATTTGATCATAAACATACACATACACACTTTCCAAATTTTCTCCATTAATTTTTCCTTAATGGTAAGGAAAAAAAATCCATATCCTAATTAGAATACCAAGTTTGCTTTTTTGTTGTTGTTGTTGGACTATGACAAATAGTACTCAAGCTCATCTGAAAAAATGAGACAACATATGAAAAAAAATTACCCTTCCTCACTTCTCAGTTGTTTTTTAAATTACTTTCATAACATTAATGTTCCCAATCTTCTGAAGCATGAGGATCATTTTTTAACATACAAATTGCATGACACCCACTCTTATTCTTTCCTCCCTCCCAAAAAAGCTGTATTCAACCCTCAATTATCTGGGAAGAAAAGTAATTATGGTTCAAATTAAAATTATACTGTATTACTAAAAAGTTGTAATTACCATGAATCAGAAAAACACTTCTATATTAGAAAGTATCTATTACTTAGAACTGCATAACAATTAACAGACACTATAAGCCATCTACTGAAATGCAGAAAACTCCTTTGCCAGTCAGATAGAGCCCCAGGGCCAAACCAGCAGAGAAGCAGCACACCGAACCACACATTCTTGCATGAGAATAGGGACCATGTCTGTCTAGCTCACTGTATCCCAAGCACTTAACAAAATAGCCCTTTTAACTTCATTTTCTTTTCTTTTCAGTGTTCTAAAACTCATTGTATATGCACCACATCTAGGGATCCATGCAATATGTGAACAATACTCCTTTCTTATCATAACTTTAAAGTACAACTCACTCTCCTGACTTTCACACTCTTATCCCTCTTTTTTGCTTGGTTTTTCTTCATAAGACTTATCATCTGACATATTCCATACTTCATTTATTTTTCTGTCTGTCTCCCTCATTAGCAGGTAATCTCTATGACGGCAATGACATCTGCACACTATTGTATCCCCAGGGCCTAAAAGAATCCCTGTTGAACTAATGAATGCGTTAATGGTTATAAACACCAGAAAAGTCCTGTCTTACTGATAAATCCTTTGATGCCCAAGGACTCTATTTCCATATACACCAATAAACGACTGTAAGTTTCCACCAGGGCTGGAGCCAAGGCCACGCTGGATTTTGCATGAGCAAGTTTTATCACTCTGGTAGCAATGCTATGGATAAGGCTGAGGAAAAACAAAAGAAAAGAAAAAAATCCATATTTTTGAAATAGATAAGCAGTTACTCATAAGGAATCTGGTATATATCTAAACTTAAATACATGAAATGCATGAGTTCCATTTTAATCATTTAAGTTGTGCAGGACACTTGATAGTGATGCACTGAGACTAATTCTGGTTTCCATGGTGCTTTCAATGTGCATCAGGATCCCTTTGCTCATGCAAAAGCAAAATTTGGGTAGGACTCATAAAAACATACTTGAATTAAAAAAAAAAAAAAGACTAAAACACACACAAACCAAAAACCCCAAAATCATTTAAACAAAAAGAGCATGTATAAATGGTTTTAGTCTGGTTTTCTTTTTCAAATATGTAACTAAAACTATTTGAGATATTAAATGACTTTTATTACAGAATTACTTAAAAAAATCACTGCTAAGATCCAAGCTCAACTCTGTCACACAGCAGGTAAAGCACATGCATAATGCTATGACAACGTTTACCATTAGAAAAAGAGTATGATTCTGCTAGAACCGATGTCCCACAAATGCATTCTCTTTTATCTACATAGTGTCTGAACTCTGAGCCAATACTTAAGAACTAAAAGACCAGAAATAAAAATCTGGATTTCTAGGGCGCCTGGGTGGCTCAGTGTGTTGAAGCCTCTGCCTTCGGCTCAGGTCATGATCTCAGGGTCCTGGGATCGAGCCCCACATCGGGCTCTCTGCTCGGCGGGGAGCCTGCTTCCTCCTCTCTCTCTGCCTGCCTCTCTGCCTACTTGTGATCTCTGACAAATAAATAAATAAAATCTTTAAAAAAAAATCTGGATTTCTAGCCCTTCTCAAAAAATTTAGAAGATCAAGCTACACTAGTCTACATTCTTACATTATAGAAATGAGCTAAATTGGCAATACCACGAGGTAAGCCCTGCACGCTTCAGTCAGCCTCAATTCCTTCTAGATACACATACTTGCATGTGTATGAATATCTGGCTTTCTTTCACTCAGCAGCATGTGGGACTCACCTACATTGTCAGCTTGGCTCCTAGGAGTACTTGAGTTCTAGAATCACAACCAACAGAGCCATTTCTGTCTTTTTAGAAAACGAAAACGTCAATTCTAAAATCATCCCTGTTTATAATCAATATAGCATAGGCATTACAATTTTCGTATCCCTGGACTCAGCAATTCTACTTCCAGCAAATTATTTAATAAAAATGTTTTATAGGTAGATGCAAAGACAGTCTTAAAGGTAGTAGAGACATCATTATAATACTAAGACCCTGCAAATAATTCATGTCCAACAATGTGGAACTGGCTAAATAACCATATATAGCCACACAAAAGACTTCTTCACAGAAATTAAAAACAGGTATTTTTAAAAAACGCTAGAAAGAGTTGACAGATCCTTATGGGGAAATGATGGTTATGAAAGAGTACTGCAGGGCGCATGAGTGGCTCATTTGATTAAGTGTCTGCCTTCTGCTCAGGTACTGATCTCAGGGTCCTGGAATCAAATCCTGTATCTGGCTTCCTGCTCAGTGGGGAGTCTGCTTCTCCCTCTCTCTCTGCCTCTCCTCCCATTGACATCACTCTCTCTCAAATAAATAAAATCTTTTAAAGAAAAAAATATCGCAGTAAGAATCCATTTTGTTAAAAGAAAAATCTCAACTCATAAATGCATATATTTATACATAGGGGAAAAAAAAGCCTCAGAACATACACCAAAATTTTTATAATGCTTGTTTCTCATGAAGAGATTATGGTAATATTTTCTTGAGGTTTATTTGTATACTTTAGAATTCCTATAATAAATATTATTTTTGTAATAAAATAAATCTAATCATTTTTTAAAAAGTATACCTGACCATAAAACACACACACAATCATGAAATAAAACCTATACTACACTGGTATCAATTCCCTGATACAGGACCAAATAAAAAGAATATACCTCATTTTGGCATGAACTGTCAGTGAATCCAGGAGGTTCATGGGTAGGGGAGTAATAGATGCTGAAGCCAAGCAGCTTGTTCCAGGAAGAGGTACTCTCATAATTCCATTTCCATAAATAGTTTCTACCAGAGCTCCCATGGGTAATGTAAAACATTCTGAATTTGTAGAGTATGCATTACACAGCAAGGCAATCTTATAGTCATTCATTTGTAAACTTTTATTTCTAAGACTCTGCTGTAGGAACCTAAAATTTCAAGTACCATTAAACAGTAAAAAATGCAAATAATTTCCAGAAAGTTAAGTCTGTGCTTTAAAAAGCATTTAATTTCATGAAATAATTTACTAATACTATCTTTATTCCTACAGGTATTATAGTTTCTGCCCCAAATGCAGAGTGGAAACACAGAAAAGTTTGAGTAGCATTTCAAAAAGAACTTAAGTAATCACAAGTTATCAATTAATGGATATTTGCTAAGTATTACTACATACATGGAAGATTCAGATAATGAAGAAATAACTCAAAAGTTCATGTACTTGATTTCTATTTATTATCTATTTGGTTATCTATATTATCTATCTATCTATATATTATCTATCTATATATTATCTATCTATATATCTATCTATATTATCTATTTGGTTAAGCACAACAATGTGGCATCATTAAAGATGTCACTGTGAAAAGATATTAAGCAATATCTCATAAAGGGAAAGCCAAATGAAGTCTGCATACCCTACAGTTTCCTATGAAGAGATTTGGCAGTCCCTGTCAGAAGTTCTAGGTGGGAAGTTCAGGTGTTCCTAACACCGGTGACTGTCTAAAACCAAGTCTATCTAACAAGGGAATCTTCTCTGGGTAATCACAACTCTGGAAATGGTGTAAGGGAGCACACCAGCCAGAGCAGCTCAAATAATCCCGGCTGCCCAGGGAGTGAAGACATCTGTCAGATCATTCTCAGATCCTGAGTACTTAAGAAATTTTGAAACACTTTCACATGCTTTTGGAAAATAAGAACTTTAATTAAGGTAAAACATGTAAAAGCAAAAATTAGACCTGGAAATTAAATATATATATATATGTCTGCATACATATAAAAATTTTCGAGTTGTTTTCTGATATAGGTATTGGTCAATTTTTCTTGGTAGGCCATTGCCCATTAAATATTCACCTTTATCCCCAGTCTGTGTGGGGAGATTTCCATACTTGATACAAATACTGAGACCAAGATTAGCCTACAATATACTACTTATTAATTAAAAAAATTAACTGTTAAGCCACAAATTACTTACTCATGGTGAAGCTTTAGGGAATGAGGTATTGGAATCTGTAGCTTAGAGTTGTCATTTTGGGCTTTTCTATTGAGATGAATCCAAATGCAAGTCATTGCAAAGGCATGAGTTGACTGGGGTTTGTTAATATCAGGAACTGGGATATACTGGAAAATAACAATAGGCATATGATAGGAAAGAGAAGAATTACCTAATTATATGTATTCTAATAATCCATTATCGATATACCTCTTTTTAAAATATCCTTTATTAATTTAACTTCAATTGTTCTTTGACTATTCAATACTACAAATCAAAAGATCTAACAGCTATAAAATAATGAAAATGTAATTACAGGATTGTTTTTTCTTGCCAAGAAGTTAACAGAAATTCAAAGATGCTTAGCTGAATTTTCCTATTGTCATGAGGCATTCACAATCATTTAAAAATTATATTCTTTAAAAAACAAATACATCATAAAATTTTACTGAATGTGATGAATATACTGAAAACACAGAATTTCTAAAAGTCGCATATATGCTTTTCAGGAACATCTAACAATTAAGAAATACACAATCTAAATAAGTACGATAATATACACTATCACACATATACATATATTGTATACTGATGGGGGAAAGGACATGGATGTCTGCAATTTGCTTTAAAATTGTCTAGTGTTGGGGCGCCTGGGTGGCTCAATGGGTTAAGCCTCTGCCTCTGGCTCAGGTAATGATCTCAGGGTCCTGGGATCGAGCCCCACATTGGGCTCTCTGCTCAGCGGGGAGCCTGCTTCCCCCGCTCTCTCTCTGTCTGCCTCTCTGCCTACTTGTGATCTCTGTCTGTTGAATAAATAAATTAAATCGTAAAAAAAAAATTGTCTAGTGTTAACAAAAATGATGAGTGGAAAGATGAAGCAAGGATACTTCTTAAAACTACAATGCGATATCCCTTCACATCTATCAGAATAGCTAAACTCAAAACACAAGAAACAAGTGTCAGCAAGGATACAGAGAAAGAGGAACACTCTTGCACTACTGGTGGGAATGCAATCTGACGCAGCCATTACGGAAAACAGAATGGACGTTCTTCAGAAAGTTAAAAATAGAACTACCCTACAATACAGTAATTGAATGCACTACTGGGTATTAAAATACAAAAACACAAATTGAAAAGAATACATGCACCCTATGTTTATTGCAGCATTATCTACAACAGCTAAATTATGGAAACAGCTCAAGTGTCCACTGAGAGAGGGAATGAAGAAGATACGGTATGTATGTATGTGCGTGTGTGTGTGTGTGTGTGTGTATACATAAAATGGAAAATTATTCAGTCATAAAAACTAATGAAATCTTGCCATTTAAAACAACATGGATAGAGCTAGAGAGTATAATGCTAAGCGAAATAAGTCAGTTAGAGAAGGACAAATACCATAGGATTTCACTCCTATGTGGAATTTAAGAAACAAAACAACTGAGCAAAGAAATAAAAAAGAGAGAGAGAAACAAACCAAGAAATACTCTTAACTATAGAGAATAAACATGGTTACCAGAGAGGAGGTAGATAGGGGGATGGGTGAACTAGATAATGGGGATTAAAGAGTACACTTATCATCATGAGCACAAAGTAATGTATAGAATTGTTGAATCATTCTCTTACACACCTGAAACTAATAAAAAACTTAAAAAATATTTCTTGGTAATGAGTACATAGCAGTTTTTCTATTTTTCTATTCACTCTCTTAGTGCATTTAAAAATTTCCATAACAAAATGTATTTTAAAAACTGGCAATCATCAAAATATACCATAGATTACTCAAATACTCATATAATAAAATAGGTGGAACATACTCAATTGGCAAACAAACAAAAAAGATATTAATACTGATGTCAGTTGATCTCTCAGTAATATATACAGATTAAAACAGCTTAATGCTCAAAACTGTAAACCTATTTAGAATGTAGAGAAAGAGCTTGCTATACAAGATATTCAACTGTAATTTAAAATAAACTTCAGAAATAATCTAGTTCAATTTCTTCACTTTACATATGAGTAAACTAATGTTAAGAGGGATTGATGTCCACCCCAATTATGGTTAGTCACAGAATTGGGAAAGAACTCAGGTTTTCAGCTTCCAAATCCAGTGATCTTTTCACGAAATCACACTACATATAAATTAGACATAAACCAATCATCATACTGTTAACTATTTTATAAAACTTACTTCTTTTTCTGGGTATAGAAGGTCAAAGAGCTTCATGACAGGGAGAAAATCAGCTAGCGCATTTTTCTGAATACTTCCAGAAATGAATTGCAGGAGAACCCACATTAGATGATCTCTGCCTTTAATCAGTCCTCGCCCTGCTAACTGTAAAAGATGTTTAAATACACATCTACACAGCTGGTTAAAGAGATGGATGTAGTAAAACTTAAAGAAAAACAAAACAAAACAAAAAACCAGGAGAAACCCTGGTGTCCAAAAGTTAGCATCTAGCTTTGGCATTCATAAAGTATTTAGTCTCAACTCAAGACACACCAAGCAAAGCCTTTTAAATTATTTTTATATTCTATATATGTTTCCTCCCTGACTCCCAAAACAGCTGTGCATACCAAAAGTTAAATGTTTTAGAAATAGGATTAGGACTAGGTTGACCATGTATCCAAGAGAATCAAGTTTAATATGAGATAATTACTTAAAATAGCTCATCAAACACAAGCAATACCTCATGATACCAAAAGGATTTTTTTTTTTTTTTTTTTAATTTAAAATCTTCGGGGCGCCTGGGTGGCTCAGTGGGTTAAGCCTCTGCCTTCGGCTCAGGTCATGATCTCAAGGTCCTGGGATCGAGCCACACATCGGGCTCTCTGCTCAGCGGGGAGCCTGCTTCCCCGCCCCCCCTGCCTGCCTCTCTGCCTACTTGTGATCTCTCTCTCTCTCTGTCAAATAAATAAATAAAATCTTTAAAAAAATTTTAAAATCTTCAAGAAGTTGTTATCAAAACCGATTCCTGGTTTCCGGCAGATTGTAACAGAAATAAAACATCATGGGAGTGGCAGTGGGGGTAACTAACTGGTGGCTTGAATGATTTTAACAATGCTTACAAGAAAGTTTCCCCCAAATAATCCATGCTGTAGAGATGTTGCAGGTATAACAACATTTATTTCCATTTACCGTGTCTAAAATCTTACAATAAAACCAACTTTTCCACAAATACATTCTTCTACTTGTAGTCTTTATTTTGGATTCATTGTCCCACTTTTTCATTCACTGCAGAGTAGAAACAACCGAATGATCCTAGACTCCTGTACTCCCTCTGTTACCTATCCATGGCCAAGTCCTATTCTCAGCATACCTATATCAGCATATCTGGTCTTGGACTCCTCCTCTCTGTTCTGGTTTGGGCCATCAGCATCTCCCACTCATATCACTGCAAAGGCTCCCTTAACAATTTCCTTGTCTCTGATTTTGTCCCCCTCCATCTCTTTATGTCACCTTCTACCTACATGTGGCAATTAGCAGTAATTCTTCCCACTTGTGTATGATGATGTCATTCCCCTCCTCATTTGCCTTCCAAAGAGGATCTAAACATCTTTAGAACAAATATGTGGCCATATAAAGTTTTCCATGTCTGGTCTTGTCTTCTCGCCTTCCTGATCTCACCAACATTTTCCTGTTTATATTTTTCTTTCTAGTTCTCACACACATTAATCTTTTTCCAAATGGTCATCTTATTGCAATGGAAACACTTTCTTATCTTTTCCTCTTGGCAAATTTATACTTGTCCTTAAGTGCTAGCTTTAAGATCTCTGATAAAGTCATACCTGACGTCTTGAATAGGGACTATTCTTCATACCTACTGCAGGAAAATATGCTTCCATTATGTGAACTATTAATTTATAATCAAATTGTTTACTCTTATATTTTCCCAATAGTAAGCTGCTCCTTGAGGGTAGCATGGAGCCTTTTCATTTTGTATTCCCTGATCTTTGCACTATGAATATGTGGAATAAATGACTGAAACCAATATTTATAGTGACAAGAAAGTGAAAAGTTTAGAAACCACAAAAGCACTGCACAAAATGGAAATTAGGGCTCAGAACTTCTGTTGTTGCTGAAATCACCAGGCAATGTCCATTATCAGTCTAAATCATACTCATCAACAGGTAAAGTGACTCTGATGAAAGATTTAGCACTTACCTTCTGATGAAGAGAAAGGACCATATGTGGAAAACTTGCAAATTGGAAAAGCACAAAGAAAATGAGCTGACTTGAGAGATGCTGCCACAGGAGTTGGCTTGTGCCGCCATCATCAAACTTCTCCTCGGTCTCGGACCGCTCCATGGCATAAACCACCAGATCCACCAACTGGTCCTCCAGCACAGGGCAGCGCTGCTTGTGCTGTAGGGCAGAGATTAGATACAGTATTCCAAAAGCCTCCCGGTTAGTTTTAGAAGTTACTGGTTAATGGACATTAATTGTAACAAGAGGCTGAGAAGCATGGAATGAAGTTGAACTTAAGTTGAGTTAAGGTTAGATTTAGTCTATTAAAGCTGCATCATGTTACATTATCATAGAGGATGAGTTCCATAAAAATAATTACTTTCCGGATCTCATAGAAAACAGACTCCTTATTAACTTTTGACTTTCACTCACACGTCATTGTTTCAATTTGACAAGGGGCACCACACAATAGAACATCTTGTTATTTATCCTTTGAAAAAAGATAATTTAAAAAGCATATGAAATGACGATAGCAGTATTAATTTTGCATTCTAACTCAAAATATAAAAAAACCCGAATCTCCAGAATCAAATATTGTGATGAGAGCAAACAAAGCAGAGAGAATCTACGTATTTTAAAGCAACTACCACAAGTTTATACTAACTTTACATATAGCGATGTATCTAAATAGCTACAATTACTCAGTATCTGTTTTTCAATGTGTGTTACTGATCCTGATACTGAAATGGAAACTTCCTCTACAAAAAAACTGATCTCAAAGTTAATCTCTGCTCTTCCTTCTTAGAAGCCAAACATAATGCAGCTTTAATTTTAAATTAGACTATTTTAAAATCTAAAACAAGAAAAAGAATTGAATTTAAACACTAAAAATGAAAATGCAACTTCCCTTTCTAGAGGCAAAAAGATTTATGCTTTTAAAAGTGATTTAAAAAAATATACTTTTACCAAAAGAAATATGTTAAGCCATATTTTAAGCCATTTTCATATTTTTTTTATAAAATATGTTATATGACTTAATGGCCAGGCAGTTTGAAGCCTTTCTAGTGAATGCAATTACTAATACAGATGCTTTCCCTCTAAACTTTAGACATGATTATTAGTCTTTTGCCATGAAAAAGGGATATGATTTCTTCAAATTTAGGGGAAAAATGCAAAATGGGGACGGATTTGGGAAAAAAAAAAAAAACATAATGAGTAGCATCCCCTCTTTTGCATGCTCTTTGCCAGCTCCAAACTTGTAAAGCTCCAATATAGCTGCACTTTCTTAAAGCATGCAAATAAAACAAACATCTATCCAAAACAGTAAGCATCAATGGTTGTTTCATAGTTTTTCCAAAAACACAATGCCATGATCACAGTTCAACCACATTACAGGTTTACAAATAGCAATATTAACACCACCAGTTGAGACTACAGTACTTTCCCTCCAAATGTAATTATCATTATGAAGCAGAGCAAAGTGCAACAGACAACACTACAAACTATTTCTTAAATCAGCATGCAAAACTACTGTGTACAGGGCTTGAAATTCACTAGTTCTGCCAACCACCAACAACCTAAGAAATGTGTCAGACAACACAAATTTAGAGTGAAATCATTCAAAGTATACAAGAGTCAGAAAAATTTGTGAAAAGAAGTAAAGCCAGGATTTCCAGTAGGAATTTTTCATTAGTGATGGGAATTTGCCTCTATTTTGGAAACTAACCAATTTGTCATCTATTTCTCCATCCACAATGGTCTTCCGTTAGTCTACTTCAGGAAAAAAGAACAAACTAAATAAAATTGGTTTTTAGCACCTGAGTCATTTTGGAATTTTCCTTTTTAGTATTAGTTATTTATTTTAAAAAACTAAATGTTTACCTACATATCTTTAACCGTGTTGTAATAGTCATACAGTTAATGATTTAAAGAGGAAAACCAAAAATATTACGATTTTGACAAGGTAAGAACTGGGAAATTTACAGTTAAAGCTGATGATCTTTCAATACATACCACGACTTAAATTACCTCTAAATTTTCTGTTAAGAATTACATGAGTCCGGAATCTCTATGGCATCCAATGCCCTGGTGTCTGAGTGTGGCAGAGCATCTATCAGGATTAACTCTATGTTTCTCAGCTGTTTTGGTTAAAGCTAAGGATATTTCTCAAACTGAGTTTTGGGATAGCTTAGTTCCTTTGTTTATTCGCCAATTTTATTAGTACCAAAAATAAAAATAAAAAAAAGAAAAAACCCTGCTGAAATATAAAATGATCTGTGTTAACTACTTGAGGATAAGTTTAGCTTTAGTTTACTTCACTAATAAATAAGTACATTAAAATTAATATTCTCCACCATGTAGATTATTTTACAAAGTGGAACAAATGAAAATCTGTAAAGCAGTTTAATAATCTAATGAAGATTAAGTATCAATCACTAGGCTATGGTAATTTGGTAGGCCACTGGATGCTTTGTCTATGGCTATTTACCATGTGCTTTCTGAAGCTTTTGTAAATTTAAGTCTTCAAGGTGACAGGCATGTAAGAAACTAGCTAGTTTACATCATATCTATATGCAAATTTAGTTAAAACCTGTTTAAACAATAAGAATCCAAGTTCAATATTTTAACAATTTAATTTCTGCATAATAGCTCCAACTGCATTGGAAACTTATTTTTTAGCTTTGGTAAAAGCTGAAAATGAGGCACAAGGCATTAACTGAGACTAGCATTAACCTCTACTCATGACCCTGATTCTTTCCCACCACTATTCCAAACAACAAATGGTAATGCTTTTCAGTCTAAATAACCATATCCCATATTAAGTGGCCCTGACAATTTTGATTTAATAGTTCTGGTACTGCTTTTGTGGTAAAACTTTAACATATTGTAGTTAGGTGGGCTTAAGTTAATTTCAAATCATTATTTCAGTGCTAGAAATCAATTTTAGAGCAACACCTATTCAGGACAAGTTGGGAAGAGAAATCCCTTTGTATGCCATTTATCATATTCTCTGCCAATTAGAATTGGAACCCTATGCCAGTTAATACCACTTTCAATGGTGCCTTTCAAAAATAACTGAGTGATTAGTCTAGTACTTTACTGTCTCAGGGTAGCCAGAGTTTACACACCACCACAGAAGAGCTTGAGGAGCATATCTGTTTTGTAATGTTCTTATTTGGCAGAAAGAACACAAAGTTGTGTAAAGACACAAAACAGGATTCTTCCACTGTGAACACTCCACCTTGATGGTCACAGAACTGGGCTATTTATGACTGTATGAATGTGACCGACTTTAGGTTAAAATATAGCCCAATTCCTACTGGAAAATGCAATATGGACAGCTCTTAAAAGGTTTCAAGCTTTAAGTAAATTATTGCATTGCTAGAGAAAGGACAAGAAAGTATAGTGCAGGATATAGTTCTGTAATGATAAAAGATGTGATAAGATAACTTGTTTATTTTTAATCATATATTTATACTTTGTATTCTCATTTTCTACTCTACTTTCTAGGTGGTAAAAATAATATATCAAGTCAATTCAGCATATATCTTTCATCTACAAGTCCATTCACTACAGAGTTTTCTACCAAAACAATTACTGATGAATTGTGAGCTTTTGACAATGTTTACAGTGGGACCAATACTTATAATGTTCTGTCAGCATTTCCATTATAAACTTTATTTTTTATGGATTTATGTCTTAGTCATAAACTTTTTTTAGGTTGAAACTTGTTACTAAAATAATCAAATCAGAAATACTCTTCTATGAATTGTTTTGTCAATTTCTACTTTAAGAAGAGCTGCATCCCAAGTGAAAAAAGCTAATGATAACTAAGGATATCTGGGGGAAGGTACTCGCAGCTTGAATGACCACGGGTACATTTATCCACCAAACTGTAAGAAAAATTGAGTCAAGTATGACTTAAAGTTCATTGCAAAAATTAGTTTTAAGACATAGCATGAAGCATTCTTTCAAAGTTGACTAAATACTTACCTCTAACTCAAGTGAAAGTTGATCAGAATTAATGACTTGGTATTTAAGATGTTAAATTGACAGGTTATATGAAGTAACTGTCAGATACTGTAGTGTGAAGCAGTTTCAGTTTCACATGTACATAGGCTTGTCGAAACAAGGAAACTTGGTAAATTTGTCAGAAGAAAAAACTTAAAATAATAAAAGAGATACTGCTACTAGGGTGAGGTTTGGCATGCAAAGTTTCAACACTGAGCAAGTTTTATGGCCAAGCTATATGTCCTTAAAAATAGGGCTTTATAAATGGAAGCACTGGCACAACCTTCACTATAGTATTGCAAACAGTAACGCTATTTTATATAACCTAGACAAGAACGTCTTTTTAAAATCAAAAAGCTGGTCTATTTTAATATGTTGGGCTCAAAAATTTTTAACAAAAATAATTGGAACCACTATTTTGTTTAAAATCTCAAAGGTGAAAAGTCCTGGAACAGACTTGGGACCGTATAAGAGTTTGGTTTATAAAGTTTGGCCACAGTGTTTTTCTCCCACTACAGGTGAGCTTCAATTGCAAGGAGCCCACTCTAGGAGGAGGACACTTCTGGCAAAGACTGACAAAGAAGGGTGTTTGTCAAGCAGGTGTGGGGTCACCTAAGAGTGTGACATTTCTTAGTCAATCCCCATGTTTCCAAAAAAACCTTCCCTGTATAAAGTTTACCACTCCAACTTTTAAAATAACATATCTCTATTAAAGTTTTTCCTCTTTGTTTTGTTTTTAATTTGTTTTTGTTTTAAGGCAAAGCAACGTAAGTACTTTTATAGATGTTATTTATTTATGTTTTAATAATCTGGAAAGATAAAGGCCACCATCCATCTTTCCATCTCTGAAAATTCCACAAGGCGAGCTTTGGCCCTAAAGTATTTAAAAAAAAAAAAAAAAAAAGTAAAATGGAGTGGGAAGGAAAAACAACCCATCAAAAAGTGACAGGCATTATTGTGTGCCAGGTGTTGTCTCTTTGTTAAAAAAAAAAAAAGAAAAAAGAAAAAAGAAAAAAGAAAAAAAAAGAATATAAAAAAACAAACACCAAAAACCAAAACCAAAAACAATCCACCAAAAACAACTCTCATATCCCAAGAAGAAATTCATTTTAGTGGCCTTGGTCTCAGCATGGTCCTGCCAATTTCAAGCCCCGACCATACATGTATTTTCTAAATGGAATCAGTGGCTACAAAGCGGCCAGCGTATCGTTAGTCACAATACAACAGTAAGGTTGTGAACATACCTGAGCAATGTTCAAGGTCTAGAGCATTGGAGGATGGGCAGGACAAGACAGGACAGAACAAAAATAAAGGAAGAAAAAAAGAAAAGACAAAACAGTGACTATGAGGCCAGCCTCAAGGAACCCAGAGTCAGCACAAACCCTCCCACATGTTAAACCACCAAAAATAAACATATACCAAAAAGGGGGGAAAAAATCAGCAGTCAGGCCACGCTGAAGATACCAAGGGTTATAAAAATAGGCACCCAAACAACAACAACAGAAAAAATCAAAAAATTATGGTTAAGTCATGTGTAGGTTTCTCTGGCAAAAGGTATACTTGAAACTGGCCTTATAGAAAAAAAAGCAATGCAAAATAAACCAACTTTTAAAATATCTTCTTTTTAATTTAAACATTTTTAAAGCAATATATAAATGATAGGAACAATACATTGTTTAAAAAACCATATATTAAAAAAAAATCACCAAATAGTTCTTAACTGTTTTGCTCAGTTAGCTCTAGCAAAGAAAAGAGAAAAGAATAGTGCAGATTCTATGCAGAATTTACTTGGTTTCCAGCATAGTACAGTACCTGCTTATTTAAACCTAGCATATTGCAGACCATATCCCTGGAATAAGGCTGCTCCAATACATATCTCAACAAAGCAGTCTGTGGTTCAAACAGATCCTTTAAAGAAAATAAAAAAAATTATTGCTTCAAGATCAAAGTAAATGTTAATTCAAATAATTTGAAATTGGGATAAAAAAAATCTGCTAAAGGCACCTGTTACCTTCACACAGTAGGCAGTATCTAGTGGAAAAAAATCATAGGATTTTAGTGCTTACAGTTAATCTGATCCCACCCCTCAATTGATAGGAGATATAACTGAGGTGAAGGGACTTGTCCAAGTTCATATAGAGGTTCCATTTAGAAAGACTTTAGTTACTGTCACAGACGAGTCTTAAGCATCACTGTAAGGAAAGGATTTTCTGCTCAGAAATATAACCAAAGAGGAATGGAGGTAGTTTCCAATCATTTTCATACAAGTGTAAAAAAACAAACACTACTTCCAAATTTGGAGAGGACAACTGACTTACAGTACAGGGGTTAATTAAGAGTGTTGATCCTGGAATCAGACTGTTTGAGTTCAAGTCCCGATTCTACCATTTTGTAAACATAGGGCCTTAGTCAAGTTACTACCCTGCTCAGTGTCTCTGTTTCATCATCTGTATAGTGGAGATACTAAGATGATAGTTGAGAATAAGGGCTACTGAAAAAAGTTCTTACAACAGTAGCTGGTATACAGTAAGTGCATAATGAATTGATCTGTTTTCAATATTATTCCTATCATGATAATTGCAAATTCCATTTAGTTTACCACTTTTTTATATGCCCAAGTTTTGCCAACTAATATGCCAAGAGTCCAGGATTGTGACCTTAGTTTTGCTATTTCCCTCACTTCTGGACTAGTTTCCTAATCACTCTGTACATCATTTTTGACACAAAACACTTACATGAAAAATCTCTAGTCCTCCTCATACCCTGCTCTGTAACCATTTCAACTCCCAAGATACTATAATGAATATATCAAACTTCATTGTGGCTTTATTTCATGCTTCATTCTATCAATACTTGTAGATTTTTTTCTCTTGAGAATATTCTACTCCACTTTTGTGTTCTCTAACCTCCCTTCAAAAAATCTAACACGGGTAGGGGCACCTGGCTGGATCAGTCAGAAGAGCATGTGACTCCTGATCTTGAGGTCTTGAGTTCAAGCCCCAAGCTGGGCACAGAGACTACTGAAATTTTTTAAAAACTTAAAAAAATTTTTTAAAAATCTAACAAAGGAGAGACACACTCTTCAAATTTTAAGAAAAGTGCAAATTCATTTTTGGTCCTCACTTTGCAAAGGAAAAATAAAAAGGTTTCCATTATAAAGATTCAGTTTTCTTAATCTAAGTGCTTTGTCGGGACAAACTGGAGCATAAACAGCCAATATTACAAACCACAGGGTATACGTGGACATGAGAGTCACATGATAAACCATAAACTATTTTTCATTAAATATATACTTCTTCATTCTGTGAAGAGACAATTTAGCACAACACATCATATAATTCAGGATGAAGACTGTTAGATGGACCAAAGTTCCATTATATTTATCAACATACCTTATCATATGGCAAAAGGCCCTTCAAAGGAAAACGAAGAGTTGCAGGATCCAATTTCCATGAATTACAAATGGCTCCCGAGTTATTTACAACTGGCAGAAGGCTGCAGCGGCCTGTATGTATTACAGAAAATGTTTTAAAGTAAATGTAAACACAAATGCCTAGTCCTTCATTCACTCTATGAATATTTAATAAATACCTATTCTGAATCAGGTACTGGTTTTAAAAAGGTTGTAATTAGATATAAATTTGGGGAATTTTCTTTGATTATTTTAAGTCCAGATGGTTAGAGACCAATTTACAGGCCTTCAAAACTCAAAAATGTTGGCATTTGTCCAAGCATATAGGATAAAGATGAGCAAAGTATAATCCATGGGCCAGATGCAGTTTGCCACCTATTTCTGTAAAGTCTTATTGGGACACTGATGCTTTCCCACTCTAATGGCAGAGCTGAATAGTTGCAACAGATGGTATAGCTCACAAAGCCTAAAATATTTGCTAGATCACCATTTATAAAAAAAAGTTTGCAGATCTCTAGTCTAGGGTCAACATAATTGACTTTATGCATGATGTTGCTAGAGGCTTAGATGTAGCATATGACCATCAACTCATACACCCAACTGCCTAATGAATACTGTCACTTGGCTGTCTCCCAGGGACTTCAAGCTTAACAGATCTTAAAACTGAACTCATCATCCTTCTCAAACCTGCATCGCTTCCAAAATTCATTAAATGATATCAATATCCACTCAGTTCAGTCACAAAAGCCAGAAGTCTGAAAATTATTTGTCTAGAGTCAGCTTGTTTTATTTTTGCATTTCCAATCTAAAATAGCACCCAACTCACAAGAAGTGTTCAAAATTTGGTCACTGACTAAATAATGGTCTATATACCCACACAGTAGTGGGCACTGCATAAATTGCCAAATCACATGCTTGTTTTTAAAAGCAAATTCTGAGAATGAAACAAAACATGGAAAAACGAAAAAGAAAATAAATGAAGTACAGAGCAAAAGTGTGAATTGGAATGAGCTTAAACAGCCTGATAGTCTTGTGTACTATGGCCACAGAGGAATGGTCAGTTGAGACTTCTAGTTGCCTGGATATTCCATGGTACTTTACTAGCTCTATTAAAAGTTCCCTCTAATCACCAGGAAATGTATCTTCTAGAATGATTCTATCTGAAGCTCAGACTCAGGCAAGATAGTTGCTTTTCCCCTCCCTATACTATGCAAACAAAGTACCTGAAAACAAGTAAATGGCTATTATTTAAGCTTCTACAAATTACCAAAATGACAAACCACCAAAATATGTGTAAGATACCATCTGCCAATGCTGAATAGTTCAGGTCCTATTTTGTATATCTTAAATTATAATCCTACCACAAATAGAGTTTATCCTTGCTGTGGGCCTGAAGGTATCCACAAAGTCTGATACCAGGTTTCCAAGTAACTAAAAATAAAACAAAAAACATGTAAATATAAAAATAAAATCAAGACTGTTTTTAATATAACCATCATTTATGTAAAATGAGACAGCATGTAAAATCTAATATAATACCTGGCATGTAAAAATTAATCAAAAGTCAGTCCTCTTTTACTTTCTTTCAAACAATTCCTTCCCAGTTCATCTGTTCCTAAATTAAGCCAAATAATACCACCACATCCTGTGATATTTCCTGAAGCTGGCATATTTTCATACATGATACAGAAACTATCGTGGGGTTCTTGGGTGGCTCCACTGGTTAAGCATCCAACTCTTGATTTTGACTCAGGTCATTATCTCAGTGCTGTGAGATCAAGCCCTCGGTCAGGCTCTATGCTCAATAGGAAGTCTGCTTGAGATTTCTCTCCCCCATTCCCTCTGTCCCCCCCACCCCAGGCACATTATAAGAAATAGATCTTACAAAAAAGAAAAAAACAAAAAGACAATAAACTGTTTCAACAGGATAGCAGAGAAATAAAAGGAACACATTATAATGATAAAAAAGTACATTTTATCTCAGGATAAAAGTGACCATTTTAAAGATAGGCACGCAAAAATAAGATTAATATAGCTATTTTTTATTAGAACTTCTACCAAAAAACTTGGAAAATATCGTATTTACCCAGTGTGGAAGTTTTCCCTCAGGATATAGTTTCCTAATCTCTGTGACCGCAAAGTAGGCTGGCAATAAACAGGCATTTCTTTCTAAGATGTATGCTATAACCTAAGAAAAATAAAAGAGCAATGTTATTCTTCCTGGTTAGTTCCACATATAAGCTCTTTAAACGCAACAGTGACAACAACAAAGATATTAAAAGCAAAGATATTATTTCATGGATTTACTGGGCTTAATTTGTAGCATAAAGAGTCCATTTATATGTGAAAACTCTCTAAAAATGGAGATTAATAAACAATGAAATGGACGTTACTAAGTAACATTGCTTTAAATGTTGATAGATTCTAACAGAAAAGCAACAGACCAAAGTAGTAATTCTTGCAATATCCGTTATAAAACACAAAGATCTTTTAAGCAGTCTATAGGCTAAAGCTTTATAGCAGCTAAAAATATTTGAATGTCTATATTGTTATTTTCTTAATTAAAAACCATGACTTAATCAAAAGTTAAAAATTTTTTTCTGAAATATAATATAAGCAAAACAGCATCTTTAAAACTACAAGTGATTTTTGTAGAAGTTCCCAAATGGAATAGTCCACAAACTACCACAGTCCACAAACAGTCCACAAACTACATTTTAAAGGCACAAAACTATATAAAACTAGACTCTTTTGAGGTTATGATCAATGAATTGCAGACATATCTAAATTACCTCTCTTGCTGCTAGAAGCTGCTGTACAACGGCTGAGCTCACTGTATTGGGAATTGTCAAGATTTTCTCCAAAATCACTTTTAAGAGATCCCGAACCCCCTGTAACAAGAAAAAAACCCACAGGTTAAAACTAAGTAGTGCCCCCTGTCCTAGTTAAAACACCTAAAGGTTTCAACACTTATATGCTCAGGAAAAAAGTTACCTCCCAGATCACATTTTCAATCAAAGCTAACACTCAAGTCCCTAACATTAGCCCAAAAGACGAGTCATGTTCCAAAATAGAATTCTAAAGAATGTCTAACAATATGAATGAACAAAGAAAGTCCCTTACAAATAAAAATTAATCTTGCCACACTCTGCTTTCTGGACCCTCACATCACAAGAGTTTCCATTGTTACAATGGTCCAAAACGCTTAAATTGGGCTGAGAGGCAGAAATAATCTGAACAGAATTTGAAAATATCAGACATGGGCCTTAATGTTAAACTTTCTGGCAGGTGATTCCTTCTGCTCACTCCCTTTGTCATATTCTAACTTCATTCCCCCTTCTCATTCATCACATACCTAATCATTCAAACTTATCCAATAAAGCTATTCTGTTAAATGGTCATCTCTGCTGATCTATTATCAGTTACATTACTTCAGAGAAGAATCTGATACATGGAGAAGAAATTTCATTCAACATGCATTTATTGAGTATAAACTGTATGATCAATCTTATAAAAAAGATAGACATGACAGAAATTAGAAACAATTATAAAGCACCATACAAATAAGAAGGTAAAAACTTCATGTTAACTTGCTAAGGAAACTAGGTGGGGGAAGAAACAAAACAAAACAAAACAAACAACTTCTTAGATTAAATTTTGTATTAAATCATGATTCAAATCAGTAATTACCATTTAGTAATTACCATTCTCTAGTCATTTAGACTAGAGAAAATACAGACATAAAGCACTGGGTCAGGCATTGGCAATTATTTCAAAAAGGACAGCAACAAAAGTGATTTGAAAGAAGGAGAATGGTTGTGCAGCAAGGACGATCCTGAGTTGTATTAAGATACACAGAGAGTATATGCTATGCTGTTAGTTTGGCTCAAGAGAAGTGCTGAAGGACATGTCTTCAAAGGAGGTCAAAGCAGAAGTGAAGCAGGACTTTCTCCCTTTATCAGTTGGTGCCCACAACACTTCACAGTTCCACACACCCCTGCTCTGTGCTCTTTCATTTGCAACAGGCCACCACATTCTCAATCTGTGGGATGAAGGGGCCCAGAGTTTGCCTGGTGACTTCTCTACTCATCATAAAAATATATTAGCCATCTGCATTTTAAAGACTATTGGGAGGAAAGCAGATAAGCTGTGGGAAACACTGAGCAATTTTAAATCCCTTTAGGAAATACAGCAAAATAATTTAGGAAATACAACAAATTTAGGAAATTTGTTTAGGAAATTTGTTTCCTAAATTAATTTAGGAAATACAACAAAAACTAGGTTTTGTAAACACTTCCATTTCATTTCTCTCATCAGAAATTAAGATACTCTGCATAAGATAAGATACTACTACATAAGAAATTAAGATACACACTGAAAAATTATTCATGTCTGAAAGTGATTACTTTTTATAATAAGGAAAAAATACCTTATAATCCACTCCCCCAATTATTTTCCGAACCAGTTTAAATGTTAAGGCCCAAAGTTGTGTTCTTTCCCATTCAAGTGTGTCGGAGTTTATCAGGGATTCACAAACCATCCTAGAAAATAAGAATATCCATTCCAGTTACAAGACATAATTTTGCCAAGTTCTCCAATAGCTGAGGTCTGTATACTCTGGATATTATATCTGTCATAATGTTCTTCAGAAAGGTATATAACTATTCAATAATACTTTTAAAAAATTACATACATAGTATATTATGTTTTTTATTAGTGTGAAAGATAGAACACAAAACATAACTAAATAATATTGTGTTATATTTTTACTAGAAAGAAATTTACCAAATGCTATTGATTAAATGTTTACCATCTATCAGTTTGTGGTAGATTATATTTTTCCAGGATGGCTGCAACAAGATTTTCAATCCCACATGTTCTTCTGAAGGGTGGTAATGATACTCCTCCCATGAAGAAGTGGGAGAAGTATCTACGTTCTCTTCCCTTAAACATGGGCAGGCCTAAGATAATGGCAAAAGGGACACTTACAACCCCCAAGACAAGATAATGCAACATCTGCTTGGCCTTCTTTTGAAAGCTTGGTTTTGACACCATCATGCTGTGAAGAAGTCCAGGTCACATGGACAGGGCCTATGTAGGTTCCAGCTGATAGGCCCAGCTAAGGCCCAGATGACAGTCACGCATCAACCACCTGATATATGAATGGGGAAACCTTTGTCCTAACTACAGCTATAACCACGATCAGAGTGCAATCACAAGACCCTGAGATAAAACTGCCTACTGAGCTCAGTCAACCACCATAACCATGAAAGTTAATAAAATGTTAAGTAATCCTAGCCCTTGGACTGAAAGGCAAAGCCTGCCTGGTGTTGAGCCTTTAAGTATACAATTCTAGGAATACTACATCCTAGAAACTAAAACCTAAGGTTTTATGAAGGATTATTTGTTGAGCCTAACTTCCTTCTTCATTCCTTCATCCTTTTATAACAACAATCTAGACCAATTTCCAAACATTAATTAAAAAAAAAGAATTCTTTGGATTGCTCATATCTGGCATTAAACATACCTGGGTGGAAGAAGACCAGTCTCCACTGCCATTGCTAAGCAGTCATAAAGAAAAGAAATTCTTTTAGGACTATGCTGGCCATGAATAAATTTAACAATCCACTGGATGCATTGTTCATGAGATTCCTGGAAAATTAGAAAATGATTACACTTTAGATCTAAAGCGACATTTTAAAACTGACAAATACCTAATACTACGTCTGGGAGTGTATCAAGACTACGAATTAAATACTCCACTATAAACATTAAAGGGGGAAACAATTTTTAAAAGTGGAAAAATTCAGATTTAGTATTTCAATTATATTAAGCATAAAATCATAGAGTTCTATAAACTCCCACCATTTTTATCACATGGACCTCCAAAAGGAGTAAGATTTTATTAACATACCCATGGTCAACAGAAAACTCTAACAAGGATGTGTCAGTGGGGGGAAAAAAATCCACTATGAGTATATAAGCCTTATGAGAATTATGTGAATCTAATCCCTAAGAGCCCAATTGTGAATCCAATGACATCTTAAATTTCTAGACCTGTATAGCTTTAAATCCGATACCAAAATATAGTCCCCATATCAGTCTTACTTCTAGGATGCCCTCAAGAAGAACCTACATGTCCCCTTGGTCTGCACTACCACTGTCTCTCAGACACACTGCTATTGTTGAATGTACATTGCTGATTTAGAAATAGCTATTTTCTTCCTGGCTCCCCCATTAGAATACAAACTTCCTGAAAATAAGGGCCATCCTCAATTCATAAAATGTTCAATGGATTATTAAAAAATTAAAATATGTTGAAAAGATGTTCAACACCAAAGAAATGCAAAATAACCTAAGAGTTATAATTTCTGTTTTAGATTGGCAAACATCAAAAAATTCAGGAATACCCTACGGTGAGACCCTAGGGAACAGATACCCTTAGATACTGCTAGAGGAGTATAAACTGCTAAGACTTTCATGGAAAGCTATTAGGCAATTTCTATAAAAATTATAAATAGACATACCCTCTAGCCTAGCAATACTACTTCCAGGAATTTATTCAATGTCTTGTGCATAATATTGTTCATTATATTATTGTTGAGAGTGGAGAAGTTAAGAAATAACCTGTGTCAGTCAGTAGGGGACTGGTTAAATAAAGGAAGGTGCAGCCACATAATAGATTCTGTTGCTGTAAAAAAGAAGGCAGAAGTAACTTTCAATGGACTGATGTAGAATTACTTTCAGAAGTGAACAGCAGGAGGGAAAAAGGTGCTAATGAACAGTGAACACATTATATGAATGTTCTATAAAAATGGAATCCTAGGGGCGCCTGGGTGGCTCAGTGGGTTAAGCCGCTGCCTTTGGCTCAGGTCATGATCTCAGAGTCCTGGGATAGAGCCCCGCATCAGGCTCTCTGCTCAGAGGGAAGCCTGCTTCCTCCTCTCTCTCTGCCTGCCTCTCTGCCTGCTTGTGATCTCTCTGTCAAATAAATTTAAAAAAAAAAAAAAAATGGAATCCTATATGTGTAAAATATTTCCAGAAGGCAACAAACTGGGGATACTGGCTGGTGATATGAAAAAGAGCAGTAATTAAGCTAAGGGAGATGGAAGGTAGATTATACATTGGGTTCTCCTTTTGGTACATTTTGCATCTGGAGTCATACAAAAAGATTACCCATTAGAAGATAATTAAAACAAGATTTAAAAAAAATGAACGTATGCCATGATGTGAGCCATGTTTGCATAGCAAGTCTTACCACCAGAGGCTCAAATGCAAACAGTTCTCATTTTCCTACCAAAAATACACCATGAAAAGACAAAACACTACTGAACACCAGCTCTTTAAGGATCATACATTTTGTCTTTTTCATGTATACATTTTCTGGTGACTGTTCTTTGTTACAAAGTTTTATTGCTCCTTTCCTCATTTTTGTTAGAATATCTCTGTAGAGACGCCTGGGTGGCTCACTCAGTTGTGTCTGCCTTTGGCTCAGGTCATGATCAAAGGGTCCTGCGATCAAGTCCCAATCGGGCTCCTTGCTCAGTGGGTAGTCTGCTTCTCCTTCTGCCTGCCTTTCCCCCCACTTGTGCATATACACACTCTCTCTCTCTGACAAATAAATAAAATCTTAAAAAAAGAATACATTTGTATCTTTATTATAGTATCCTTATTGTAGCATCTTTCTTTACTATAGTATCTTTAACCAAAGTATCTTTGTATCAATGCTTTAGCTAGTTACTTTGTTGAGTAAATTCATGTAATTTATATCTCTTACAATCCCTACCAGAGCTGTTCTCACATGCACCAAATAAATCAGAATAGGACGAAAATGGTTTTATGTAAGGTAACATGGAGATTATTTTAAAGACACTTCACACTGTGCTGTCATCAGTTTGAATTCTTACTACCAGTTCTCCACTGGAAGAATGCAAACTGAGGGGACGCCTGGGTGGCTCAGTGAGTTAAGCCTCTGCCTTCAGCTCAGGTCATGATCTCAGGGTCCTGGGATCCAGCTCCACATCAGGCTCTCTGCTCAGCAGGGAGCCTGCTTCCTCCTCTCTCTCTGCCTGCCTCTCTGCCTACTTGTGATCTCTCTCTCTGTCAAATAAATAAATAAAATCTTAAAAAAAAAAATCTTCTAGGGGCGCCTGGGTGGCTCAGTGGTTTAAAGCCTCTGCCTTCGGCTCAGGTCATGACTCCAGGGTCCTGGGATCAAGCCCCACTTCAGGCTCTCTGCTTAGCAGGGAGCCTGCTTCCTCCTCTCTCTCTCTCTCCCTGCCTCTCTGCCTACTTGTGATCTCTGTCTGTCAAATAAATAAATAAATAAGTAAAATATTTAAAAAAAAAAAAAAACTTCTTAAAAAAAAAAAAAAGAATGCAAATTGAAACAAATGGAAACCAGAATATACAAACAACAAATGAGGGCATTTCTCCGCCTCCCTTTCCGGAAGGACCCTAACAGCAACATCAAAGTAATGTAAAAAGGCAGGCGTCAAAACCCATCAGCTGAATGTGGTAACAATGCAGTACTCACCTGAGAAAGACCACCCCAGAACTGTCTGAAGGCCCCCAGACAACTAATTAGTTTTGTTTTTTCATCTTCGGGGGTGTCCATAAACATTCTAAAAAACAAAAATCACATTATTTGCTACTAGTTCCAAAAGGGTCATTCCACATAACCAGAATCTCATGGACCTTAGATACCTCCAAGACAAAGCTTAGGAAAATCTTACAAAGACACACTTACAAAAACCTGCCACGCACAGATAACTCACCCAGGAAAAGCCTCTTCTATAATTTCCGTTTTCTGTAAAAAAACAAAAACAAAAAGCGATGTTAAAAACGGAAAGAAGAGAAAAGAAAAAAACAAAAGAAAAGAAAAAACAAAACAAAACTGGGACCTCCCTGAGGAAAATATTACAAGGTAATAACACAGGACAAGCCACCTCAACCGCCGACCCGCACAAAATATCACTTCCGGCCTGGCCTGTCACGAAGGGCGCTTGGACTAGAAAGGAGACTTTGAATTTGACAGCATTTTGGGACTCGCTAAACCCCGGCAGGCACACAAGGTGTTACAACAAAGGAAAGGTAGGAGAGGGGTCGGGGGGGGGGGGGGTCGGGCTCCCGGGGTCTCCCCTCTGCAGCCACCGCCCCGCATCCCCGGCGACTCCACTCACCACCACATCCTCAAAAATGCTCTGCAGTTGCGTCTCCATCTGTACCATCGCCCCCGCCTGCCCTGGCCGCCCGGCGCGCGGCCCGGGTAAGGCCCGAGCTCTGGGAATTGACCGGCAGGGGGGCGGAAACGCCCGCAGGAAACCTCCGCTCGCGGCGGTTGCTTTTTCTCTCAAGCGCCCCGCCGAAGAGGATTCCCCCGCCCCGGCCCAGCTAACCGCCGGCGCCCACACGGAAGCCGGAAAGCGGCTGGTGCGCGCAGATAATGAAACCTGAAGAAACCAGGATTCAGCCCGTTGGTTCTGCCGGGGAAGGACGGCCCGCCGAGTCAGACGAGAGCGCCCCCAAGTGGAGCCTTGAGCCTACGTCACGCTTAGGCGTCGTCGGCTGCAGGCCGCCACCTCCCGGCTGGAGCGGGAGTTGCTTCCTGCTCTGGACTAATGCTTTTGCCTACCCGGAAGGAAAGAAGCTTGAAGCCCAGGGAATCGCAGGCAGGGAGAAGAGCTCCTCCTGCAATGTTGATCAACCTAATGTCTGTGAGCTGCTGACTTTCCGGAGCCAGGAGTTGAAACCACGATTTCCTTAACGACAGGAACCATATCTTCTCAAGTATGCCTTGAACAGTGCCTGACACATAGCAGGCTTTTAATAAAGGTTAAAAAAAAAAAAAAGAACGCATTATTACTGATTTTTAATTAGTCAAACAATAATGTCTACAGTTTTTAGTTATAATCGTCTAAAATATAAATATATCAATTACTGAATACCTAGAGCATCTTTGGTGAAGGTAGGGGTAGAGAATGGTTGGCAGATGGGAAGGCTGATCCATTGGCGGGCCAGATCAATGGCCAAGTGCATCGTGGGAGAGTGCCCCCCACAGCCGCGATCTTCCAAGCATCGGTTTGACCTATTTCTGGAAGCCTGCCCTCCTCGTTCAGCTTGATTTAGGGTCTCTTTCTAATCCTGATAAAACTCCTTAGTGCATTAGTAGTGAGTTCTCCATGTATGAAATACATGTTCACCTTTTGCTCAGTGCTAGACACAATGTTAGGTACTTAATGAACTGTATTGGTGGGAATCAATTTTATAGAATGTCCCAGCCAGAAGAATGACAGAGCCAGAATTATTAAAATCTAAGTAGCCTAACAATCTAGTGTTCTTTCTTTCTTTCTTCTTTTTTTTTTTTTTGTATGTTAAACACATTATTTTATTTTGGACTATCTTTAATCAGATAACACTTCTAAGAGTTTTCAGTTACTGTCAGGCAGATTTCCATGCCTCCATGCTGTTTCCAAATCAGTATGTTCTCAGGAAACGCTAGCAAACCTTAATATTAGCCAGGGCTTGCATGGTTAAAAAGGTACAGTGGTCAGGAAAGAATTATATCTTTTTTCGTAACCAAATATAATTTAATTTTTATATCATGCTTGCTGATGCTTCATCCGTTGAATAAAAATTGACCACCTAGTCCCAGATCTTGATGTGTTTTCCCCCCAATAATCATTTTTTCAATTGATATATAATCCATAAACAAGGAAATAACCTAACTTTTATATGTTCAGCTCCTGTGAATCTTGATAAGTATTTACACTGGCTCAACTGCCCCTTCAATTGAGATATGGGGCAGTTTCATCACACCAGGAACTTCCTGGTGTAACTTTGCAGCCAATCTCCCTTCCAGAGGCAAACACCGTTTTAATTCCTGTAATCACTAATTAATTTGCATGTTCTTGAAGTTTATATAATTGGAATCATACAGTCTGTACTCTTTTGTGTCTAGCTTCTTTCACACAACTGCATATTTTGAGACCCATCCATGTGTATCATTCTATGAGTATACTAGAGGTTGTTTATTAATTCACCTGTTGGTGGACATTTACATTATTCTCAATTTTTGAATAATGTGAATAAAGTTGCCATGAGGTGCAACCACTCTGGAAAACAGCATGGAGGTTCCTCAAAAAGTTGAAAATAGAGCTACCCTATGACCCAGCAATTGCACTACTGGGTATTTTCCCTAAAGATACAAACATAGTGATCCAAAGGGGCACATGCACCCGAATGTTTATAGCAGCAATGTCCACAATAGTCAAACTATGGAAAGAACCTAGATGTCCATCAACAGATGAATGGATAAAGAAGATGTGGTATATATACACAATGGAATACTATGCAGCCATCAAAAAATGAAATCTTGCCATTTGCGATGACATGGATGGAACTAGAGGGTATTATGCTTAGTGAAATAAGTCAATCAGAGAAGGACAACTATCATATGATCTCCCTGATATGAGGAAGTGGAGATGCAACGTGGAGGGTTTGGGGGATAGGAAAAGAATAAATGAAACAAGATGGGATCAGGAGGGAGACAAACCATAAGAGACTCTTAATCTCACAAAACAAACTGAGGGTTGCCGGGTGGAGGGGGTTAGGGAGAGGGTGGTGGGATTATGGACATTGGGGAGGGTATGTGCTATGGTGAGTGCTGTGAAGTGTGTAAACCTGGCAATTCACAGACCTGTACCCCTGGGGATAATAACACATTATATGTTTATTAAAAAATTATAAAAAAAATAAAGTTGCCATGAACACTCTTTAACAAGTCTTCCTACAGACATATGTTATCTTTTCTGTTGGGTAAATGCCTAGGAGCAGAATTTCGGGGTCATGTGGTAAGTATATGTTTAACTTTATAAAAAATTGTCAAATAGCTCCCCAAACTGGTGTTTACCATTTTATACATTTTATACTACAAATGTGTGAGAGTTCCAATTACTATGCCAATATCATATTGTCTCAATTGCTGTAGCTTAATAGCAAGTCTTACAGTAGGGAAACCTAAGTTCTCCAATTTTAATAGTTTTTTCAAGCTTATTTTGGTTATCCTAAGCCCTTCGCATTTCCATATAATTTTGGAATCAGCTTGTCTATTTGACAAAAAAACAATACTGGGATTTTTATTGGGATTAAATTGAGTCTATAGAGTAATTTGGGGATAATTGTTACACAAACAATATTGAGTCTTTTAGTCCACAAACATGGTAGATCTCTCCATTAAAGTATTTATTTCTTCAGCAATATTTGATGATCACAGCCCTAAGTGAGAGAGTGGTTTTGTTAATTCTATATGCCATAATCAAGAATTGGTCCATTCTGTTAAAATAGTCTTCTAAATCCTTACCTTGAAATTTCTATAAAATGGAGCATAATTCCTTCAGCAGAAAATGTCAAGCCATGAGAGACTATGGACTCTGAAAAACAATCTGAGGGTTTTGAAGGGGAGGGGGGTGGGAGGTTGGGGGAACCAGGTGATGGGTATTGGAGAGGGCACGGATTGCATGGAGCACTGGGTGTGGTGCAAAAACAATGAATACTGTTATGCTGAAAATAAATTTAAAATATATATATATATAGAAAAAAAAGTCAAGCCACTAAGTGTTCACTAGAAGGAAGGGAAAAAAAATGTATTAAGGAAAGGACTGCTTGGAGATCTGCTTGAATGTGTAACATATCAACTGTCTTAGCTTTCCTCAAAAATGACCAAACCTTCAGCAGGAAGAATAATTACCTGGAGCAACTTAAAGAGAGTGGGCAAAAAGATGAACATGTAATTGCACCCAAGCCAGTGTGCTAATGATCAAACCAGTGCAGCTGTACTGGTTTCAGATGGAGGCTTAGTGCTGGGAACAGGAACTAAGTCAGAAGTTGAGGAAATAAGTAAAGGCATAAATGGAGGTAGAGGTGACCAGCAAGAATGGAACAAACTGAGAACACCTAGGACGTCTCTGTGAAAAAGGCTGGTACATTCAGATTTTTTGAGTGCTGGACTCAAGACAAAGACTTGAATCAGCCTGGAGAGTGAGGCCAGGGCAGGCATCATTCCGAACTGAAAGCCCGGGTGGGTAGTCTGAGTCAGCAGCTAATGATAAGTTTGTTTTGGGTTTGTAAATAGTGGGGTGAGCTATAAAAAAGACAAAAGAGAAAGAAAAAAGAAAGGCAAAGAGAAAAAAGAAACTTAAAAAACAAGCACATGGTTTAGAAGAAATACTAGGCTAGATTTAAGGGTCCAGGGGTTTACCTACCTCCCTAAGGAATAGGATATGGCAAATGTAGTGGGGAGCTGGGAACCCTAGATTTCGCGTGTGGAGATGAAACAGCTTAGGGTCTTTGGAGGATGGGAGTAGAGAGGAGACATACCCCATCAACATGTGAACAACATAAGGGTACCATGTGTATCTTCATGTTTTCTCTTCCAAATTCCAGTATAATGTCATGAATGAATGAATGGATGAATGGATGATGAATAAAGGAATACTGAGATTGTAAAGGAAGGTGTGGAGAGTAAGCTGGGTTTTGGGTTCCAAGTTAGATAAATAATCTCATGGATTCCTCAATGCTCCTTTATTAGCTGTATCCTTCATAGTACAATACAATAGTTTAGTCTTTCTGGGGCCATTTCATTAAAGCATTTGGCTTCCACCCAAGGGAGTGACAAGCCTAAGGGTGATTTACAGCTAGTGTTTTGAGAACTGTGGAACCCGGTGATCCCTACAGATGCATTATGTTCTGCCTTTTTAATAAATATGAGCAGTATTTCAGCCACAAAAAAAGGGGGGGGGCGTGGGTTAAGCCTCTGCATTCGGTTCAGGTCATGATCTCAGGGTCCTGGGATCGAGCCCCACATCGGGCTCTCTGCTCCACAGGGAGCCTGCCTCTCTGCCTAGTTGTGATTTCTCTCAATGAAATTTCTCTCAATGAGATTTCTCTCATTTCATTTCTCAATGAAATGAAAATCTGCTCTTTGCTCTTGACTTCTGAAGGATAATATTGAAGCCCTTGTAATGTTGTGCCGTGTTTTGGTTTCCCTGGAGCCCTTGAGATACCCTAGGTAGTCTAACAATGTGATTTGGGGTAAGGAAGTTTCTCCCATGAGGTCAACCTCTGGAGGCACTGGAGATTGAATTCAGCTACGTAGGCATCAAGCATTCCTACACAGTGGAGCCCCAGTAATCTCTGGACACTGGACTCAAGTAAGCTTTAGCAATGTTTCATGTATGTTGTCACGTATTGATGTCAGGAAAGTAATGCCGCCCACAACTCCATGGGAGCAGGACACTGGAAAGTCTTTTTGGAGCTCCCCTGGATTCTGTCTTATGGGCCTTTTCCCCTTGGCTGATTGCCATATGTATGTTTTAGCTATAATGAACCACAACCATGGGTATAACATGAGACTTTCTAGAAAATTATCAAACCTAAGTGTTGTCTTGGGGACTCCCAAACTTGAAATGGGTGTCAGAGATGAAGATAATCCTGAGGACTGCCCCTTTTAACTACACACACTACAATTCCACTTGTGTTGGGAAGGAAAGAAGAGAAGAGAGAAGGGAGAAAGCCTGGGAGGGAAGGAGGGAAGAAGGGAAGGATGGAGGAAGAGAAGAAAGAAAATGTCAACCACTATCTGTCTTTATAGGTATGTGCTTGCATGCATCAGGAGAAAGTATAGAAGTATTTTTGTCTCTTGTGGGCAACATAATAGCCCCCCAAGGATGTCCATATCCTCATTTCCAGAACCTGAAAAGATGTTAGATTTCATGGCAAAGGGGAATTAAAGTTGCAAATGGAGTTACAGTTGCTAATCAGCTGACCTTAACCTAGGGGGACTACCCTGCATTATTTGGATAGACTCAATGTAATCAAAAAAAGTCCTTAAAAATAGAAGAGGGAACCCGAGGAGGAGAACCAGAAGGCATGACTAAGGAAGAATAGTCAAAGAGACACAAGATTTCTGGCCAAGAACATGGAGAAGGGAAACCATTAGCCAAGAAGTGTGAGTGGTTTCTAGAAGCTGGAAAAGGCAACGAACCGAATTCTCCCCCTAGAGCCTCCAGAAGGGAACCCAGTCATATGGACACCATGATTTTAGCCTAATGAGACCTGTAGCACACCTGTAACAAACAGAGCTATAAAATAAATTTATGTTGTATTAAGCCACTAAGTTTGTGGCAAAAGACTCACATTTAAATTTCTTCAACCCAAGCTACTTCTTTCCTTTTTCCTTTCTTTCTTTAGAAAGAATGGCTTTTCAACTTCAAGCTTATTATTTTTTAAATCTGACCATATAGATTTCACATCCTAAAGAATTCTGTTTCTTATAATTTATTCTGCCTTGCAAAAACCTCATTTTTCCTGCATCATTTTATTTGTATAGAGATGTTTTGATTCAGATAGTATTGTAACTCATACTGGTAGTGTTCATTGTGTTGTCTGGAATTAAAAACTTTTTAAAAAAAAGATTATTTATTTATTTATTTGACACAGAGAGAGAGCACAAGCAGAGGGAGCAGTAGAGGGAAAGGGAGGAGCAGGCTCCCCACTGAGAAGGGAGCCCGATGTGAGACTCAGTCCCAGGACACTTGGATCATGACCTGAGCTGAAGGCTGACACTTAACCCACTGAGCCACCCAGTCACCCCCCAGAATTAAAAACTTTAATTTTCTGGTTATACATTGTGAAATCAATTGATAATACTATTAATATAATTCTTAACTCCTTTTTGTTGTACAATTTTTCAAAGCACTATATGTAAATATTAAAAAGATGAATAATTCTCCAAAGCTTGTATTGAAAAAACATTTTCAACCAAACTTTTCCCCACCTCTCATTTCCCAAAACCTAGCCACTTCCAATTCTTTTTCTAAATAACATGCTTTATTCTACTATTTCTTGTTAATTCCATTTTAGAGACTATATTTCAACTTGCCATGAAAGAGGAGTATGTATTGTTCCCTGATATGCTTCACATTTCCTCCTTCTCCAACCTATTCATGTATCAGTATTTGTTAAGCACATAATTACAGACCATTCATACCATTCCGACTCTGTAGCTATTATTTACAGCTTAGCAACGCAGTGCACTGTGATTACATTTCCCTTTTCTATATCACTTTTTGTTTTGAGAGTTAATAATTGTCTAATTTTTTTTTCTTTGCTTAGTTTTGGATGTGCCTATCACTGATTCATGCAGAAAACTCTGAGTCCTAAATCTCCTCTCAGGAACCAGCCACAGAGTATTCGCCAATTTATCTTCCCCTTGGGGACATTCCCCTGGATCCTTTGCCTGTCCAAACTGACTGCTCTCTACACCTGCCTCAAGGCTCCTGGCCAGGGGATAGGTTCCTGTTGATTGTCTTTTGCCCTCTCCTATATAACATCTGTGTGCTCAGCTTCATGCCTTCCCCTTCCTCTATTTACTCCCTTGTTTGGGGGATGGAGGAGAGCACATCTCCCATTATCTTTCTCAAAAGACTATTTCTTTTCCCCAAACTAGTTTGAAAAATTTAAAGCCTAGAGAAAAATTAGAATTTTACAATCAACACACATATTTTAAACATTTTACCACATATACTATTTCTTTATCTCTTCCTCTCTCTCTTTTCTCTGTCCCTCTCCCAATCTAATTCTATCCCTGTGAACTATTTGAGACTTATTTCCAGACCTCATAACTTTGCTCTGAAATATTTTACCATGTGCCTTCTGTAAGTCAATGCACCTAGGACCTGACTTTCCTAACCACATAAACTTATCACACTCAGGAAGTTAAACATCAATACAGTACTGTTATGTGGAATGCATCTATACTCACATTTTTCCACTTGTCTCAGTAGTGTCCTTCAGTTGTCATTTTTTTCTTCCACTTTTCCTCCATTTTACTCTTCCAGGATCCAATCAGGGATCTTGCATGGCGTTTAGTTGTTAGGTTTCTCCTTTCAGATTGCAGTTCTGTTATCCTTTCTGTCCCCACTTCATAAAATTGACACTTTTGAAGATTCCACAGAGTTGTTCTGCAGAACGTTCCGCAATTTGGATTTGTCTAATTTCTCATGCCATATTGGTCCCATCCTATCCTTCAAAATGTTGTTTCTTGGGGTGCCTGGATGGCTCAGTTCGTTCAGCGTCTGCCTTTGGCTCAGGTCATGATCCCAGGGTCCTGGGATAGAACCCCACTTCAGGCTCCCTACTCAGCAAAGCCTACTTCTCCCTCTGCCTGCCCCTCCCCCTGCTTATTCTCTTTCTCTGACAAATAAATAAATAAAATCTTTTAAAAAATTAAAGTGTTGGTTTTTAGAAGGTTTAGCTCTTTGCCTGATGTAAGCTATGAAGAAAAAAAATACGTGTATGCCCATATGCATATATATATACACATATTCACAAAATCAAGTTTGCGCGTAATATCAAGTGGCTCACAGAACTTCCCCCGAAGCCTATACATGCAAGTGCTTGAAAGCTTGGCAAAAACTATGCTCTAAACATAACTGGCATGGGTGATGGGAATCATGATCCTGCTACTCAGCAACAGTGTTTGAATTATGTTTTAAGTTACATAATGTTTATTAGAAATGTTACCTATTACATTATGGAATTATTTGTTTTCCTAAAATTCATATGGTGAAGCCCTACTACTGCAGAATATGACTGTACTTGGAAACAGAATCTTTAAAAAGTTAATTAAGTTAATATGAGGTCATTAGCATAGGCCCTAATCAATATGGCTAGTGTCCTTATAAGCAGAGAAGATTGGAACATAGACAAAGACAGCAGACAGATGCATGCACAGAGAGCCAGCCATGGGAAGTCATAGAGAGAAGGTGTCCCAAGTCAGGGAGAGAGGCCTTAGGAGAAGCCAACTCCACATCACCTTGATCTTGGACTTCCAGCTAACACACGCGCACACACACACACGTTATATAATTGTGCAGTCTAGGGTATTTTGTCATGGAAGCCCTAGCAAACTCATGTTGGTACCTTTCTGAATTCTCTTATAAAAGTTCAATTCTTTCCTCCTCTATTCCCCTGGCAGTTCTTTAATACCACTCATGTAGCACATGTCACACTGTATCATGGTTGCAACTGTCTCTTCTACCAGACTGAAGCTCTTTAGAGTAGATGCTAAACATTCTTGCATCATCTGGCATAAAATCTGGGGCTTGGTGGTGCTCAGTTGTTATTTGTTACTCTGAATTGAATAAAATCAACCAAATAAAGGGCCTTCGTTTCATGAGTGTGTCTTGCCTTTGAAATGATAGCTATTTCTGAGATGCTGGATATAGGAAAAGATTTGGATCACATCCAAGGTTATATCTAGATAAGTTATAATTTATTACAATTTGGTTTACTAGACATTTATGAGGGTGGGCTTAGTCCTCTTAGGTTATTTTTGAAACCATTAATGATTTATTTTACAAGTGTCTATTGAATGTCTTCTAGGTGCTGGGCATTATAATAGATACTGGACCAAGTGGGGAGCCAAAACTGAACTTGTTCCTGCATGCCAGAGAGATTCCAGAGTCTTGGGAAATAATCCATTCCTGCCAGGTTTCAGGGAAGTAGAATGAACCCAGAGCCTATACTTTCATGGACCTTGGAGAGCCTTGGAGAATTCAGGTAGCATGATAACACTCTGGTTGTAGGTTGTCTTTTCTGGATATGTCTCCAGAATTTCAGTCACAAATGATCTCTACTTGAGAACACTGAAAATAAGAAGAGCCTATCAGAACTTGGAAAATTTTTGGCAGTAATATTATTCCTGAGTTTTGAAACAAATAAGAAAGACTCTTAAAATTCTTACATTACTGGGTTTTATTTATGCACTTGAGGCAAAGTAAGAGAAACAGTGCTCCAGGTCCTAGAGACAACCTTAGAAGTGTTGATTGTTCAGTAGAAAACAACAGAAATGCCATAGGAGGCATCAGCCAGGTTTCTGACTTCTGATTCATAAGTAGTAATTGGTGGTTCAAGTGACAAGTTGGCTCAAGTTTCTCTGGCCAAATACATTAGTGGCAGCCTTTGAAAGATGGAAGAAATTCGGGGTAGATTAGGGATTAACAGTACTACAAAGGGCCAGTTAGTAAGTATTTTATGCTTTGTGGGCCAGAAGCAAAACTAAAGAAATTATGTAGTTATGTGTATAAAATCAGAGATGCGTATGTATTTATAAATAAGTTAAGAAATAAATCCTTGCAAATTTTTATTGATAAAATTTAAAAAGTAATAATAATAGGGTACCTTTTTTTTCTCCCTTCTTGGTAATAAGTGTTTCCTGATAAGAAGTATGGAACTCTCTTTCCCCCTCCAGGGTTGGGAGAAAATTTTTGTTTAACCGAAGTTCAAAATGACCATTCTCTATCTCTAAGTTAATCATAAATGTTCAACTGTGTTGACTAGCAATGAGATTTTATGTATTTCATCTTGGAAAATGTCTTTTCACACTCATAGGTATTGCAAAATACTGATATCAATCTATAGGCTCTGATTCTACTTTATCATCATCATTGTTTGGATGTCTAATAACCCAGACACTCTACTTATATTTCGGTTTCAAGAACTTGGGTCCTATAGCCCATGCCAAGTTTTTAACCTTGACCTTCATGTAAAATCTTGTCTCTCAGCCCTGGTTCAGCCTTGCTAACACCAGTCCCACCTGGACTGCTAATGAGCTCCAGTGCTGGATCTTCACTTGCCAAGGTCTGGCATCTGCCCTTCTTATACTAACTGCCCATTTGTGTAACTTTCTGCTTGTTAGGCATGCTCATCAGTATCTCTGTGTTTTTCTGCCTTTTCCTTATGACAGGCCCTCCTTGAAGCTGGCCACCTGCCCCCTTGTTATTATGTTATTTGAGGTCTCTCAACCTTGACAGACTCCTTCCTGCTGCTGGACCTGAGCCTAGTATCTACCTCACCTCCCCCACCTCTCTCAGTGGATCTAGTTTCTCTGGACCTTCCCAGTCTGGCTCGTCCAACTACCACTCAAGGTCTAGGGTGGGAACCAGAAAGGGCAGGTTTACGTGACTTAAGAAAGTTGATGCTGGCAGTCCCTGGCGCTTTCCCGATACAGCAGCAAATAGGTTTTCTGTGGTTTCAGAAAAGCTCTCAGAAATCATGATGACCTTGTAGAGTGTGAGAAATATTTAGGACTGGTGGGAGATGTAATGATAGCTGCCTACCAGAGCATAAATGTTCTAGGAAGAAGATTTCAGAACCCAGAAGGTGCAGATTGTTCTAAAGTTTAAAGGGTGGGGGGTACACCTGGGTGGCTCAGTCGATTAAGTGCCTGCCTTTGGCTTAAGTCATGATCCCAGGGTCCTGGGATTGAGCCCCACATTGAGCTCCCTGCTTGGTGGGCATCCTGCTTCTCCCTCTCTCACTCACCCTGCTTCTGTCTCTGTCTCTGTCTCTGTCTCTCTCTGTCTTTCTCTGTCAAAGAAATAAATAATTATATATATTTCTTAAAATAAAGTTTATAGGGGAAAAGAATAGCATGGCTTTCAAGGTTCAAGAGACTTAGAGTATAGGATCCGATCAAGGTAACCAGACAGTGTATTCCGAAGTCTAAGTTGCATTGCGGGGGTTGTAGATTTATTTGGTCAGTGTCCAGTGCTCAGGTGAACTGTTGGGACTAAGTTTCTAAGACTTGGGACACTCAAAAGAGGTTGGGGTTTAGGGCTCATTTAGGGGAATTGCTACAGTAGATGTTAGAGATATTAGAGATGCTAATAACATCTCTACCATAACTGCATGTGTGTGCCCCAGGTAGAGCCCCTGAGGTTTACTCACCTCAGGACCTAAAGCACTAAGTTATTTTTCCATTAATTTAGTAATTTAGAGATAAACTGAGACCCCCTTAAAAATGAATAATGTCAAGAGTCAGTTAACTTGTGAGAAAGACAAGATTGTATCAGAGGCCTCTTGACTTTCTTATCTAGTATTTTTGTGTTCACCGTGTTGAAAGAGGTGGCAGATGAGGGTGGAAGAAGAGAGGAAGGATGTTTTGGCAGTGGGGGGAGGCAATGAATGATGTAATCGTAGAGAGCAAAATGGAGTCTCTCGCGTCAGGCAGGAGCCCTTGTCAAGGCCTGACTTAAGAGGTTGAACTAGCTCGAAGGTAACACCCAGACCAAGTCAGCTGACACCCCACAGCTGATAAGGAGCAGAACCAGAGGACATCTGCAGAGGCCCCAAACTGATCAAATCCCTCTAAAAAGGGGAGGATTTGGGCAGCAAACTGTCGGACTCCTCAGCACGACTCGTCTACATCTGATCACTTAAAAAGGGCAACCGCGGCTGAAGGCTCTGCCTGATGCACCCGCGAACAGAACCCGCAGCCTTCCCTGCTGGTACCTCAGAAGCAGTCAGTGCCTAGAGCAGAAAGGGACTGCAGGCCTTATCTCCGCTGTGCGCCCGCAGGCGGACTTGGCGTTTGTTCACTTCCTTCCTCCACCCACCCTTCTGTTACCTCGTTTGTGGCGTGACTCGCCTTCTGTCCTGCTCCGTGCGCTGTGGAGGACGCCGAGTTTAATAGCAGGGTGAACTGTCATTGAGTCTGGAATCCTGAACCTGCTTTATCTTTGCGGTTTAACTTTGCTTTATGACTGAATAAAGCTGACACGGCGGAAAGATCCAACTCGGGTGTGAGCCTTCGCAGCGCGGGCACGACCATAATAAAAATAGGGAGTCAGAGTCAGTGATACTCTGGTGAGCAAAGCTGGTATAGGATCACGTGACACCATGGCGCGTACCTGGAAGCCGCGTCTGAGCGCAGCTGGGGAATCGGTGCCAGGTAAGCATGCTGGAGTCGAGGTATACAAATTATTGTAGAAAATATCAAGACAAACAGTTAAAAATCAGGAAGACAGAAGGACATGTGGGTGCCTCAATCCGTTAAGCATCTGCCTTCAGCTTAGGTCATGATCTCAGGGACTAGGAATGAGCCCCCTCAGCGGGGAGTCTGCTTTTCCCCTCATCCTCTGCACCACCCCCCGCCACCAACTCTTGTGGAGGTGAGAAAAATTAAGGCCATCCCACCGCAGTTTTAGCCTTAGCATAAGCACAGCCATCTTAGCTCCAGCAGCCATCTCAGACCCCTGTGCCCAAGGGCTTAACTTTCCCCTACTTTACTTTAGTTCTAAGAAGCCCCACCCTGCTTTAGTTCCAGAGACCCCCACCCTGCTTTGGTTCCAGGAACCCCCATCCTGCTTTAGTAACAGGAATCCCCACCCTGCTTTAGTAACAGGAACCCATAAATACCCCTGCCTTAACTAAGCTCGGGGTCCAAGTCCCTACTCTGCTGTGTTGGGTATACTTGGGCCCAAGCTTAAGCTTGTCGAATAAAGTGATTGCATCGGCGTTGGCTCCTTGGTGGTCTCTTGGACACAAAAACTCGGGTACAACACTCCTACACATGTACACTCCCTCCCTCCCTCCCTCCCTCTCTCTGACAAATAAATAAATAAAATCTTTTTTTTTAATAAAAATCTTTTTTAAAATCCTTTTTAATTTTTTAAAAGATTTTATTTATTTATTTGTCAGAGATAATGAGAGAACAAGCACAAGCAGTGGGACCTGCAAGGCAGAGAGAGGGAGAAGCAGACTCCCCACTGAGCAAAAAGCCCAATGTGGGACTCTATCCCAGGACCCTGGGATCATGACCTGAGCTGAACATAGACGCTTAACCAACAGAGCCACCCAGGCATCCCTAAATAAATAAAATCTTAAAAAAAAAAAAAAAATCAAGAAGACAGAAGCCAAGATAACAGATTCTGGAGGTCCAAATAGGAGAGGTTAAAATAGAGCAAAGTCTTAAAAAGAAGGAAAAATCTGAGATGTTCAAAAGATATATCAGTCAAGGTCCTCCAAAGAAACAGAACAAGGTGAAGATGGAGTGAGGGAGAGAGAAAAAAAGGAATTGACTCCCTTGATTGTTGGCGCTGGCAAGTCTGAAATCCAAAGGGCAGTGCGAGCTGATAGGCTGGAAAGGAGGACTAATGGTATAGAGTCTTGAGGCAAAATTTCTTGTTTTAGCCTTAAACTGTTTGGGTGAAACCCACCAACATTATTGAGGGTATTCCCCTTTATTTAAAAGTCAATTGATTGTAGATGTTTCCACATTTACAAAATACCATTGTGACAACACCCTAGATTTGATTTTGATTCAATAGCTGGAAATGATAGCTTAGCCAAATTGTTGCACAAAACTACCATCATAGAAAGGATAGTAAAAGCAGAACTGTTGATGGGAGTCAAGGCGGGTTGAGTAGGTTGTCATAAATGCAGATAGAAGAATTGAAGTTGTATGTCAGATGACTAAATAATGGCCCTAATTACTAGGAATCTCCTAATTTTGATGCCAATTGTGATGTACACTTGATTTTTCTTTCTCACTCTCAGTTTGCCACTACAGCAATGATAACAATAGCATCCCCTGAAGCAGGAGTTTCAATACCAGGTGGAGTCTCACTTCTGAGATAGCGCTACCCAAGGTGACCTTGGGCAACTACTCAAGCTCTAGAGGTCCTCTAGTTTTATCTGCAAAATTGGCAAGTTTAAATAGAATCCAGAGTAAATGTTTGCAGAAGAGAATTCAAAAGTGCGTGCACTGCTCAAAGTGAAGTATCTCCACTGAACTTGGCTACATATAAAATGGCTTGGTTAAGCATCTTTGGGGTAATTTAGCCCCAAATCCAGAAGATTCTAATGCAGTTGAAGTGGGGCCTGGGCCTCAGAATTTCAAAAATAAAAATGAAAATTAAAAGAGTATTCTGGATGTTTCTAAGTTTATCGAGTGCAGAGAACTATGTGCCAAAGGCATCCAAATAATGTGTTCTTTTTTTTTTTTTAAGATTTTATTTACTTACTTGAGAGAGAGAGTAAGCAGAGCAAGAGGGAGTACAAGCTGTGGGGGAGGACAGAGGGAGAAGGAGAAGCAGATCCCCCACTGATCAGGGAGCCCCATGCAGGGGCTCCATCCCAGGACCCTGGAATCATGACCTGAGCTGAGGGCAGACGCTTAACCGACTGAGCCATCCAGGCATCCCTAAAGCATTTTTTTAATATGTTGGTTTTTAGCTGTGCTGTGAAGTTTATACAAATATAGAAACCTTCTGGAATTTCCCTAAAGAGGCTTTTTGTTTTGGGTTATTTTAGAAGAAAACAAATAATCAGATCATATTAAAATTTGACTATAGTATTATTCTTGTTACCTGTGTTTTTATTAGTATTTAATGTTTGTCTACAGTGTCCCAGAAAAGGACTTTCATCTCTTGATGCTAATATTATTTGAATATTTCCCTCTCTTTTGATCGTCCAATCACTGAAGAGCTATAATCTTCCCAAACACTTAAAAGTTAGTCACAGCCATGTAACTCATTCAGTTTCTCTTTGCTGGACTAGAGAGAGGAAGGAGTACAGCTGTCTTCTAGTAAAACAGGTTTCTACGGCTAATGGAGTCTATGCTGGCTTTACCAACGGAACAGCCTGTTGAGAGGAGCAGTGTTAAGAAATATAAAATAATTTGTATTGTAAGTATAATTTTTAATGATAGTCTTTGTAGCCTTTTTTTTTTTTTTTTTTTGACAGAGAGAAAGAAGGTCATAAGTAGGCAGAAGCGCAGGCAGAGAGAGAGAGAGTGGGGAGCAGTCTCCCTGGGGAGCCTGAGGTGGGGCTAGATCCCAGGACCCTGAGATCATGACTTAAACCAAAGGCAGAGGCTTAACCCCCGGAGCCACCTAGTCTTTGTAGCTTTATGACAATGTTAAGTGTATAAATCCCCATTTATATCTGTGTTGCTATTTAAGTGTAAAGTTTTTAAGTGATTATACGTAGCTTTATCCCTTCGGACAACTGTGATGCCAGTTAATACTTTTAATCATGTTTTGCTTAAGAAATATGAGTAACAACAAATTAATATTTGATCAATCTAAAAAGTGGGGATCTGTGTTGAAACACTTTGCAGCATTGATTTTAGTATGATTATCATCAGCCCCCCAAGTCACCCTTTTATACTGCATGAATATCTTTAAGAGTAGAGAGTTACTCTGAGTAGTCCACCCACTGCCTTGGTTTTCTTATCACCCAACCATTCTCTGTTCTGCTTGTTATTACTGTCCTGATAGTCAGTCCTTCCTCTGTCGGTGTCCTGCTGCGTCTCCATAACAATAATACTATAGCATATGATGATGATGATGATGATGGTGATTATTATTATAATTTTCTCATCTCCTCATCTCAAATTATTCTCTCCTCTTGCTTTCCTAATGGCATTGATAGGCTCTACTTTCATGACATTTCTCGTTATCTGCATTCTTGGCTGATTTCTCTTCTCTTTCCACTGAACCCTGTCTAAAGATCTTCTCTGTAGGCGATTTCATCTTCTCATGATTTCTTTTTTTAAAGATTTTATTTACTTATTTGACAGACAGAGATCATGAGCAGGAAGAGAGACAGGCAGAGAGAGAGAGAAGGGGAAGCAGGCTCCCTGCTGAGCAGAGAGCCCAATGTGGGACTCTATCCCAGGACCCTGGAATCATGACCTGAGCCAAAGGCAGAGGCTTTAACCCACTGAACCACACAGATGCCCCTCATCTTTTCATGATTTTTTAAAAAGTGACATTCTTTTTTTTAAAGATTTTCTTTCAAAGATTTTATTTACTTATTTGACAGACAGAGATCATGAGCAGGAAGAGAGACAGGCAGAGAGAGAGAGAGAGGGAAGCAGGCTTCTTGCTGAGCAGAGAGCCCGATGTGGGACTCGATCCCAGGACCCTGAGACCATGACCCGAGCCGAAGGCAGCGGCCTAACCCACTGAGCCACCCAGGCGCCCCTAAAAAGTGACATTCTTAACCAAGAATTTCAAGCAAGCCAGGAGGTCTGACTTCTCACTGAGTTTGAGTCACACAATTTCAAACCCTTTCTTGCTGACTTATTGTCCAGTATCACAAGGCAAAAACCAACTGATTAATTTCTCACACTTATCAGGTTGCAGTTTTCTCCTTAGTTCCTTATGTTAGTTAATGTCACCACCATTCTGTCCCTCAAGCATTGTTTCTAGAAGCAAATGAAACTGTGTATGTAAGCATTGAGCCCAGTAACTATAACGAAGTAAACTGTCAAGATAAATTCTATTTATTCATTATCCTTCTGGGAACTTTGGAGTGTTCACTTCTATGCCATTTATTATATTTATGCCATCTTACAAATTTAAGAAATTATAAACTCCGTGGAAGCAAAATTTTGACATCATTCATTTTCCTTCCTTGTATCCTTCTAATGGTTTACTACTATCTATAATAGAAGCTCAACATTTTAAAATCATAGTTTCAGGGTACCTGGGTGGCTCAGTTGGTTAAGCGACTGCCTTTGGCTCAGGTCATGATCCTGGAGTCTGGGGATCGAGTCCGCCATCGGGCTCCCAGCTCCACAGGTAGTCTGCTTCTCCTCTGATCTTCTCCTTTCTCATGCTTGCTCTCACTGTCTCTTTCTCAAATAGATAAATAAAATCTTTATAAATAAATAAAATCATAGTTTCAAAAGTACCCTGTTGGGCACCTGGGTGGCTCAGTGGGTTAAAGCCTCTGCCTTCAGCTCGGGTCATGATCTCAGGATCCTGTTGGGCTCTCTGCTTTGCAGGGAGCCTGCTTCCTCCTCTCTCTTTCTCTCTCTCTTTCTGCCTGCGTCTCTGCCTACTTGTGATCTGTCTGTCAAATAAATAAATAAAATCTTAAAAAAAAGAAAGTACCCTGTTTCCAAATTTTAACACAAGCTTCATTTAAAAAACTTTACCAGTATCTAATGTGTTTTTAACAGTCTTTGTTCAGCCATCTAAAGCCAAATAGTGGATTCTCAGTGGTTTTTGGAGCCCAGAGCTTCTCCCCTCTCTACCTTGTCGATAGTTTAAGATACATATGCACCTCAATATCAAGAAGCTTATTCCGGGGATGCCTGGGTAGCTCAGCTAGTTAAGTGTCTACCTTCAGCTTCATGATCCTGGGGTGCTGGGATCGAGTCCCACATTGGGCTCCCAATGTGGGAGCCTGCTTTTCCCTCTGTTGCACGTGCCATCCCCCCACCGACAAATAAAATCCTTAAAGAAAAAAAAGAGAAGCCTATTAAGAATTACTACATATTTAAAGGTAATGATTATATGAGATTAAAAATGAACCTTTTTCTTGAGGAACTTACAGAATAATGCAGGGAAGAAGTAAAAAATGTATGGAAAAAGTACAATCATGAAACAGACACGAAGATTTAACAGGAGGAAGTTTGAAAGGATCCTATGGACAGCTAGATGCTGTTTATTTTCCCATCAAATTTGAATGGCAAAAGGACCAAAGATAGGATATAAAGCCAAAATAATACCAATATGAAAATATATATGGTTTACCACAGGACTATGGTAAATCTATGCATGAGGTTTATGGTAGGACTATTTCCCTGTTTTGCTACTTTGTGTTCCCAGTCTTGGTCACCTGTGGTTTTTGAGCATCATAACGAGGGGCTAAGTACTAGTCATGCTACTTAGTAACCGTTTATGTTCACTTTTCCCCCTCCATTCTCTCCACTGAATCCATACCTGCTGGAAGGTCACTGAAACTTGGGTTCACTTTCAGATTTCATTAAAAAATCGTTTTTACAGCATTTTAAAGTATTTTCTCAATTGTTGAATCCATTTCTATGGTAAAAGTTAACCTAGGTTGATTAGGTTAACCCAGTTGATTTTCAAAATGAAAACAAACACAATGTTTATGTAGATCTTTACTATCTAAGCAATTTTGATGTTGTGAGTTTTTTTTTTAAGTCAGAATGAAGGTTATTGGTGTTTTAAGATACCTTCCTAAGTAATTGATGGGTCTGTTGCATTCATAGTTTATGGCTGTATGTTATGCAAGTTCTGTTATCCAGCGTACTTATCATTGGACTTACTGAGTGGGGAAAAAGGTCAGTGGGGAGAATTCTCCTTAACTATATGACAGTTTAATTCCAGGTATCGCATAAATTGCACTACACTGAAGAGCCTGGTCAACAGTAGAGATAATAAATGACACACACAGTCTTTCCTCACAGAACTTTCACCTCATTGGTCTGAGCTATAGATCATAACAGATCATTTGTCAATTAATTATTTGAAACTACATTTTTACATGCGTTAGTTATTTTCGTACCTAGGTAGGACAGAGCTGGGCAGGGACGGGGGAGGTGGGAACCTCTGCTCCTGAGGAGTGAGGTAGTTAAAATTTCACAGTTGGGGAATGCTTTTAGATAAATGATCTCCAAATCGCTATCTAGTTAAGAATGAGAAATGGGCAAAGGTAAATAGCTCCCATGGTTTCATTCATATTTTAACTCTATTTGGGGTTAAGCTAACCAGGACTGTTAGCTAACCATTGGTTAAGCTAACCAATGTATTTGAATTTGAAGTTCTGTAATAATAGCATTTTAAAATTCTTCCCAAAGCTTTCTTATTTTCAGACATTAAAAAGAAAAAAAGTGCGGTGCCTAGGTGGCTCAGTGGGTTAAAGCCCCTGCCTTCAGCTCAGGTCATAATCCCAGGGTCCTGGAATTGAGCCCCGCTTCCGCTTCGGGTTCTCTGCTCAGCAGGGAGCCTGCTTCCCTTCCTCCCTCCCTCTCTCTCTCTCTCTGCCTGCCTCTCTGCCTACTTGTGATCTCTGTCAAATAAATAAATAAAATCTAAAAAAAAAAAAAATCTTTGGAAAAAAAAAAAGTACATGCCCCTATCATTGTTGGAGCTGGTGTGCTCTGTGTCCTTAATATTGACTGAGAGAGGGAGGAGGGTATCTTTGTACCTTTTTACATTTTTTTTTCAATTGTAAAGGTTACGTTTCCTTTTTTTCATAATAGGTTCTTCTTGCTTTGTTGGTGATTGTGTCACTAGGATTGGGGCTGGGGCTTGGACTCAGGCAACAAGAAGAGCAAGGTATACTCTTGGTGTTTTCTCAACACAGTTCCTTATATCTCCTTTCTCCTCTCCTTTACCCCTTGAAACCGAAAGTGCCCCTTTCTGGAGCTCTGCTCTTCTCAGGGGAGCATTCTCTTCCTAGGCCTCTCCTTTTCCCACGTTGCCCTTACTAGGAGCCCACAACGTGGTGAGCGTTATCCCCTCTCATTTCTGGACTTTACCCTTTTGCCCTCACCCCTGCTCCTTTGAGATTCCTATCATTCCTGTCTGTTCCTCTTATTTGTCCTCACCTTTGTAGAGGACTCTGATAACTGGGTCAAAGACTCCCGTCCCAGCCCCTACTCTACTCATTCTTATCCGCTGATAAACTTGGTCTCAAAGGTTTTGGTTGCTTCCCTCCCATGACCTCCTGCCCTGTTAGTACTGCACGCTCCCTGAAATCTCACTATTTCTTAGTTAGGCAATGCCACAGTCTTAAATGTAGTACAGAGTAAAAACTTCACACTTATTTATTTTTCCTCACAAGAAGCAGAGAAAGAGATGCCTGGGTGGCTCAGTGGGTTAAGCCTCTGTCTCTGGCTCACATCTTGATCTCAGGATCCTAGGATCCAGCGGGGCAATGGGCTCTCTGCTCAGCGGGAAGTCTGCTTCTCCCTCTCCCTCTGTGCTAGCCCTTCCACCCTCCTTCTGTCATAAAAACGAATCTAAAAAAAAAAAAAAAAAAAAAGCAAAGAGGGGCACCTGGATGGCTCAGTGGGTTAAAGCCTCTGCCTTCAGCTCAGGTCATGGTTTCAGGATCGAGCCCCGTGTTGGGCTCTCTGCTCAGCAGGGAGCCTGCTTCCCCCCTCTCTCTCTGCCTGCCTCTCTGCCTACTTGTGATTTCTGTCTGTCAAATAAATAAATAAAATCTTAAAAAAAAAAGGCAAAGAAAAAAATAGGAGATAGAGGTCATATCTCTTTTGCCATATCTGATCAGTATGAACAGTACATAAACCATTTATAAGCGGCTCTATGAAAAGTATTTTCTAAATCCTGTTATGTATCATTTTGGTACTTTTACAAAGGGGAGGTATGAGGTCAAATGTTAGGTAATTTACTCTCCTTTTTAATTTGGTTGATTAAGTTCTGGTTTGACTTTCTTGGGGAAGGTCTTATTGCTTCTTTGTTTAGGGAGACTCTTGGTGAGATTAATAGCCACTTTTCCAGGTATGTTTTCACTTAAGAATTAACACTCAGTACCCGTGGCATAACATGGGAACACGGTGGAACTGGAAAGGTGGGCCTTACCTGGAAAATTACTGTCTTTTTTGGGGTTGCTTGGCTGTTGGGTTTCTGAACTACGGTGCCAGTCCTAGACCTGACACAGGTAGGTGGGCCACTTTGCTATATTATTCCGATGTTCGTGTGCACAGGAATGCATCACTTCTTGGTTGTCTTACCCCCAAATCATGTAAATTAATTGGAAGAGGAATGTAGCAATCTCTGAACAAAATCTCTGATTATTTTGGCTCTTTCTCTCCCTTCCTTACTTTAGTACACCTACTGGCTGGCTTCCCAGTGTCACTGCTCCCTATTCTTGTCCTTTTATCTCAGGTTACCAGCCCTCATGTGGCATCACCCCTTCCCACCCAGGGCCTTGGGACTTAACTCCAGCCCCTCCTTTGCCAGCTTCCTTGAAATAGTCATCCCCTCATTCTTCCATGACTGATTCCTAATCCCCAACCCGGACCATTTTCACCATTCTCCACTCCAATTAACCCACTTTTTGTAAGCATAGTATGTTTTTTCTGGTGTGAGTTTTTAAGCTATTTTTCTGGTTTGAGTTTTTATGTGTTGTTACAAATTTATCCATTTATGTCCACATCCTTTTTACTTATTCTTCAACAATTGGGCACTTGACTGTATGCTAGGTACAATTTAATTACTGGGAATGCAGTGGTGAAGAAAATGGACACATCCATCTGAGAGTTTACAGTCCAGCAGGAAGACAGACACTAAAAATATAAATAAGCCAAAATATGTATAATATGATAAGGAGAGTGCTAAGGGATAAGTAAAACTGAAAAGATTATAAAATACGGAGTTAGGGTGGGATGGGGGATGTATGTGAAATGACTTTTGTAAAGAGCTAAAGTGAGGGAGAAATAGAGATATTTGGGGGAAGAACATTCCAGGCAGGAGGAAAGAACAAGGGCAAAGGCCTAAGGCAGGATCTTGCCTGGCAAGTTCATTTAAAGAATAACAAGGTTGGTGAGTTGGAACTAAGAGGACAAGAAGGAGGGTAGTCATAAAATGAGATCAACCAAAGGACGGAAGAGAAGCCAAGCCAGTGAGGTTGTCAGGTCCATTCTGGCTGTAGGCTTTCATTCTGAGAGTGATGGGAAGTGATTGGAGTTTTGAACAGAGAAGTGACATGCGGTGGTTTGCTTTTTCTTTTCTTTTTTTTTTTTTTAAAGATTTTATTTATTTATTTTGACAGAGAGAGATCACAAGTAGACGGAGAGGAAGGCAGAGAGAGAGAGAGAGAGAGAGAGGGAAGCAAGCTTCTTGCTTAGCAGAGAGCCCGATGTGGGACTCGATCCCAGGACCCTGAGATCATTACCCGAGCCGAAGGCAGCGGCTCAACCCACTGAGCCACCCAGGCGCCCCGTTGGTTTGCTTTTTCACGCACGCACTTAGGCTGCTGTGTTAGGAGTAAATGGCAGAGTGAAATCAGATGTGGAGACACCAGTTAGGGAATTATTGCAATAATCCACACAAGCTCTATGTCTTGAACTAGGGTGGTAACATTGTAACTGTGAGAAGTATTTGGATCCTGGATATCTTTGGATGTGGTAGACAGATATTATCCACAGAACGGATATGGAGAAAGAGAGAAGTTGAGAATGACTTCAAGATTTTTGGTATGAACATCTGGAAATACAGAATTCCCAAAATTGAGATGGGGAACACTACAGAAGAAGCTGATTTGGGGAGAATAATCAGGAACTCTGTTTTGGACATGTTTTAAGTTTGAAATATCTACTAGGTGTCCAAGTGAAAGCCAGAAGGTAGTTGGATATATGAGGTTGACTTTGAATGGAGATCCTATATGGACATGCAGTGTGGCAGTTATCAGCATCATATGTGGAATTAAAGCAACATGACTGGAACACACTAACCTTAAAAATAGGGAGGATGTGGTTGGGGGTGTGGCATGGATGAATTCTAAGAAGAATTGGTCAGGGATGTGGGAGGAAAGCCAGGTGATTGTTGTGTCCCGGAAGCCATGTGCAGAAAATGTTTCAAAGTAGGACTGTGAATATAAAAATGTAAAGGCCTTATGTACAAGTGGTATATAAACTTTTTTTGGTTACCTCTTCATTGAATGTTTCTTAAGATCCATCTAAATTGTTATGCATTCTTCTATTCTTTGGCATCTATCTACTTACTAGAGTAGAGCTTTAAAAAAAAAAGATTTTATTTATTTATTTGTCAGAGAGAGAGCACAAGTCGGGGAGCAGCAGGCAGAGGGAGAAGCAGGCTTCCTGCCAAGCAAGGACGCTGATGTGGGACTCAATCCCACACTCTGGGATTGTGGCTCGAGTCAAAGGCTGACGCTTAACCAGCTGAGCCACCCAGGCATCCCAACTACATAGTATTTTTTAGCATGTATAGCAATATACTATTTGACCTATGCGCAGCCTGCCCCCCCTCCAACCAGTGCTGGGTATCCAGGTTGATTTTAGTTCCTTTACATCACATCCATCCTGCAGGTTCCCTTACGGACCTGTGTGAGATTGCTTCATCATCCATCATCTACCCAGGAATAGACTCCTAGGTCTTAGGGTCTGTATTATAACTTGGGTGAGTAGCCCCAGTGTACTTTCTGGAATGGCTGCTTATTCTCTGTCTTTACCATGGATCTCCAGCAACACTTGGCATTATCTGGCTCTCTCATTTTTGGCAATGTGAACTTAGTTATAGTGTGATATCTTTTACTTTAACTTTTATTTCTCTGCCCTGCTGCTCCAGTCTGTGTTGGTTGCTCTCTTGGTTTGTTTGCTGTTTCCTTAGACCCTCCATTGTGTTGGATCTCATTATTTTTTGGATCTCTTTGTTTTACTTCCTCATTTTGCTAAAGAACATCTTATAATAGCTTCTTAAAATAGGATACTATATCTTTGATAAAAGATACAACTTGAGTTCTTATCTATCTAAAAACATTTTCACCATCCTAACCTAATACTTGATAGTTTGGCTAGACACTGAATTCTGAGATGAACATAAATTTCCTCTAGAAATATGAAGACATTGCTTTCCCATCTTCTGGTTTTCACTGTTGCTTTCAAGAAATGTGATGCAATTCTGACTTGTGATCTTTTTTTTTTTTAAAGATTTTATTTATTTATTTGACAGAGAGAAATCACAAGTAAGCAGAGAGGCAGGCAGAGAGAGAGGAGGAAGCAGGCTCCCTGCTGAGCAGAAAGCCCGATGCGGGGCTCGAACCCAGGACCTGGGATCATGACCTGAGCCGAAGGCAGCAGCTTAACCCACTGAGCCACCCAGGCGCCCCTGACTTGTGATCTTTGATAGATTGCTCATGATCTCTCTCCGGGAACTTTCAAGATCTCTTTATACCTATTGTTCTGACCCTGTTGTGTGAGTTTTGGCCTGGGAAATGTTGATGTAATAATTTATACTTTTCAGTTCTGGGAAATTTTATAATATGTTATTTTTTCTGTTTTCACTTTTTGGTACTACCTTCCTTTTAAAGGTCAGCTGTGTAGCAGCCTTGATTGTATCTGCAAAAACTCTTTGCCATGTGAAACAATGTAGCATATTCAGTCTTGGGGATTAGGGTGTGAAATCTTCTCTGAAACCATCATTCTGCCTACCACACCCTTCTGTTGAATTTTTCGTTACTGCTTTCATGTTTCTATTTCGAAGAGTACCCTGAACATTATTTCTCTTTTTGAAATTATAGCTTTCTCATTTCATGGATACAATATTGTCTTTTCTGAAGATCTTACTATTAGCTGCGCGCGCGCGCGCGCGCGTGCGTGTGTGCGTGCGCGTGTGTGTGTGTGTGTGTGTTTAACTCTTCTGTTCCTTAAATTGTTTCTTTTTCAGTCAAGTTTTCTTTTTTGTTTTGGTCTTTGTTTTTATGTTGGATTGTGTTTCACTATCTTCAAATGTCTGATAACCATTTGTTCACATTTGTGAGTATGGCGTGTTCATCTTTTCTCATCCTAGCTGTTCTCTATGTCTGCCTCTGTGATGAAAGCTACTTTTCCTAAATTCTTCTAGATTATAAGCCTTCTATCAAGTGAGAGGTGGGGTGGATCATTGCTGCTCCATCTCCATACTTTAAATCAGTTTCACTTTATTAAGCCTCTGCCTGTCTCTCCTACCTTTACCTAATGGTGCCTGGTGTTCTGAGTCTGGGTACTCTCTAGAGTCCTGGGGAAAAATCACCTACTATTTATCACTTTGCACTGATAAATCATACATCACAATTAAAAAATGTCTATTTGTCTGACCTAGTTTGCACTAGGTATATCTTCTGTGTGCTTCTACCATCTAGCTCTGAGACATCAGATAACTTGTTTTTTTTTCTTTTAAGATTTTATTTATTTGATAGAGAGAGAGCATGGAAGGAGGGGTAGAGGGTGAGGGAGAGAATCTCAAGCAGACTCCCTTCTGAGCATAGACCCTGACATGAGTTCGATCTTACAACCCTGAGATCATGACCTAAGCCACAATCAAGAGTTGGGTGGTCAACTGACTGAGCCACCCAGGTGCCCCTCAGATCACTTCTAAGCACTGTTTTCCTTATTTCCTCAGCTCCTACAGGCAGTTGCAGGAAGAAATGCTTCGATTCTTCATTTAGAGGACTGGAGAACTGCCGGTGTGATACAGAATGCAAACACAGAGGCGACTGCTGCTGGGATTTTGAAGACACCTGTGTGGAATCAAGTATGGATTCTGAGGATAAGTTCACTCTAGCATGTTGGTTGTGCTGTCATTAACGCATGTCTAAGTGCTCCCCACACATCTTGTGTATTGGTTTACTAGGGTTACCATAACACAGAATCTGGGGGGCTTAAACAACAGAAATTCTTTTTCTCAGTTCTAGAGGCTAGAAATCCAAGATGCAAGTTGCATCAGGGTTGGTTCTTCCTAAGGGCTATGAGGGAGATCCATTCCTTGCCCTTCTCTTAACTTCTGGTGGCTTATAAGTCATTGGCGGTCATTGACTTTTGGCAGCATAACCCCAAACTCTGCCTTTGTCTTCACCGAGTTCTGTTGTGTCTTCACAGTCTCCCCTGTGTGTGTGTGTGTGTGTGTGTGTGCGCATGTCCAAATTTCCCCTTTTTATAAGAATACCAGTTGCACTGGTTAGGGACCACTGTAATGACCTCATTTGAACTTGAGTTATGCAAGACACATCATTAAGAAGGAAGGCTTGGGATTCCAGGGCCTCAACAAAGGATTTACAGCAACTTTGGGACGTCACGGAGTTTTCAACATGGTTTATTTTGGCTTCTACTACAATGTCAAAAACATTATTCCTGTCAATAAGACTCTGAGATGAGTACTCCTTACAACATGGGAGAAGAGTCCCTGCCTCCATCTCTCCAGCTATCCACTTTGAGACAGAAGTCACACACAATGAAATAAATTATACCAATGATTATATATTTTATTACAAATATTTGAGCTCTTTTAAAAAAAAGCTCTTTAAAAAAATTTTATTTATTTATTTGACACGCAGAGAGAGCACAAGCAGGGAGAGCAGCAGAGGAAAAGGGAGAAGCAGGTTGCATGCTGAGCAAGCAGCCCGATATGGGGCTTGATCCCAGGACCCTGAGATCATGACCTGAGCCAAAGGCAGACGCTTAACCCACTGAACCACTCAGGCACCCCAACAAAGATCTTTTCCTAGGGAAAGTCACATCCGTGGCAGTGTGGGCTAGCACTCCAGCGTTTTGAGAGGACAGTATTCAGCCCATAACAGCTTGTGTACAGGATTATCGTTTCCCCTTCTGCAGTGCTAAACAGAGTTCACACTTGATTTGACTGAGGTCGAGGACTAATGGTCTCCAGTAAACGAAATGCCATATGTGTTGCCGGAAGTACACATCTCGATGCAGTTTCACTATGGCTCAAGTTAAGCATCTTAATCAGTTTCATGGGCAGTGGTTCTCAGGTTTCAGGGTGCGTAAGGCTTACTTGGAAAGCTGGTGATCCTTGGTGATTCTGATGCCAGCACTCCACAGAACACAACTTGAGAAACGCTGTTCTCTGGGTAGAAGAGAAAGTTCTCAATGTTTAATTTTTTAAGAAATCAGTGAAGGCATGTATGTAGGGGGTTGGCTAGTGGTTCATAGAGTAAAGATTAGAATAGTAGAGCTTCTTACATTATATTTTCTGAAAAGGGCAAGGGGGAAGGGATAACTTAGTATAGATAAGATCTCTATTCCCTTTACTTAATCTCCCCAAATCCTTCCTAAGTAAATGATAAATAATGGACAATGAAGAACTCTATGCAAGACAAAAGCACACAGCAGTCATCTGTCCGATGCATTTGTCTAAGCACAGGGCTGATGTTGATTTTAGACACTGATTCCTAGCAGACAGTGCTAGGAAACAGCCATGGGACAGCCTCTTGCTGTTTTTAGCACTGATGTTTATTTACACTGATCTCATACTGAGGACGTCGTAGCCTGGGAGAGCTGCAGAGGCCTGGTGGAGACTCATCTTGCCCTCTGTCACCCTCAGCTGGAAGGTGCCCTGACCTGCCTACTTTCTTAAGACCTCACCCTCTTCCTGTTACTTCTGTTGCACTGCCTCTTCCTTGCTGCCTGTCCTTAAACAAAACTGCTCTTGGGTGGCACCCATCACTAGTGGGTCATCTCCACTGGGAGCTCCTACTTTTGGATGGGAATAGAGCCAGTGTTCAGAGTCTCTCCAAATTCAGAGATGTACCTGCCAGGCAGACCAGGGCTGTAGCTTATAAAACCACCTTTCTCTCTGCTGCTCATGCCAAATGAAGACAAGGGATGCATTGCCCCCTTGTTTGTATTACCTATTTTCATTTATTAATGCAGAGAAGCCAAGAATTTGACTTTACAACTATCCAGAGATAGATGCATGGAATTTATGTTTGCTATTAGATACTGAAGTATTTAAGTTAAATGCTGGGAACTGAATTGTGTGCTTTTCCAGCTCGAATATGGACATGCAATAGATTCCGTTGTGGGGAGACCAGATTAGAGTCCAGCCTCTGCTCCTGTTCGGATGACTGTCTGCAGAGGAAAGACTGCTGTGCTGACTACAAGAGTGTCTGCCAAGGTAAGCAGAGGAGGTTGACCTGTTCGCCTCTGTGTGTTCATTGACCCCAGAGCTGGCTGACCCAGGCTGCATAAATTGAATCAAGTCGGAGACAACATGTTTACGATGGCAAAAAATGTGGCTTGTTCACTATACAGAGAGGGAGCTCATAGCATAGATACTATAGAAAAGAAGAAAAAGATAAAAGTTCCATATTCATTGGTAAAGCAAGGTCTTCTCCAGTCCAATAATAACTCTGCTAGAAATATCTGTGGTTTGAGATACCAGATGGCAGAGTTGATGAAAGAGGTTATCTGGCCCATCTAGCAGTCCGTTAAACCGATGTTACTGTTCTGATGACTGTGTCCTGAGTGATCAAATGACTGATTAGGGACCTTTGGAGAGTTAATGCAGAGCCAAGATAAGGATACAGATTATTCAACTCCTGGTTCCAGCTGTAAGTGACATACTGCAGATAGATATATTTTTAAATTACCAATCCCTCGGAACATGTAATGAAATTTATAAAAAGTGCACATAAACACACAGCAACAAAATTGCTTCAAGTTAACAACCCCTTTTTCATAATGCCACAACCAATAAAAGTAAGTAACTTATACTTTTAATATTTCTAGACCAAAAGAATGAGATTAGGTTGAATTCTGATTTTTCTTGAATAGGAAGAAGATGTTATAGAAGAAACATTAACTATAACATCTTAGTAGAAAATAGATTTTACACTAATGAATGAGTCAATTTTTATTAGAAAATATAATTGAAAGCAACTAAAAAGAGCTATCAAAAAGGAAAAATAGATGCCTGAAATGGTAACTTCTTTTCCAAGTAATTATTGTTTGACATTTAATAGTGCATCATTAAAAATTCTGCTAAATTCATGAGGGCGCTGCGCTTTCTTGTTTGCTTAATTCTATAAGGTCACTGACCACACTGCCTCTGACCACTCTATTTTCCCACTTTCTTTTTTTTTTTAAATATATTTATTTATTTGACAGCAGGAGGGATTACAATTAGGAAGAGAGGCAGACAGAGAGAGGAGGAAAGCAGGCTCCCGCTGGGCAGGAAGCCCGATATGGGGCTCGATCCCAGGACCCTGAGATCATGACCTGAGCTGAAGGCAGAGGCTTAACCCACTGAGCCACCCAGGTGCCCCTATTTTCCCACTTTCTACCTCAAATATATAACTCTTTTAACTTTTTATATCAAGACTGATCCTTGAGTCATATGGTAAATTCTACCAGTGGATTCATTGCATAACATTGCTGAAATTTAATAGAAGTGTATCTATTTAGGGGTGCCTGGGTGGCTCAGTGGGTTAAAGCCTCTGACTTTGGCTCAGGTCATGATTCCAGGGTCCTGGGATCTAGCCCTGCATCAGGCTCTCAGCTCAGCAGGGAGTCTGCTTCCCTTCCTCTCTCTCTGCTTGCCTCTCTGCCTACTTGTGATCTCTGTCAAATAAATAATAAATAAAATATTTTTTTAGAAAAGGAAATGTGTTTATTTATTTTGCAAGTATACACCATAGATGGTGGTATTACTTCTGTTAAGAGACACATCTTGTCTGCTTGTTGCTTTTTCTGGGATGTTAGCCATTGATGATCATTGCCTGTATCTATCAAGGGATACAAGTGATAATATTTATACTCTATCATTTCTACTTCATTGGTTAGCTGGAATGTTCTATAAACAGAAACATTGAAGTAAAAATTTTGTAGTTAAGATCTTAAAAATTTCTTGGTTCAATTTTTCCCAATTGAAATCAGTTACTCTCATTGGCTGCTTCTGTCCCCCCAAACCCTGCCATGATTTCTTTTCTCTATTCTTTAGATGGTATATCTATATTTATTAAAGTCATTTTTTTCTAATTGTCCCTTTCCAGCTAAAAGAATGCCCTTTGTTTTTCTTAGTAAAGATGAGCTTCTTGGTATTCAATCTGTGCAAATCTCTGGACACACTGATCTTTTCAACATGCGAAATGGCACTTAACACATTCTAGAAGAATTTAGTCATTGGAATAACAAGAATGAAGTAGTTTGGAAAGATCAAGTTCATTGCACATTTGTTTCTCTTTTCTTTTCTGTGGTGCACCTGTCTAAAGATTTCGATTTTGTTTTTCAGGAGAAACCTCATGGGTGAAAGAAGAGTGTGGCACAGCCCAACAGTCTCAGTGTCCAGAAGGGTGAGAATATGGGGAGTTTCTAATCTTCCTTTAACATGGAATGTAGCTGAGAAGTAGCTACATTTCCTCCACTTTATTTATATTTTAAAACAATACACTTGGGCACCTGGGTGACTCGGTTAAGCACTGCCTTCAACTCGGGTCGTGATCCTGGAGTCTCAGGATCGAGTCCCACATTGGGCTCCCTGCTCAGCAGGGAGTCTGCTTCTCTCTCTGACTTTCTCCCCTCTCATCCTCTCTCTCTCTCTCTCTCTCACACATAAATAAATAAAATCTTTAAAAAAACAAAACAAAACCAGAAAAGCCAATATACCTAACCAACTATTAGGATTCCTGGTGGCTTCAAACTTGGACTTTTGTTCACATCATTGTTTACAAAAGCAATTTTAATTAAATTTTTACATTCATGTCTTATAAAAATGACTTAAAAAATAGGTGAAGTATTAAATTTTAACATTCTCAAGGTCCTCTGGTCAGGATTAGGATTTAGATCTGAATTACTCCATGCAGAATCTTTCCTACTGATATCCTGGAACTTTGAATTGATATTCACTGAGGAAAAGGAAAGTTTGTCCATTGAAGGCCTCACAAGGGAAAGTGGATAAGGACTTTATCACATGTACATGAGTGAGGAACGCATGAGGCAAAACCCCTCACCCCTCCCGCACATCTCCTCCACATATTTATAATGGCTGCTGCTGGACTTTTCTCAGTTCTGGAAACACGCCCCACGTCATCTCTCAGTCAGGGTGGATTTCCTGTCCAGTTGCCTCTCTGCCCTTCACCAACTTCATTCTTTTGGCCCAAGGAGGGGAAAGAAGATGGTGGGATAAAGAAAAATGGAATATCTGGCGACAGAAAGTATTGGTGGAGTCATTTTTAGATAGTATTATTTTATTTAAAGAATGTGTGTGTCTGTTTTTGTACCATGTGACTTTGGTTTCCCAATCCCCAGATCCAGCTGCCCTGTTCAGTGGCTTCTGGGTGGAAGAGCAAAAAAATTAGAATAAAATGGATATTTGAGTGTCTTTGCTTTAGTCAATTCTCTAAGCTTCCTCTATAAAATAGTATTAGTAGCTGTAAAAATCATTATCATAATCATAATGCCAAGTTCAGAAGATTTCATGTGAGAAGTCAACATCTTGATCTCTTAGATGTCTGACCTTGTTTTTAAGCTGCAAGTTTATTTTGATGGCATATTTATGAATATAAAAGTTTTAACAGCCCTTTGCTAATGAATTTATGAAAAATAAGTATTTCCAATGCAAATTGTAATGCACTATTTGAACTTCTTTTTTTAAGACTTTATTTATTTATTTGACAGAGAGAGAGAGATCACAAGTACGCAGAGAGGCAGGCAGAGAGAGCAGGGAAGCAAGCTCCCCACTGAGCAGAGAGCCTGATGCGGGACTTGATCCCAGGACCCTGAGATCATGACCTGAGCCAAAACAGAGGCTTAACCCACTGACCCACCCAGGCGCCCCTGCACTGCTTGAACTTCTTGATGAGTTTTCTATATATTGTAGTTAAAACAATCTGAATTTTCCATTTTGTTTTGAGATATAATCTGTATATATTGAAAGGTTCACATTTATGTTTACAGTATAATAAGATTTGGAAATCCAGAAACACATATAACCCAGAGATAAAGAGTATTTCAAAGATAAAGAATATTTCCATCACCCCAGAAAGATGCCTTATGTACTAATATCTGTCACCATAGATTCCTGTTCTAGAATTTCATATAAATGGAATCATCCCTTATGTTCCCTTGTGTCATTTTTCTTAATCCAGTGATTTTGAGACTCATAAATGTTATTGCGTGTGTGTACCATATCTCTCACATGGGCTTTTGCACAGCATATTTTTTTTCTGATTAACACATTGATCCCATTCTCTTTTCATATTATTTCTATTCGTTCTTTAGGGCCAAGTTCATGCGTCTGTTCTTACCTTATAAAGGTCAAATCTGACATCCCCTATGTAGTTGAGTAGCATTGTGTAATCAAATCTAACCTTTAACCACTCCTGTTTACTTCTCAATTTCATCCCTTAGGTTAGGGCTGTAATCCCTTCATGCCTTTATTTTCTATACCTAGTATAATGTCTGACTCAAATATTTGTTAAATGAATTACTCTACAGTAAATGTGTATTCTGGGAAACCATATAGAACTGTCCTCCAGACTCTCCTCAGTTTCTCTTACAATGTGGAATTAGATGGCCAGGGTGATATTTTTCTAGCTTTACTCAGCACCTTGAAAAACATAGAAATTATTTTTCTTATTAATAGTTTGTATTAAGGGCTTCTAGGTAGCTCAGTCAGTTGAGTGTCAGACTCTTGATTTCAGTTTAGGTCACAATCTCATGGGTAGTGGGTGAGCCCCGCATCAGGCTCTGTGCTCAGCAGGAAGTCTGTTTGAATTTCTTTCTCTCTCTCTCCCTCTGCCCCTCCCCCTATTCACTTGTACTCTTTCAATCTCTCTCTCAAATAAATAAATCTTTAAAGAAATAGTTGATATTAGCATTCAGAATTTTCTCCATAATAATATTGGATATTCATCAGAATTTTTAAGGACAATTCCAATCAAGTTTCTTGGAAAAGTGTGTTTTTGTTTAAAAATTTATGTTTTTAATTAAAAAAATTTTAAATTAACATATAATGTTTTATTTGTTTCAGGGGGACAGGTCCGTAACACCCAACACTCACCCTCACCAATGTCCATCACCCAACCACCCAATCCCCCCTGTATAAAAACTTAAAATTCACATCTAAAGTGAAATATGAGCCTCCCATTATCAGTTGCATGCAGTGTATTTGGAATTTAAAACAAATGTTGGTGTTTATAGCTTCTATTCCTAATAGCTCCAAAGTGGAAATTACCCAAATGTCCAGCAACAGTAGGATGACTAAGTTGTGGTTTATTCATTCACTGGAATATAAGACAGCCATGAGAATGAATGGTCTACAGCTCCATGTAACAGTATGAATTAATCTCAAACATAATGTTCAGTAAAAAAAAGCCAGTCACGCCAGGATACATCCTGTATTATCCCATGTGCATGTAAATATAAATCTATTTGTTTGAGGTCAAGGTTCTGCTCACCCTTGGTGGGGGTGTGTTTTGCAGAGGCTATTAAGTGGAAAGGAGCCCGAGGAGAGGATTCTAGGGTGCTGGTATTCTGTTTCTTGATTTGGGTGATCAAGTTCACAGTGGAGTTCAGTTAGGAAATTAGGAAACATTTATCAAACTATACATCTGTGAAATGTGTGTGTGGGTGTGTCTGTATATAAATTATATACAAGTAAAATTTTAAAAGTGAAAAAAAATTAAACGAAGAAAAGACAACCTCTGGCTATATCCTGAGAGTTAAACCTTCCATCACTTTAGCTTAAATATGGATATAAAAAAAAGATTGTAATGCTTTTGATGTTAATATTAATCTAGTGGGATATTAGATAGAGAATCAAAGGGTAGCACTTTAAAATAATAACCTCATAAGCTGTAGAGTTCCTAAATTTTATATCATACTTATATCTGAAATATAGTAGAATTAGTAGAATTATAATTAGTACTAATTAGTAATAATTAGTAGAATTAGAACTTCAACAGATTTTGAGTTTGAGCCTTCAATTCAGTAATCATAACTCTTGACTCTTTAGCAAACTCAGGTCCGTGAAAGGTCTGAGATTAACAGTCCCATCTCTGGGGATGTTTTATTAATGTTCTGCTTGAATGATATTGACCTCTGTTGAAAAATTGCAATTAATAAGCTCCATGTATACTTAACCACTGTAAAATACCAAATGTATTTTGAGGTAAGGCAATGATACTAATGTTCTGTTATAGTGATTCCAAAGTATTAGGTGAGTGGGTCAGGACTGCGTTATGAGAGTTTAAGTAACTGCTTAGGGTTCAATAGATGCTAAAGACTGAATGAAGCTAAGGGATTACTGACCTGCTGTCATTACTAGCAGCTAATTAAAGGTTCCTTACAGGGGCGCCTGGGTGGCTTAGCGGGTTAAGCCGCTGCCTTCGGCTTGGGTCATGATCTCAGGGTCCTGGGATGGAGCCCCCCATTGGGCTCTCTGCTCAGCAGAGAACCTGCTTCCTCCTCTCTCTCTGCCTGCCTCTCTGCCTGCTTGTGATCTCTCTCTGTCAAATAAATAAATAAAATCTTTAAAAAAATAATAAAAATAAAGGTTCCTTACATACTGGAAGAACTGATGCTTAAGGGAGATAACAATTTTTATTTCTAAATTGTTTTAAAGATTTATTTGAGAGAGAGAGAGAGTGCGAGAGCGTGAGAAGGAGAAGGGTCAGAAGGAGAAGCAAACTTTTCCATTGAGCAGAGATCCCCATATGGGGCTCAATCCTGGGACTCGGGATCACGACCTCAGCTGAAGGCAGCCACTTAACCAACTGAGCCACACAGGTGCCCCAAGAGATAACAGTTTTTTAAAAGAGAAAGAAAAAAATTGACCCAGGATTGTTTTCTTAGCATACTTTCTAAGCATTTTCTAATTTAGAGAATTGTATGTAGTACAGCAAAGTGTCTTTATTTTTTTTTTACAATCAAAATAATAGACTAATATTTTGTTTTCCATTTTCAGATTTGAACTACCACCAGTTATTTTGTTTTCCATGGATGGATTTAGAGCTGAATATTTGCAGACATGGCACACCCTCATACCTAATATTAATAAACTGAGTAAGTCTTCCACAACCATAGGCACACAAGGGTAAGGACAATAGTTAGCCAATTTGTAGATGGGTACCTTCCTTCCTGACCTTCCTTATCAGTCATTTGGCTTCTCCCAGCTCCTCTGAAGATCATGAGGAATTTCCCACTCAGTAACTATTTTCATACTTGTAGGCTCCTCCTTTTTTTGTAACCCGTTCACCTTTTTGTTTATTGTGATTTGTTTTGTATTTGAATGTAAGTTCTATCCTATGGAAATCTGTTCACATACACTGTCTTACAAGCGGTGTTTGTCAGACTTGGGTCCTGGGTCTTAGCAACGTGAATAGCAAGGACAGGATCCTGAAGGAGCCTGAGTGCAGAACCGAGCCAGCATGTACCAGTGTTCCAGAAGGCAAAAGGTCCAGTATCTATGTCTGATTCTAGAATTAAACTGCCTGGAAACTGGCTCCACTGCTTATTAGCTGTGAGAGCATGGGCAAGCTTATCTCACCTACTGGTGCCCATTCTCTTGAGTTGTAAAATGGCCACTTCCTACCTGTTGGGACTACTGTGAGAACATAAATGTAGTACACACTGAATGACTTTAAGGTATTATTATGATTATTGGTCTTAATTGTCATCTTAAGCAGGATGTTACACTTCTCTTCAGGAAAGTTGGTCCTCATATGATGTTATAAGGTTATTAATAAAGAGAAACCAAGTACCTAAGGACACAGAGCTAAGAAGTATCAGTTAGGGCCAGAGGGTTCGCTCCCGGGTCTATAGGCTTCCCTACCCCTTCTTTCTTTTGTCCCCCTTCTGCCAGGCCCTCTTTTGCTTCCAAGAGCCTCAAAGTTTATCACAATTTTACTGGTGTCTCTTTTTATTTTTCTACAAATAATTAAAAATAACTATTTGAGCCTGAGTAAGTCCATTCCCTTGTCTGGGTCTCAGTATCCTCACTTGCAAAATGAGAGGGTTAGTGCTAATGATCTCTACTGTTTATTTCAGCTATAAAATCCCATGTTGGACTGCTTCCCCCTCTAACACAAGGTGCTTTGTCGCTTCAGCTTTTCTCTCACTCTCTGAGATATAGCCTTAGCAAAAACATGAAGAGTTTGGGATTCTGACAGAACCGGCTCCAAATTCGGTGCTTGCCATTGAAACGCTGAGTTATTTTGGCCCAGAAAGTTAATTAATATTTCCCACACTTTTTATTTCCTTATCTGCATTTTCATTAATGAGCTGGATATCAAATTCTGTATCCAAAGAGAATTTAGCCGAACCCCTTTTGAAGTAGAATTATTTGATTTGCTCATCCCACTCAGAGTTGGAAGTGACACCAGTGAAATATTGGGCCATAGAGAGTGTTCCCTTTTAAGGTTTAATATGTATTTTTTAAGTCACGCAGACAAGATTTTGATCCTTTCAATGTGTAGATATCACTAACTGGGCCTACCAAGGCAAAATGGGCTATTAGCTTTCAGGAGGCCTCATTGAGAGTAGATGTGATAAGACTTAGGATTAGTACCTCCTGCAAATGGTAGGCTTGAGGTGAGGTATGTGACAACAGGCATCACTTTAAGAACCTTCTAGTACCCCATCTCCAGTATCCTATCAAGCTCCCTGGGTTGGGTGACAGTGACAGTGGTCATGGAAACTGACATGAGCTAATACCGCACAGCACCTTGAGTCAAATTTGTGATAGTTAAAAGGACTCAGACTCAACTCCAGTGAGCAGGTCATTGTCTTGTCTGTGTGGGTGGGAGCAGGAAAAAAAAAGGAGTGAGGCCCAAGAACAGGAAACTGTCAAGTAAGAGAGAGGTGATTTGGCTTAAGTCAGGTTTCCTGAAAGTTGGGTGAGAAACTGGGGATAGACTAAGACTAGTAGAACAGGTGTATTTAGCAGGCAACATTTGCTGAGTTTTGAAGATTAGAGTTACCAAGTTTAAAATTCATGAACAACAGAACAAATTCTCCAGATGCCATTATCTGTCTGACTCCTCCTCCTCTTCCTTTTTAAATTTATTTTGGTAAAAACACTTAACATGAGACCTAGCCACTTAATAGATTTTTAAATATAGAATGCAATATTGTTATCTATAGGCCCAATGTTTTATAGCAGATCTCTAGAGTTTATTCACCTCATGTAAATGAAATTTTATACCCATTGATTAGCAACTCTCCACTTTCTCCTCCCCACAGACCCTAGCACCACCCTTCTATTCTTTGCTTCTATGAGTTTGGATCTTTTAGATGTCTCATGTAAGTGGAATCATGTATATTTATCTTTTTTTAATATCCCCAAGGTTCATCTATATGGTTGTACGTGGTAGAATTTCCTTCTCTTTTTTAAGGCTGAAATACATTATTATATATTACACTTAAAATGCATTTATCGGCGCTCCTGGGTGGCTCAGTGGGTTGAGCCTCTGCCTTCGGCTCAGGTCATGATCTCAGGGTTCTGGGATCGAGTCCCACATCGGGCTCTCTGCTCCGCGGGGACCCTGCTTCCTCCTCTCTCTCTGCCTGCCTCTCTGCCTACTTGTGATCTCTTCTGTCAAATAAATAAATAAAATCTTTTAAAAATGCATTTATCAGTTGATGGATATTTGGATTGTTTCTACATCTTGGCTATTGTGAATGCTGTTATGTTGAACATGAGAGTATTAATAGCTCTTCAAGATCTTGATCTCAATTCTTTTGGATAAACATCTGGAAGTAGGATTGCTGGATCATAGTGTAGTTGTATTTTTAATGATTTGAGAAACCTTCATACTGTTTTCTACAGTGGCTATATTATTTTGTAGTCTCAAATGGTTGAACTTAACCATTTGCTTACATCATACACAAAGATAAACTCTAAATGGATGAAAGACCTCAATGTGAGACAGAAATCCATCAAAATCCTAGAGAACATAGGCAGTAGCCTCTTTGACATTGGCCACAGCAACTTCTTTCAAAACACATCTCCAAAGGCAAAGGAAACAAAAGCAAAAGTGAACTTTTGGGACTTCATCAAAATAAAAAAAACTTCTGCACAGCAAAGGAAACAGTCAACAAAACAAACAGGCAACCCACAGAATGGGTGAAGATATTTGCAAATGGCACTACAGACAAGGGGCTGATAACCAAGTTCTATAAAGAACTTCTAGAACTTAACACCCAGAAAACAAATAACAAGTCAAAAAATGGGCAGAAGATATGAACAGACACTTCTCCAAAGAAGACATACAAATGTCTAACAGACACATGAAAAAATGTTCATCATCTCTAGCCACCAGGGAATTTCAAATCAAAACTACATTGAGATACCAGCTTACACCAGTTAGAAAGGCAAAAATTGACAAGGCAAGAAACAGCAAATGTTGGAGAGGATGTGGAGAAAGGGGAACCTTCCTACGCTGTTGGTGGGAATGCAAGTTGGTGCAGCTACTTCGGAAAACAGTGTGGAGATTCCTCAAAAAATTAAAAATAGAGCTACCCTATGACCCAGCAATTGCATTTTTGGGGTATTTACCCCAAAGATACAGATGTAGTGAAAAGAAGGACCATATGCACCCCACTGTTCATAGCAGCAATGCCCACAATAGCCAAAGTGTGGAAAGATCAGAGATGCCCTTCAACAAAGGAATGGATAAAGAAGATGTGGTCCATATATTACTCAGCCATCAGAAAGGATGAATACCCAGCTTTTGCATCAGCATGCATGGGACTGGAGGAGATTATGCTAAGTGAAATAAGTTAAGCAGAGAAAGTCAATTATTACATGGTTTCACCTATTTGTGGAACATGAGAAATAGCATGAAGACATTAGGAGAAGGAAGGGAAAAATGAAGGGGACAAATCAGAGGGGGACATGAACCATGATAGACCATGAACGCTGGGAAAGGGACTGAGGGTTTTAGAGGGGAGGGGGTTGGAGGATGGGTTAGCGCAGTGATAGGTATTAAGGAGGGCATGTTTGCATGGAGCACTGGGTATTATACACAAACAATGAATAATGGAGCACTACATCAAAAACTAATGATGTACTCTATGGTGACATAACGTAAATAAAAGTTAAAAAGGTTGCAACTTCTCCATTCCCTTACCAACACTCATCTTTTGTGTTTCTGATAATAGCCATCCTAACAGGTGTGCAGTGATAACTCATTGTGGTTTTGATTTGCATTTTCATGATGTTCAGTTACATTGTACTTCTTTTTTAAAAAAGATTTTATTTATTTATTTGTCAAAGAAAGAAAAGAGAGAGTGCGCATAAGCAAGGCGAGCGAGCGGCAGGCAGAGGGAGAAGCAAGCTCCCTGCTGAGCAAGGAGCCTAATGCAGGACTCGATCCAGGACCCTAGGATCATGGCCTGAGCTGAAGGCAGATGCTTAATCAACTGAGCCACCCAGGCATCCCTGATCATCTTTTCCTTATGTATTGGTCATTTATAGGTCTTCTTCAGAGAAATGGTTATTCAAATCCTTAGTGCATTTTTAAGTGGGGTTTTTTTTTTTCTAGAGTTGTAAGAATTCATTATATATTTTAGGAATCAATTCCTTATCAGATACACAATTTGTAAATATTTTCTTCCATTCCATATGTTGTTTCCGTTGATGGTTTCCTCTGTTGCACAAAAGCTTTTTAGTTTGATATAGTCCTGCTAGTCTATTTTTGCTTTTGTTGTTTGTGCTCTTGGTATCATATTCATGAAATCATTACTAAAACAATGTCATGAATCTTTCCTCCTCTTTTGTTCTAAGACTTTAACAGTTTCAGGCCTTATATTTTGAGTCTTTAGCTCATTTTGAGTTAGTTATTATTTGTGGTGTATGAAAGGCTCCAGTATCTTACTGGAAAAGCTTGGTTTTTCATTGTGGAGTATGATGTTAGCTGTGGGCTTTCCAGAGATGGCCTTTATTATCCCTCTATTTCCAGTTTGTTGAGAGTTTTTATCATGAAAGGGTATTGAATTTTATCAAATGCCTTTTCTGCATCTGTTGAGATATGATCATGTGATTTTTATGCTGTATTATATTAATGTGGTATATCACATTAAGATTTTTGCATCTATGTTCCTCAAGCGTATTTTCCTGTAGTTTCCTTTCCTTGTGGTGTCTTTGTCTGGCTTAACACCGTCCTCATAAAATGAGTTTGGGTGGTTTTTTTTTAATGTTTTGGAAGAGTTTAAGAATGATTGAAATTAATTCTTTTTAAATGTTTGATGGAATTCAGCAGCGAAGTCTTCTAATCTTAGGCTTTTCTCTTTTGAAAGGTATAGTCTAGCTAAAGGTTTATTAATTTTATCTTTTCAAAAAACCAAGTTTAGTTTTTGTAATTTTTAAAATTATTTTTCTATTTTTTATTTTATTTATGTCTGCTGTAATCTTTATTGTCTCCTTCCTTCTGCTTGGGTTCCTTTTGTTCTTTTCCTAGTCCCTTGGGGTAGAAAGTAAGGTTGTTTATTTAAAAGTTCTTTTTTAATGTAGGTGTTTGTTGCTATACACTTCCATCCTAGTACTGCTTTTGCTACATCTGTCAGCTGTTCCCCTACTCATCCATTTAGTTTTCTGCTCCTTACAGTTTATAGTTACTGGGGGTATGTGTTTATTCCATTTATATTTTCAGATTTTTTTGGTTGGTACATCCCTTTTAAAAAGTTTTTTTAAGGAACAAATTGTACAAATGATAAACTTTTAAAAACATATTAAAATGTATATAGTAGGGAAAAATATGTGTATAATAGAAAAACAACAACCAGCCAACAAACAATAAAACTCTTTCCTGATTTCTAGCTTATCTCTAAAGAAGTGACTATTATTGGTTTATTGTGTGCCCTTCCAGAATTATTCTTTTAGCTTTAATTTAGATTGTTAAGTTCTAGAAGAAACAGTTGAAGATTTTGCTTTCTGTGAGCTGTTCTACAATAGCTCTGGTTCAAAGTCCAGTGATCCAAATGGTAGTCTGAGTCATGGATAGTCAGCAGGTGTGGCCTATTTGGGACATTCTCAAGAGGGAGGTGTCATGTCCTTCCATTACCAGTAGCTTAGTTTATATTTTATTTTATACTCCGTGCCTTTAGGCATGTAAGGGTTTAATTACGTTACCCATGTTTGAAGGAAATAAAAACAGAAACTGACTTTGTATTTCTGTTTATTCTTTATGTTTTTTCCCCTACTTAAATTCTTTTCATTGTATAATCAATTGGGTCTCATTTTATTTTCTTATCATATGACTTCCTAACAATAATACATGTACCTTTCTCTGAGGTCGAGATTTATTTGTTGGTAGTATTGACTAAAAAAAGAAGAAAAAGATTATTTTAATCTTTAATTAAACTTAAGAATCAAATTGCAAGGCATACCTCAAACTTAGGTACATCAGAACCACTTGGGATGCTAACCACAAATGTAGATTGATTGATTGATTGGTTGATTGAGCTCCCTTTTCTTCACCTTCCACTTACTCTTCCATTCCTACCAGAGTCCTATTTAGTAAACTTGATATGTAGCCCAAGGAGGTTCTGAAGGAGGTCATCCCAATATGAAATTTCCATATTGGGAACACTGCATATTGGACCAACTCCAAGGCTATTTGAGCAAACATTCATTATTTCCAGCTGCTAAATTTGTTACTTGCTTTACAGTAATCATTTTTGCTTTATTTTTTCACCTATATAGAATCAATAATGGTGAAGTTTTCTTGTAGAATTTGAGCTGACAGGATTTGGGTATGGGAAATTTCTCACAAGTCACTGTTGCAGAGGGAACAGCAATGTTGTAATGGTTCTGACCTCCTTCAGCAGGGTCATTGCACAGACCAAAAACAACAGAACATTTGAAAGCAAAATTGACGCCATGCTTCGTGGAAAACAGAGCAGGAAACTGTAGTGATCCGATGGAAACTGTGGTAAAAATAATGAGTAGTGAAGTTAGCTCATTTGGTAAATGTTACTACATGACATGGGCTTATGCTCTTGATACAAGTCAAATCCTTCTCAGTTGCCTGGATAGTTGTGTTGACTTTTGTCATATGGGATATTGTCATTTAAGAACCATTAGCTGAGATGCAAATGTGATCTAGAAATTCTCATCCTAATGATCTGGTTCAGAAGGAGGGGAGCAGTAAAAACAAAGCTGGTGGTAGTATATAATTACCTGTGGTCAAAATGTGGCCCACTCTGTTTTTGTGTGGTCTGTTAAATGGTAAGAATTGTTTTACATTCTTAAATGGTTGGGGGGAAAAAGAAGAGAATACTTTGTGATAGGTACAAATTATGTGAAATTCAAATTTCAACATCCATTAATTTTTATTGGAGGACAGCCATTCTTATTTGTTCACGTAGTGCCTGTGGATGCTTTTGGGCCTCAACAGACCATATGGAGTTGCAATGCCCAACATATTTATTATCAGGTCTTTACAGAAAAATGTAGACCCTTGATTTGACTCACTTCTCTACTAAAAACTGACACTCCTTGGGATGGAGGAATTGTAGACGTCAGAATTTGACCTCTTTCCATCTTTAATCCACTCTTAGTTTTTTATTTCTCTGGAAAATTTTATGTTTAAGTTTTTATTTATAAAAATAACCTTCTGAGGAAAAAAATAATTCTATCCCCCACCCCATGGGAAAAGCCTGTTTTTGTTTTTACTGTAGGCTCGGGTGGCGCATGATAGTTTATAAAATGGCTTCAGAGGTAGGGGCTAGAGGGTAGGCAAAAAATAACCTGGGGTGGGAAAGAAAAACAATCAGGCAGAAGTAAGAGCTGGGTGGTTCCTTCTCAGCCTGATTTAGGGGAGGGAGGTGGTGCTTCGGTGCTTCTGAACAATAGGATGGATCCCTTCCCTCAACCCAGCTGGTAGCTCTGGGGGTTCTTTGAGTTAGAGTCAGTCCAATATGGTGGTGGTGGGGTACCCATTGTTGATGAGGGCCAAGGTACCCTCTGCCTCCCACCAAGCAGCCCAGGTCCTCACCTTTGGGGCTGTGGGCTTCCTGGGTCCAGAGAGCTGCTGCCACCACAGCTACTACAAGTAGGGTTTTGTGAGCACTGCAGCTTCTTAATTTCTTGTTGTGCTTTGTTGCAGAAACATGTGGAATTCATTCAAAATACATGAGAGCTGTCTATCCAACCAAAACCTTCCCAAATCATTACACGATTGTCACGGTAAGTGCTTGGCCCAGTGGCAAGTCAGACAGCCCATAGACAGGCAACTGGTCACCACAGACCCACTGAGGTAGGAAGTGGCTGATCCCCATGCTACATGTTTCATAAGTTCATGGCTTCATTCAGGCTAGGAGGTAGCATCTCATTTGCAAGGCCAGTCCAGTGCTCTGAGGTGTGAAGTATGACTGAATGTCCCAGCAATAGGCTAATTCACCTGTGTGACAGACTAGGATAGCTTCTCAGAGGTGAGAAATACCATTCTCCTTTTGATCTTTGGATTTGCCTCCATTTATCTGAAGGTCTTCTGGGAAATGTAGGTATGTGTGGGGACAGCCACTTTGATGTAGGAAATTTCTTTTTTTCCTAATCTTTTCATTATATTTAACTGGACAAAGCCTTCTGTTTCAAATAAATTCATGCTGGTTAGATCTCTTTAGATAAAGCAGGTGAAGCAAGTGAGTTCTCAGGTATGATAAGAAATAAGTGAAATGATCAAAATGAACTCAAAAGAAAAGAAAATTATATAACTTTTATAGATCTAGAACACATCTTAAGGAGTCCTTCACCTCAACCTTTATTACCAAAGGCCAAAGGATATTGTGTTTGTATTACTTTCCAGACACAAAGATATTTATGTCTTTATTACTTTATTACTTTTATTTTTTGCTTTGCATTTATACTTTTATTGCTATGGAACAGTAACTATAATATTTAAATTTTAACTCTTAAGTAATAATATGTAATTTATGAATGTATGCTTGTTTGTGTATGTATATACATGTATATACACAAACATTTATACACATGAGTGCATATATACATACATATACTTGCAGATTTTCCTAAATACTCAAATTTCATAGCTCACATACTCCCCCCTGAGGTCTACCAAGGCGACACTCTGTCTTTCATATGGTAACTCTCATACAGTAAACTAGTGTTGTTTCCACAGTCTACTGCCTGTTTAGTGTCAGAGTTTTTACATGTTTGTGCTTTTTGTTGATTTTTAAATTGCTGCTTAAAATAGCCCTCCAGCGTAGTGCTGAAGCACTAAAGCAAAATGGCTGTGATGTGCCTCATAGAGAAGATACATGTGTGTTAGATAAGTTACATTCAGGCCTCTGAGTTATAGTGAACCAATAACCTAGGGTACATAAGGTATCTTTAAACAAAAACAGACAAAAACAAGATTATGTATTGATCAGCGGACAAAAGTCTTATGACTAGAAGCTTGCAGGAACCTATCCCTATATTTTCTCTAAGTGTAGTGGTTCAGTATGCACTAATTCAGTGTTTGCAGCAACTTTATAGAACGTAATTACTAGAGACAACAAGGAAATGCAGTAAAAACCACAATGAGATACCACCTTATGCCTGCCAGGATGGCTAGTATCAAAAAGACAAGAAATAACAAATATCAGCGAGGGTGTGGAGGACAAGGAAACTTCATTCACTGTTGGTAGGAATGTAAATAGGTGCAGTCACTGTGGAAAACGATATGGAGTTTCTGCAAACAATTAAAAATAGAAATAGCATATGATCTGGAAAGAAAATGAAAGCACTAAAGTGAAAAGACATACACTCCTATGTTTGTTGCAGTATTATTTACAACAATAGCCAAGTTACAGAAGTATGTAAGTGTCTGTTGCAAATGGCAAGGTTTCTTTTTTTGATGGGTGAGTAATATTGCACTGTGTATGGTATATAGGGACTATTACTCATCTATAAAAAAGAACAATATTTTGCCATTTGTGACAACGTGGTTAAACCTAGAGGGTATTATGCCAAGTGAAACAGGTCAGACAGAGAAAGACAAATACCCTACGAGGAGTCTAAAAACCAAAACAAATGAACAACTAACAAGCAAAAACCAAAATAACAGAAACAAGATCAGAAATACAGAGTACAAAGTGGTGGTTGCCAGAGGGGAGGGAGTTGGGGGGATTAATAAAATAAGTGAGGGGGATTTAGAGATACAAACTTCCAGTTATAAGTCACAGGGATGAAGAGTACAGCATGAGGGGGCACCTGGGTGGCTCAGTGGGTTAAGCTGCTGCCTTCGGCTCGGGTCATGATCTCGGGGTCCTGGGATTGAGTCCCACATCGGGCTCTCTGCTCAGCAGGGAGCCTGCTTCCCTCTCTCTCTCTCTCATTCTCTGCCTGCCTCTCTGTCTACTTGTGATCTCTCTCTGTCAAATAAACAAATCTTAAAAAAAAAAAAAGACTACAGCATGAGGAGTATAGCGAACAATAAGATCATAATGTATGGTGACAGATGGCGACTACAGTTACCATGGTAGACATAGTGTAATGTATAGAATTGTCAGATCACTATGTTGTACACCTGAATAGAATTGTCAAGTCACTATGTTCTATACCTGAAACTGCTATAACATAGTATGTCAGCCATGCTTCAATAAAAAAAGGATTGAATGTACCTATGGACACATACATAAATATACATACATTATATATAAACACACATATAACATGTATATATAAATAAGGGGTTATACATAAGTGCTAATAACTTACTGTATGTATGTATTCTATGTTCTGAAGGAATATCTCTAAATTAATCTACCTAAAAGTGGTTATAAATGCATGAGCTATCATAGGCATTCAGTGAAATGTATAGAAAAAAGAAATATGTGTGATCGTATTGTAAGAATTATTGGATTGATTGATGGGTGGAAAGGAAGATGGTTAGAGACTAGGCAGGGTCCATTCTAAAGTGCTAGTAACACATTTAACTCCTTTATCCAAGATATTTGATACTTAAAAGCTTCCAAGTAGTACATTTCTTGCTATTTTTGCCAATATAACCAGTGGCTGATCATTATTATAATGCAGGAAACTTTAATATACAGTAATTAATCACATAAGAGTTGTATTAACATCATCAGCACAAGCCATCTGCCTAATGTCATTCATTTTCTGCTCTAGACTATGGTAGAGCCAGAATAGCTACACATGTGTATAAATACCTATACTTATACCTACACCTATACCTACCCTAACACCAATACCTATGTATGTACACACACACACACACACACACACACATGCACATATATATATATTTGGTATTTGGGTTCAGACTCAGAGGTTTTATTTTGAAAGGTATATGACATCTTTCCAAGACCTGAGTTATAGATCTTATGCTATTTCAATTTAACTGTGTTTTATTGATACATCATTTTATTCTAAATTGTTTTTGAAATGATCATTTTAGGGATTATATCCAGAATCCCATGGCATCATCGACAATAACATGTACGATGTAAACCTCAACTTGAATTTTTCACTTTCATCAAAGGAGAAAAATAATCCCGCTTGGTGGCAAGGACAACCAGTATGTAGCATTCTACATGTGACTCCAAAATAATCTCCATTCTTCAGTGTGACAGTGGATCACACTTCCCCTCTCCACTTTTGCATTATCATTCTAATTTCTAAGGGTGGAGGGTGGTGGGAAGGTGTTTCACCACTTATAATTGAAATCTTCTAAATATGTATGATTGCTCACCTAACTTGCCTTCTTTTGAAACTTGGATTCATATCAATGAATCCACATTGATTCACAATGAATCCACAATGAATCTACAAAGAAGATTCTACATATCAATATAGAAACTTCTCAAAGGATTTTCTGTTAATGCCCCCCGCTACAATTTTGTTTTATGATCCTTTAAAAGGGAAGGAGGAACTGTACAATTTCACCAATTTGGGAAAAAAAAGATCTTTCTTACTGCCTTAATATGTTTTTGATTTTTGAGGTAGATCGCTGGGTAATTAAATTTTGCAACTGTCAATACTGTTTAATTTCAAAAAAATGGCACCATTCCTACCAGTTCTACACTAATTATTCTCTTCACTTATCTTAAATTTTTTCTTCTTACAGATCTGGCTGACAGCAATGTATCAAGGTTTAAAAGCTGGTAGCTTCTTTTGGCCTGGATCAGACGTGGCTGTCAATGGGTCCTTTCCTTCCATATATAAGATATACAACAGGTAGTGAAGTGTTTGCAGAGATGATCCCACCTACGCAGCCATGATTAGGACATTTTTGGTCTTAAGCTTGATAGTAATTCTGTTTTTCCAGTTGTTTGGGTCAAAAATCTTGAAGTCATCATTGATTCCTCTCTCTTACAACCCTCATCTGGTCTGTCAGTAAATGCTTGTGGCTATAATTCAAAATACATGCAGTCTGAGAACTTTCTATTATTTTCAGCATTACTGCTGTGGTTGGAGCTACCATTGTCTTTTTGCCTATATTACTGCACTTGCCTCTTTGCACATTTCCCTGCTTCTATTTTTGTCTCCTATCATCTACTCTTAATCCACCCAACCAGCATGGTAACTTAAAAAAAACATGTCCACTTAGGACACTTCTTTGCACCAAAAACTTCCATGGCCCCCTGTCCCATTCACAGTAGAAACCTGCAGGGCCCTATTGGTATGACCCTAACCAACCCCCTGTGTCTCAGACTTCCTCTCCCACTACCAGGTTCTGACCTCCTGGGTGGGCTTTGACACACCTGGCTTGCTCTACTTAGGGCCTTTGTGCTGATTGTTCCCTCTGCCTGAGATAACTCACTCCATGTATCTGTACAGCCTGTTCCCTCACCACTTTCAGGCTGTTGCACAAAAATTACTTTCCCAGTATTGTCTTGGTCTGATCAAAGATTTCAAACTCCAAACCATCCCCACCCTGGTTTTGTAGTGCCCTTACTGTGCTATAGTCTTGTCTTTTCTACATAACACTTGTCACCTTGTGATACACTATATAATTTATTTGTGTATCAGATCTATTGTTTATTGTTTGTCTTCACTAGAATGTCATCTCTAGAAAGGAAAGCATCTTTGGTTTACCCACTAATAAATTTTGTATAAATTGAACTAATAGTGTGTGACACTAGATGCTCAATATAACATAAATGTATAAATGAATGAAGTAAATAAAAATAGATGAATGGATAATAATTAATAGTCTTTTATTTCAGTTGGAAAACTGCAGGAGGGAAGGATAAGAAGGAAAGAGAACAATATACATTAATTTATATTGAGACAAATATATCTCTATATAATTATTGAAAACAGGCATCCCTTTGAGTAATACTGAGTCCCCTTCAGTATTCTGATCACATATGAACACAAAATGGATATCTAAAAATATCAACCTGCCTTCCTGAGTAGGAATATAATGGAATTATTTCTAACTTGATTAATTTTTGAAAATTATTTTTCCCTCTTCAGAAGTATCCCATATGAAGAAAGGATCTTTACCTTGTTAAAATGGCTGGACCTGCCCAAAGCTGAAAGGTATTATCTAGTATCAGAGAAGTAGTATCCTATTGGGATATTCGTGGGTATAATATAAAATTATTTCTTTACTGCAAATGACCATTTCTGAAAGAAACTTGGATGTCTTTTTTTTTTTTTTAAGAAATTTTCAAGAATTATTTGCTCTTGAGAATGTGATGGGCATTATGGGGCAATAGAGATAGAGCCAGTAACAGAGAGTAGAGGCAAGTATCACAGAACCAGATACAGCCTGGAGGCAGAATGGAGAGCAGATCGGAACCTTTGTTATGAGGACAGACTCAGGGAGCCCGAGGTGCCAGAGCAGGGCCCCAGCAAAGGCTTGGAGTCAGAGCATCATGCAAGAAGCAAAAGGTCAGCAGAAACCAGACATTTAAAGAAAGAAGGAGAATGGCAGAACAAAGAGTGGGCTGAAAGTCAAGAGGGTGGCAAACATAAAGGCCTGGGCACAGCGGGAGAGGACTCAGCAGCAAGAGCAAGACAGATTTTCCTAAACCAGTCAGAGCCCCACTCACACCCAAGAAGGTCTCACTGACTTCCTGTTAGAAGAACTTTGTGCTGGGGCCAAGCTGGACCACTGGGCTTGGACCAAGAGAAAGAGGCCAGAGGAAGAGAAGGAAACTGCCGCCAAGTTCTAAACGTATACACTTCCCAGATCCCACCTGCAAGTTTATTCCCAGCTGATAATGGCTTTCTCCGTTTCCCTTTCACCCCTAGGCCTGCTTTTTATACCATCTATGTGGAAGAGCCTGATTCTGCAGGACATAACAGTGGGCCGGTCAGTGGCAAGGTAAGTGTGTTTGACGGAACAACATGTAAAATGATCTAGCCCTAACCCACAATGTAAAATATTCTTGAATTCCCACTAAATAAAATGTATTTGATACAAACATTAAGACATTAAAATAGTGGGGCGCCTGGATGGCTCAGTGGGTTAAGCCGCTGCCTTCGGCTCAAGTCATGATCTCAGAGTCCTGGGATCGAGCCCCGCATCGGGCTCTCTGCTCAGCAGGGAGCCTGCTTCCTCCTCTCTCTCTGCCTGCCTCTCTGCCTGCTTGTGCTCTCTCTCTGTCAAATAAATAAATAAATAAATCTTTAAAAAAAAAAGACATTAAAATAGTGAGCAGCCTAAAAGAATGTCTACCTTATTAAACCATAAAAAAATTAAAAGTCTAGGAAAAAAGATACCTGCTTTACTTGCTACATCGTGATTCATTCAATAGACATTTGCTGGGGACTTAGATGCTGCACTGTTATTTCATACAGTGGAAGCAGCAAGGCTAGATACGGCCTGCCAGTTCCACATGGAAATACCACTCATTCCAAGCTAAGTCACCTACAAGTCCGTGGTGGACTACCCAGCTGTCTATTCATGCCCTTTTTTCCATTCATAAGGTCCTTATAATCGGACTTAATATGCTAGTGCCTCAGGCAGAGTTCTTCCTCTCCTCCTGGGCCTGTATTATTGAAGTTGACTTTTTTTTTTAAAGGTTTTTACTTATTTATTTGAGAGAGAGTGAGAGAGAGAAAGAGAGCATGAGAGTGAGGAGGGTCAGAGGGAGAAGCAGACTCCCTGCAGGGAGTTTGATGTGGGACTCAATGCAGGACTCAATCCTGGGACTCCAGGGTCATGACCTTAGCTGAAGGCAGTTGCTTAACCAACTGAGCCACCCAGGAGCCCTGAAGTCGATGTTTAAATACTAGTTTTGCCATTATCTAAACCATTATGCTACATTTTTACTATAGGAATGTAAGCCTTAAATATTACTTAAAAAAAAATAGAGTCATCTGTCCTCCAAAGTCCACTGAAGACCCTGTTGTCCTGGACATAATGTAAAGCTGTGGAGGCCTCCATGAGTATGGCATTTTCCTGCTTCATAGAAGCTTAATGTAACAATTGTCCTCCTTTGGAATACAAGCATGTTTATTCTGGCACCCTGACTTTGTGGTTCATCAGAAGTGTCCTTCTTAGTTTTTCCCATTAAACCAAAATGATTCCTTATACAAGGTTCTGCTCAAGTCCTACCACTTTAAACCTTTTCATCCTTTGCATTCCAACACTGCTTTTGACTATATCTCAGAAATTTTTTAAGATTTTTATTTATTTATTTGAGAGAGAGAGATATCACAAGTAGGCAGAGAGGCAGGCAGAGAGAGAGGGGGAAGCAGGCTCTCCTCCCCACTGAGCAGAGAGCCTGATGTGGGGCTCTATCTCAGGACCCTGGGATCATGACCTGAGCCAAAGGCAGAGGCTTAACCCACTGAGCCACCCTGGCGCCCCTATATCCCAGAATTTAACATATAATCATGCTATTTTAAGGGTGAGTGGCATAGTACCTATCTGAAGTATATTCAGCACTTCTTTTCTATTTTAATTCTTTTTTCTTTTTTTGAGAGACTAAGAAAGCAAGGAAGTGCATGTGAGCTGGGGAAGGGAGGGGGAGAGTAAGAGGGACAGAGAGAATCTCAAGCAGATCCCCCAATGAGCTTGGAACCTGACACAGGGCTTGATCTCACGACCCTGAGATCATGAGCAGAGCCAAACTCAATACTTAAACTCTCAACCACCCAGGTGCCCCTCTATTTTAATTCTTAACCATATTTTTTTTTTTAAGATTTTATTTATTTATTTGACAGAGAGAGATTACAAGTAGACGGAGAGGAAGGCAGAGAGAGAGAGAGAGAGGGAAGCAGGCTTCTTGCTGAGCAGAGAGCCTGATGTGGGACTCGATCCCAGGACCCTGAGATCATGACCTGAGCCGAAGGCAGCAGCTTAACCCACTGAGCCACCTAGGCGCCCCAATTCTTAACCATATTTGATATAATTATTTGAGAGGGGACACTATAATCTGCATTTGCCTGACCACTGCTCCTGACTTAATATTAAGTACCATATCTTTTTCTTCTAGTCAATGCTCTAGTTTGGTCCCCAAATAAATTTTAAGTATAATTTTGAAAGGTACTGCAAAGGAAAAGATCAGGGTACCCTGACAGATTGTTGAGGAGGTCCTAACCTAGTCTATGGTGTAGTGGGGACTGGGGCTGCTTAGAAAGTTCTCTGAATAATAAAAAAAAAGAGAAAAGTTCACAAATGACTTGGTTGAGGGAGTCGCTGATTACAGTCGAGGAATGCACAGAATGAACAAATGAACAGACAGGCAAATTGACCAATGGTTAGATGAATGGACTACATGATATAATAGTTAATAATCATAGCAGTTAACTCTTCCTGTGTGCGCCTCTGTGCCAGGCACTGTTGGAATCCCTGTGTGGGGATTATCTCTCACCAATGTCTAGAGTGCAGTAGCCCAGAGGCAAGGGCTAAGGGGAAATCTAGAGAAGGAGGCAGGGCACCAAATCATGCACATCCCTGTTGGCCATGGAATGTGCAATGGAAACACCGAGGCAAGTGACATAATCAGACGTGTGTGTATTTAAAGATCAGTTTTACTGTATGAGAGGAATGGGTTAGAGGGAACGGGGAAGGTGAGGGGAGACAAGTTAGCTTTTACAACTTTCCTGGAAAGAGATCATTGTGTCTAGGATTAGGGTAGAGGCAACCATCACGGAAGGTAGGAGATCATTTGAGGTGGATTTGGGAATAGATTTGGCATGGCTTTCTAGGAGTTGGGTGTTGGGGTGGTGGATCAAGGACAATTGTCAGATTTCTATCATGAGCTGCTATAGGTGTTTCCATTTACACCAGTGAGGTGACTGAAGGGGGTTAATTCTGGAGGAGAAGATCATGGTGTGCTTAAGCTGCTTGTGATGTCCAAAGGAAGATGCCCAGAAGGCAACTGAACATGGATTAAAGCTCAGAGGAGATGAAGATTGAGCAGCTTGTCAGCATGTAGATGGTGCATAGAAGTAAAGAGCTCCTAGGGAGAAAGTGAAGAGTGAAAACAAAAGAATGATGAAGACCACACCTCATTTAAAAGTTAGAAGAAGAGGCAAAGTGGATGGAGAAACTGGATGCCTTCATGGCTTTATTATTGTTACTGGTATTTTTAATCACATACTTTAATTCAGAGTTATGACATAACTTGAAATCAAAAAGTCTGTTTTAGTTTGCTCACTCACGTTGTTGAAAGCTTAGTAAGTTCTAGATGTTTCGCTCATCAAAACCGTCTTGCTCTTGCTCCTCTATCCCTTTAAAGTCTACTTTGAACTGTTTCTGGTGGACCTAATGTTGTGCAAGACATTCTTAGGGGTGAAGAAAATGAGGCCATTACCCAGAAACCATGTGGAAGGGGCAAATAAAAGAAATAATGAGTTAATGTATAAGGAGTTTTTATTTTAAGAAACCTTAAAAATGTGATAGCTTAAACAGTGTTTAAATGGGAAGCTGATGGTGGCCTGGTATAAGTGAAGAGGGCTTTATGAAATGAGGTTGTAGAAGATGGTAAGAGAAACATTTAAAGTCTGGTGAGACCAGCAACTTCTTGATACCAAATTTGTTCCAAGGATTCTCTAGTACGGAAGTTGAATTAGGTGCAGAATGTCCTGACTGGTCGTGGGTAGCTTTAAATAATGGTCTAATACTTGAACAAGTTTCAGCTGTTAATTCATTATTGAAAAACAAAGTATTACATCTTAGACGGAATGAAAAGTTGAAAAGAAAAATTCAATTTGGAAAAGAAACCTAGAATTAAGTACAAATCAACTTAAATTGTTGATAATGCTCATGAACAGGACAGAATGATTCTAGAGTGCTAAGGGCCTCCACTTTTGGGGGAAGCACATGGAGGTAGAATACACAGGAAGGATGTTTTACCTATTGAAAAGCCAGTGGTGTTAAGGCTGCATAGAGCTTCCTACTAGCATTCTCCTCTGCAACCTTGAATTTCATTTTATAATAAGGAACTTGTAGATCCAGAAAACAGTTGTTTATTCAGAGTCTAATCATTTAGCTCATTGTGTCGGAACTGATTCTGCTGTTTCCACAGTACCCACTCCGAAAGTGAATGATCACGATTCTGTGGGGAAGAAGCAAGGTTTTCTAATCTGAACTTGGTTTTCCCAAAGCTTCAAACATTTCTGTTCCTATTTATTACCTTACCATCCAAAAAACTGTTCACTTACTGCCTGTCACAGAGATTTCTTGTTTCTCTCCTTTGTCTGGGCTAGAGTAGGGGACTAGCATCTAGACACTAAACATTTAGTAAAATGTGCCATCTGTTGAGTGGATACTTTATGAAAGACTCTGTGCTTGGGAAACATGTGATGAGTTAGGTCTCAGAGTCTCTTCCCTGCGGGAGCTCATACTTTCCTGGGGAGGCAGACACATGCACAGATGATTTCAATCTGTGGAAAGTCCAATGGCAGCAGATGCCAGGAGGCTGGGAGAGGACAGAGGACAGGGGCTGTTAGTACAGTTGGGAAGAGTGAGTAGAATGACCACAAAAGGGGGCATAATTATGCCATAACAGGTGGGAATTGTGACTCATGATCACAAACCAGAGTGCATGGTCACCTTAAGAATGGGAATCAGGATGGGCATCTGGATGGCTCAGTGGGTTAGGCATTTGCCTTTGGCTCTGGTCATGATCCTGGGGTCCTGGGATCCAGCCTCCTAGCTAGCTCCCAGCTCAGCAGGTAGTCTACTTGTCCCTCCTCTCCCACTGCCTCTCTACCCACCAAGTAAATAAATAAAATCTTAAAGAAAAGAAGAGAAAAGAAAAGAACGGGAGTCAGGAAAGCAACTCAAGAGTTGATGCATTTAGTGGTAGATTGAACCGGTTTGAATTCAAGTCCCGTATTAACTGTGGGACCGTGAACATGTTACTTAACTTCTTTAAACCTCAAGTTTCCTGGTCTTTCCTCCTGGAAATTCCAGATGGTGGAAATAACACCATCCATGCATATTACCATATTACCATACCATATTACCGTATTACCGTATTACCATGACAATTTCATGAGGTAATATACTAAAGCTCTTGACAAAAGTGTAAAAGTAAAAGCTTGTAAAAGTCTTTCTCAAAAAAGAAAAAAAAAAGCTATCATTTTATAATAGTACTATAAGAGATTACACATTTTTTCCCAATCCCTTGCTATTACATTTTCCTAGTCACTGAAAAAATAATTATGTCAGTTAAAATGTATTCATTTAAACCTTGTCAGTCCAATGCACTAAGGTGATGAAGTGGAGAAAAATTTTAAAAACACAAAAGAACGTAACCAATAAAATAGACATGAACTCCAGTTCACTGTTCAGAGATAACCACTATTAATACTATCTTGATATATTTCCTTTTCGTTTTCTGTGCAAAGATGTTACTGAGAAATGTTAAATATATTTAAAAATGAGGGGCGTTTGAATGGCTCAGTCAGGTAAGTATCTGCCTTAGGCTCAGGTCATGATCTCAGGGTTCTAGGATGAAGCTCCACAAAGGGCTCCCTGCTTAGGTATAAATCTCCATTTGTACTCTCAGTGTTTATGAGGACAAATGCCCAGAAGTTAGCTGTTAGGTTATAGGGTATGCGTCTTTTTAACTCTCTGGTTAGGCATTGTCACGTGATTCCCCCAGCACCCATGACAACCCCTCCCCAACACTGGGCATGATCATGAAAGCCTTTGCAGCTGAGTAATGTTGTGGAGGTTGAATGTTTCTCTTAGATATTTATTGGCCAATAGTCTATTTTCCTTTGTTGAAACATGGTTTAATTTTTTTTTAATTTGCTTATAGAAATTTAGGGAATCCTTGTAGTAGCATGGATGCTAGACTCTGATGTCCTACTTCAAAATCCAGAAATTTCAGAGGACATTTATTCAATTTTTATTCCCTTAGATAGTGATTCATTAATTAATGTTTAATTCATGAAGAAAATCTTTTTTTTTAAAGATTTTATTTATTTATTTGACAGAGAGAGATCACAAGTAGACAGAGAGGCAGGTAGAGAGAGGGAGGGAAGCAAGCTCCCTTCTGAGCAGAGAGCCCGATGTGGGACTCGATCCCAGGACCCTGAGATCACGACCTGAGCTGAAGGCAGCAGCTTAACCCACTGAGCCACCCAGGCGCCCACATGAAGAAAATCTTAACTCTAATTTTTCCCCCCTCAGGTAATTCAAGCCTTACAGTTGGTAGATAAAGCTTTTGGTATGTTGATGGAAGGCTTAAAACAGCGGAACTTACACAACTGTGTCAATATAATCCTTTTGGCCGACCATGGTACACTTTCTTTTCTTTTTTTTTATACTTTTCTTTTTAAATCATATTTTACCATTGATTATGTCTTATCATTTCAAGGAACATGCGAAAAGGATAGTGATGTTTTAGAGTTTACTTCCAGTCTTAAAACGTCTTGAATGAGCGAGGAACAAGTTTTGTGGTAGGCTGTGAGGAATAGAGGACTAAAACTAAAATTTATAGTTTATTCTAACATTCATTCTGAAAATCCATCCATATGCTTACTTTTCTGTAAAAAGTAAGGGATATGGCTGGGTTATTGTTCAATCAAATATTTTTTGAGTGCCTATTCAATGTCAAGTACTTTACTAGATAAGGTGTATTTGGAGGTACATAAAGCAGAAATGGGGTGATTTTCCTTAGGTTAGTCAAGCTTAGCTCCAAAGACTCTGAAGAAATGAGGCATGGAGGAGAGGAGGAAAAGGATTTTATGTGTACAGAAATTTTGTTCATATTTTATGACATCAAGGTAACAAGAAACAGAGTAATTTATTTTAAAAATTTCTAAAATGTTTTCTTAACACATTGTCCTACTGTTTTTAAAATGAAAGTGAACCATTTTAATGTCCATTTTGTTAAAAGAAATTTAAAAAACAAAATAAATTTAAAGTGCATGATGCTTATATAAATTTAAATAATGTACTTAAAATATAACTAAATTTCTCCAGAGGATTTTCTTCTTTGAAGTTAGTTGATTTATGTTGAACAAATGATCTGTTCATAATTCTTGTTTATTCTTCTCTTATAAATGTGACCCTTCTCCTCCACTGCCAGGGTTTTCAAGGTCTGCCATTTAGAGTGAAATCATAGGGTCAGTTGTATAGGTGCTCAGTGAAACTTGGTTTGAGATCTGTAACATAGAATATCTCTGATTTGAAATGGTCAAAGACAACAGATTGTTACCATCTGTTACTATCTATCTATCTATCTATACTCAGTGGTATACATACTTTTTTTAAAATTCAGGAATGGATCAGACTTACTGTGACAAAATGGAATATATGACTAATTATTTTCCTCAAATAAACTTCTACATGTACCAAGGGCCTGCCCCTCGTATCAGAGCTCGTAATATACCTCATGACTTTTACAGTTGTAAGTATGAAGATGCTGATGCCATGTGAAAAAAAAGGTAAAATCGAAAGTGAATAACCACACCTTATGGTTCTGAGGATGTAGAGATTGCCAGGCCCCTCTTCTGACTTCTTGGGAAGACCATACAGAAGCAAAGGAGAAATCCCCTTCCTTGTTTAAATATAGTCAGCCTGTAAAGTCTATGGTAATATTTAATATTCTCAAATTAAAACATATTCTACTTAATTGTGTTAATATTGATAAAGTATTAATGAAAACAAAATGTTAATAATAATAAAAATATTAATATATTCTACTTAATTGTTAGGTTAAAATATGTTCTACTTATAGCCATATAAGTAGATATTTATAATAAATAATATATAATGAAATACAGTCTACTTACATTAATGATCCTAGTTATATTAATTAAAACATCAATTAATTAAATTAAAATAGTAATATTAATAAAATTTAATATATTTTACTTAATTGTTAGTTTAAAATGTATACTATTTGTAGGTTAAAATATATTCTTAAATTCTAGAATAATTCTTTGCTTAAAATAGTTTTTTACTCAATTTTACCAGCTCATAGTCATTAATAAATGTATATGTCAAATTCATCTGAGTTGTTCACATTTGTTATGTGGTTCTTTTTTTTTTCTTTTGAAACAGTTAATTCTGAAGAAATTGTTAGGAACCTCAGTGTAAGTATACAGTGTCCTAATACATATATGTAAGGTAATAGAATGTCCTTAAAATCTGAGTTGAAAGAAATCTATTCTATATTTCTGAGCCCAAGCCACTTGTCATTTATTTATGAAACCCTCCGTTGACATTATTTTACATGCATATCAGTTGCTTTTATCTTAGGTGTTTCCATTTGCAGTTGTCACCCCTCCAGGAGATCAGTCTGGGCTCCTGGTTTTCACTGAGCAGGCTGATGTCCCCTGCAAAAGAGCCATGCCAGGGAGCCTCAGGCTGCACTGCCTGTCACATGTTTTAATTGACTTAATATTGGAAAATAGTGAATCATGAACTCTTACCGTTCTTTTCATATGAGTCAGAAAAATCATCCCTTCACCCTCTAAGTATAATTGCAACTGCTTTTGATTGGTTCCCACATTCTGGGTTGTGAGTAAAGGAGCAGGGCAAATTCCAGATACCTAGCTTAAAGCCATCTGGGCTTTTCAAAGTGATGTTCGCTGCTCCTGGAGAAGCCTGATGAATTCTTTTTTTTTTTTTTTAAAGATTTTATTTATTTGTCAGAGAGAGAGGAGAGCGAGCGAGCACAGGCAGACAGAATGGCAGGCAGAGGCAGAGGGAGAAGCAGGCTCCCCGCCAAGCAAGGAGCCCGATGTGGGACTCGATCCCAGGACGCTGGGATCATGACCTGAGCCGAAGGCAGCTGCTTAACCAACTGAGCCACCCAGGCGTCCCAGCCTGACGAATTCTTAAGTATAGTTTTAATAATTCTGTATTTAAGGCATATTCCCAAGTATATTATCTATTACCTGAGATTCATGACCCTATCATTGCTTGGGATGGGGCTAGGTTTATTTAAGTATAGGCGGCATGCAATTATAGTAAAAAAATGTTAAGATGAAATGTGAATGATTGAAAGTGAGGAAAACCCAGAGGGAGCAATGTTACTGTCTCCTGGGACCCACGGCACGTCTGATGTAGAAAAGACCATTAGCGAGGCCCCTGGGTGGCTCAGTTGGTTAAGCGTCTGCCTTCCGCTCAGGTCAGGTCAGGGTCCCAGGGTCCCGGGATAGAGCCGTGCTGGGCTCCCTGCTCAGCGGAGAGCCTCCTTCTCCTTCTCCCTCTGTCTGCCACTCCCCAGGCTTGTGCTCTCTCTCTCTATCTCTCTCTCTCTGTCCAATAAATGAACAAAATCTAAAAAAAAATTTTTGAAATGACTACTAGAGCAGCAATTCTTTAGTCTTAATCGCTCATTTTTCTCTTACACCTTCTGATACGCTGATCTTGAGTACGCAGGGTAGGCAATCTCACCCCGTGCTGGTGAAAGGCAGAGAGGCTGTGTGTCCACGCTGATTGGGAGGGCACTTGGGAATTTTCAGTGTGTGGACTCTCTAAAACTACATATTGTTGCTCTTTCCTCATCACCTCACGAGCCCTATAGCTGAAGCTGTGTTGGTGAGGAGGGGCAAATCTCTAACAATTCTGATGGTGCAGGGAATTTACCACAGTCTTTGGAAATCCATTACCTGGCACTGTAAGAATAGGCGGGGCCTGGAGCCACAGAACCCTGAAGGAACGGACCACCATTTCATGAAGTCGTCTGTTATTCCCAGGAAATACTGCATTGGCAGTGCAATATATATTCCTGGTAATGCTGGTCCCAGGTCCCGTATTGAGCTTTTATTGGACAAACATAACCAAACATGAACGGGTGGCTCTTTAGCTCAACAGTGTTGTGGCTGCATGACAGAAAGCAACATCAACTTTGTTCTTAGATAAAATGACCTAAGCTTTCCCAACTTTAGGGTCTTCAGCCTAAATTCTCAAATGCAAAGTATAACCCCATTCTTCCTTCAGAAGTTGGCAACATGCCTCCCATTTCCTTGGGATTTACTCTGGCTACACACCAGCTAGGAGAGTGTGACTGCCACGTGACCTGTGGTCCTCGAGGGTACAGTCTAGTCCTGTGTTATCTTTGAGGAAGCTGCGTACCCAGGAGCTGCCATCAAGTACTTGCCTGAATGTTACAAAAATATTGGCTTCTGAAGGAAGTAACAATGGGGCTGCCTGGGTGGCTCAGTCAGTTAAGCTTCTGCCTTCAGCTCAGATCTTGTTCTTCGGGTCCTGGGATCGAGCCTTGCATTAGGCTCCCTGCTCAGCGGGGATCCTGCTTTTCCTCTCCCGACCCCTGCTCATGCTCTCTTTCTCTCTCTCAAATAAATAAATAAAATCTTAAAAAAAAAAAAAAAAAAAGAAGAAGAAGAGGCCTGGTAAAGAAACTAAAATAGGCAAGAAAAAAAATGGCCAAAATATGTGTGCAATAAATAATTTCTCTTCCCCTTTTCATCCTATAACTCTCTTGCTCTATTGTCCATTTTCCTTTTTAATTTTTTTTTTGTTCAATTTCATGGTGTCTTTTTTTCTTCTATAAATTGAGCACAAAATAGTAATGAGTACAAACTTAAAGTATTTGTGAGATGATTGAGGCTTAAATAAAAATGAGGAAGTAGAAAAAATTTAATTTCCCCATATTCTTTCCTGTATTTTTTTCTCTTGTTTCTCAAAAAGGTCATGAGGGAGAAAAAGTTCATTTTTAGTTCTAGTTCTCGTCTCCTCACCTTTTTTTTTAGATGTCTATGAGTTGCATTTTTATACAGTTTTTTTTAAGATTTTATTTATTTATTTGACAGAATCGTAAGTAGGCAGAGAGGCAGACAGAGAAAGGAGGAAGCAGGCTCCCTGCTGAGCAGAGAGCCCCACATGGGGCTCAATCCCAGGACTCTGGGATCATGACCCAAGCCAAACGCAGAGACTTTAACCCACTGAGCCACCCAGGTGCCCCGAGTGGCATTTTTACACAGTTTTAAAATATGCCACCAAGTTACTGCAGTAATTATTACTTATTAATTATTTAATTATTAAGGAAACATTTCCCTCTAGTTTGTAAGAGATCCATGAGTTTTAAAGATAAAGAACCTGTGCCAGGTATCAGAAACTTTTGATTTGATTTGAGAAGTAAGCAAATGTAGGTTATTTCAAGGGTAAATTGAATCCATTGTAAAAGGATTTTGGTGCAATTAAACTGAGTCTTAAAATTTTTAGTGATATTTACTGTGTTATATAGTCTTCATATGTAATTTAAATCCAAAAGTTGTAATTGCCACTCGAAATCTCGACATAGCTAGTGTCTGTCAAAAAAGGAGGGGAAGTTTATGGTGAAAAACTTAGAACATCAAACACCAACTCATAATTTAAATCAACAACTTGCAACAATAAAAACAACATAATTGGGGAATGTGACCACAATGATACCAGGTTTCATATCCTTATTTTATCATATTTTAAAGATTTTATTTATTTATTTGACAGACAGAGATCACAAGTAGGCAGAGAGGCAGGCAGGGAGAGAGAGGGAAGCAGGCTCCCTGCTGAGCAGATAGCCCGATGCGGGGCTCGATCCCAGGACTCTGAGATCATGACCTGAGCCGAAGGCAGAGGCTCTAACCCACTGAGCCACCCAGGTGCCCCTCATATCCTTATTTTATAAGCCAAATTTAAATCCTCTTAATTTTAAAAAGTGCTTAATTGTCTTAGAAGATGTTATTGTTGAATTAGCTTGCATATTTTATAACTTACATGAAGAAAGAATTTACCTATTTTTTAGTGCCGGAAACCTGATCAGCATTTCAAACCCTATTTGACTCCTGATTTGCCAAAACGACTCCACTTTGCCAAAAATATTAGAATTGACAAGGTTCATCTTTTGGTGGATCGGCAGTGGCTGGCTGTGAGGTTTGTGCATCTATTCACTTGTCTTGTAATGCTTTTAACAACCCTCTTTCAGTATAGATTACCTTAATTTTTTTTATTATTTATATTAATATATGATGTATTTTTTGAGCAGGGGTACCGGTCTGTGAATCGTCAGGCTTACAAAATTCACAGCACTCACCATAGCACATACCCTCCCCAGGGTCCATAATCCAGTGTCCTCTCCCTACCCCTCCAACCCCCCCCCCCAACAACCCTGTTTGTTTCCTGAGATTAAGAGTCTCTTATGGTTTGTCTCCCTCCGATCCCACCTTGCTTCATTTTCCCCTCACAACCCCCCACCCTGCCTCTCAAGTTCTTCATATCAGAGAGATCATAGGATAATTGTCTTTCTCTGGTTGACTTACTTCGCTCAGCATGATACCTTCTAGTTCCATCCACGTTGTTGCAAATGGCAGGATTTCATTTCTTTACTTAATTTTACCCTGCTATTATGATCCTGTGATTTTTTTCCCTGAGGACTGATATTTCCTTGACTTTTTATATGCCACCTAGAACTTCTGCATTTGAAACGCCTGTTCTTAGGGGGCCAGTCTTAGCATCCTAATCCTCACAAGACAGACGAGCAAGAGGAAGAAGACTGACACTGTAGACCGTTCCAGAAACTGTCAGTACCAGCACACCCCCACTCAGGTCATTTTAAGGTGGTAGATGGGATGTAAAGATGATATCAGTTGTCCTGAAGGTTGGTAGTAAGTTACTGATTGGGTGGCTCCTCGAGATCGCTGTCTGTCATCTTTGTCGTTTTTATGAAGGAGCACCTTTATGGCTCTGAGGCCAAGCTAACCTATTGGTTAGCTTGGTCTTTTTTTCTAGTTACCATGCATGTTGATTGTTGAGCATTTGTAAATTATAATTGTGTTTAGTGAAAATAAAAACCATTCTGAATCCCCTCATCCCAAGATAACCAATTCATTCATTGGTTTCACAAAATCACTGGTGTTTGTTGTGTGTGCTGGGCCTTGTTTTAGGCATTTGAAGGATAACAGACAGGATTCTTGTCCAATGATGAAGACTGATAATAAGCCAGCAAACAAATACATACACACTTTCTGGTAGTGCAACTAATGTTTCCTATTTCTTTATTTCATTCCAGTGTTGTGGTGGTGGTGGTGGTGGTTTTTCCATGTGCATACGTGGGTTTAAATGGAATCAGGATCATATTGTTTTCTGGCCTTATTTGTGTGCAGTCTAATGCCAGAGGATACAGAAGACAGTGGGTATACAGACGCTGAAAGACATGTTTAACAAAGGGGAAACAAGAGAAAGATAAGGCAGTTGGGCTCTAATATGAGTGGGTACAGGATGAGGAACTGGGGTTTTGGCAAAACCTGTTCTATGAGATAACAGGAAACCTAAGCAGTACACGGTTAGGCCAGAGAGTGTGCGTGCTTGCATCTGACCACTAGATGGCGTTGGCCTCTCTCCTTGGGATTGGGGTTTTACAATCCTTTGCGAGGATGAGTGGCTTTATTGCATGGCTCACCGTAGCATTCTCCAGAAGAACTAAAAAGACTAAGCTTTACTAATATTAAGTATATAAAGCTTTTAGTAATGTAGGCATGTATCATGTGAGCAAATATATGTCCAAATGTGGGTAAATGGCTCCAAATATTTACTGTTGAGAGTATGAGATGGAAGAAATAAAGAGGTCACTGGTAACAAATGCAGAAGTGCCCATGCATCCTATAACATGACCGATGGGTTATAGAAGGAGAGTCCAGCCACCAGAATACCTCTGGGTATTACACATTAATATCTAGTCTCAAAGTATGAGCTTTTTAAATGTAACCGCTAGCAGCAAGATGTTCAAGACTGAGGGTTCAAGACCCGCCTCCACACATAGACTGTGAGAACATAAACAAATTAATGTCTCAGGACTTCATCTTCATCGTCTGTAACACCAAATTAGTGTGGTTTTATTAGTCTCTTGATATTAAAGTAAACTCATTTATATCAAAGGGAAATGTTGACGACAGCCCAAACCCGAGCCACCAGGGAGTCTCATCTGATCAAGCCCTGGGTTTGCTCTACCTCCAACCCTTAACACATGAGTGTCAGGCTGCCTGGTCTCTACATTACAGTATGCTGTTTTTAGTTATAATGTCCGATATTTGATAACTAGATTAGATCTCCTTTCCAGAATTATAGCAAATATCATCGTTTAGTGTAATCTTTCACCATCATCATCCTTATTTTGCCTAAAATGTGTTGGATTTTATTAATTTGAGGAAACCCAATTATTTGAAACTACAACTGAAGTATTGTTAAAGTGCTCCCTAAACGAACTTGAATAATAGCTTTTCATTTTATGATTGAAAAGTGACAAATAACTCCCAGGCACCTTTCTTTTTCTTCTTCTTCTTTTTTTTTAAAAAATCATTTTATTTTATTTTATTTTTTAAAAGATTTTACTTATTTGTCAGAGAGAGAGAGACAGCACCAGCAGGGGGAGCAGCAGATGTAGAGGGAGAAACAGGTTCTCTGCTGAGTGGGGAGCCCAATGCAGGATTCTATTGAAGGACTCTGGGATTGTGACGAGCCGAAGGCAGACGCTTGACTGACTGAGCCATCCAGGTGTCCCTCCCAGGTACCTTTCTAAGAAATGGGGGTAGACACAGTCCCCACCCTAAGGATCTTTGTGCAGGCAAGGAGAAAGACAAGAATTGTAATCAATTGTTATAAATGCTGCGTGAGGATTGCTGCGTGAGGATCAAGTACAATGTGCAAGGAAACAAAAAGAGTGATTACACAGCCCAGGTGTAGATGTCAGAGAACATCAGAGGAAGCTTCCTGGTGGCTGTGATTACTGCTCTGGGCTTTGAAGACTCAGGATGGATAGCTAAATGCTGTCACATGCAGCCAGTCTGCCCCAGGTAGTTGTGTAATCTGTGCACTGCCCAGAGGCACTCAGCCAAGAAGAGAGGCAGTGAAAACAACCCTTGCTCAGCTCACTGAGCCCTGATAGGGGGCTATGTTTGCAGGAGGAAACAGACCCCTTTACTCTGCTGGAAGGCATCCATCAGCTTAAGCCTCCAGCACTGCCAGGCTGTATTCACAGAGGTGCTTCTTTCTCAAAATTCTCTGCCCAGAACAATGGGGCACCTTTTTAAAGCCAGCAGCTGCTCTGGGGCAAGGAAGTGTAGAAACAGGTTTACAGGCTGAAGGACTAGATTCCAGCAATTTCAAGTAGTTCTGCATCACTAGAGCCCTGGGAGAATGGAGTTGGTCTCTTCCTAAAGGAACTGTCATGACTAAAATCTGTGACTTTTGACAATTAAGGAAGCAGGACATTGGTAGATACAGGGTGGCTAGAGGTGAATACGTGGATATGAGCATTTGCATTTCAGAGAGCTCAGTGTCAATATGGCTAAGAGGTGTGTGTGTGTGTGTGTGTGTGTGCGTGTGCGTGTGTGTGATGTGGGAAGACTCTGAAATTCACAGTCAGGATAACCAATTAGACCAATTAGGAACTTTGTTCAGGCCAGAAGTAACAAGGATCTAGCTGAGCACGGCAGAAGAGGAGAGCAGGGGAAAATGTGAAAGGGACTACGCAGGTGCATGGGACTTGGCAGCTGTCTGAGAGTCAGGAAAGAGGCCTTGCTCATCTCCTACCTATGTCATTACTCAACTGTGGTGGAGAAACTGGCCTTGATTTCAAATTTACTAATTAGACGTGGAGAAGATAAAAGAGAATTTGTTCCAGAAGATTTCATATGGTACCTGGAAGTTGAGCTTAATCAGGATAGATAAAATCAACTCCTCTTTTCCCAATGCTGGCTTCTGTTTTTCCATATGTAATTTCCAGTCTAATGGTTGGAAAGCATAAACAGGACCAGTTGGAAGAGTTGGAAGAGCAAGCCAGTTTCTAGAATTTTCACTTGAGAAGGACAGAAAATCGTGTTTTTCGAACACTATTTTTTTTTTACCTTTTACTTCCGAGTAAGTATTGACTTTCATATTGACTAGTTTCCTAATTGAGTTCGGTGAGAAGTTGAAAATACTAAATATTTTTCTGAAAATAAAAGATAAAGGAAGGATCAACTTCAGAAAATTTTACCAATGACTTGGTTCTAAAGACCTCTTTTTCCCTTTAATTAATGAATCCTCTAGCTTCCCACACAGAATTTAAAACTTAATTATCCCCATATAGTTCCAATAATCAGATGGAACCAAATATCACTGAAATAAGGATAAAAATATTTTTAAACAACTCTTTCCTTCTGTCCGATATTTTATTGGAATTAACCAAAGTAATGAACTGGCACCTTGGGTAATTGAATTTGAATAGAACTCCTCTTGTTTTTTCCCACTCCTGCTAGTCCTTACCCTCTCCTTTCTTTCATCTCTTAGGTAGAGATGAGTGTAGCCTGCTCAGTGTTGTAATTTATTTTTTAATTTGTGATTTATTTTTATTTAAGCTGAGTAGGAGTCATTTATGACTGTTCTAAAAGTTAATTTTTTAAGACACTTAAGTCCTGCCTACGACATAAAAACAAACAAAAACACTGCATGCATGTATTTGCCTGAGGAGTGGGAGGTAGGAGTGAGAAAGCAAATGAGAAAAATATCTTAAGGCCAACTGTTGGGAAGAGGAGGCTTTTTTTTCCATTAGCGACCTAATTTGAACCCCTATGACATTGTTGCTTTAAAAAAAAAAATCTAGGTTTATTTGTTGCCATTTTGCTTTCATGTATAAAAACCAACTATGTATAAAATTGCTAATACTGCTCAGTTCAAAAACTAAAGTATGAGAGGGTGGGCAAAAGACTACATTTAAAAAGTCCTTTAAGTAATAGGGCAACAGCCTATGGAAGAATGGCCTCCAAATTAAAAATAAACTGAATTTATAAGAATATACTAGCTTTTTCTTACCAAGTGTTAGAATTAACTTCCCTCCATATTCTTTATACTTTTAATAGGAATCAATATTTTTTCCCAGTTTCAAAGACTTATTTCTAAAGTACTGAAATGCTTTATGTAGCATATTAGTCAAACTGTTCTGAATCACACAGACATTAATTAATGTGTAAAGATACAGGTAAGCTAGAAGACAATTTTTTTATATTTTTAATTTTTTATTGATGTGTAGCTGACACACAATACTACATTTCGAATTCTTTTTTTTTTTTTAAATCTATGCCTTTGTTTTTATCTTGTCAATGTCTAAGTGTCAAAGGCTTTTGAATTCTATTTATAGATTCTGGAATTCTCCTCCCTTCTCTCCTACCATTCTGTTTGTTCCTCTATGGTTATGAATTTGAGCATGAAAAGAACTATGTTTATGCTGTTGTTGACAGAAAAATTTACTTCTATAAAAGCAGAAGGTACATAAAAATCCATTAAAGCTCAGGTTAAGAGTAAGATTTCATATCCATGTATTTATTGCAATGTAACATTATTATTTCTTTAAAGGAGTAAAGCATATTCATCCTGTGGAGGAGGCAATCATGGTTATAACAACGAATTTAAGAGCATGGAGGTAATTTACTGCTTCATTTTTTTTTTAACAAATATTTATTGAGTAGCTACTTTGTGATAGGCAGTCTTCAGGACTCTTGAATACAGCTTTGAACAAAACAGCTAAGGATCCCTACCCTCACGAAGCTTTCATTCTAACAGAGGAATATAGACTATTGGTGTTAATAATGTAGTATATTATTTGGTATGTTAGGGGTAGGTACCATGGGACATGAAAGTAAAGCAGAGTTGGCAGACATTGGGGATGTTTCAGCGAACCATGGGAGTGGTGTGCTATTTTACACAAGGTGGAGAGCGTGAGATTCATTATGATGTTTGTACAGAGACTTGAAGAAGCTGATAGAATTTACCTTTCAAATATTCAGGGGACAAGTGTCCCAGGCTGAGGAAACAGCCAGTGCAAAGGCCTGAAGGTGGCAAGTGTGCCTGACATGTTGGGGATGAGTCATAGGCTATTGGAAGGATGTTCAACTGCGGCTGATTGGAGAGGAAGGAGTGAGGGTTCAACTGGGTATGTTAAGTTCAAAATATTTATTAGGCATTCAAGTGGAGAAGTTTTATGGGCACCTAAAGAGAGTCTGTCTATTCAGAGATTTTAAAAATTTAAGTTTTAGGTGTGTAAATTAGTTAAAAGATACACAACTAGAGACGGTCTTCAGAAACTGAGGGAATATAGGTAGAAAGGAAGACCAAGGACTGAGCTCTAAGCAATTCTACTTGAAGAAGTTGAAAGAAAAAGAGTCACTAGCAAAGACACTTAGAAGTAAAGCCAATAACGAAGGAAGAAAACCAGGAGGAGCGTAGTGTGTCCTGGAAACCCAGGGAAGAGACTGTTTGAATAAAGTATAACTGATACTCCCCCATAGATAAAGCTTCATTTATGACTTTTCGCAACTGGCTGTCTTACCTATTTCCATTAATAATAACGCACACACAACACACACACACATACACACACATATACACATCCTTCCCAATTAAAGAAAATGTTTTGGGCTCTTTCTGAATATACTGCCTTTTAACATTGTTATGATGAGCTATAGATCCTTGTAAACATGTGAAAAGTCTCTGGAGACAGAGAGATGCAGAATACTACTGGTATTTGATATTTGATAATTAAACCAATTACTATAAGAAATACTTATGCCTCCTGTTCTTTGCTAATTATCTTGGGAAAAAAGATATATGACACCATTACCAAAAAATAATTATTTATGTTTGACACTTTTTTCTAGTTATTTACAGTCTGAAAGTATTAGATGTGTTATTAATAATATATCTAACATGAATTAATTAAATGTAAATAAAAGTATTTAGGTTTCTTCTTCTTAAAAGTAGAGGGGAGGGGACGCCTGGGTGGCTCAGTTGGTTAAGCCGCTGCCTTCGGCTCAGGTCATGATCCCGGCGTGCTGGGATCAAGTCCCACATCAGGCTCCTTGTTCTGTGGGGAGCCTGCTTCTCCCTCTGCCTCTGCCTGCCACTCTGTCTGCCTGTGCTCAATCTCTCTCTCTCTCTCTGACAAAAAAAAAAAAAAAAAAAAGTAGAGGGGAGATTTATTTGAGACATCAATGGGTTAGTATAAGTTGTAAAAAAAAAATTTAGTGTTTAGAGACTTCAACAGTTTTTGTCACTTACTAACATATTTGAACAATGACATGAAAGGACTGTGGAAGAATATCTGGTATTATTTGATGAATTTCTAATTTATACCATAGATACGGTAGAACTGTGCTGACCCTGGTTGTCTGTTGTTGCTTGTTCTTCCTCATCTGTTGACATAAGAGGGGCTGTGGAAGCAGGTCCATTTAGCAAAAGTAAATACAATATAGATTATATTTGACTGGGATGGTTGGAATCCCAATAACAGGTGCAAATGATATAAAAATCATTTTCAAGAATTCCTTACAATAGCCTCAGACACAACTGGGGAGCTAGGACAGAGGGAAAATTGGGTCTTTTCTAACAAATGTTTTTGAGTTTAGATGGCATCTAATAACAATAGACTGTTGCCACTTAGGCTATCTTCTTGGCACATGGACCAAGTTTTAAAGAGAAGACTGAAATTGAGCCATTTGAAAATATTGAAATCTATAACCTAATGTGTGGTGAGTATATCTATTTACATTTGACACCAAAATATGGATATAGTTTTAAAAATATGTGTTTTGTAATTGGTAATAAATTGAATCCCAGAGATGGGTGCTTTGCCCTAAGAAGACAGAAAGGAGAAAAGATGAGAATGAATCATCAAATTCAGAATTATTCAGGCATAAGAGTCAAGTCTTTCTGTTCGTTGGTAATGATAAACATTAGCTCTCAGAGACAAGCTTTTCTGTCAGTTACTATTTGAAAATTTCATAAAACTTAGATAAATAAAATTACATTTCTAACTTCTCAAAGCAGGCAAAGAACCCCTAAAAGCACAAGTATTTTCTTGTAATTAGAGAGAAAAACTTACAGCATAAAAGGATGAGAGGAAGTATTTTCTTGGACAGATGCTTCAGATTACACTTAGTATTTAAAAAGAAAAAAAAAACTTAAAGAATTAGAGTTTTAGGGGATCTCCCCTACTTTTCTGCCTACATGCTTACTTCAAGAGCATTGTACTACTAAATCATTTGTCTTGGCAAGGCAATGGGTAAGTTGTAATTTCACCTTGAGCTTTAGGAATTCTGACGTAAATTCACTCAAAATTGTCATCCCTAATCTTGCCAAAGGCCTGTGGTGATTGAATATGACTTAGAAACCAAAGAGTATCCATTTGAAAATAATGTGTTGTAGCCTTAACGACTTTGACTCTCAGATCCCAAGCTGAGTTTGTGGTCAAGGATGCTGGCCCTTTGTGAGGAGGCTTAGAAGGAACCAGATAGGATTTCAGCTCTAAGAGAGTTCTATTTGGTGACATTCACCAGGAACCACTTAAAAGACTATGTTTGTAAAATATCTGTATATTGGGTTGTTGTAGGGAAAATATAGAAAAAGTGATCTAAATATTACACAAAATTTATGAGTTTAATTTTTAAAGATACCTGTCCTTAAAGAAGTTTCATATAACTAAGTAAATATACTATCAGTAAGATTGTAAATTAAATTCTTCAAAATTGTTCCTGATAAAAATATAGCTTTTTATGCTAGAAAACCAGGATATGCTTAAGGAACAAAGTGACCATTTAAACAATGATACTTTTCTCTGGAGGAGCAGAAACAGTTCCTGAAGGTGTGTGTAGCTTATGTAATAAATGTTCCCATTGTCCAGAAAGAGGAGACGATAGAAACTATGGAAGGGGGGTGGGGTGAGGGAGCATGTGCGCCCGGGTGGTTCAGTAGGTTAAGAGGGTTTGGCTCAGGTCATGATCTTAGGGTAATGGGATGGAGCCTCATGTTGGATGGACTCTGTGTTCCATGGGGAGTCTGCTTGGGATTCTCTCTCCTCCCCCTCTCTCTCTCCCCCTCCTTGCCACACCCCCACCCCCAAGAGAAATCCCTGAGGGAAGGGACACTAACCTAAAGGCATATGCAATACAAGACCACGTTATAGCGGAATTTATTAAAGCAAGTTTTGTTTCCTTCCAAATGCTAGACAGGTGTTGCCTTTTAATTTAAAACTACTTTGGGGCGCCTGGGTGGCTCAGTGGGTTAAGCCGCTGCCTTCGGCTCAGGTCATGATCCCAGGTCCTGGGTTCGAGCCCCACATCGGGCTTTCTGCTCAGCGGGGAGCCTGCTTCCTCCTCTCTCTCTGCCTGCCTCTCTGCTTATTTGTGATTTCTCTCTGTCAAATAAATAAATAAAATCTTTAAAAAAAAAAAACAAAAACTACTTCGAGGGGCGCCTGGGTGGCTCAGTGGGTTAAAGCCTCTGCTTTCAATCCTGGGATCGAGCCCCGCATGGGGCTATCTGCTCAGCAGGGAGCCTGCTTCCCTTCCTCTCTCTCTGCCTGCCTCTCTGCCTGCCTCTCTGCCTACTTGTGATCTCTCTCTCTGTCAAATAAATAAATAAAATCTTAAAAAAAAATAAAACTACTTTGAATTTATTTTTAAAAACAGATCTTCTACACATTCAACCAGCACCAAACAATGGCACCCACGGTAGTTTAAACCATCTTCTGAAGGCACCTTTTTATGAGCCAGTCCATGCAGAGGAAGTGTCAAAGCCTTCTGTTTGTGGCTTTACTACTCCGTTGCCCACAGATACTCTAGACTGTTTGTGCTCCAAGCTACAGAATGTAAGTAATAACTTCACATGTTCATAAGAATGTGAAGGGGCAAGTTGATCTATAACCAGGGTTATAATAGGGGTAGCTGACCACCAGGTTTGTGTTCTAGTTCAGATATTTACTAAGTAAGTGTATGTGCTTTCTCTGAAGCTTGTCTGGAGATGAGAGATGCACTGTAAGATTAAGTATGTGACTATGCTTTGTAAACTGGAAAGCACTCTTTGGACATTATTAATTCCCTTGTGGGCTAAGTGTCCTTAACGGTTCAAAGCAGTAGAATCTTGAAGTTGTCTTTGGTTTCCTTTGTAAACTTATCCTCTTACAGCTGGGGAGATTCCGGCGCTAGGAGTCCTCCTACCCCCCGAAGGCAAGGAGTCAGAACAGGAGCTCAGAATCCAAGGACCAACCCTCCCTGTGAGAACCAGAGCACAGGGATGGGGGCTGGGATTTCAGGATAGAATTGGAGGCCTGTTATTAGGAGTCGATCAAGTTAAAACCAATGTCAAGGTGCATTTGATGCCAGGTTAAAAATGTTGTAGAGTTAAATAAGTACCTGCTGCCTCTGGTAAGAGTTACTCCTTATGGCCAGGAGCGAGCAAAGACTTTTCTCTAATCCTCAAAATAACATTATGCCACATAGATCAATAAGTATATAGAGAAATGCTGACCAAAAGAGGCTTTAAAGGACAAAAGTCCAGCCAAGATTCCCAATAAAAATCAAGTCCACAGCTTGATCAGATCAGAGTAGGGGTGTGGGTTTCTTACCTACAGCTTACCTGGATGGAACCACCATTTAAAATAATAATAATGTTAAACATTAAAATGTGGGTGTTTTCATCTCCATTTTAGGAACAAAGAGTTAGAAGAAGCTAGGTAAACTGTCCAAGGTCACAGAAATTTGATCTACCTGACTACAAACCTCCAAATTCTTCTTTGTAAAGAATGCCCTTTGCTATTTGAAGTGTGGTCACAGGAGTAGCATCTGCCTCTTAAAAGCAGGTTAGAGATCCAGCAACTTGGGCCCCACTGGGCACAGGATTACAAATCAGAATCTGCATTTTAACAAGCCCCTCAAGTGAGTTGTACTCCTATTAAAAGCCTGAGAAGCCCAGAGATGTTGTCATTCTAATTTAGTAGTTGATTCTAGCTGTGGTCATAACTTTGCCTCCTTATCAATCGTATCTTTGTTAACTCCCACACAAAGTATCCCAAGCAGTAGTAGAATCTCTGTCTCTGAGCAAGTGGCAGAGTTGGAATTTAAACTCAAGTTAGTCTGGCTTCCTTGCTTAGTAGTAAAACATTCGGGTATTACTGCAAAAATAATCCTGATCCCCTTACAACATGTCTTATCACTTTGACTTCACTTTCTCTCTTCCCCATATTGTTTTGCAGGATATTGATCTAGAGCATGTGAATCAAATGCTAAATCTCTCTCAAGATGAAAGTAAGTCAATAGAAAACATGTCAAGTCTTTGGTGTTTAAGCCTAACAAAACACAATATTGCCTTTTCGGGATTCCTTAAGATAAACTCATAGAGGCTTTTGAACATAAAGATTATATTGCCAATATACTGGAAGAAAAAAAAAAAAACCCACAAAACTAGATCTAAATAACAATGACAAGCCTGGGGTAGTTACAGTGCTCCCAAGAACACAACAAATTCCTTGAAATGGTTGTGCGTGTTCCTTTTCTTAGATGTGAGTAGCCCAAATGGCCCACCTCTATTGCTTCTTGCCTGTGTGACTGTGCCAAATCACTTAACCTCTCTGGGTCTCAGTCTCCTCATCTATGATAATGGCACCCACCTCATGCAGTTGTAAAGACTGAAAAAGTTACTCCATGGAAATAATTTAGAATAGTGCCTGGCCGCAGCAATATTATTATTACCTGTTATCTTTTAAGTATTCTTGTGTTAAACTCACTAGGCCTGTTTCATCATTTATAAAATGGGGATACCTTCTTTATAGAGTTTTTGGGACAATTAAATGAGTTAATATATGTGTGCACTTAGAATAGTGCCTGGCACACAGTAAGAATTCAGTAAATATCTAGGTTGGCTGATAATCTTTTTATAATCTGTTGCATATTGCTACATGGCATAAATACCTTGTAGGTTTTTAAACTATCAATAATGGATGAGTGTTTAGAAATAATAGGCAAATAAAAATAAATAAGTACATTAGGACATACTGTTCTTTAAAATTGCATAATCTTTCCTATGATAATTATTAAGGTAGGTCATCTTTGTTACAAAGTATGTCCTTTTGGTTTTGAGGTTGTATCTCTTCAAATATGTCCTGTGAGCTGTTAGCTCCTTGGCCAGATTACTTTTCTAAACTCTACTTTTGTAATATATAGAATGGAATATAACACTTGCCTCAGAGTTACAACAATTAAGAGGTTAAGTATGAAAAGTAATTATCAGAGTAACTGGCACATAATAAACCACCAGATGATAGTTTTATGCATAGAAATATTTGCTAATTTTACAAACATTTTTATTTTATGGGTTTTTTTTTGTTTTTTTTTTGTTTTTTTCATTTTAGTAACAGTGACAGAGAAACTAAATTTGCCATTTGGGAGGCCCAAGGTTATGCAGAAGAACAAGGAGCACTGTCTTCTCTATCATAGGGAATATGTCAGCGGATTTGGAAAAGCTTTCAAGATGCCCATTTGGAGCTCCTATACAGTACAGAAACCAGTGAGTTCCTGTGTCCATTGAGCCCTGAAGGATGGAAAAGATTTGTAGTTCTTGAATATTCTCAGAATTGACTTTTGATTTTCAGTGGAGATCCCAAAGGGTGTTAACTGCTCTGTGTCTTGTAAAACAAGGTCCCAGGCATTCCTTAAACATATTTATAGGTGCTATGTCGGTGCAAAAGAGAACACGTTGTGTTTTGCCCGGAGAAATTAAAAGGCGTTCACAGACCAGTTGGTAAGGCAGGTAGAAAAGTTTTCCAAGAGAAGCAATAGGAAATATAGAGGCACACTATTTATTTCATCTATCCTAAGTACATGGTAGGTGCACCTAGAATGTGAGGCTAACTAGATTATAAAGGGCTTTATATTTATTTGATTGTTTAACAAATATTTTTCTATCTGCTGTGTGTTATGGTGGGCACAAGGAGCCTAGTGTGAGGAAGACGTAATCCATCCCTGAAGGATGCAGCACTCTAATAGGTCAGGCCAGACTTACAGTTATAGATGGGCTATGTCATAGATCTCTTTAGACTAGAGTTGAGAATCCAACTGTTGAAATTCTCTTCTTTTTCACTGTCTGGCAATCTCTCTTTTGATATGTGACCCTGGGACATTGGGCTACCAAAAGAAAGAAAATAGATCTCTATTTCACACCATATACAAAATTAAATTGCTGGTGGGTTGATAGATCTAAATGTGAGCAGCAAATCCATATTTTCCTTTCTGTATATCTTGATGGCCTTGGCATAGAGAAGGACATAAGAACAACAACAAAAAATTCAGAGGAAATTGACTAATTTGGCTATATTAATATAATAGGTGACAAAAAGACAAAGTTATGGATGAGACAATGTATTTGCATTGTACATAAGAAACAAGAGATGAGTACCCAGAATGGTAATTAGGATCCAGAATAGCTAATAAATCTCTTCCACTAATCAAGAGAATGGCAAACATCTTCGTTAATAAATGGGCAGTGACTATGCGCCAAGCAACTGAACCTCATTCACAATCAGGGAAACAGAAATGAAAACAAAAATCAAAGTCTGCCAAAAATCAGTCAAAACACCCCTTTGGGGCAGGGATGGTTCTACTTAATGTATCCCAGCGCAATAGAGCTGCCCAGTAAATGTTTCCTGAATGAATGCATTGGCTAAATTAATCCCAAACCATTATTTTTAAAGACTTAAGGAGAAAGCAGGACTTTCAACTAGAAGGGTAAATAAATAATCAGGAAGCTGTTCTTTTTTTTTTTTAAGATTTATTTATTTGATGGAGAGAGATCACAAGTAGGCAGAGAGGCAGGCAGACAGAGAAGGAAAGCTCCCTTCTGAGCAGAGAGCCCGATGCGGGGGTTTGATCCCAGGATCCTGAGATCATGACCCGAGCCAAAGGCAGAGGCTTAACCCACTGAGCCACCCAGGCGCCCCAGGGAGCTGTTCTTGTTGAGAAAATCTTGATATCTTAGATCCAAAGACTCAGATGATAAACTTCAACCTATTACTTTTCTTGTTAAGGGTAGAGACCCTCCACATTTTTTATGGCCAAGAAGTGATTGGTTGTATCTGGTTTACTTACTATTCTTGTTCCAATCCAAGATTTCTGGAGAAAAATAAGCATATTTTCCTACTATTAACTGAAGCTTTGTGTGTTCTGAACACCAACTCTACTGCTGACAATGGTTTAATTGTGGTGCCTGGTAGGAGAGCACTGATGTTTTTTCCCAATGTGGGCAAATATTTTACCAACAGTTACCTGAGTTCATGTGTCTGGTTAATGGCAACATCGCTTTCCTATTATGTGAAATCTTCAGTTTGTGACTTTCCTCCACATACTGTGGAACAACAGTATGAATTTACTTATTCCTTAAAATAATTCCTATTTGTTTTTTGGTTTTGAGAAGGGCAGTAGATCCAAGGCCAGTGTTATTATTCAATTCTCTGTTTTGAAAAGTTCAGGTAGCAGGGATTGTGTGGAGTTAAGGGGAATGTTTATGTTTTTAATACTTTCCCCTGCTGTCTCGAATTCCTGAATTTATATGAGCTTTGGCGGAAACCAGAGGCGGAGAGATTTTAAGTGGGCCTAGACCAGGAGTTTAGTACAATTCTTTTTTGTTATTGTTTTAAAACTAGCTTCTTTGTTACCAAAAGTTTCTGTCCTTTCACTGATCCCACAGAACTACTTGTGCATTTCTCCTTCCATGAGACAGGATGGAATTCTAGCAATTTTCTGCTTTCTAATTCAGAAATTACTCTGTTAGTATGTTGTGGTTCAAGAAAATTACATACAAGGATGTTTTGAGATTCACATAAAAATGTTGTAAATCAGCCCTGTGTTTGAAAAATCAGACTTTAAATAAGCGCTTTTTGGAGCATGGGCCCAATTGGCTTGTGCCTTTAAGTTTTATGAAGCTTTTGTTTTTCTGTGGTTTTGGTGGGTTTTCTAATTTTTGTTGTTGTTATTGTTATCACAAAAGGGTTCTGGAGAAGTAGCTGTGATTTGAAATCAAGGTCCTGCAAGAACAGCTTCAAAACTATTAGGGTTGGGACGCCTGGGTGGCTCAGTTGGTTAAGCAGCTGCCTTCGGCTCAGGTCATGATCCCAGTGTCCTGGGATCGAGTCCCGCATCGGGCTCCTTGCTCGTCGGGGAACCTGCTTCTCCCTCTGCCTCTGCCTGCCATTCTGTCTGCCTGTGCTCCCTCTCTCTCCCTCGCTCTCTCTGACAAATAAATAAATAAAATCTTTAAAAAAAAAAAAAACTATTAGGGTTGATTAGACTGTATATGGGTTTTGCTTCTGGGCCCATTGAGTAGGGCTGTGTGAACTGCCCTTTCTGTTGCTAGGTGAAAAATTGAAATTAAGAGCAAGAATTATGATTGTGTTTTATAAATTTTAAATTATAAATCTAATGTAAATCAAAGCACTTTTTCAGAGAAGAAAATCGAGCACACGTGAAAAATGTTTCCTCTCTCTCAATCTATATGTGTATACAGGTCCCATATAATTGGATTTTTGAATAGCCTTTTTTGTTTCCAAAGCTTGTCAGCGCTAATACTATAAATTATGGCTCAATCATATGTTTTATGATTCTTTAAAAAACTAGGAACATTACTATGTATCGTAAACATTTTGGGGGGGAACTATAAGAAATATTTTTCCCTATAGGAAAAAACCATGATCATAAAAATAATTTTTTTTAAAGATTTTATTTATTTGACAGAGAGAGAGAGAGATCACAGGTAGGCAGAGAGGCAGGCAGAGAGAGAGAGAGGGGAGGAAGCAGGCTCCCTGCTGAGCAGAGAGCCCGATGCGGGGCTCTATCCCAGGACCTGGGATCATGACCTGAGCTGAAGGCAGAGGCCTTAACCCACTGAGCCACCCAGGCGCCCCCATAAAAATAATTTTAAAAGTATATAGTTATTATTCTTACCATAAGACCAGATGGTAACAATTCTATCTTAAACAAATAACGTTAGCTTTTATGTTCAGCCTATAGGTAAAGAGAGTCTATAACTTCAATAAAAATAATTTCATCCACTGTTCAAGTTTTATTTTAACCCCACGCCAGACTAGGAATGAAAGCATCTCTCTTTCCTGTGTATGCTCATCATCTGCTTCTCTTGAAGAATTTTGAGAGCTAAGGAGTTCTGATTTTATCTGAGTGTCTGAGTTCTATTTATTGTTTTCCTGACTTTCTATCCCTTGGCTTTTAAAAAACTCTGAAGAACTCTAAAGAGCTAGCAGGTTTGAAGCTGTTTCTATGTGTGGAGGTGGGGAGACGGTTCGTTGTGCCTTTGCTCAGGAGCCCAGGACTCAGAAATGACGTCATCATACCTCCCCTCCATCCTTCTAGAGGGCTGCCTATTGCATAATCTCTCCTTTATAAAGGAGGCCACATCCTGTCTTTCCTAGTCTCGATGCACTTATATTAGGGGTTCAGGTTTGGTGTGTAAGAAACAAGATTTTCAGTAAACAAAAAAAGTATAACTTTTTTTAGCACTTTCCCACTAAAGACATGGTGATCCATGTCCCCCAACTCAAAGTCTGTACTCCTTTGAGAAAATAGTAAGTATTTTTGCCCAACTGTTACGTGAGTATAACTTCTACAGCTGCAGCCTCATGAAAAATTATAATACACTTCCTTCCTTAACATTTTATTATTTATTTATTTATTTTTAAAGATTTTATTTATTTACTTGACAGACAAAGATCACAAGTAGGCAGAGAGGCAGGCAGAGAGAGAGGGGAAGCAGGCTCCCTGCTGAGCAGAGAACCCGATGCAGGGCTTGATCCCAGAACCCTGGGATCATGACCTGAGCTGAAGGCAGAGGTTTTAACCCACTAAGCCACCCAGGCACCCCCCTTCCTTAACATTTTAATAATTCCTTAATTTATTTCTTTTTTAAAGATTTTATTTATTTATTTATTTATCAGAAAGCGAGAGGGAGAGCACATGCAGGACTCCATCCCAGGACCCTGGGATTATGACCTGAGCCAAAGGCAGATGCTTAACTGACTGAGCCACCTAGTGTCCCCATTTTTATAATTTTAACTGTTGAATATAGGCATTCAGTATATAGATTTTTTTTTTTAATCCCATTGCTTTCAATATGGTACGTCTGCTCTCTGGACTGTGTTGTGTCCTTCAGTCTGAACATCCTTCCAGTTCAGCCTCTCCAGTGAGTAAACTTTCCATCTAACTTCTTTTACAGACTTTCATCCTGTCTTCTTCTTCCCGGCCCTATGTACATTATTCATCTTTAGGAGACTCCGAGTTCTACCCTTGGGTTTTGGCAGTAGGAATCCACTTCTTTGTGCTTTCCCCAATCACGGCTTCTGGTTGTCAGTATTTACTGGTCTACTAAGTCATGTTACAGTAGTAGACAAGTGTTGATCTGACTTCCAGCTTCTGAAAATTTCATATTATTCATGATGTGTTTCATCATTAATGTTTTTTTAATGGGATTTTGGAAGGGAGCAGAGATAAATGTGTTCAATCTGAAGATTTTATTTATTTATTTGACAGAGAGAGAGAGTGAGACAGCGAGAGAGGGAACATAAGCAGGGGAAGAGGGAGAGGGAGAAGCAGGCTTCCCGCCAAGCAGGGAGCCTGGTGCGGGGCTCAATCCCAGGACCCTGGGATCATGACCTGAGCTGAAGCAGATGCTTAAAAACTGAACCACCCAGGTGCCCCAAATGTGCTCAGTCTAGTTGAGGAGGGTACTCAACTTCTATATAGTGTTTTCCAGCTGGAGTCGTGTAGTGTGTTGGGGAAATACCTTCTCTGGTTGGCTTTCCTCAGACTTCGCTCTTCATCTCCTACCTGTTCTGTACCTCATCATGGTGCTCTCCTGCCTATAAATATAGTGCACAGTGTTTTTTGCCTTTTTCTTTGTGAATTGATCATATACATTTTCTTTTTCTCCAGCTTTATTGAGCTATAATTGGCATGGAACATTGTATAAGCTTGAAGTGTACCATGTGATGATTTCATACATGCATATATTATAAAATGATCACTATATACATTTTAGACACCACAGTTAATTTTCACTTTTAGCCCAATGCAGTGAATAGGGGAAGGACATCCTAATTTAACTAAACCTTCTTTTTTTGTTGTTAAGAAAAATATACATTGTGGGCAGTAGTGGATATATGAATCAAAATCTGAAAAAAATGAAATGTGTAGCAAAATGTTTACTTATGATTACATGCTAATTGAAATATGATGATTTAATACTGTATTACCTTAGACACTTGGGTTTGGCAGCATATTTATAAGATGGCTATGAGTGGATAAGTTATTGTATTAGTCTTTAAATATAAATAGAGTTCCACTGGGTGGCTCAGTTGCTTAAGCAGCTGCCTTCAGCTCAGGTCATGATCCCAGACTCCTGAGATCAAGTCCCATATTAGGCTCCTTGCTCGGCAGGGAGCCTGCGTCTCCCTCTGCCTGCTGCTCAGTCTGTTTGTGCTCTCTTTCTGACAAATAAATAAATAAAATCTTTAAGTAAAAATAAATAAATAAATAAAGTTACAAAGAAAATTGTAAAAAACATATTCCTATATTACATGATAAATGAAGCACAGCTACCAATTTTTTTTAGGTCAGCACGTAAGTTCAGACAACTGTAGCTTCTTTGAATTAATCTCAGATTGCCCAACTGAAGAATAATATCTTTAGTTATGTATGTGTATTTTAAAAAATGAATCATTTTTATTTTATTTTCAATATATACTTATAGTACACCGTATGTATCGCTACCTAAAAGTTAGATCCTCAAAAGAATTTTGTTTTTTAGTAGTAGCTCCCATTATTTGGTTGCTCTCAATTCTGTTTTATTCTGCAAATATTCCTTTCCAAGATGTATTTGATTTGCCCTCCCAGTGTCCCTAACCAGAAGGGAACCACAGAAGAAAACATTACTGAAGACATCCATTTCCATTGCTTGCGTAGACCTGATTCACTAAGAAAATAGGAAAAGGTTAAATGAAAAACATTCTAGGGAAGTTACAAACCATATAAGGCAATGGGTTAGCCACAACTGTGGGTGTAACTTTTTTTTTTTTTCTTTTTCTCTCTTTCAACAGGGAGACACATCGCCTCTTCCTCCCACTGTCCCAGACTGTCTGCGGGCTGATGTCAGGGTTGCTCCCTCTGAAAGCCAAAAGTGTTCCTTCTATTTAGCAGACGAGAATATCACCCACGGCTTCCTCTATCCTCCCGGTTAGTAGAACGCTTTTTTAGGGCAGCGACTTAGAAAGCCCTCATCAGCTGGATGTGGGCATGTGCCTTAAACATACGCTCCTTGCCCAAACTACCTGCTTGGGCTAACTAGCTGCCCAGGAGGTTTTCCAGCGGCTGCGGGCTGCCCCGAAGCAGCCCAACAGCTATAATAAAGACTAATAAATTTTGCAGTGTGAACCGCACATCAGCTGTAATCTGGCCCAGATGTTCAGAGAGTTCGGCAGGTTTAAGTTTAATTTTAAAACTGAAAATTCTTTGGAGAGGGACGCAAAGCGTCTAGAAAAACATTTTTTCTGGCTGCTACCCAAGCGAAGGCCTGCATGGAGCACGTCACTCGGCCCGTGGCGAGAAATCAGGCTGGAATTGGAATTTGGGTCTGTCGCACACGGAGTGTGCTTGTACCCAACCATTACACACCGTGGGTTAAGCAGCTGGACGAACTCTGCATTTGTTGTTTGTAGGTTTTCAGTTTTTGTTTTCAAGAAAGCATCTCTCTTGAGAACATGCGAAAGCCAGTGTCGTTTTTCTAAACTCTCATCTCTTCCCTATGCAGCAGCAAATGTCAGTTTAATGAACTCACTCATGAGATTTTCAACAATTTCCGCTTCTGGGAATGGGTTTGTTCCTAATATCTGGCTTCATTTTTTCTGGAAGCCCTGACCTAAGAGGTCCATTTAGAGATTTATAATTTAGGGATTCATAAGCGGGGCGGGGGGAGGCCCAGTGAAACAAGTAGCATGCTAATTTATGCCCCTAACACAGAGTTAGGGTAAATAAACTGATGTATCTTATTAAAATATTTGCAGAGTTCCCGAATTCATGCAGATACTAGAATGAACCTTAAGGAGTTGCAACATTTTATTAATAATTTTTTAATTGACATATAAAATTGTATCTGTTGAGCTGTAAGACATCAGATGATACGTAAATGTTTGACTCGACAACAAAATGCAATTAATAACAAAACAACTTGTCTCAAAAAATCTTAAGCACGAAATGAAACTCTTTGCTAACTCTCCACTAATTTGTTTGTTAGAAATTCCATTGTACGCTAATCTTATTCTTCTCTGAAAAGGAGGTAATGCTATATGGATTGCTATCCCAACTTTCGGGGCTTAATTTAAAAAGTAGAAAAAGCTTCTAAGGGTTCTGAGGACTGTGAATAGCATGTGAAATTTTAAGGAAGAAAAAAACCCAACAACTTGTTTTTCCTTGCTTTTTGGTGCTCAGTCATTGGCCTTTCATTTAAATATTAGCATACCCAAGTATAGTTTAAATATAAAAAGCCTTTTAAAAAACATTTATAGGCTTGCAGCTTTTTTTAATCCTCACAATATTTCCATGATCTAGATGTCATGAGACAATGAAGCACAGAGGGACAGAGCCCTTTGTTCGAGTGGGTCAGCTGGTGGGCCATGGAGCTGGGTTTCCACCCCGGGTCTCTAGCACACATACCCAGCACTCACTATGCTAGACTGCACATCCAGGAGTCCTTCAAACCAGTCGTGTGTGGTGTCGTCAGCAGTCTTCATCGAGTTAAAACTCAATTCCTTAGGGAAATTTGATTTTGGAAGAGTTATTTATACCAGCATTATTATTTTGTGCACATTCAATAACTATGCATTCATCCTGGTTCAGTGCTTGTTTTCTAGGGCTGTTGGAACAGATTACCACAACCCTGGTGGCTTAAAACAATAGAAATGTATTATCTCACAGAGGTAGAGACCAGAAGTTCAATATCAAGATATTGGTGGGGCCATGCTCCCTTTGAAGGAGAGAATTAGGGGAGAATCCTTCTTTACCTCTTCAGCTTCTGGGAGCTCCCGGCATCACTTGGCTTATGGCTACATCACTCCAGTCTTTGTCTCGGTCTTCACAGTGACTTCTCCCCTGAATCTCTCCTCTTCTGAACCTCCTCTCTCTTTATAAGAACACAAGCCTACTCTAAATCCAGGATAATCTCTTCTTGAGAACTTTAATTCAATTATATCTGCAAAGACCCAATTTTCCTATGTATCACATTCACAGGTACAGCGTGGTTAGGCTTTGGACATATCTTTTTGAGGGTCACCATTCAACCTACAGGTATCAAATGCATAAAACGGCCAGCATTGTTAACCTCTACTGGAGGGTACTCAGTATCCCTGTGTATTGACTGCTAATAAATTTTCATTAGTATGTAATAGTATTTTGCTTATTATGTAGTATGTTATATTTTCTCTTCTGGCTAGAGTTAATCGAATCCATTTATTTTGTAGAAAACAATAGAACTTCGGATAGTCAATATGATGCTTTAATCACAAGTAATTTTGTCCCCATGTATAAAGCCTTTAAACGTAAGTATACATTTAGATGATTAATTTAAAAATATCTAAGTGACTTTATGAACTTATAAACGAAACACATCTTTTTTTTTTTTTCCAGTTTGTCTCTGATATTGAGCCATTATGTTTTAATGCTTTGAATTTAGAGTTAGGAAGGATTTCTGACATAGATTTTTTTTTTCAACTTCAACTTTGGGTGCCTTGTGGTTAGAACTTCAGTAATTTGTTTTTAATCCTAATTTAGTTCTAAATGGCTCTTCACACGCACAAAAATTTTTTACTGACCTTTACCATAAGTGAGTGAAAGGTGTTTGTCCCTGGAATCATAATTAATAAAACAGTATGTATGTTCTGACCATAATTTGTATCACTGTTCCAAAAGCACCTCAACACTAGGAAGGAATTTGGAAACATTTGTTACTGTAAAGTTAAGTCTGCAACTGCATCAGCAACAGGAAGTACCATCAGTGTGACTTTTATTTATTTTTGTTACATGGACTATTTTGCAGAATTTACCAAATTACCCCTGACAATTATTGAAGCAGAATTTGACACTATTAAAATGTACCTCTCTATAACAGAAAATATTTCCCTGTTCAGCAAAGGTAGATATTTTTAACATCTTATTCTATTATTTTTAGAAATGTGGGATTACTTCCACCGTGTTCTTCTTGTGAAACATGCCATGGAAAGAAATGGAGTAAATGTAGTTAGTGGGCCAGTATTTGATTATAATTATGATGGTCATTTTGATGCTCCAGATGAAATTACAGAGTAAGTAATTTGAAAACACATGGGCTTTTTGATTTAGCAATAGGGTATCAAGAGGGGGAAACCTTAGTACTCTAAATAAAAGCTTAGTATTCTAAATATTACACAATGTATTTACATAGAGTTGTTATCATTGACTATGTTCAGCTAGTCTAAATACATTGCAAAAATTTTATATGGCAAAAATTTACACTGCTGGGCAAAGGAAAAATGTTGAGGAAAAGCTCAACAAAATGTATATTTAGAAAATTTCTAAACAAATGGGCACAGGGAAAATGTGATTTTGTAAAGGTTAAAGAGATAAAGACTCAACTGTGCTATCAATAAATATAGAGCCTGTCCAGCAATTAATTTAAGAAAATCAAGTAGTTAGGATTCACAATATTGTCCAATAGTGGATGATTCATACTATATCTCCCAGGGGAGGGTAGAGGCTTCCCCTAGAAACCTGTCTTATTAACCTGTATATCTTTGTACTAAACCTGGGCATAATACGTTGCTAAGAATTACTTCGAATGCAGCACATAGGAATAGAGAGGTTTAGTTTTACTCATGATTTCTCTTTATTATCAAAGTGTATGAAGGGCCAAACTAAACAGCTGTGCTATCTGAGCCTAGACTGTGTAAAGCAACAGTGTCTACCTCACCTTTTGATGGAGTAACATTTATGACAACTCAGTGTGTGGCCTTTTCCCATTTCATTTGTCTTGTCTTATTTCAGTGCTTATTAATCCTATATTTCACCATTTAATAATTCTAGCAAACACTTTGATAGTACCTTACTACATGCTAAGTACTTTCTAAACACGTACATTTCATTTAGTCCACAAAACATTCCTATATTAGATTTTGTTAGCCCCCATATAGAGATGGAGAAACTGAGGTACAGAGAGGTTCAGTATCTGGTCTATGTTCCACAGTGAAAAAATGGGAAAGCCAGGATACAAACCATCTGAGTTCATGTAGAAATCCTAAATTCATAGTAGTATCACTACTTACAGCAGTCATATTTCTTTTACTGGACTCAGCCTACCTTTATTTTGCACTTAAAACTTTTAAAAACACTTTCATGTTCATTATCTAAAACGAAACAAAGGACTGTCATATCAGTTACATGGATTTATCCCCATGTCCACCCTGTGAAGTTGGTTGTAGAGGTCACCTCCATGTTCAAGTTGAGGAAACTTACCAAGTTATAGAATGTGAGAGGATTAGCACCCACTCAGACATCTAGCAGAAGTGTTCAGCTAGAGTTGGAACTGGGGGTTCTTTGTTTCCAGTCCCTGCTCTATTGCAAATTGTCACAATGACATATAAAGTTAACAAAACTAGGAAACACAAGAGGCATAATATCATGGTCTCCTTTTCTTTGTATTCTCATATTTTCCTGTAATGTTTTATGATGACCAAATTTAGACTTCTAGAAAGTTCTGTTCTGGCTCATGGAAGTGTAGAAATATGTGATGAGATTTTGTACTTTCTGTTCATTTACTTTCTTTGACTGTATTTTTACTTTAGCATGTCTTTTAAAAAATGTATAATGACATTTATAAGTTTCAGAAGCAAAAATATAATAATACAAAATCTTTTCAATTGTGTTTTTAGATATGTAGGCAACACTAGCGTTCCCATCCCAACACACTACTTTGTGGTGCTGACCAGTTGCAAAAATCAGAGCCACACCCCTGATGCCTGCCCTGGGGGGCTGGATGTCCTACCCTTTATTATCCCTCACCGACCTACCAACGTGGAAAGCTGCCCAGTAAGTATGCTCACAGAGTCCTCAGTACCTGTGAAAAATGAGCTTCTCCAAGCTTTCATAAAAGTGGCTTTGACTACAACATATTTTTTTAGTTGTTTCATGGGTAGAGTTGTACTAAATTACCTCATTTTTACACTTTTCCTTAGACTACTGATCTTTATGTAATTGATGTAAATTTAAATATGTATGTGCCTACATGAACATGTGTTTATATGAGTATCTTACGTATTTTACACATATACGTTTTATTCACACTAACTCATAAGGAAAGGGGTGGTATCTTATTAATATTTTACCTCTTAACACAGAAGCTTGATGGTGCTATGTCAATGTTGGCACTCAATTAATGTTTCCTGAATGAATATGTAAATATAAAAACTCTATCAGCTTGAAACATGAGGTCTGAAATCAATTACATATGCACAGACAAGGAGTTAAAATAAACTTTTTTAAAACATCGTGTGTTAGTCTACTTCAACATCTTTATGGATCAAGGAAAATTGTGTGTAAACGGTTACTTAAACTTGCATAAATTTTTATAGGAAAAATATGTATTCTTGTAATTGGGTTTTATTAGTTATTCAACAAATATATTGAGTACCTATTAAGTGCGTAGTACTGGGAAAAAACTTTTTAGAATGCACTAAAGAAGAATACATTGTCTCTGCCCTCAAGGAGTTCATATATAACTTTGACATATAAATGAGATATATAAATGAAGTATAAATAAGGATAAATGAAATATAAACACATAAATGGGTGAGTTGATAATATAAAAATTATTTTTAAAATGAGATGTCACAAAGTTGCTTTAATTGCTAAATCTAAAGTTGGGCTAATGGCTAAGTAATACAACGATTGAAACACATTTGACTAGAATAATCTATAAAGGAGGGTTATCTAAAATGAGGAGAGAATAAGGTTCAGCCCTGAAAATGGGCAGAATCTGAACAAATTGAGAGGACTGAGAAGAACTTTCAAAGGAGAAAAGATTTGGTAACTGGATGCAAAAAAAAGCCAAAGAAAAGAGCCAAAGAAAAAGGGAGACTTGAAGATGAATCAGAGATTTTAAATGTAGGTAATTAGGAAAAAAATGGAGAGAGGGAAGTTAGGAATGAGAATTATTTTGGCAGGTAGATAAGATAGTTAAGTTTAGGCATGTCCTTTGCAGAAATGGGTGTTCACATGGAAAATCCCACAGGCTAGTAGAGACTGGAAATTAAAGCTTAGGTTCTAGGTCAGATTGGAATTCATCTCTATTCTTTCAGGTGTTCAACACATAACTGCCTTCACCCTACTATGTATTATGGGAGATACACTGATAAAGTAGACATGAATTCTGTGAAAAGCGGCTCACAGTCTAGTCCTTAGATGCCTAGTACAATAGAAGAAAGAAGAGATAAGTGGCATGAAGAGGGACAAATACAGTTGCTGTAGGATTTCAAAGGAGAAATATTTCTTAGTAGGGAAGGTGACGTTCTAACTGGGTCTTGAAGGTAGGATTTGAACTTGAATGTTTGAATGGTCTTTCAGTGACTAAAGATGGAGGGCAAAGGTTAGAGGCTAAGCAGTGGCTCTCTCAGAGTCCTAGAGCGGGCAAGTATTTCCAAAAAAGGATAAGCCATCATTCTTCATGTATGCTTCCAATGGCAGAAGTGGTGACTAATTCACCGTGGTGCTAGTTACCACTGAATCAGAATTAAGTAGTACTTTATAGAAGGTTCTAGGTAGCTACTATGGATTGATTAAAATGGGTATGCAAAGAAGAAACTATTAACTACCCCTGGTCTAGGCTCTTACTGCCTTTTGTCAGACCAGCCTAAGTAGCTTCATTGCCTCTTTTTACCTCCCCTTCACCTCTGTATACCAACTTAGCTTAAACTTCAGATTTTTATTATGACATGCTTTCTCATCCCAAAACTTTATCTACCCTGAATGAAAAACAAAAAGAAGCAAACAAAAACCTTCTAGCTTTTACTTAAGGCTTTTCACAATTTACCTTCAATTGGCCTTATAAACCCAAGTTGTGGGCCTGTAGAAGTCCTTGAAACTATTTGATGCATCTTGAGTTTCCCTCCTCAACATCATTGCTCATGTTTTTCTTTCCTAGTATGCCCTTCTTTTCCATCTGCTAAAAATTCTACTTAGGCTTCAAGGTAAGGTACAAATAGTGTAAAGCCTCAGACATCCAAAGTAAAGATGATCTCAAAATTACTAGGGTATCATCTCCATTGAAGAAGATACCAACACTACTGAATTGGACATTATCTAAGATTTCAAGGAATTTGCACTATAGTAAATTTATAAAGGTAATTAGGAGACATCAAAATATGATGAGTGTAAAGCAAACTTAAACCATGCTATGATTATGAGGGAGATTGTGGATAAGATGTGGCTATCAGTAGACAAGAGGGAAGGGAGAGGCAAGATGAGAAAGGGTCAAATGTAACTGAAAATTTAGGCATGACTGACTAGGAAATTTATGAGATAATCAACTTTTGGGAAGGATGGATTTGCTCTTGGTGGTCTTCAAACTCAGAAACCAGTTGAATACCTGGGAAGATGTATGAGAAGCAATATAGAATAGATCTTAAACACATGGATTTTGGAGTTGCACACCCTGTGTTCAGTTATTGACATTGCCTCTTTGGGTAAATAACTGAAAGTCAATCTCCTCAGTTGAAAACAAAAATTCACCTTCCCTTATAAAATTGCTGTGAGCATTAGAAAAGTTATTTCATATAAAACCCCAAGAATTCTCAATACATAGTAAGCAAATGGTGGCCATTTTAAAGAAGTCACATCTTTTAGTTACACATTCTACAGTCAATATAAAGTGAGATTGTATACAAGTAAAATCCTCTTTAATCAGATCACCCAATAAGTACAGCACTTATAAAACTATACCTAAAAAAGTTCTGAATCAGTCAGTATTTCCCTTAGCATTAGGAAAGGTAATCGTGTCTTGAGCACTCAGCGAAATAGTTGGCTTGTTTTAAGGGGAATGCTGTATGGAAACTGCACTTTCAAATATTCTAACCACTCAGTGCGGGAGGTACCCCCACTGTAAGAGACCTGAAGAAACTGACACCAGTTTAGAAATGATAGATTCACAACTCTTACCTCACACTTGTTCCAGGAGACTAGATTTATATAGCCTTATTTATTTTCTTCCTTCCCTATTTTCCCATGTTTTCTGTCCTTCTTTTCACTTCTCTTTTTTTACTCTCAACTTTATATAGTTAAATTCCTGCCAGATGAAAGAGTATGTTGTCATGAGTCCAAGTGGCAATTATTACTGTGGCTTGTTCAAAAGATACTGGAAAATACAGGTATGGAACTTGGAAGAGAAACCAGAACTGTGGAGACAGATTTGGTATTAAATTATGGGAGTGAAATAAAGTTGCGAAAGGGAAGAAAGTGGAAAGAAGAGATCCAAAGATCAAACTGAGGAAAATGTCTATAGTTCCAGGATAGAAAACATCAGAAGCAGTTGAGGAAACAAAGTGTCAATGAACAAGTAAGAAGTTAGAAAAAAGGAAATTTTAGAAGCGTGGAGTGACCAAATAAGTGAAGGATCTTAAAAAAAAAAAATCCACTCAAGTTATCCTTGCCAAAGTGATTCCATTAGTGTGGTAGCAGCAATAACCAGACTGTATGTGGTTAAGGGGAGAAAATAAGGAAGTAGTTAGAATGGAAAAATACTGAAACTGATATTGCCTCAAAAACCTAACGACGCGAGTAATATTTTAGGGGCATCTAATAGTTGTAACACATACACAGTTGACTCTTGAATGATATGGGGGTTAGAAGTGCTGCCCCCTACACAGCTGCAAATCCATGTATAACTTTTCACCCCCTCGAAACCAAACTACCAATAGCCTACTGTCGACTGAAAGCCTAACAATACCATAAACAGCTGGTAAGCACTTATTTTCTCTGTATCATGTACTGCATTCTTACAATGAAGTAAGCTAGAGAAGTGAAGTTGTTTTTAAGAAAATCATAAGGGAAAGACCTTTGCAGTTCTGTACTGTATTTACTGAAACAAATCTGCATCTACATGGATCCTAACAGTGTAAGCCCAAGTTGTCCAAGGGTCGATGGTATTTAAATACAGCTCATAAGAACAGCATGGATGCAAGGCTGCTCTTCCGATGGAATGCGCTCGTACATTGTCTATGGGTAGCTTCTGTTCACACTGGTCGGTGCAGGTGACCTTACCCTGTACCGAGTAGTCCCCCTGCCGAAATAGAGTTATGTGTTGTGCTTTATTAGGTTCATTGAATTGCAATTTCAAAAGAGAATAGACCTTTTGAGTTAAGTAAACGTTTAGTCGGCAAGACACCAAGGAAGTCATGAGAGAGCAGAGCAATATAAATCAAGTGGGAGAGAACTTTGTGAAAAACATGATAAGAAACATTAAATGCTGCTGAAATGGAAACTAGTAAAGGCAGGGAAAAACGAATTAATCAATTAGATTCCCATTGGCTATCTGAGCTCAAATTAATACAGTGTTTATTTATTTTAAAATTTTATTTATTTTAAAAAATTAACATGCATCATTAGCCCTTAGGAGGTTAGGGGTACTTAGGGGGTTAGAGACAAGACGTAGTTCCCTCTTACACTTCCTCTAGCTCAAATAATAGCTTCCTATTTTAAGCCTGCATATTTAAAAAACAAGCTAACTACCACACTGAAGTCAAATGACAGGTTTTTTTTTTTTTAAGTTCAGTTAGCCAGAATATAGAACATCATAAATCAAATGACAGTTATCAGAACACACTCTTCTAATTAAACTTTCAAATTTGCTTCCTTTTAAAAAAATGGAAATGAAAATTAACAAGACCATATGAATATCAGAAAACTGTTATATAAAAAATAAAAGATTATGTAGAAATCCATGGCTCTAAATGATTGAATTGATTTTTATATAGTAAAACACCTATTAAAAATCAGATGGCCGGGGCACCTGGGTGGCTCAGTGGGTTAAAGCCTCTGCCTTCGGCTCAGGTCATGGTCCCAGGGTCCTGGGATGGAGCCCCGCATCGGGCTCTCTGCTCAGTGGGGAGCCTGCTTCCTCCTCTCTCTCTCTGCCTGCCTCTCTGCCTACTTGTGGTCTGTCAAATAAATAAAAATCTTAAAAAAAAAAACAAAAAACAAAGCAATTAAAAAGAAATCAGATGGCCAAGAAATGTCTGAAAAGATGCTCAGCTATAATGGTACTCAGGGTAATAAAATCAAACAGAGATGGAACCTTTCACACTGATTTGGCAAGGATGTGGGGAAACAGTTATTATCTTCCACTGACAATGCCAAGTGTAAATTGCTATGAGCACCTTGAGGAGTGCAAGGTTTGATACCTGGTAAAATTAAAGTTGCATGTACTCTATGATCCAGCAAGCGCATGTGTAGATCTTAGAAAGTCATATTCTCAAATACAGGAGGTATGTGCCAAGTTGTTCATTACGGTATTATTTATAATGCCAAAAATACTATCAATATGGCAGTGGGGAAAAAAAAAAACTGCTACCACAAACCACAGCTAAAAACAAAAGATTTAACTAGCTCTAGATATATCACTTTGGATATACTGCAAACGTACTGATTGAGAAAGTAACTATAGAATGCCACTTGTAATATCACTTATATAAATTTGGAAACTCGTAAGTCAGTGCTATGTATTGTATACTGATGTGCAGCAGGTTTAAAAACACAGACCAGATTCATGTGAACTCGTGATAATGCTCAGTGCTGAGTAGAAGAACATTGGGAATTTAGCTTCATCTGTAAGATCTTATTTCTTTTCCATAAAGTAAATATTAAAATAGCTAAACTTTATGACTTTCTGGTGGTATTTGTTCTAATGTACTTCGTACTTTTGTTTTCCTTATATTTTTGAAAACAACAAAATATAGGTATATCAAGTGAAGATTTAAGGCAATAAAAATCCCAGGAAAAAGGCAAACTTCTAAATCATAAAAGATCTTTCTGTTAATGAAAAATAATGCCCTGTGAAAAACAGTCTTTTGTTTCTCTTTCACAGGAATATAAGCCAGAAGCTGTTTGGATTGAAGAAAGATGGCAAGCCCACATTGCTCGGGTCCGTGATGTGGAACTTCTTACTGGACTGGACTTTTACCAGGAAAAATTACGGCCTGTCTCTGAAATTTTGCAACTAAAGACATATTTACCCACATTTGAAACTGTTATTTAACTTAATATATGAATGATTTCTGGCAGAACGTAAATGATTCTTCCCTGTTAAACAATCACAAAATAAAGTTTTCAATTTTCCTTAACTCCTTAAAAAGCCATGTGGCATAATTTCATTATTTCCTTCTTGCTTTTTCATCTCTATAATTGTGAATTTTATTTTGTAAGTCACATGTTTTTTTTTTTTGCACAGAGATTGTGCTGTGTGAGACCTGCCTTATTATATTTATAATCTTGAGCTATATTTTCATGCCCAGCATTAGCTAAACAGAAGGGAGACCGAGAGAAGTGTCACTTTGGTGAACATTATACCGAGAACTGTTAACATTGACAATTAGACAATATTTATTAAAAGAAGCACATTATCTCATTCAGTAATTTCACTTATAAAAACTGTCAACAAATCTTTACAGTAGAAAAGACCAGAAAACAACCTAAAAGGCTGGTTGAACAAATTATGGAATTTGTTTAAACAAAGAATGGGATGGAATGCTATTCCAATACTGTGAAGAAAGAAGTAGACCTATATAGTGAAAATATGTCTATTGTTAAACAGAGAAGTAGGTAAAATAGCACGCTATTGTGTTTTAGGGGCCAGATGATAAATTGCCTTGGGCCATACAGTCCCTATTGCAACTACTTAGCTCTGCCATTACATCAAGGAAGTAGTCATAGATAATATGTAAAAGAAATTAGAGTGGCTGTGTTCAAATAAAACTTTATTTACAAAAAAAACAAGCAAACACACATGGAGGGCTAGATTTGGCTACAATAAATTTTATCAAGAAACAAACCATGGATGGGCTATCCTTTGTCAACGCCTGATTTATATAATATTGCTGGGGTGGGGAGAGGTAGGAATTAATGGTAAAGAGAGAGGGAGATATATTTTTAGTTTTGTGACCTTTGGCATTGTTTAAAATTTTAAAAAGTCACTTTGTGTCTATTTATCATTTTTCAAAACTTATTAATCAAGGAGATCCTATACTTTCTGAGGGGCAATACCATTGATCAGATTTTTGGGTAGCTAGACTAGCAATGTTCCAAATGATTCTCTGATATAAAGACCAGTTGATCCAGGGGACAAAGGCTTTGCTAGTGATGAAAAATCCTGTGACATTAAAAAAAAAAAAAAAAAGTCATGGCTTAAAAAAAATAAACTATTTCTCTTAGGAGATCAAATGAAATGTGGCCATTAATTACAACTAATGAAATGTTAGTTTAAATGCCACTGGGTTTTTGTTTTTTGTTTTTGTTTTTGTTTTTTTTTAGATATTTTCTCCACTTGTAAGATTTAGTTTAAAAATGCATGCAGTGAAAACTGCACACACAAATGGAAAACCATTTCCAGTTACATGGCAGAAACATTAATACCCTGAATATAAACAGAATTCCTCCAATTCATGTTCCTCTGCACCGTCATAACCTGGAAATTAGATAAGATCACCTGAATTTAGACTCCACCATAAGGAGACAAATGGAGGATGGTTATACCCCTGAACTGAATTTAACTCTGAATGTCCTCATTGCTTCTGAATTTCTCTGAAGGTAACTAAGTTGTTTTCTATTATCAGGTCAAATGGGCGTACAACATAGAAATACAAATTTCAGTCAGAGAAAAATTAAAATTACTTTTTCTTGTGTAGAGGTTGTGTGATACTATACCTTCCTTTTGTATAATCATTATCCTATTAAAAAGAAATACATAACTATGAAATCATTTTGAGGGAAGGACACCAGTTATTTGGCAAACACGGAATTATCCTTGTCTTGAAATTGCTACTTTACAACTTTATATAGTCACTTTTTTTTTTTTTACAATGAGCTCGTTTTATTTTTTAAAAATCTGAAAATAGGGGCGCCTGGGTGGTTCAGTGGGTTAAGCCGCTGCCTTCGGCTCAGGTCATGATCTCAGAGTCCTGGGATCGAGCCCCGCATCGGGCTCTCTGCTCAGCAGGGAGCCTGCATCCTCCTCTCTCTCTGCTTCCCTCTCTGCCTGCTTATGATCTCTCTGTCAAATAGATAAATAAAATCTTTAAAAAAAAATTTAAAAATCTGAAAATATAGACAATAATGTTAGTTGCATTTGAAAAATTGTGGTGCATAAATAATGAATCTTGGAACACTGAAAAAATTAAATTAAAAAATATTTATTTAGAAAGAATTTCCAAGATATAGAAAGATTGCAAGAATGGTATAAAGAACTCTTATATAACCTTCACCCAGCTTTACCAATTGTTAATTTCCTCATTTTTTCCCGTGAACTTTGAGAGTACATGCTAGACCTCACACCCATTTCCCCCTGAAACTTAAATGTGTATTTCCTAAGATCAAGGACATTAAACTAATACAATGGTAGCTGGAGGGCTTAATGTTGGTGAATCACACTATTTAATTTATAGGTCTAATTCAAGTTTTCTCATATTTTCTGTGATAACCTATATAATATTTTTGGCAATCCCAAACAGAATTGTTCATTGCATTGTTTTCTGTCCACTTTGGTTTCTTATAATGTACAACTGTTCCTCAGCCTTTACCAAATAATGTTGACATTTCTGATGAGTCCAGGTCATTTCTTTTGTAGACTGTCCTTCAAATTGGGTTTTCTGACATTTCCTTGTAATCAGATCGATGTTTTTATATTTTTGGCAGGAACACGATATCGGTCATGGTGTGTTCTCAGCTTCGTATCAGGAAGTACATGATGTTCAATTATGCCATGGTTACTTATGCCAAATTTGATCAATTGGTTAGGTTGGTGTTCACCCAGCTTCCCTTCTGTAAAGATAGTATTTTCCCATTTATAATTTATAGGTTATCTGTGTGGGATACTTGAGACCCTATAAACTCCCTGGTTTTCATTAAATCACCCACTGTCTTTAGTATGCATTAATAATTCTTCTAAGATTTAATTCATTTATTGACAGAGAGCACAAGCAAGGGGAGGGGCAGGGAGAGGGAGAAGCAGACTCCCCACTGAACAGGGAACCCCATGCAGGGCTTGATCCCAGGACCCCTGAATCATGAGCTGAGCCAAGGGCAGATGCTTAACTGACTGAACCACCCAAGTGCCCTTAACTACATTAATAATTCTTGCTGATTAAATTTTTATGATAACTGATAATTGCAGATAGGTGATTTCTTAAACTGCCATTACTCCTCCTACATTTATTAGCATTTTACTGTAAGGAAAAGTTTTCCTTTATGTGTTTATTTGTTCATTATTTGTTATTTGTATAAACTCACTAATTCTTTTTATTCCAATGAATTAAAATACACTATAATTGTTACTTATTTTGGTACTCAAATTGCCCCAGATTTTGCCTATGGGAACTCTTCTAAGTACAATGGGGTCTTTTGACATATCCTCATCATTTTTAGGGCACTTTCTTACTTTCTGATATAAAAAAATGTTTAGGCTCATCTTATACTTTCTCTGTACTAACTCTGAAATCAACCATTTCTCCAAGGAGCCCTGATTCCATTTAGCGGGAACTGGTGCTATAATTACTTCTGGAATCTATGTCCCTTTAGTCAACAAAAGTACAATCTCTATCTACATCTTCTTGTCTAGGATCTCTCTATTTGTGTCTCTACTCATATTTACAACTATGTGTACAAAAAACCATGATTCCATTGCCTGGATATACTCAATCTATTCATTCACCTATGAAAGATAGCTTGTTTGCTTTTCAGCTTGGGCAATTATGAATAAAACTGCTATAACCCCCGTATATAGGTTTTTGTGTGGGCCTGGGTTTTCAGTTCCTTTGGGTAAATACCAAAGAGCATTATTGTTGGATCATATGGTAAGACTATGTTTAGATTTTTTTTTTTAAGATTGTATTTATTTATTTATTTGAGAGAGAGCATGAAAGTGGGGAGCAGAGCGGGAGGGAGAAGCAGACTCACCATCAAATGGGGAGCTCAACACAGGGCTTGATCCCAGGACCCTGAGATCATGACCTGAGCCTAAGACTGACACTTAACTCACTGAGCCACCCAGACACCCATCTTTAGTTTTGTAAGAAACTGCCAAACTGTCTTCCAAAGTGGCTCTACCATTTTGCATTCCCACAACAAAAATGAAAGTTCCTGTTGCTCCCCATCCTTACTAGCATTTGGTGTTGTCAGTGTTCTGGATTTTGGCCATTTCAATAAGTATGTAGTTGTATTTCATTATTATTTCAATTTGTATTTCTCAGATTATATATGATGTAGAGAACCTTCACATGCTTATTTGCTATGTTCTTTGGTGTAATGTCTGGTAAGGTCTTCAACCCATATTTTAATCAGAGTGTTTTCTTATTGTTAAGTTTTAAGTGTTCTTTGTATATTTTGAATAAGTGTCCTTTATCAGATGTATCTTTTGCAAATATTTTCTCCTAGTCTGTGGCCTGTTTTCTAATTCTCTTGGTGCTGTCTTTTGTAGAGCAGTAGTGAAGTCCAGCTTATTAACCAATTCTTTTATGGATTGTGACTTTCATGTTGTATCTAAGTCATCACCAAATTCAAGATCATCTAAATTTTCTCCTATGTTACCTTCTAAGAGTTTTATAGTTTTACATTTTTAGGTAAATGATCTATTTAGAGTTAGTCTTTTGTAAAGGGTGTAAGGTCTGTGTAGATTGATATTTCTGCATGTGGATGTCCACTTGTTCCAGGACTATTTATTGAAAAGACTATCTTTGCCCATTGTATAGCCTTTTCTCCTTTTTCAAAGATCAGCTGAATATATTTATGTGGGTCTATTTCTGGGCTCTTTGTTCTTTCATTGATCTATTCTTTCACCAATACCACTCTGTCTTGATTACTTCAGTTTTACAGTAAGTCTTGAAGTTAGATAGCAACAAACGTCCAACTCTGTTCTTCTCTTTCTATATCATATTGGCTCTTCTGAGACTTTTGCTTCTCTATAAACTTAGAATCAGTTTGTTGATATCCATAAAAGATTTTCTGGGATTTTGACTGGGATTTCACTGAATCTATAGAACAAGTAGAAGAACTAACATCCTAACAGTATTGAATTCTCCTATTCATGAACATGGAATATCTCTCCTTTATTTAATTCTTTGTTTTATCCCCCACTTTTATAGTTTTCCTCATTTAGATTTTGTACATATTTTGTTAGATTTATACTTAAGTATGTCATTTTGGGGGTTGCTAATGTAAGTGGTATTGTGTTTCTAATTTCAAGTTCCACTCATTCTTTGCAGGCATTAAGAAAAGTGATTGAGGGCAACCCCTTCGAGTCCCCTCCCTCCTTGGAGCTTTGTACTATCACTTTGCTATTGCTCAATAAACTTTGCTTTGCTGCCCACCACTCTCTCTGGTCTACCTCTTCGTTCTTTGAAGTGGTGTGACCAAGAACTGCAGGCACCAATGGGGAAAAAATCCTGCAACATTTATGGTGGCTTGTCTGGGATATTCACCATCATTAAGGACAACTAACCAATAAAGGTCATCAAACTCCAAATGGTGGTAATTCAGATTGAGCCTCATGTGGAAGTCAAACCAGACATCTACAGGGGACCCCTTGTTGGATCTGGATGAGAGGAATGCTGACTACTGCCCCATCCAACACCCCTGACCAGCAGGAAGTAGCTACTATTGATTGTCGCCCTTCTTCCCTAAGAGCAGTTAGGGTTACTTCTTCAGAGTGGCAAATGATGAAGGAAACTTGGAAGGGAGTCAAGCAGTGACAAGAGGCCACCCCCTGCCCTAAAAGGAAACCACCTTCAAAGGGATTTTACACCACCCTGGAGGAAGCCCTCACGTGACAAAACTCTGATTGGATGACAGGGACAGGGAGAGTTAATCAGTTTAAAACAGTCTGCCAACAAGCCTATAAAAACCACTAGATGTAGAAAACTCTGGCGGCAACTCCTCCTGGTCCCTTCCCTCCTTGGAATCTTTGTCCTATCACTTTGTTTATTGCTCAATAAACTTTGCTTTGCTGCCCCTGCCCTCCAAAAGTGATTGACTTTTGCAAATTAATCTTGTATCTTGCAACTTTACTGTAATCATTTAGTAGTTCCAAGAGTTGTTTTGTTAATTCTCTTGGATGTTCTACATAGCCAATCAAAGTATCTGTGAACCAACACAGTTTTATTTCTTCCTTCCCAATTTGTATACAATTGATTTCTTTTTCCTGCCTTATTACATTAGGTAGAACTTCCAGTGTGGTGTTGGAAAAGGGAGGGGGGAGGGGACATCATTGCCTTGTACTTGACCTTAGTGGGGAAGTTTTTTGAGTTTCTCACCATTATATATGATGTTAGTGGTAGCTTTTCTGTAGATATTCTTTACCAAGTTTAGGAAGTTCTTCTCTGTTTCTAGTTTACTGAGAGTTATTCATCATAAATTGGATTTTGTCAAATGCTTTTTTCCTAGTCTATTCCAGTTCTTTTTTCTATTAATACCTATTCATTGACATGATTATTAATATTCCCTTTTTTAGCCTTTTGGTGTGATGGATTACATTAACTGTTTTCCAAATGTTTAACTAACCTTGCATACCTGGGATAAATCCCACTTGGTCATAGAGTACAATTATTTTCATACATTGTTGGATTCAATTTGCTAATATTTTGTTGGGGGTTTTTGAATCTATGTTCATGTGAGATATTGGTCTTTAACTTTCTTTTCTCATAATATCTCTATCTAGTTTTGGTATTAAGGTAATGTTATCCTCATGAAATGAGTTTAGAGGTATGTTATGTGCTTCTATAGAGATTCTCTGTTGCTTACAATAGAGAATTGGTATAAACCTTCTTTAAGTAGAATTTACCAGTGAGCTATCTAGGCCTGGTGCTTGATGTTTTAAAGGGTCATTAACTATTGATTCAATTTTTAAAATAGATATAGGTCTAGTCAGATCATATATTTCTTCTTGTGTGGGTTTTAGCAGATTTTGTCTTTCAAAGAATTGGTCTGTTTCATCTAGGTCATCAAATTTGTGGGCTACCATAGTTTATTAAACCAATCTCCTATGTAAGAGCTCTTAGATTTTTCCAATATTTTGTAGTTATAAATATACAGCAATGAATAATCTTATGCACATGCAATTTTTTTGGAAGTAGATCTTTTGGGAAAATTCCTGGAGGTGGGCAAACATATATTTTTGTAGTTTTATTTTCTAAAATCAAATGTACTATATTGGCACAACTTTGATTTCTAAATTGGTATATTCAAAATCCACGTTTAATGAGATATAGTTCTCCCCCACCAAAATGGATATAATTTATGCTTTCTGAATCATGAAAGTAACACATGCTCATTGTAATACTATATAAATTGTATAACTATATATATATATATATATATAGTTATTTTTTTACTCTTGGACAAAAGAACTACGTCATCTCACATTATGTAATTGTCTTTTCTTTTTATTCTGCTGACATAGAAATACATGATCAACTAATTTTTGACAAGTGCTTTCTATGTGAGTTATAATTTAATACAATAGAATTATTTGCCTTTAAACAGAGGAACCACATATTACTGCTATTTTTAGTTGTATGTATTTTGGTAGACAGGTACATTAAAGGAAGATTTTTGTCAGTTCCAGTGCTACTGAATCAAGGTTTACAATTAGTTTCATTTGCAGAAAGAGAACTTTCTAATCCAAGTGAGGTCAGCTAAGGTCTTGGGAGTAGACTTGGAAAGAAAGAAAATTCTAAATGTTGGCTTATTTTTCAGAATTAGTTAAAATTTTGGAAGTTTATTTTCTCAATGCATTTGTTTCCTTTTTTTTTTTCTTTTCTATTTTAGCTTTTTTTTTTTTTTTAAACTTTCAGAATTTGTAGTGCCATAGTTGGAATTAAGGGAGTTCATGCTCTATTCTTCTAGAAAGTCTGAGAAAGGAATGAGTTTTCTGGACTAGCAGAAGTGGATGGGTGGGATGAATGGAAGAAAGAGGTATACCTACTGCTATGTCAAAGATTCATCTTCAGCCACCAGTTTAGTTGCAGTTTAGTATAAGAATGTTCTGGAGTGGGCGCCTGGGTGGCTCAGTGGGTTAAGCCACTGCCTTCGGCTCAGGTCATGATCTCAGGGTCCTGGGATCGAGGCCCGCATCGGGCTCTCTGCTCGGCAGGGAGCCTGCTTCCCTCTCTCTCTCTCTGCCTGCCTCTCTGTCTACTTGTGATCTCTCTCTGTCAAATAAATAAATAAAATCTTTAAAAAAAAAAAAAAGAATGTTCTGGAGTGTTTGGTCATTTTAGAATAAGTAAATGGAATTTCTAGGAGTCTGTATTTGTTGGGTTGATCTCGAGGCTATAAATCCCATCTGGTTTTTGGCACTTGAGTTTATTTCCAAATTACATTTGGGTTCTTTGAAAATCCTCTTGCCCTGGGGACATCTCTTTCCTTCCTCCACCTCCATCCCCACCCCTGCCTTACCACTATCCCACCACCACTACTTGTCATCTGTTTACTTTGGGAGGGCTGAGCATGGGAATGGAAACAGAACATAAACTGAAACAGTTTTGAAAACACAAACAAGGCTGTTGGAAGAAACGACTTCCTTTTTACACAGCACCCTTGGCAGACCACAATCACTGCTTCAATCAGTGGACTCACGCTTGAACAAACTTCCAAACAGGAACAAACCTCAGTCTTCCAGTGACAGTGAATTTGTACAACTGTGCCTCCCAGATTCACAATATAAAGGCAGCTGGATGATAACTAATAAAGCAGGACCAAGACTTAGAGCTACGCCCCTTCAATTCTCCTACAATATTATGTTTGTCCACGGATAAATTAAAGACGTGTGGATCTAGAAGACACCTGGAGAGGCCAGTTAGTCCCTCTTTTAAGGTATACTCAATTCAAGAATAATGTTCTGTGTCTCAAAGGGATGAACTTTATAAAAAAGTTCTCCCGTTTCTAGAAACTAAGAACATTTGCCTAACGATTACAAGTGTCTTGTCTATTTAATGTGGTGCTTAGGAGGTTTGTTAGTCTCCTAAGGAAATAGAAAGCACTCATTTTGAACTAACCAGGCAATTGCTTCTGCTTCTCTTGGGTTTAGGCATAGCCTCAGTGACTCAGATCTGTGGATTGTGTCAGGTTGTTCTTTGGGCTGGGATTTGCAGTTTTGACTCCTCTATTTCCTGCCAGAATGAGTTAGTCACATGAATAACATCCCCCATCATGGTTAGTGGTTGCCCTGATCTTTAAATTTGGCCTGCTTTTATTACAATCCCTATCCATTGGGTAAGTCCAAGAATACTTTTTAAAGTTATGGCCACATAAGGAATTTAAGGGGAGAGAAGAAGACCCAATGGCATTGTTAATCCTGTTGCTCTGGGATATTGGAAAGGGGAAGAAACAAAAAACAAAAAACAAAAAAAGGAAATGGATTGACCACAGTGGCTCAGATCAACTGGCCTTGGCGGTAGTTTCATGAGTTTCTGCCAGATTTCTGTGGATCTCATCTCAGAAAATAAGCTTATTCTACAGAGATTTCATCAAGAATCCCCTCAGATTCCAAACTCCACCTCTTATGGCAGTCTAGCAAGTTTTTTCAAAAATTAAAAAAAGAAATTTAGAATCAAATCTTTAATGATGACTTTGATACTAAATACCTTCCTCTCTTGACTGTTCTTTTGAATCTGGAACCAACTACCTTTTCCTAGTCATTTGACAACATGTCTTACCTATTCAAGATCTTCTCATTAAATCTATTAATTCAACCAACATTTATTGAGTTCCTATGTTCCAGGCGCTGTTCCCGGGGCTTTATATGATCAATGAACAAACTTGACAAAGACCCTTGCCCTTGAGAAACTTATATTCTAGCAAAGAATACAAGAAATAATAGATACAACAGATAAGAAAATTAAATTATATGTGTGAGGAAGTGATATGTGCTAGAAAAGAAAAAACAGAAAAAGTAAGTCAGAGGAAAAAGCATCAGGAAAATAGGTTGTGGTGGCAGGTTGCTAAAAACATAAAATAAGGTGGTCAGGGTACCTTTCCTTGAGAAGGTGAGATATAATCAGACTTGAATGAGATAAGGCATTAACCAGGCAGATTCATGGGGGAAGTTACAAAGGCACATGACTGGTGTGCTCAAGGAGCTGTAGGAATCCAGTGTGGCTGTTAGGAAAACTTTCACAACCTCCACAACCTCTCTTCACCATTTCCTGGGATCCACCTTACCAAAAAAAAAAAAAAAAAAAAGAAAGAAAGAAAGAAAGAAGATAAAGGAAATTATTTTTAAAGTTGCAACCAACTAAAAAAAGTGATCAAGTTTTTTTTCTTTTTGTTGTGTTTAATAGGTACTCTAAGTCACGTTGTTCCAGGGTAAAATCTCCTTATAGGCAGAGACAATAATGAATAGGGTGTATCAAGTTCTAGTTTGCAATAACAAGTCTGTTAGCAATCACCCCAAGTATAACTCTGCATTTTATACTCTATTCATATTATGGTATCAGGATAAGCCTTAAGAAATTGCCATTCAGTTTAAAAAACTGCTAAACATTGACAATTTCACATCGTTTAACCCCTTCCCTGCTTTGGTGACATTGAAATAAAATAAGATGGAATGTTTTGATTTTCAGAGATGTGCTTTGGCATTGCCATATTTTGACATAGTCTTTTGTCATGAGCTATAATTGTTTGCTTTATGAAACACTTTCTTTTTTTTTTTTTTAAAGATTTTATTTATTTATCTGACAGAGAGAGATCACAAGCAGGCAGAGAGGCAGGCAGAGAGAGAGGAGGAAGCAGGCTCCCCGCTGAGCAGAGAGCCCCATGCGGGGCTCGATCCCAGGATCCTGAGATCATGACCTGAGCCGAAGGCAGCGTCTTAACCCACTGAACCACCCAGGCACCCCATATGAAACACTTTCTAATTCATAAAAAGCACCACACACTTTCACCTGTCTCGCTATTTAATTCCACAATCTTTTGACACAGTTGTGATTGTTCCCAGTTCACATATACCAAACCTGGTAAGAATGGAGTTGGAATTACTTACTCAAGACCTCAAATTTACTAGAATGCTAATCCAGGATTGGACTCCATTTTTTTTTTTTTTTTTTGGCTCCAAGTTCAGTGCTTATTCCATTTTTACCATAATTACAGTCTATTACTATCAATTAATCATGATATTGAAGGATACAAGAATCTCAAAGCTCAGGTCTTGCCTTCTAGCTGATAATCTAGCTGAGGCAGGGTTTTCTAAGGTAACATCTGTGGAATCCTACTCAGGTATGATGTCTCACTGTATGTGTTAACATGGCTGGATCTATTCTGGATGTTTCTGTGTAGGTGTTTTTGGATAAAATTTGCATTACGTAGGTGGACTTTGAGAAAAGCGCATTGCCCTCTGTAATGTGGGTGGGCCTCACCCAATCAGTTGAAGGCTTGACTAGAACAGAAACTTCTCCAAGCAAGAGGGAATTCTCCAAAAGACTGTCTTCAGACTTCATCTACAACATTAGTGCTTTGGATTTGAACTGCAAACTTGCTCCTCCCTGGGTTTCCAGAAACACCCTGCAGATTTTGGATTCTCTAGCTTCCTTAACAGCACGAGCCAGTTTTTCTTTTCCTTTTTTCTTTCTTTGTTTTTCTTTTTTTTTTTTTAGACAGAGAGAGAGCTTGGGGAGGGGAAAGGGGAAGAGGAAAGGGACTGGGGGCAGAGGGAGAGGGAGAGAGCGAATCTTAAGTAGGCTCCCCACCCGGTAGGGAGGCCAATCCAGGACTCAATCACATGACCCTGAATTATGACCTAAGCTGAAATCAAGAGTCAGATGCTTAACTGGCTCAGCCACCCAGGTGCCCCATGTGAGCCAGTTTCTTAAAATAAATCTTATTATATATATAATATATAATGTGTGGGTACATATGTGTGTGTGTATTCGTGTGTGTGTATTGGTATGTGTATCTTATTGATTCTATATCTCTGGAGAAACCTGATTTAAAGGTTTAATCTATTACCAGATGGTCTATATGTTTGGGAAGCATTAAACACGATCATGTCCTTTGGAAGTCTATACGTGCTCATTAATAGATCAAAGGCTCCAAGGAGTTTTTTCAGTAAAAGAAAAAAAAAAAAAAAAAAACAGAAACAAAACTTTGTAACTAAAACAAAAGGTGGCCAGCAACCTGTGCGTAAAGTGCTAGCGTTCTGAAGAATATCCTTAGTAAATGTGGAGCGATGGAGCCAATTTGTAAAACAAGTAGTACACGGAAGGGCCTGCCAAGTGCTTTGGAGAAAGGACAGGGAACGGGAAGTACAGCTCGCCAGTTAAAAGGCGGGGCCCCTGTAGCATACGGCACAAACTCTGTGTGGTTCATTTTTGTTGCTAAAATTGGACAGTTTAATACCTGCTGTAAAGATTAAGTGAGCTAACACATGAAACATGCTTAAAAAAGGGAAAACTGCCATTACTATACTCTGTTACTTGTTCTGAAAATTACCCTGGGACTATAGACCCCCATGTGAAAGAACTTAGTCTAGTCTTAAGTATTCGCTTGCAGGAAAATAACACATTTTTTAAAAATATACAAATCAGCACATTTTAAAATGTAATTCTTTGAACCACTATGGATGGTGCTATTACTAGACATATTAGTGATTCAATAACATGGCTGACTGGAGTCTTGGTGAAAGGCTGGCTGATGGATCTTTGTTCACTTCAGAACTTCTGTTGGCATCATTGCTCTTAAAAGTAATTTGAGTCCCAACTTTCATGATATCACAATTATTTACTTATATGCTTGTGAGCAAGTTGTGAGTAGAAATCTTATCTCGTTCACCTTTATACCAGCAACTGGTACAGGATCAGGCTGTCTGGTCGAGAAGGGGCTCGTTAAATGCTAAGCAAAACTGTCAGCGCCCATTTAAACTTGTTAGGAAAGCTTTAACCACTTTGGCTGTACTAAACTATGCTTAAGAGAGATCTTACACATAAGGATGCAATAACGTGATTTGTCCTCCCTATAGTTAAATGCCAGTGGGAACAAATTCTGCTCAGCTTTAGTCTTCCTTCTTTTCTGTAGCTTCCCAGATACCCTGTAGAGTTCCTGTTGTTGACAAGGCATATAGCAGACTAAAAAAAAATCTACCTCATAACTCATTATGCTTTAATTTATTGTGCAGAGAAGTCACCATCTGCTGACTGACAGGGAAAAACTTGAACCCAAGCCTCATCCTGTTTAAAGCTTTGTGTGACCTTATAATGTAAAAGCAATCTTTTGGGGTGGTGTTGGGACACTCTAGGATGAAAATATTTCATTCTCTTTTCCTCTCTTGGATGATGTCCAGGTTTAAACAAAAGAAAGGTGGACTTGGTGGCCTTGTGGTCTTATGCGGGGAGAACCCTGGCTTCCCATCGTCCATGAGTGTGCTCTGGCTGACATCTTCTGTGCTGAGACGTACCTTCCTCTCTGCCTTGCTGAGGAATTGCCCTACTGGTCCCCAGTGTTGAACTCTAGCAGTGCTGAGCTCGAGGTCCTTCCATTTGGCTTAGACACCTCAGCCTCTGAGTCTCTTACCACATCTTCTCCATCTAGTTGGCCTGGAAATCCAATCCCACCCCCGAATGTGGGATTTCCTTTCCCACACAAGTGGCCTCTAAACCAGGATCCATGCCACAGGGAAACTGAGTGGCTCAGGAAAGTGAGCTTCAGGAACTCCCTCTCCTCCCTGTCTCGGTGACCATGCCCTATTGCCTTACGTGGGCTCCGGGCAGCTTCCTCTCTGGGGCCACAGTGCCTGGCCACCTGCCCTGTACCTTTGAAAGCTATTTCGTCATGAACCTAACACATTTGGTCAGTAGCCCAGCGATGTAAAAACTGATATGCACATCTGACTGTCACCACTTTCTGTTTTCTCCTTTCCACAGTCTGATGAGGCCAATAAAGAGCAGCCTTCCCTCCTTCTTCTGAATCCCCTGCACTGAAAACTCTGTGTCTTGGCAGTCAGGTCAGTTCTTGAGTGTGTTGAAGGGGAGATCAAGGAATGTAGGTGCTCATTTCCCCAAATAATAATCTGTGGTGAAAGAACCCGGTCTCTGGGAAAAGTCCTATTTTTTTTTTTTTTAAGATTTTATTTATTTATTTGACAGAGAGAGATCACAAGCAGGCAGAGAGGCAGGCAGAGAGAGAGGAGGAAGCAGGCTCCCTGCTGAGCAGAGAGCCCGATGCGGGGCTCGATCCCAGGACCCTGAGATCATGACCCGAGCCGAAGGCAGCGGCCCAACCCACTGAGCCAACCAGGCGCCCCGGAAAAGTCCTATTTTTGAACATCAGAACCTCAGTGTTTCATTTGATATTTGTGAATGAATGAAAAAAACATATTGATTTCCCTCACTTTACTCTCTTCCATCTTTGGGCAAGTCAGGATGAATACTTGTGCTTAAAACAGGCAAAAGAGAAAAACCACATTAATGGTTTTCCAAAAATTTTTTTTTTAGGATTGAAGATGCTTCTTGTTGAATGAATTGTATTGAGGGGGTAGTTATTGGTTACTTTAAAGATTGATTGATTGATTTGATAGAGAGAGACAGAGAGCCCCCATGTACAAGCTGGGGGAGGGGCAGAGGGAGCAAATCTTCAAGCAGACTCCCCGCTGAGCACAGAGTGAGCCCTGGGTCTCCATCTCAGGACCCATGACATCACGCCCTAAACCGAAACCAAGAGTCAAGCTCACTCAACCCACTGAGCCACCCAGGTTTCCCAGTTATTAGTTACTTTAAAATCATACGCATTGCACTTCGGGACATAAAAGATAACTGAAAATGAGGCAGGTAAGGTATGATTTTAGTATTATTTCTTTAGCACCTAGTACCTTTCTAGGAAGACTTTAAATTTCTTTATCACCCTTTTTCAAAGTATTTTTGAAATAATTAGAGAATCACAGGAAGTTGAAAAATTAGAACAATGAGTCCAGTATATCCTTCACCCAGCTTTCCCCAGTGATAACATCTCACATGACTGTAGTAAAATATCAAAATCAGGAAATGTCATTGTATAATACTGTTAACTAGCCTATTGGTTATATTCAGATCTCACAACTTTTTACACGAATTTACACAATACTACTTATTTCTACTTATACCATCTCACTTCTCTTCACACTCCTGAGAGTAGGTACAGGTGCAGCAAGTGAAATTCAGAGAATTTAGAGTACCGTTCCTCTTCTAGTATGATGTCCCCCTCTGAAAAGTATGCCCTGAAATGTTTTCCTTTTGTAATCTGAACTGTTTCTACCAAAGATTTGTTAAATTCATCCTAAATCTATGGGCTTTATTTTGAATTGTATTTTTGGGGGGATCTCTAGAGATGATTGTTGCCTGAGATCTCTAGGTAAAACTTGGAGGGTAAGATGCTGATAATGGGAAAGGATCCATAAAAGGAGAGCCTGGGGCCAGGCAGGGAAAAGGCACTTCCGTTCCCAGATCACTGCAGGAAAGCTGTGTTCATCAGGGATGTCTGAGACAACCATGAAATGTGGCCGGCTTAGACTGGCAGGTGACTTTGATTTTGAGAAGCAACACCAAATGAAGAAGGGGAACATTAAAACCTAAAATTATAGGGGCGCCTGGGTGGCTCAGTGGGTTAAAGCCTCTGCCTTCGGCTCAGGTCATGATCTCAGGGTCCTGGGATAAAGCCCTGCATCGGGCTCTCTGCTCAGCGGGGAGCCTGCTTCCTCCTCTCTCTCTGCTGCCTCTCTGCCTACTTGTGATCTCTGTCTGTCAAGTAAATAAATTAAAAAATCTTAAAAAAAAACAACCTAAAATTATAGTCATCTTTACTTCAAAATAAGAATAGCTTAGATAATATGCAAGCATAAATTTGGAAACCTCAAAACAGCATGGAAGAAAGTGGAAGAATTAGACTCTCTTACGTTTCAAAAAGCAATTAGGGAAAAAGAGTACTGTGTACCATAAGGCTGGAAACCAGTTGTCTGGAGGTTTTAGCGGTGCCAATGGGTAGAAAAAGTTTCCATATAATTTCAATAACCAAGTAGAGTCAGAGTGACTCAAGACATGTCTGGAGTTTAGACTTATTTGATGGAAACTTTGTAGGCTGAGTTTTCCTCCTTTCCCACTGTGACCTTACAAGCCAAAGCCCACATACTTGGAAACAGTAACTAGGCAATTAGTAAATGGCTGCTGAGTGATGGCGTCAATAGTTGGAAAAAGGCTTGAATTTGGATTCATGACAGTTATCAAGGTAAGATTTCTTACTCTTATGTTATAGACAGCTTTGTATTCCAACAGGACACATGACTATTGGAGAAGAAGTTTGCTGGGTAAATGTCAAATTAAAATTCATGTTGATCAGTCAAGTGTGTTATATAAAAGTATAGAGAAAACTTTTTTTTTTTTTAGGTTTTAAAAAAGTTTTCTTAAAAAGTACTTGCCCTGGGAGGCTCCATGTGTCCTCAGAAGCCACTGCTATGTTCTTTCTGAAAGGGCATCCAGAAAGCTCCCAACACAGAGGGAACTTCCCTTCAAAGAGTCCTCATCCCAGCACCAGGAGCTCATTCTCATCAGAAGCCAAAGCTGGGGGGAAAAGACAGGTCGGGAGCAAAACTGAAAGCATCCTTGTCACTTTCATACTGTGTTTGTGGATCTATGACAATATTGCATTTTTATTTACCTGGTGGAAACAATATTCTCTTGCCTGTAGAATTTCACGACGACTTCCACCACACACACACACACACACACACACACACACACACACACACACACACTGGCTTTGGTGGGTAAATATTTTGATAAAGTGCTTGGGATGGAGCATGAAACATCCCCAGGGGAGACTTCACTAACACTATTGATCTGTTTTTTGACTGTGGTGGTGATGGCTATAGTCTGTGGAGGGCGTTGCTCGTCACCTGTTTGGGTTTCTTTCTGATAATCAAGAATTCAAGCCAAAGGCTGGAATTGAATGTTAAGACAACAGAATTCTTTGATTGGCAGGTAAGGAAAGGGAATGTGGGAACAAAGAGTGAAGACTAACTTCCTTTGAGCTTTTCTTGGCGATAGGCGATGTAATTTCTTTTCCTCATTTCCCCCAGAAATCACCAGTAAAATTGGTATTACTTATGAATGCATTGTAGTGTTGGATTTATTTTGAGGATGTGGCAAAAAGCTGAGTTTGGCTTCAGAGTAGACACAGGATGAGAATGGGAGCCATCACAGAATTTCAGGCACATCTGGTTATTTCGACTTTCCTGCAGTGATTCAACTCATCTTAATTGGAAATGCTGTTATGATTATCAGGTTATCTGGTGTTAATACTTTTCCTCCAAATATAGCCTCATGAAGGAAAAAGATGACTGCTTTCGTAGGCAAGAAAACATTTCCTTTCATATATGCTTACAATTGTATCTTTATGCCACTAACAAAAATTTCAACACATGACTCTCAATGGAGAAATAAGGCACATTTTGCAAATGGGTTGTTTGGACTAACCAATCAATGGGGGAATTTCTGATGTAGAAAAATTAATAAATAAATACTTGCACTGAATTTAAAATATTGTCTTAAAAATGAAAAAAATCACTTATTAATCTTGTTACAAAGCTGTAAATGCTTTTATAGCAGAGAAATACAGATAGGAAAAAGAAATAACACTCAAAATAGGAACAAGCAGAGCAGATCACTGCTGACATCTGGATACATATCCTTCTAAGTGCCACTTGTATAAGGTCATATTCTGTACATTAACTATTTGCTGTTTCCTGCAGATGATAGTACTGTGCTAAATGCTCTACATACAGTATTTCATTAAACCTCTTTTTATACCAGGAGATCAATGCTATCTCATTTTTGTGAATATACTTGGCTGTTTAAAGAAGTAGAAATTAATTCCTTTGGGAGTGCTACAAAAACACTCTATTTATGGCATGTGATGCATTAAATTGGTAAGCTCCACTGTTACTTCAGTCCAGACACTGGCCTAAGTTGAAAAATTCCACCAGGAGATTTCAGAAATATAGAGAAATCCAGACCAAAACTAAACCTTCTAATTTAGAGAAGAAAGAATTCAGGAATATCCAATGTACAGAGTTCTCTATTGATTGAAATATAATAGAAAGTATCCTCATACTTGACTTATTTGCAAATATAGAAGTGATAGAATCACCAAAGACAGAGCTGAGTTGTCCCCAGTAAAATATTCAAGGTGGCTGTGTTTGAACAGAAACATAATTTTGGTCATGTACTTGCCAAAGCAATTAGCATTACTTTAATTAACACAATTATTGATTGTAGTTATGGTTAAAATCATTAGTGTAGAAGACAACATAATGAAATGAGACTATCTTATACTACAGAAAGTATACAATACTTCCCAGCTTTAACAAGCTAGGTATTATTTTATCTGTATTTATTTTATATTTAAATTTTTTAACGGACATACTGTATATTTGGGAAATGTGAAAGCTTTTTTCCAAATGAAATTGTTTAAGAAAAATCTATGAAATATGAGTCACCTGCCAGACTTCCAAGAAACCAATACTCCTGAGTTTCCTTCACACATGGTGATTCATTCTTCCAGGATCCTCCAGAAGGTGGGTGGCAAAGGAGAAATTAAGAGCAAGCATAAGAATTAAATGATAGAAAGTGTCTTATTGTACACATGATGTTTCTCATCTGAATACATATTCCTGTATTTTAACCCATTTTTGGGAACTACTTGATATTTTGTTATCTCATTTCTACTCTACGATCTATGGTGATTCACCTGGAGTTGGGAGTTATTAGGAACCACTGGGATCACAGGAGGGCTGAATAATGAAACTTTTTATGTGCCTGGAGGTTTACATTTAAGAAGCAGTGTTTAAAACAATGTAACTGTGCTTGAAAGACCACTTTATAAAATATATTACAGGGCACTTGGGTGGCTCAGTGGGTTAAAGCCTCTGCCTTCGACTCAGGTCATGATCCCAGTGTCCTGGGATCGAGCCCGGCATCAGGCTCTCCGCTCCGCGGAAAGCCTGCTTCCCCCCACTCTCTGCCTGCCTCTCTGCCTACTTGTGATCTCTCTCTGTCAAATTAATAAATAAAAATCTTTTTAAAAAAATAAAATAAATAAAATAAAATATATTACAGCCCTTCCTGCCCCTTTAAGTTCTATACAGAACCAGATATTGTCCTACAGACTCTATTATCCTGAACAGCAATACACTCTGCCTTTCGGTCGGCCTTTTTTTTTTTTTTTGGTCTTAAATATAGTTTAATAGTTTAATATTTGTTTTAAATATAGTTTAAATATAGGTTGCGCTTACTTTTTGATGTGTTTTCCACTGCCACACCTCACCCACCCCCTGTCCACCATTTTCTGTCTTTTGGTTTCAGGTGATTGGTTGTCACTTCTTTCTCTGAAGATATGTGACCGCTTAGACCAGCACTGCCTGCCACTTTTCTCGTTTGCATTACAGAGATTGTGTTATGGGCGGAATTATGCCCCCCCCCCAAATTTATATGTTGAAGTTCTAATCCCCAGAACTTCAGAATGGACTCTACTTGAAAATAGAGCCTTTGCAAGTGTGATCAAGTTAAGATGAGGTCATTAGGGTAGGCTTAATCCAAATGACTAGAGTCCTTAGAAGAAACAAAAATATGGACACAGAAACATACAGAGGAAAGAGGAGGTGAAGACACAGGGAGGATGTATAAGCCAAGAAGAGAGTCTGAAACAGATCCCTCAGAGCCCCCAGAAGTAGCCAATCCTGCCAATACCTTATCTAGAATTTCTAATCTCCAAAACTGTGAGAAAATAAATTTCTATTGTTAAAGCCACCCACTCTGTGGTACTTTGTTATGGCCACCCCAGCAAACTAATGCAAGTTGACTTGAAAATCATGTAACCAAATTAATGAATACCATGGAAACTAACTATAAATAGACTTTGAGAGTCCAAGAACATATTTTCTATGTTCTTGGGTTCTTGAGCAGTTTTTTATGAGCTTTTTTATGAATATTGGCTATCTAACCCAAATTATTTTATACTGCCTTCCTAGATGCTACTGTTCATTCATCCAATTATCTATGCAGTTAATGAATATTTGTTGAGTTGTATTGAAATTTGGGAATATAGTACCAGACATTATGCCAGACATGGTACATTGAAGCGTTGGTAGAGCTCCCAGGGAACTTACAGTCTCAGAGAGGGAAACAGTTACAATAAAATACAACAGGTACATAGGATGTTGGTGAGGTTCAAAGGAAGGAGTGATTTATTTCACCTGGAATCTCTGTATGGAGATGGTGATTCTTGAGCACACAGAAGGGAAGAGTGGGCACTACACTTTTGGCATGCTGTGGACTGAATCGTGTCTCCCCAAATTCAGATATTGTAGCCCTTAACCCCACGAGATGGTATTTGGAGTTGGGGCCTTTGGAAGATACTAGATTTAGATGAGGTTATGAGGGTGGGACCTTTATGATGGGATTTGTGCCCTTATAAGAAGAGATTCTAGAGAGCTTGCTTATCTCTCTCTCTACTGTGAGAGGATTCAGTGAGAAGACAACACTCTATAAGTCATAAAGAGAGTCCTCACCAGAAACTGGCCATGCTAACACCTTGATCTCAACTTCTAGCCTCCAGAATGTGGGACTATTAATATCTACTGTTTAAACCACTCACTCTAGGGTATTTTGTTATGGCAAACTAAGATAGGGCATGAAGCATAGGGCATAAGCAAAGACTCAAAAGGAACTCATGGCTAGAGGGCTTAACTATTCATTCATTTTTTCACTTGCTTGTTCATTCATTGATTCATTGATTCACTTATTCATTTGTTTATTTGTTCTATAAATATTTAATTGGGTGCCAACCATGTGTTAGGAGCTCTACTAAACCTTGGAAGTACAGTGGTGAACAAGTTAAGTTTTTGATCTAATGAGAAGTTAGATAATAAACTGATGAACAAACAAACAAGATACTCTCAGACTGTGAAAGTGTTATTAAGAAAAGAAACAAGAGGGGCACCTGGGTGGCTCAGTGGGTTAAAGCCTCTGCCTTTGGCTCGGGTCATGATCCCAGGGTCCTGGGATCGAGCTCTGCATTGGGCTCTCTGCTCAGCAGGCAGCCTGCTTCCCCTCCTCTCTCTCTGCCTGTCTCTCTGCCTACTTGTGACCTCTGTCTGTCAAATAAATAAATAAAATCTTAAAAAAAAGAAAAGAAAAGAAAAGAAACAACAATGAGATGAAGAGGGATACCTGGATGGCTCAGTTGGGGTTAAGCGTCTGGCTTCGGCTCAGATCAGGATCCCAGGGTCCTGGGATTAAGTCTCACATAGGGCTCCTTGCTTGGTGGGGAGCCTGCTTCTCCCTCTGCCTGCCACTCCCCACAGCTTGTGCTCACTTTCTCTCTCTGACAAATAAGTAAATATAAAATCTTAAAAAGAAGAAGGAGGAGGAGGTGAAGAAAGAGAAGAAGAAGAGGAAGAAGAGGAGGGGGAAGAATGAGATAAAGAGTAACCAGGCACTGCTATCTGAAGAAGTAACAGTTAGCTAAGTTCTGAAAAATGAGAGTCTGGGAAACAGTGATTCAGGTAGATGGGCCTGTATGTTCCTGAGACAGAAAAGAGCTCCATGTATTCCAGGAGAAGAGCTAGTGTGCCTGGAACACAGTCTATGAGGGAGAGAGGTAAGGAAAATTGGAGACTTATAGAGTAGCCCAGTCATGGAAGGTTTTGTGTGCCAGGTCAAGATTTGTCCAAAGACGGTCTGTGGACAACAAGGAAACGTTGACAACATGAGGCCAGAAATACTATGGTAAAATTTTTTGCTCACTTTGACAGCAATGTTAAAGATGTGTTTGTAGGGCTACCAGATAAATTCTGGTTCCCATCCGTATTTTGGAAATATTTACACCAAAATAGTATTTGTTGTTTACCTGAAATTCGAATTTAACTGACCATTCTGTACTTTTATTTGCTAAATTTGACAACCCTAGCTGGAAAACACAAGGGCAGAAATAAATGGCTCTTATGAGTGCTCAAAGAGAGATGACAAAGGCCCAAAAAGGAAAAAAAAAAAAAAAAGTGGAGGGCGGAGTAGAGGAGAAAGGAGGTGGACGTGAGTGGATTTGGTGGTTAATGATTCTGGTGGGATGTAGGAAACCAAGACTTGAGGTAAAGGGAGGAGTTGAGAGTGACCAATTTCATGGCTCAGGTGGATGACATTGTCTGTCTCTTAGAGATAAAAAACAGAGACGATTTGGGGAGAGGAAGGAGTTAAGTTTTGGAAGTACTGAATTTAACATGCCAGTGGCCCATTCAGGTGAAAATAAACAGGAAGTAATTGGACATACAGATCTGAAAGTCAGGAAGATCCTGGTTGGAGAATTCTGGGTTCCTGATTTGTGAGTCATCAGTACACAGGGGTTAGTTAAGTTTGTGAAAATGATCACATTAGAGTGAGAAGAGTCAGGACAAACCTTATGATAATTCTGTTATCTAAAGGACAAGAAATGGGAAGAGGGGAAAAAGAGAGAGAAGCAATAGAATGTGATGACACTGATGAAAAGGAAAGTTTAGAAAAGAGAAGAGTGGCTTTCCCCTTTCAGGTAATGGGAAGGAACTGCTAACCAGAAAACACCCTTGCTAAGTCACACCTAATATGCTGGATAAAATATGACAAACAGGCTTTAAATGTGTAGCTAAATTTGCAAAAAATAAGAGATACCCCCAGGGTCCATACACCAAAAATAACTCAACACGGGGGTAGGGAGCATGTAAACTGGGTCTGTAGCGGTCTCGGGGGAGGTTACGAGCTTTGGGGCCAGTATCTTCATTTCCATGAAGGAGCAGGAGATGAGAATTTATAATTAAGAAAAAATTAGAAATAACTTACATATTCATGAAGAGGCAACAGCATGAACAAATTGTGACATGTACATATGGTAGCACACTACTAAAATGCAATTACAACCAACTATGAGTACATGTATCACTGTGAATACGTTTCCAAAGCAGAATGGTTCTACAGCATTGCCTTTAAAGGAAATTTTAAGAATACAAAAGATTAAATAGTGTTAATTAATGCATGGATCAATAATAAAAGGTGCACCCTCTATAGGATATAGTCATGTTAGTGGTTGCCTTCAATGAGGAAGAGAAAGAAAAGGGGTCAAGGAGAGGCATAGATGAGCTCCTGTAGTATTGATAATGCTGTATTCCTTCAGTAAAAGAGAAAAATAAGGTACAATGTTAAGATTTGTCAAACCTAGGTAATTAGTATATGGGGCCTTGGAGTTTGCTTGAAATAATAGAATATTTAATGAATGAAAGGAGAATTTGACATCTTATCTATAAGCTCTAGAAACCAGAGGGAATTCAAGACTGCAGAACATAGTGTGTTCATGGGTACACATGTGAGTGTGTATGTGTAGGCATGCATGCCTGGGTGTGTGTGTGTGTGTGTGTGTGTGTGTGTGTGTTTATGTTGGAAGAGACCGAGGGTGTTTTTGTAAGTCATGTAGAAGGTCCCAGGGCAGTTTCATGCATATAAGTGAACAAATGAATACATAAATGAAAGATGGCCTTAGTTTTCTCTGTCAACTGCAGAGAGAAAAGAAGCAGGAGGGCTTGACCTGTGGAATTCTGTGGTCACCCATACCTGTCAAAAGGGCTAAGATAAAAAAACACAAGAAATGGGACGCCTGGGTGGCTCAGTTGGTTAAGCAGCTGCCTTAGGCTCAGGTCATGATCCCAACGTCCTGGGATCGAGTCCCCCATCGGGCTCCTTGCTCGTCAGGGAACCTGCTTCTCCCTCTGCCTCTGCCTGCCATTCTGTCTGCCTGTGCTCGCTCTCTCTCCCTCGCTCTCTCTGACAAATAAATAAATAAAATCTTTAAAAATAAATAAATAAATAAATAAAAAAACACAAGAAACAATAAGTGTTGATGAGGACGTGGAGAAAAAGAAACGCTCATGCATTGTCACCCGGAATGCAAACCGGGGCAGTCATTGTGACAAAGAGCATGGGGGTTCCTCAAAAAATCAAAAATAGAACTATCTCATGATTTAGTAATTGCACTACTGCTTATTTACCCCAAAATATAAATACATTAATTCAGAGGGATACATGCGCCTCTATGTTTATTGTCGTATTATTTACAATAGCCAAACTATGGATATATAGATATAGATAGATATAGATATACACATAGATATAGATATATAGGTATATAGATATTATTCAGCCATAAAAAATAATATCTTGCCAAAAAAAATAATAATATCTTGCCATTTGCAACAACATGGATAGAGCAAGAGAGTATAATGCTAGGAAAAATCAGTCAGAGAAAGACAAACACCATATGATCTCACTCATATGTGGAATTTAAGAAATGAAACAAGCAAAGGGGAAAAGAGAGAGAGACAAACCAAAAAATAGACTCTCAAGTATAGAGAGCAAACTGATGGTTACGAGAAGAAAGGTGAGTATGGTGATGGATGAAATAGGTGATGGGGATTAAAGAGTACACTTACCATGATTAAAAAAAAAAAGAAATAAAAGAAAAAAAAACCCTTCTGTGAGGTATGCAGGAGGAAGAGGACTAGAAGTGAACAAATCCATACCTACTGTATCCATCCATCCGTGCATGCACAGGTAAAAGGATTAGGTGATTTTGAGTTCTAGGAGGTGAATTCACCAGATGGTTGAATTCAAGATACATGAAATATTATGGTTGTGCGTGTGTCTAGATATTTATTTGTCTATCTAACTACCTATGTCTGTTAACATAACGCACATTTCTTCACATTTTTGCTTGATTTCAATGCCCGTTACAGGATTACAGAGGGCAGGACACATGATGGACTGGGGAAATAGTTGGAAGGTGTGTTCGTGATCTGCCCCCTGTTACCACAAATAAATCACTTAGCCTTTCTAAGCCTTGATACCTTCTCATCAATAAGATGAGATATGTCACAGGGTTTTGGAAAAATACAGCCTTAAATAGTCCAATTTTGATTTATTGAGGAAAAAAATGGACTCTGCCCCAGAAAAGAAAAAGTTAAAATTAATGAATGACAGATGAAACCAGGGCCAAATCAGGGGCAGGGAGCATGTTACTATCTAAAATCATTCTAGTGATTTTGGGTATTATGTAGCTTTTTGTGCGCAAATTTCCATTTTCATTGTTTTTACTTTTCCAATACCAATTAAATGGTGCTTTCTGCTTGATTGGAAAAAATGAGCATTTACTATGCTGTATATGTGGGAAAGGATGGGGATGCTCTTAGTTTGATCAAGGACATTCCCTGATGGACAACATTGCTCTGTGGTTAGACACACATACTCTACAACTAATCCCAAGAAGTTACTTAACCTCCACGTACAAATGAGGTTAAAGGTGCTATCTGCCTTCATACAGGATTGTTAGAAGAATCAAAAGCACCTAGAGTGGCTGGCACCTAGTAAGTGCGGTGTAATATTGGATTAATAAGTAAATTCTGCTCCTCTGACACAGCCGCTTTTACCAGCTGCGGAAGACAAGCCCCTTACACCCAAGGCTGGCTTTTGCTCTGTTTTCTTGACAACGTTGCACATCACCACAATGCCGTCTCCAAAGGCCCTGGGACTCTCCAATGTTCTGGGATACCAATTTGACTCTGCAGCTGTCTCATTTTACATGTTTGGGATGGGGCAACAGAGCGACAATCTTGGTGAAGCCTAAGAGCCCCAGGGGAGGGGCCTCCTGGCTGAATGGTAAAACTGTCTCTTCCCTCTTCTGGCATTATCCTTGGAGCCTGGTGATTTGGTGTGCTAAGGGCCTTAGGGGAACAGTGGGTTCCAGAAAATGTTGCTGGATACCATCTTTCTGGAGGACAGTGTCTTAGAAACCTTAACAAATGCTGGTTTCAGCTCTGGTGATTGATTTGGAGATAATGGTGGGCAAGTACTCAAAAATGTACAAATGATGTCGTGTATATGAGGGAGTGTATGTTTTAACTCAAACAGAAGAAGCTTGGGAGAATCTGTACTAAAGTATTAACGGTAATTACCTCTGCACAGTGGTATTTTGAGTTGTTTTGATTTACCCATTTTGTTTTTGTTTGTATTTTCTAGACTTTTTTCAGTGATTGTGAATAGCATGTTTGAGAACAAAAAAGGAGGAAAAGTATTTTGAAGAGGCATTTCACCAGTTTGCCTAGTTTTGTCATCAAGTTATTTGGAAAAACGAGTTTCCATGCTTTCCAGGAGGGCTCTCAGGAAGGGGAAACTTTCTGCCGCCTTCCTGCGCTCTGTGGCAGGGTCTAAGAAATAGGCTGACAGAAGATAGATCAACAGGAGAACAGCATACACATTTTATTTAATATTTTTATCTGTACACGTGAGTCTTTAAAATGAAAATGGTGTCCAAAAGAAACCATTAGGTCCTGAAGCTTAGATTATTATTTTTTTTAAAGATTTTATTTATTTATTTGACAGACAGAGATCACAAGTAGGCAGAGAGGCAGACAGAGAGAGAGGTGGAAGCAGGCTCCCCGCAGAGCAGAGAGCCCGATGTGGGGCTCAATCCCAGGACACCGGGACCATGACCTGAGCCGAAGGCAGAGGCTTTAACCCACTGAGCCACCCAGGTGCCCCAGATTATTTTTTTAAACAATGAATGATAAATTGTGGGGATGTGAGAAGACAAAGGAGTTTGGGCCCAGGGCAGTAAACTGTGAGGCAGTGATGAAAAAATATATGGAAGAAACTAATGGAAGATAAGAATTGTTTTAGTAGGTTTGCTTGTATGTTCATCTCTGGTGATAAAAATGTTCTCTTCCTGGTGCAGGGAGGACATCCTTCTCATGGTAAATTTTATGATATGCTTTCAGGTAGAAAGGGGGAGGGGGGAGCTTCCTGCACCTCCTGTCTGTCAAGTGCCTTCAGCTCAAGATAGTCCCTATGCCAAAGCAGCATAGCTCAGGGTGGTGTGTTCTGACCCCTTCAGGGCCATTGCTGGTCTTAGGAATGTTATGTTTTTGTCCTGATTCCACTGGTGAGGGCCACAGGGTTGTGGGTTGAGCGAAGGCTGACGGTGTACACAAGAGCACAGAGAAGTGGTACAATGGATATTGACTTCTTCCCTCCTCCCCACATTATTCTCAATGGGGACAGAGAAATCTCTATTGCACAAGGTCAAAAGTACTTTACTATCTAAGGTCTCCGAGGGAAAAAGGAGAGAATAATCCTTATCTTGACCTAGTAATCAATGGTGAGCTCTCTAAACCACAATGGCTCCTTTTTGTTAAACTAATTATCTTGGTGGAAAGAATATCTTGAACTGCTCCCAACAGACGGGTCTCTCGTCTCCGTCTCTCTCTCTCTCTCTCTCTCAGTGATGAGGAGGGGAGGCTGAAGCTTTTGGCTAACAACTCCTAGGGGTGTTGCCAACAGTTCACCTAAGGCTGTTCTCAGGCTTTTCTGATGTTTTTCCAAGGCCCACAAGTCTGAAAAGGTAGAAATAGAAAAAGAACAATAAAGCATTAGATTCTCCCCTCTGTGCTTGTGTGGCCAGTCTTGACCTCTTCTTCCAGGCTGAGGCTGTTGCACGGCTGGGTGTGAACGAGCCAGAATAACAAATCTCACACCTAACGCCCCCTATTGTTTCCTGCTCCTTTTCGTTTCCAATGGCCAGAGATTCCGGGTCCCACTAACTCACTTCCTACCTGGGATTATCCTTCTCATTCTGACACTTCCGATTAAATGTAGGCACTTAGGGACCCATCCCAGGTGGAAGGAACTGGGAAAGAGAAGTGTTTCAGTGCAGCCTGAAGGAACAGGTTTCCGAGCCTGAGTCACCACTTACCAGCCAATTGTTTAAGCAGAAGGTACAAGCTTCAGCCTCTGTCTTTGTAAAGCAGGAATACAAATCGTACCCATTGGAGCGGTTCCTGTGCTAATTAAATTGCATTGTGTTCTCGGTCCACCTAAAATTGTTGGGAGGCAATAATGAAGCAAAACCATTCATCTGAGATCAAAGAATTACAATTCGGGGTCATAGTGTCCCAGTTAGGGAGCAAAAGTCAAGCAAAAGCAAAAAAGGAAGACTCGGATACATTTTTTACAAAGAATTTTGATCGGGTTGGCAACAAAACTCATCTGAGCTAAACATAATTGGTTGCTAAGGCTATCAGTAAGCAAAAGTCCCTTCCTGTAGCGACCTGCAGGTGTTCAAGCAGAGTCCTTGGAGTATTTGTGGTTTGGCCCAGGTTAAAAGTTCATGGTTCCATCTGGTGAAGACGTGCTCACAGCCCACTTTTTTTTTTTTTTAAGATTATTTATTTATTTATTTGACAGACAGAGATCACAAGTAGGCAGAGAGGCAGGCATAGAGAGAGGAGGAAGCAGGCTCCCCGCTGAGCAGAGAGCCCGACACGGGGCTCCATCCCAGGACACTGGGATCATGACCTGAGCCAAAGGCAGACACAGCCCACTTTCTACTGGACTCCTGGCTCCATTTTAAAGTTCCTTGACTTTAAAAAAAAAATGTTCCTTGACTTAAGTGACTCTATTTTACTTTGCCTTTCACACTCTCAATGCTTGGCGTGTAGTAAATATTTAATAAAAGTTAATACAAGCACAGAACCGTTTGGGGAGCTAAGGCTGGCCCTGCTTCTGGTGAGAGGTGCTGAGGAAGGACGGAAGAGGAGTTTATGAATAGAATGGGCCACACTGGGGATGTGATCCCCACCCACCCAGAATCACCTAGGCGTCTACTTCAGTAAAAAGTAGTAAAAAGTCCGTTTTCTTGAATAGTGCCTAAAGTCATGCTTATAGATGTATGCCCATTAACTGTGGTCTGCCGTCAGTGCAGAAATCTGCCGGGAACGTTACCAGGGAAAATGAACGCTTCTCCTTATGCTGTCAGTTTCCTTGTAAAGGGATCATCGGGAGGCTCAGAATATGTAGGTTATTTGAGAAGAGTAGGAAAAAAAATGTACTGTTAAATACTAAAAATAAAGAAAAACCACCGAATCTACTTAAACCGATCACAGCAGTCAGCAGTAGCTCATTGAAAGTCAGTTTCAAACTGCGACAGCTTTCAAAGACCTTTTTCATATATTTTCTGAGGTCTCCCTGAAAGGATTCCTTTCTTTGTGAGCATAGCGGGTAAGGAGGGCCTCCATAGGCCAAAATGAATTTGAAGGTAAGTCTGGTTCTTGAAGGAATAGAAGCCTGATTCAGAAATGTTTGTTGAAGTGCAGAAGTCCAGTGGACTCTCCCACCCAGGCATACCAGTTTCTCTCATTTTCCAAGTAGACACTTCAAAAGGCCCCATGTCCCATTTAGGAAGGCAGCCAACCACTGTGTCTGCGCAGGCCCCCGAATACCCTGTGGGATTTTCTATGGAATTAGGCTGCTGTGGCCTTTCCGGCTGCACTCCTCGTGTCCTTTCAGATTGCAAAGTCACTTACGATTCCTGGAGTGGTTCCTTCACCTCTATCTCTTAGTTAAACATTCGCGCCCCCCCCCCCCAAGGTCAAATACTTTTTTTCCCTTTCTGAATCGTCCCTGATGTTAACTGTTTGGAACTTCTACAAACAATGACAATCAGCTAATAATACCAAAGCCGTCATTCAGACCCTGGGAAGGTGGGACTGGCTACCGGAAGGGATGCCTTTCAATGTTCTACCTGCTCTCCAGGAGAGATGTTAGATGCTTGTGTCCATCAGGGATCAGGCTCTTTAAAGCTAAAGGTGAGGGTTAAATTGTTACAGGTTTTGTGTCCCCTTAGTGCCCACGGTTCTTGGTCCTGCCGCTTACAAGAATGAAGAGGTAGGCCAGACAAAGACTGGTGGGCAGCAGAGCGGAGTTTACTGAGTGAGGGTATGAAGCTCCTGGAGAGGAAGGGAGGCCAGAGAGGGTTGCCCTCAGAGGGCATGGGGTTTCTCAGTTTAGGGGTTTTTGTGAGCTCTTTTGCGGGACTCTCTTCAGCAATCAGGGTGTGCTGAGTCGTACCAATCAGGGCTTTGGTCACGTATCGTATCTACTTATGACGTTACTGTCTCTGTGCTGATGGTCTTTCTTTGCTGACATCTGGGGCCTTAAGGCTTTTTTTTTTCTTTTTTAAAGATTTTATTTATTATTTATTTGACAAGTAGTCAGAGAGGCAGGCAGAGAGAGAGGAAGGGAAGCAGCTCCCCACCAAGCAGAGAGCCCGATGTGGGGCTCGATTCCAGGACCCTGGGATCACGACCTGAGCTGAAGGCAGAGGGTTTAACCCACTGAGCCACCCAGGGCCTTATGTCTTAACTGCCTCTTGCCCGTGGTAGTGACAAATGCTTTGTGGTTGTCTTATTTTAGGATGTTTTGCAGAAGTCATTTCTGCAAGGGCTGCAAAGCAGAGTATTAGTGTGCTCCTGTCTAATCTGCAAAAACAGGATGTCAGTGCTGTTTGATCTTAGCTGTCCTGACTCCGTATTTTCTTGTGGGGGTCGCTGGTCCTGACTAATGTCCTACTAACGCCTAACAAAATGAGCTAATGCCCCAGAGGAGGGTCTGACTCAAAGATGTTCAGTCTTTTCCTAGATTTCATTCACCCTGTAGCACTCTTTCTAGAATGGAGGTCGCTGTTATGTATCCCCCGAATCACACACACACACACACAGGGCAAACACCTGTGTGTGTGTGTGTGTGTGTGTTTCTCTTCCTTAGCTCCTCACATGACAGTCTGTGTATCTCCTCAACATACTTGTGTTCGTCCTTGGTTTAACGATATTCCTTTCCATTGCAGTGCATGGAACTGAACTCCTTCCTCCAGGTGAGGTGAGCTCCGCTGAGGCGAGTGGCCTTTCCAGCCTCTCTGAATGGGACTTCTCACTCAGATCAGACCCATGTCACCTTCTGAGTTCTCTCAATGGGGTATTGATCTGTAACAAGTTTGCAGAGTGTTCTACTCTGTTCACCGTTCATCGCTCAGGGACCCGCCATGCAATCGGCTGTGAGGGGCCCATGAAAGACTTTGTCAGATGCTTTCTGGAGGTCCAGAGGTGCTCTGACTCTGGCATTGCCTTGATTCCCTGGTTACCAAAAACAAACCAAGGAACAAACACAAAAATCCATGGTGTTATTTTCCATGAGGGTGGGGATTTTTTAAATTCAGGAGACATTTCCTGAACTCCTGGCATGTGGTGGGCATTCAGTGACTTTTGAATAAATGAATGAATCTGTACTTCATGAATTAATTGGCTCCTGTTATTCCCTTAGGGCACAGGGTTGTGGGGTTCTGGTTTCACGGAGTCCAAGAATGCATCTTGCGGACACGAAAGGGTGAAGTGAAGTGAAAGCTTATTAAGTGAATGAGGGAGCAGAAATAAAAACGAAAAGCTCTCTAGACTGAGAAGGGTCCCGAATGGGTTGCCACTGTGGGTTTTCACTGGCAGTCTTTTATGGAGAACAGACCAGGGAACAGAAATCTTCTTGATGTCTCTACTGCTGATAGTACCATGTTTACTTTCTCTTTGATGTTTGATAACTTTTAGGGGTCCAGCTGTAACTGTCATAGAGATATCTGGTCTCTGACATTTAGGACAAACGAGGTAGTCTCGTTATGTTCCCTTATCTCTGATTCTGTATGCCTCAGCATTTCTCCACATCTGGGATTTCTGTGAGCCTGGTCACTAGCCCCCTGCATGAGCCAAGTCAGGGGAGGCAGGGGCCTTCTATCTCTCCTGCCTAGACCTTAACACTTTCCTTACTTAAGTGGACATACTTTTTTTTTTAATTTTTAAATTTTTTAATAAACATATTATGTATTATTAGCCCCAGGGGTACAGGTCTGTGAACTGCCAGGTTTACACACTTCACAGCACTCACCATAGCACATACCCTCCCCAATGTCCATAACCCCACCACCCTTTCCCTACCTCCCTCCCCCGGCAACTCTCAGTTTGTTTTGTGGGATTAAGAGTGTCTTATGGTTTGTCTCCCTCCTGATCCCATCTTGTTTCATTTATTCTTTTCCTACCCCCTAAACCCCCCACGTTGCATCTCCACTTCCTCATATCAGGGAGATCATATGATAGTTGTCCTTCTCCGATTGATTTATTTCACTAAGCATAATACCCTCTAGTTCCATCCATGTCATTGCAAATGGCAAGATTTCATTTCTTTTGATGGCTGCATAGTATTCCATTGCATATATATACCACTTCTTCTTTATCCATTCATCTGTTGATGGACATCTAGGTTCTTTCCATAGTTTGGCTGTTGTGGACATTGCTGCTATAAACATTCAGATGCACGTGCCCCTTTGGATCACTACGTTTGTATCTTTAGGGTAAATACTCAGTAGTGCAATTGCTGGGTCATAGGGTAGCTCTATTTTCAACTTTGTGAGGAACCTCCATGCTGTTTTCCAGAGTGGTTGCACCGGCTTGCATTCCCACCAACAGTGTAGGACGGTTCCCCTTTCTCCGCATCCTTGCCAGCATCTGTCATTTCCTGACTTGTTAATTTTAGCCATTCTGACTGGTGTGAGGTGATATCTCATTGTGGTTTTGATTTGTATTTCCCTGATGCCGAGTGATGTGGAACATTTTTTCATGTGTCTGTTGGCCATGTGGATGTCTTCTTTGCAGAAATGTCTGTTCATGTCCTCTGCCCATTTCTTGATTGGATTATTTGTTCTTCGGGTGTTGAGTTTGCTAAGCTCTATATAGATTTTGGATACTAGCCCTTTATCTAATATGTTGTTTGCAAATATCTTCTCCCATTCTGTCAGTTATCTTTTGGTTTTGTTAACTGTTTCCTTTGCTGTGCAAAAGCTTTTGATCTTGATGAAGTCCTAATAGTTCATTTTTGCCCTTGCTTCCCTTGCCTTTGGTGATGTTTCTAGGAAGGAGTTGCTGCGGCTGAGGTCGAAGAGGTTGCTGCCTGTGTTCTCCTCAAGGATTTTGATGGATTCCTTTCTCACATTGAGGTGCTTCATCCATTTTGAGTCTATTTTTGTGTGTGGTGTAAAGAAATGGTCCAATTTCATTTTTCTGCATGTGGCTGTCCAATTTTCCCAGCACCATTTGTTGAAGAGACTGTCTTTTTTCCATTGGACATTCTTCCCCGCTTTGTCGAAGATGAGTTGACCATAGAGTTGAGGGTCTATTTTTGGGCTCTCTATTCTGTTCCATTGATCTATGTGTCTGTTTTTGTGCCAGTACCTGGACATACATGTTTTAAAGGTAAGCATGTTTTAAAGGTAAGCTACGGCTTGTGCGATTTGCTTTAGGAAATTGTAGTTATAGCGGCTCTGCTCTCATCTGTCGCGCAGCAAATATTTTCCAGTTTGCTTCTTAAAAGTAACTAGAAATGGCTTAGAAATTTTAAGAGCCTACTATTTCAATTTGTGGGGATAAACTGGTTCAGAGTAGCATCCCTTTCTCTCACTGCTTCACATATCTCAAATATTTTATTTTATAAATAATGTTTGTTAATGATAATGCTTGTTCCACCATTCTTGGTCTGAAGTCTTTTCTTCACAAAAGATAACCAAAAAGCAAAATTGAATACATTTTTATTCCTGTTTCTTTCGGTCGTTTGTCAATATTATACTACTTGCCACAAGAAATGAGCCTGTCTTTTCTGGTTTTATAACTTTGTATACTATTAATGGGTCCATTTTGTTGTCCTTAGGTGTTTCTGACTATAGAAACTTGGTGTTAGATTATTGTGTCTTTCAGCTGCGAAGACTGTTAGGAGTTAGTTGGACAGTTAGTCAGGGCCAATGTCCCCAGCAAGAAAATATGTAGTCAGGACAGCTAAAATAAAACAGCACTAACACCCTGCTTTGCAGCTGAGACAGGACCACACTAATATTCTGCTTCTTCATTAGAAAGATGTCATTCAAGCAAAGAGTTGAAGGAGGTGAGGGATTAAGTGAGCCATACAGATCTATGAGGAGAAGCATTCCAGGCAGGAGGAACAGGGGGATCAAAGGCTCTAGAAGGGGAATGTTCTTGGCCAGTTTGGGAATCAGCAAGAGGCCAAGATGGTAGAGTAAGGGAGTGAGGGGCAAGGGAGCAGAAGGTGAGGTCAGAGGGAAAATGGCCCCTGTAGAGTTGTGCATTTAATTGGTGGGTATTATGGACTGGAACATTTTGAGCAGAGGAGTGACTTAGCCGTAAGCCTCAAGTGACACTACATCTCCTACGTTTCTCTGTCTCCAGGGACAATGTAGAAGACAGGCCATTTGGGGGTATTTGTAAAATTCCATACAAGATTCGATATCACTTCTATTTGGCTAGTCCAGACCTCAGTGAGATCAGTGGTGGGAGTAAGAAGTGGTGGTCAGATTCCATATGGATTTTGAAGTTAGAGCCACAGATTTGCTGAAGGATTGGATAAAAGAATTGAAGGAGAAGGAATAGTCAAGATGACACCAAGGTTTTGTCCTAAGCAACTGAAAGGATAAAGAGAATACCAACTCAAACAGAAAGTCTGGGGACAAGATACAGAGCTTACTTCTGCCATACTGAAGTTTATGTACTGATTGGATCTCTAAGTGCTGTTGCTGGGCAACCAGTTGGATACTTCCCAAACAATTGCTATGCATCCTCATATAGTTTATTGATAAAATGATTTATCATATAAATGGTTTGAATTATTGGTAAGTCCTAAATATCTTGCCCTCATCTTTATTTGCTTATAGTTATATTCCTTGGTGTGATTAGCACCACCGTTAGACACTAAACTCCATGAGGGCAAGGGTCATCTTTGTGGTGCTCATTTCTTCATTGTGTTTCCATCACCCAGCCAAGGTTTCTGTCAGGTGGTAGGGGCTCAAGGCACATGTCAACTACTCAAAACGTATTTATTAAATACATTGATTTTATTTGGATTTTTTTTAAGTTTAGAAGAGGAATGTTGATTTGAAAATATTGAGAGATAAGAAAAAAAATTTTTGGAATTTTTCAAATGTTATTACCATGCTGTTTTATCATAAATACACACCCACTTTAATTCAAGACTAAAAAATGATTTATCAGAAATTATATTCTTCTTAAATGTGACATTTCAAAAAGTTTGAGGCATCATGACATGTGCCTCATGTGACTGTTAATGTGGCTTATAAAATAGTATATGTATATTAAATATATGTAAATATGTAAATTTAAAATACAAATTTATATGCATGGATGGTGCTCTTCGAGTGAGATGGCATGTGTGAAATGACAATATGCCCCAAGAAACAGCATTAATGAGTTTATAAAAATTGCACAAGAGTGTAAATTAGAACTTTTCTAGAATGGTACAAGCTTATAAAGAGAGACTCACTTTATGTCAATGTCATGGATTTAAGTTGATGGCAATGAAATGAGAACAAGGAAATGTTGGGGGGGGCAGTGGGTGGAAGATCTTAATGTAGAAACCATGGGGACTTTGGATTTTGAGACACTTGGCACTCTGTGTGCTTTTGAGTGACCTGACCTCAAGGACAGTAAATGATGTGTCCTTGGGTTCATTAGTGTTCCCAGTGGGGAGCTCTTCTTGAGTCTTAGTGTCATTACTCCCCAGTCTGATATGGTTAAAAAGAGGAATGGCCAAGACTCTTCATGTACTTTCTACTTAATTCATTTCCTAGAGATATTTCTGCATTTCTTAACCCCGAGATAAGGAAAGGACGACTAAGTCATAGAGTAGCAACCTGCATGAGCTCCAGCAGGACTGACAGTGTTCAGTTAGTTTATTTCCATGATTTTTCCCTATACACATAATTCTGACTTCCTCAGTTGAAACTGGACTCAGATATGGGAAAAGTGAGATAATGTATCTACATCTATTTTTACCATGTTTTCAGGCCAATTGATGAGCCTGTAAGATCTGAATAAGCCAAGATTTCCTATGACGTTCGTGATCTCTACCTAAAGACACTAAAAGGAGTATATCCCTCGTCCATCAGAAATATCCATCAAGGAATACACTGTATTAAACAGCACAAGTAGATCTAATGGTATTAGTCTGCTTATTGCTTCTTAAGGTTTGAATATATTTTCCTGATAAATGAAAATATGTGCCTTTGGCAGCTACACATAGCAACACTGCAGATTTCTTAAACTCTCTAAGCATCAACTTCTTAAATCTATAAAATGGTATAACAATAGAATATATCAGAAAAATTTTTATGGGTTAATACATGTAAAGAGTTAATATGTGCTCAAGATAGGGTCTGGTACAGAGTAAGTTCTAAGAAATTGCTTTTTCACATTTGTGTGAAACATCATTATGGTTATAAAAAATGCAGGGCGGGGTTAGACTCCGGAGTCAATTCAACTGTATTCACTGCTGTATGCTTCCTTGGATTCAATCTTGGGCTTTAAAAAAAAAAAAAAAAGACTTCTTCTCATTAAAAAATTACAATGACACTGGGTACTATGAAATATACAAAATCGTTTAAAATAGTTCAAAAGATGGCAAGTCTTAATCAAAGTACTAATAGTTTGTTGAAAAGCAGGCATTTATTCAGTGGGAGGGAAGAATGATGAGCTTATCTCAGCAGTGGGGACACCTTGCAACAGGAATAGGCCAGTGTGTCTCCGATAGAACTCATAACGTCCTCTCCCACCTTCTGCGGGTCATTACCTTATCTCCGTATTCTTAGTGTCATGGCTCAGAAATGCCCAGATCCCTGATTGTGAACCCTCCTGTGTACCTCCTCTGCTATTGAATTGATCGGCAGAAAAGTCAACAGAAAAAAAAAAAAATCTCTGCAGATTTGCATCTCTGTAGCAACTGAGAGCCAATGCAGGCCCAGATAAAAACCTATCAAGCTAATTGCCATCGAAGTAACCATGAAATATATGAGGATATTGCCTAAAAATGTCAGAAGCTCCAAACAGGGCAGAACATGTATATATGGACAGTAAATCCTCTGACTGCACTTGGATATAAAAGATACGAAATCCCAAAAGAAGCTCTCTAGGGGAATGTCTCACAATGGTAGTTAGTTTTGTGGGATTTGGAGATAAGGATTGTTTCTCACCTCCAAAACACAGCCTCCTGACCCTTTTCACTTCATGGGCTCTCATCTTCCCTCCCCAGCTCTGCTCCAACCACAGGGCCTCCCAGCGGCAGTCCTCAGGAAGGCCAGACAGGCTCTGGTCTCAGGGCTATGCTCTCTCCAGCTCCCGTTGCCTGCAGCACTCCTGCCCCAGATGCCGTTCGTCACCTCCTTCCTGTCTTTACTTAGATGTCATCTTCTCAGGGAGGCCTTCCTTGGCCACCATGGTTAAAGTTGCAGCCACCTCTCCCAAATACTTCCCTCCCCTCCCCCACTTATGCTTCTCTATAGAAGTTAGCACTCTCTCACACACTATATAATTTATTTATTTATTATCCCTGTTGTCTGCATGCACCCCAGGAACCTGGAAGGGCCAGGAAGGCTGGGATTCATGTCTCTTCCCACCATTGCTGTGTTCCCAGTGCCAGGCAGGTAGTAGGCTCCCAATACTTGTCTCACAAACAGATGAATGTCTATAAGAAATGGGTGTAGGGGCCTTGATGGCGGTGACAGTGGTTATAGTGGAGATGAAAATAGTTCACAAATTAGCAAAGCAGGCAGATTGAGGGTCTGAAAGGATTCCATGGGCCTGATGAGATGAAACCTATTTCTGACCTGCTAGCTCTACGTTGGAAGTAGATTAGACCTCTGGTGAGGACTTCTGGGCAATCACATCGCTGATATTAAGAGCACTGTTTTCTGAAGACAGAACTCTGAGAACAACCTAGGAACCCAAGGGTCCCTGGGATGCAGGACATCATAAGCTGTTAGAGAGTGGATGTGACAGCCCTAGGTGGGTAGGGTGGCAGAGAGGACACTGGAATGCAGCCAAAACCAGGGCAACCAGAATACTTTGGTAGTACAGAGCATCCGTTCATACCAAGGCCATGCGTGATCTTAAAGCTTTTCCATGCCTGTTTTCTGGAACACCCTTTTCCAGATGTGCCTACCCACTTATTGTGGATGCTTTAATCCTCTCCTAACCAAGAGATCTTCCATCTTCTTTCACTTGCTTCATTAGATACGAAATTCTGGTTTATCTTGTTCGCTAGTTTCTGCTTCTTTCTTTTATCCTCAAAACCTAAGCTATCCCAAAGGGGCATGCTGTCGAGGTAAGGTTCAATAAGACAAGGCTAGCAAACGAATGAGCTGATTTCAGAGTCCACAGTGCCATTTGTGTGACTTATTATCACAGTCATTTCAGATGTTCCTCACCCTCATCTTCTCTCTCTTCCTTCCCTATCAGAACCAGCTCCTGGGTTTTCATAAACTTTTCTCCATTGAGCTATAAGCTCTAGATAGATCATATTCTGTTATTTCTCTCAAGAATATTTGCATTTTGGTAAATAAAGTGTTACTATAGGGGGTGCGTGGGTGGCTCAGTCAGTTAAGTGTCCACCTTCAGCTCAGGTCATGATCTCAGGGTCCTAGCCCTGAGCCCCGAGTTAGGCTCCCTGATCAATGGGGAGTCTGCTTCCCCCATTCCCTCTTCCCTTCTCTCCTCCCACTTGCTCTTTGTCTCCACTCTTTCTCAAATAAACAAAAAAAAATTTTTTTAAAAAGTGTTGCTATAGATAGATAAAACATTAAGCCAATGAAAGCATTCTTAAGGTAATGATTGGATAATTTCAGCAGTGCTGGTTAATGGTGAGATGCTGGAACCTGGAGGCTTTGGTTTCTGGAATCAGAGTCTATGTCACGGAGCGCATGAATGAGCTATAGACCGGCATGACCACCACCTTCAGACTGGAGCTTCCTAAGGCTGGGGGTCGTTGGGGCACTTGAAAGACGGATCTATGTACAACAGGTGCTCCGTTTTTGATTACAGGTTGCAGAGACCACAAAATCTTTAGTCTTCACGCCGCTGGAATCACCATTGATCAAGAAGGCCAGCCAATTCATCAATCTTTTTGTTAAATCTCATTGGTTACTCTGTGTGGTAAACACACTTCCATCTTTATTTTACCATAAGAAATGATCAATACACAACATGTATGTTGTCAATAGTTTCTGATAATTCCAGCATATGCATTTTAACTTTGTTTATGGTTTTTTGTTTGTTTGTTTGTTTGGTTGTTTCCTTTCTTTTCTTTTCTTTTCTTTTTTTTTTTTTTTTGAGATCTATTAGCACATTCTCATCAGCAGAGCTGTATTTCAAAAATTGGAACCTAAGAAGCAATTAATCATGAAAAAATACTTTCTGCTTGTAGTAATGAAGTCTGTTGTTTCAATGTATTTTTCTATGGTTACTTAGCAAAAGGCTTAAGTAAACCCATACTGATAAATGTGGGCCAGGTTTCCCCTCCTTCCTTTCCATCCTACTCTTTCCCAGGAGATTCGTTTGGAAGAAAAATTGCTCTGTCAGAAATGGCGACCCTCCTTGTAGCCAAACTCTCATCCAGAGCTCCATCAGCTCACTGTCCAGGCATATAACTCAAGCTTCATGTAGGAACCTTGGGCATTGGGTTTACATTTCTACAGGAAGGCTTATTGAGAAGGAGAAGGGTGGAGGCAGATGTAGAACATCTGTGTCCTGGGTCAGGGAGTTTATGGAGGCTGGGTTTCTGTCTCTCTCTTGCACCCTGGGAAGCTGATGGGCTCATCGATGCCCATTCTCAGTACAGATCTTGGTCCTGTCATGAAAAGTCGGGCAAATTCCCACAGAAAGCAGAAAAGTGAAAAAAAGTCTGAATAAAAGTCAATGTTTCAAAATCCATGTCCTCTTGGAAAACCAAGTTAATAATAAATGATTCAAAATTTTAGAATTTTTAAAAAAGATTTTATTTATTTATTTGACAGAAATCACAAGTAAGCAGAGAGGCAGGCAGAAGGGGCTGGGGGAAGCAGGCTCCCTGCTGAGCAGAGAGCCAGATGCGGGGCTCGATCCCAGGACTCTGGGATCATGACCTGAGCCGAAGGCAGAGGCTTAACCCACTGAGACACCCAGGCGCCCCCCAGAATTTTTTTTTAAAGAGAGAGAAAGTGTGTGTGTGTGTGTGTGTGTGTGTGTGTGTGCGCATGTACATGAGTGGAAAGAGGTGGGAGGGAAAGTGGGAGAGGGAGAGAGAGGATCTTAAGCAGTCTCCATGCCCAGCACAGAGCTGGAGATGGGGTTTGATCTCACCACTTTGAGATCATCATCTGAGCCGAGATGAAGAGTCAGATGTTTAATTGCCCCCAGAGTAAAAATTTTTATTTGGCTTTTTTAAATATAAAATTATATCATAATATCGATTTCCCCTGCCCCAGAATTCACATGCCTCACTGAAAGTCTAATATACCCCACAGAAGATCTTTTGTCTCAAGTATGGGTGATTTCACCAGGGTTCCTGGTCATCCTGAGGCTTGGGGGTAAAGATGGGGGTAAACCACTGGAATATCTTAGTTCCCTTCCCTATAGGGGTTCACCTTTATAAACACTCCTGTTATTTTGGTTCTATTAGGAGTCTGTGGCATGCCACCTAAGGAATAGATCTGGCAGTCATTCTGGTGATTTGATTTAAAAAAACAGCCAACTGGAATTAATTCCATTTGATAAGCATGTTTTTTCTTCTTTTCTAATTTGCCTGCTGTTTGTGGAATAAAGCCATGGTTCCCCAATTTTTAAAATATAATTCCCAAATTTAAAACCTGTGCACAGACTGGTTCTAATATTGGTGGAATATTTAGATCCCTCTATGCAAGCCAAGTGATTATTTTTTATGATCTGAATTATTTCCCACTGTAACATTGTTCTGTTTGCAGGAAAATCATTTCAAAGGGCTGTTTTTCAGAACTGAGAGCTCAGAAATAAACCTACACATATATGATCAATTCATCTATGCCAAAGCCGGGGAAAATACATGATGTGAAAAAGACGGTTTCTTCAATAACTGGTGTTGGGAAAACTAAACCACTACATACAAAAGAATGAAACTAAATCATTTTCTTACACCATACACAAAAATTAGTTCAAAATGGATTCAATACTTGAATGTGAGACCTGAAAACATAAAACTCCTAGAAGCAAATACAGGCTGTAAGCTTCTTGACAAAGGTGTTAGTGATATTTTTTTGGACCTGACTCCACAGACGAGGGCAACAAAAGTGACACTAAACAAATGGGACTATAACAAACTAAAAAAGCTTTACACAGCAAAGGAACCTATCAGCAAAATGAAAGGCAACCTACTGAATGGGAGAAAATATTTGCAAATCATATATTGGATAAGGAGCTAATATCCAAAAACTATAAAGAACTCATACAATTTGATAAAAAGAAAAACAACAAATCTGATTTTAAAAGAAGATCTTGGGGCACTTGAGTGGCTCAGTCAGTTAAGCGTCTGACTTTGATTTCAGCTCAGGTCATAATATCAGGGTCATGAGATTGAGCCCTGTGTGGAGCCGGCTTATGAATCTCTCTCTAGCTCTTCCTCTGCCCCTCCGCCCCCCTCTCATGGGACATGTGCACTCTTTCTCTCTCTGAAAGAAAGAAAGAAAGAAAGAAAAGGAAAGGAAGGGAAATAATGAAATTTTACCATTATTGACAACATGGATGGATCCAGAGGGTACTATGCTAAGTGAAATAAGTCAGATAAAGGAAGACAAATATTATATGGTTTCACTTAAATGTGGAAACTATTAAATAAAAGGAATGAATAAACAAAATAAAACAAAACCAGACTCACAGATACAGAGAACAGACTGATGACTGCCAGAGGAGAAGAGGTTGGGGGTGGGCAAGATAGGTAAAGAGGATCAAGAGGTACAAATTTTCAGTTATAAAATAAAATCATGGGAATGGAATGTCCAGTACAGGGAATATGTACAATAATATTGTATTAACTCTGTAGGGTGACAAATGGTAACTAGACTTATTATGGTGATCATTTTTGTAGTGTCTATAAATGTTGAATCATGACATTGAACACCTAAAACTAATATAATATTATATGTCAATTATACTTCAATAAAAAAGAAAAGAAAAACAAAATACTTAAAAAATAGTATATCTTTCAAATACTTATTTCTACTATTAGCCAAAGAGTAATTTAACATCAGCAAAATTATTGTATTATATACAAACTATCTTATGTATAGCATACAATAACAATATATCCCTGGAAAGAAAAACACAGGGGATATTGAAAGTAGGGCAAGCATCAAGAAACATTCAGAATCTTCCATATGAAAATATATTTGAATATTGCTTTTTACCTGAAAGCTGATGTCACCTTGGAATAAGAGGTGTAAAGGGAGTAAAAATAGGTCAGGATGGGGTGAAAAAGAAGTTATAGTAAGCAACAAAGAAGTCTTATTGATTTCTTTAGGAATGAAGGTCATTATAGTCAGGGTTGGGGAAAGGGAGGGCGGGTCTGTTTATCTTATCATAGATCTTCTAAAAAAGCACACCGACTTTTATTTTTAAACTCAAATTTTATTTTGAAATAAAAGGTTATTCTCTTGCATTGAGTTCTGTATATTTAGACATTTACTTTGGATCCTCACACAGATCTTCAAATTTATACAATTATCACTTCAGGATAGACCGTCCTTTGGAGCAATTAAGAAAAAAACCTGTTTGCCTCTGTGGTTAGAACCTATAAAGCTTTCTTCAGGGAAGGAATCTTTTTTTCAGTAGTCATGGCATGAAATTAAAAATGAGCATTAATTTTAAGTATGTACCATCTACAAGTGAGGCTTACCAATACTTAATTTGAAACTAAAAAATGAAATCCTAGGAATTTTTGGGTAAATGAATCACCACCCCAAAATGGCAAATTCACCCTTTAGGAATAAATGGTTTGGCTTCAGTTTGCAACTACCCCACAGTAATTATAACAGGAACATCAGCACCAACACTAATGGTCCCTTAAAATTTACAAAGTGGTTTTTTTTTTTTTTTAAGATTTTATTTATTTATTTGACAGACAGAGATCACTCAGCGGGGAGCCAGATGCGGGGCTCAACCCCAGGACCCTGGGATCATGACCTGAGCCACCCAGGCGTCCCTACGAAGTGCTTTCATGTCCATGATCTTCATTGTATTTCAAATAGCCTTTCTGAGATGGGCAGAACAGATAGTATTATTATCCCAATTTTTCAAATGTGGAAACCAAAGCAGAAAGAAGTTAGGTAACTTGGCTAGGTCCTCCAACCATTAAATAGAGAAACCAGGACTCCCACCAAAGTGTTCTGATTCCAAAGCCTTTTCTCACCACAAAATGATACTTCTTCAACTACCTTTACAAACAGCAGCAGACCCTTCAACAAATTATATTTTGGTGCAGTCCAGTGGGGATCGATGGATATCAGGCACAACTCAGTAGTGTGCTTTCCTTTCTTCCTGCTCCCCTTTCCCTTCTCGTCAGCCAAAGAGAATCTCGACTCTTCAAACAAGAATCCTCTAATAATATCTGCAATCAATGGAGGAAGTTGTGTGAGTAAATATATTTAGGAGACAGATTTACCCAACATGTTGGAATCTGAGAAAGAAGTATTTTTTTTAGTAGATCTTGTGACTACTCTGGGATTCCACAAAACAGATGGCCACATAAGTACTTAGGATGTCTTTGACACATCACAGAAATGATGCAATGAAAACAATGACAAAGTATGTGAAATGTGGATTTTTATTGAACTTATGCAAATAATTATATTGCCATAAACATATGAAAAATATTCACTGACAGTTGCCAAATTTGGAGGGATCAGGTAGGGAAGAAAAGATAAATGTTTTCTCTTTGGTCTAAATCTTAGGAAGCTTAAGAAAAAGACAGAAAGGGGGCGCCTGGGTGGCTCAGTGGGTTAAAGCCTCTGCCTTCGGCTCAGGTCATGATCTCGGGGTACTGGGATCGAGCCCCCATTGATCCCCACATCGAGCCCAACATCGGGCTCTAAGCTCAGCAGGGAGCCTGCTTCCTCCCCTCTCTCTCTCTTTCTCTGCCTGCCACTCTGCCTACTTGTGATCTCTGTCTGTCAAATAAATAAATAAAATCTAAAAAAAAAAAAAGACAAAAAGTTTTCTTTAGATCTGGAAGACAAAAACATTAAAAAATTAGCAATGTTTCAAAGGAAAAATCATAAAAATTATAATCATCCTCCTCAGTTCAGTCAGTCCCATTTAATTAACTCTTGTTGATCTGTCTTTTGTCAGAAGTTTTAGGAAGCCATCAGTTTCCCCAGTGAGGCATCTATAAATTCTTATTTAGTTCAGTGATAGGGTCTGAAAAGTTATCAGTAGATTGTGTTCTAGAGTATTTGTCAGATTCCTTCCCACGAATTTCTCTGAAGATGAAACAAATTTGCAGGAAGCTTTTGTAAAAGCATCTGAATAAAACAATAACAGCCTATAAGTTAAAAAAAAAAGAGACTTGGGGATTCCGGTCAAGATGGCGGAGAAGTAGCAGGCTGAGACTACTTCGGGTAGCGGGAGATCAGCTAAATAGCTTATCTAAAGATTGCAAACACCTACAAATCCAACGGGAGATTGAAGAGAAGAAGAACAGCAATTCCAGAAACAGAAAATCAACCACTTTCTGCAAGGTAGGACTGGCGGAGAAGTGAATCCAAAGCGACGGGAAGATAGACCGCGGGGGGAGGGGCCGGCTCCCGGCGAGCGGCGGAGCAACGGAGCAAAATCAGGACTTTTAAAAGTCTGTTCCGCTGAGGGACATCGCTCCAGAGGCTTAACTGGGGTGAAGCCCAGGCGGGGTCAGCGCGGCCTCAGGTCCCGCAGGGTCGCAGAAGGATCGGGGGTGTCTGAGTGTCGCAGAGCTTACCGGTATTAGAACGGGGAAGCCGGCTGCAGAGACAGAGCCGAGGAGTGACTCTCAGCTCAGGGTTGCCTTGAACCGGTCGCAGGCTCGGTCAGCTCGGAGCGCGGCCGGAGGCCAGGGTGACGGGAGTCATTTGGCGCTGTTCTCTGAGGGCGCACTGAGGAGTGGCGCCCCGGGCTCTCGGCTCCTCCGGGCCGGAGACCGGGAGGCCGCCATCTTCATTCCCATCCTCCGGACTCTACGGAAAGCGCTCAGGGAACAAAAGCTCCCGAAAGCGAACCCGAGCGGATGACTCAGCGCGGCCCCGGGTAAGGGCGGTGCAACTCCGCCTGGGGCAAAGACGTTTGAGAATCACTACAACGGGCCCCTCCCCCAGAAGATCTACGGGAAACCCAGCCAGGACCAAGTTCACCTACCAAGGAGAACGGCGGAATTCCAGAGAAGAAAGCAAAGCACGGAACTCATGGCTTTCTCCCCATGATTTTTTAGCCTTTCAGTTAATTTTTTTTTTCTTCTTTTTCAATTTTTTTTTCTTTTTCTCTTCTTCTGCTAAATTTTTTTTAACTTTTACCGTTTTCTTTTTTTTAACGTTTTTTAAATAGTTTATCTAATATATATATATTTTTTCCTCTTTTTATATTTTTTCTTTATTGACTTTCTTTTTTTTTAATAGTTTTTTTTTTCTTTCTTTCTGAACCCCTTTTTATCCCCTTTCTCCCCCCTCACAATTCAGGATCTCTTCTGATTTGGCTAAAGCATATTTTCCTGGGGTTGTTGCCACCCTTTTAGTATTTTACTTGCTCCTTCATAAACTCTTATCTGGACAAAATGACAAGGCGGAAAAATTCACAACAAAAAAGAGAACAAGAGGCAATACCAAAGGCTAGGGACCTAATCAATACAGACATTGGTAATATGTCAGATATAGAGTTCAGAATGATGATTCTCAAGGTTCTAGCCGGGCTTGAAAAAGGCATGGAAGATATTAAAGCAACCCTCTCGGGAGATATAAAAGCCCTTTCTGGAGAAATAAAAGAACTAAAATCTAACCAAGTTGAAATCAAAAAAGCTATTAATGAGGTGCAATCAAAAATGGAGGCTCTCACTGCTAGGATAAATGAGGCAGAAGAAAGAATTAGCGATATAGAAGACCAAATGACAGAGAATAAAGAAGCTGAGCAAAAGAGGGACAAACATCTACTAGACCACGAGGGGAGAATTCGAGAGATAAGTGACACCATAAGACGAAACAACATTAGAATAATTGGGATTCCAGAAGAAGAGGAAACAGAGAGGGGAGCAGAAGGTATATTGGAGAGAATTATTGGAGAGAATTTCCCCATTATGGCAAAGGGAATAAGCATCAAAATCCAGGAGGTTCAGAGAACCCCCCTCAAAATCAATAAGAATAGGTCTACACCCCGTCACCTAATAGTAAAATTGACAAGTCTTAGTGACAAAGAAAAGATTCTGAAAGCAGCCCGGGAAAAGAAGTCTGTAACGTACAATGGTAAAAATATTAGATTGGCAGCAGACTTATCCACAGAGACCTGGCAGGCCAGAAAGAGCTGGCATGATATATTCAGAGTACTAAATGAGAAAAACATGCAGCCAAGAATACTATATCCAGCTAGGCTATCATTGAAAATAGACGGAGAGATTAAAAGCTTCCAGGATAAACAAAAACTGAAAGAATTTGCAAATACCAAACCAGCTCTACAGGAAATATTGAAAGGGGTCCTTTAAGCAAAGAGAGACCCTCAAAGTAGTAGATCAGAAAGAAACAGAGACAATATACAATAACAGTCACCTTACAGGCAATACAATGGCACTAAATTCATATCTCTCAATACTTACCCTGAATGTTAATGGGCTAAATGCCCCAATCAAAAGACACAGGGTATCAGAATGGATAAAAAAACAAAAACCATCTATATGTTGCCTACAAGAAACTCATCTTACACCCGAAGACACCTCCAGGTTTAAAGTGAGGGGGTGGAAAAGAATTTACCATGCTAATGGACATCAGAAGAAAGCAGGAGTGGCAATCCTTATATCAGATCAATTAGATTTTAAGCCAAAGATTATAATAAGAGATGAGGAAGGACACTATATCATACTCAAAGGAACTGTCCAACAAGAAGATCTAACAATTTTAAATATCTATGCCCCTAACGTGGGAGCAGCCAACTATATAAACCAATTAATAACAAAATCAAAGAAACACATCGACAAGAATACAATAATAGTAGGGGATTTTAACACTCCCCTCACTGAAATGGACAGATCATCCAAGCAAAAGATCAACAAGGAAATCAAGGCCTTAAATGACACACTGGACCAGATGGACATCACAGATATATTCAGAACATTTCATCCCAAAGCAGCAGAATACACATTCTTCTCTAGTGCACATGGAACATTCTCCAGAATAGATCACATTCTTGGTCCTAAATCAAGTCTCAACCGGTATCAAAAGATTGGGATCATTCCCTGCATATTTTCAGACCACAATGCTCTAAAGCTAGAACTCAATAACAAGAGGAAATTTGGAAAGAACCCAAATACATGGAGACTAAACAGCATCCTTCTAAAGAATGAATGGGTCAACCAGGAAATCAAAGAAGAATTGAAAAAATTTATGGAAACAAATGATAATGAAAACACAACGGTTCAAAATCAGTCCTGAGAGGAAAATATATAGCGGTACAAGCCTTTCTCAAGAAACAAGAAAGGTCTCAGGTACACAACCTAACCCTACACCTAAAGGAGCTGGAGAAAGAACAAGAAAGAAACCCTAAACCCAGCAGGAGAAGAGAAATCATAAAGATCAGAGCAGAAATCAATGAAATAGAAACCAAAAAAACAATAGAACAAATCAACGAAACTAGGAGCTGGTTCTTTGAAAGAATTAATAAGATTGATAAACCCCTGGCCAGACTTATCAAAAAGAAAAGAGAGAGGTCCCAAATAAATAAAATCATGAATGAAAGGGGAGAGATCACAACGAACACCAAAGAAATACAGACAATTATAAGAACATACTATGAGCAACTCTACGCCAACAAATTTGACAATCTGGAAGAAATGGATGCATTCCTAGAGACATATAAACTACCACAACTGAACCAGGAAGAAATAGAAAGCCTGAACAGACCCATAACCAGTAAAGAGATTGAAACAGTCATCAAAAATCTCCAAACAAACAAAAGCCCAGGGCCAGACGGCTTCCCGGGGGAATTCTACCAAACATTTAAAGAAGAACTAATTCCTATTCTCCTGAAACTGTTCCAAAAAATAGCAATAGAAGGAAAACTTCCAAACTCATTTTATGAGGCCAGCATCACCTTGATCCCAAAACCAGACAAGGATCCCAACAAAAAAGAGAACTACAGACCAATATCCTTGATGAACACAGATGCAAAAATTCTCGCCAAAATACTAGCCAATAGGATTCAACAGTACGTTAAAAGGATTATTCACCACGACCAAGTGGGATTTATTCCAGGGCTGCAAGGCTGGTTCAACATCCGCAAATCAATCAATGTGATACAACACATTAATAAAAGAAAGAACAAGAACCATATGATACTCTCCATAGATGCTGAAAAAGCATTTGACAAAGTACAGCATCCCTTCCTGATCAAAACTCTTCAAAGTGTAGGGATAGACGGCACATACCTCAATATTATCAAAGCCATCTATGAAAAACCCACCGCAAATATCATTCTCAATGGAGAAAAACTGAAAGCTTTTCCGCTAATGTCAGGAACACGGCAGGGATGTCCATTATCACCACTGCTATTCAACATAGTACTAGAAGTCCTAGCCTCAGCAATCAGACAACAAAAGGAAATTAAAGGCATCCAAATCGGCAAAGAAGAAGTCAAACTATCACTCTTCGCAGATGATATGATACTCTATGTGGAAAACCCAAAAGACTCCACTCCAAAACTGCTAGAACTTGTACAGGAATTCAGTAAAGTGTCAGGATATAAAATCAATGCACAGAAATCAGTTGCATTTCTCTACACCAACAACAAGACAGAAGAAAGAGAAATTAAGGAGTCCATCCCATTTACAATTGCACCCAAAACTATAAGATACCTAGGAATAAACCTAACCAAAGAGACTAAGAATCTATACTCAGAAAACTATAAAGTACTCATGAAAGAAATTGAGGAAGACACAAAGAAATGGAAAAATGTTCCATGCTCCTGGATTGGAAGAATAAATATTGTGAAAATGTCTATGCTACCTAAAGCAATCTACACATTTAATGCAATTCCTATCAAAGTACCATCCATTTTTTTCAAAGAAATGGAACAAATAATCCTAAAATTTATATGGAACCAGAAAAGACCTCGAATAGCCAAAGGAATATTGAAAAAGAAAGCCAAAGTTGGTGGCATCACAATTCCGGACTTCAAGCTCTATTACAAAGCTGTCATCATCAAGACAGCATGGTACTGGCACAAAAACAGACACATAGATCAATGGAACAGAATAGAGAGCCCAGAAATGGATCCTCAACTCTATGGTCAACTCATCTTCGACAAAGCAGGAAAGAATGTCCAATGGAACAAAGACAGCCTCTTCAATAAATGGTGTTGGGAAAATTGGACAGCCACATGCAGAAAAATGAAATTGGATCATTTCCTTACACCACACACGAAAATAGACTCAAAATGGATGAAGGATCTCAATGTGAGAAAGGAATCCATCAAAATCCTCGAGGAGAACACAGGCAGCAACCTCTTCGACGTCAGCCGCAGCAACATCTTCCTAGGAACATCACCAAAGGCAAGGGAAGCAAGGGCAAAAATGAACTTTTGGGATTTTATCAAGATCAAAAGCTTTTGCACAGCAAAGGAAACAGTGAACAAAACCAAAAGACAACTGACAGAATGGGAGAAGATATTTGCAAATGACATATCAGATAAAGGGCTAGTGTCCAAAATCTATAAAGAACTTAGCAAACTCAACACCCAAAGAACAAATAATCCAATCAAGAAATGGGCAGAGGACATGAACAGACATTTCTGCAAAGAAGACATCCAGATGGCCAACAGACACATGAAAAAGTGCTCCATATCACTCGGCATCAGGGAAATACAAATCAAAACCACCATGAGATATCACCTCACACCAGTCAGAATGGCTAAAATTAACAAGTCAGGAAATGACAGATGCTGGCGAGGATGCGGAGAAAGGGGAACCCTCCTACACTGTTGGTGGGAATGCAAGCTGGTGCGACCACTCTGGAAAACAGCATGGAGGTTCCTCAAAATGTTGAAAATAGAACTACCCTATGACCCTGCAATTGCACTGCTGGGTATTTACCCTAAAGATACAAACATAGTGATCCGAAGGGGCACATGCACCCGAATGTTTATAGCAGCAATGTCTACAATAGCCAAACTATGGAAAGAACCTAGATGTCCATCTACAGACGAATGGATAAAGAAGATGTGGTATATATACACAATGGAATACTATGCAGCCATCAAAAGAAATGAAATCTTGCCATTTGCGACGACGTGGATGGAACTAGAGGGTATCATGCTTAGCGAAATAAGTCAATCGGAGAAAGACAACTATCATATGATCTCCCTGATATGAGGGAGAGGAGATGCAACATGGGGGGTCGAGGGGGTAGGAGAAGAGTAAATGAAACAAGATGGGATTGGGAGGGAGACAAACCATAAGTGACTCTTAATCTCACAAAACAAACTGAGGGTTGATGGGGGGAGGGGGTTGGGAGAGGGGGTGGGGTTATGGATATCGGGGAGGGTATGTGCTATGGTGAGTGTTGTGAAGTGTGTAAACCTGGCGATTCGCAGACCTGTACCCCTGGGGATAAAAATATATGTTTATAAAGCTGTTAAAAAAAAAAAAAAAAAAAAAAAAGAAAGGATGAATCCCCAAGTTTTGTAGCAACATGGACGGGACTGGAAGAGATTATGCTGAGTGAAATAAGTCAAGCAGAGAGATTCAATTATCATATGGTTTCACTTATTTGTGGAGCATAACAAATAGCATGGAGGACAAGGGGAGATGGAGAGGAGAAGGGAGTTGAGGGAAATTGGAAGGGGAGGTGAACCATGAGAGACTATGGACTCTGAAAAACGATCTGAGAATTTTGAAGGGGTGGGGGGTGGGAGGTTGGGGGCACCAGGTGGTGGGTATTGTAGAGGGCACGGATTGCATGGAGCACTGGGTGTGGTGCAAAAATAATGAATACTGTTATGCTGAAAAAAATAAAAATTAATAAAAAAATTAAAAAAAAAAAAAAAAAGAGACTTAAAATAGCCACAATTAAATATCTGATGAGAGTTCATTACAAGGCAGTTCATTACAATGACAAGATTATTTATTCCTGTGACACACAACATTTTAAGATAATAATATCTGGAATTATGATTGATAACATTATATAATATATAACATTATATAATTATGATTGATAACATTATACTAGGACATATCAGAATTCTAGGAATTTCCTATAATTTTTAGAGCACTCATATTATTTACATTCACTTATACCATATAACCTAAGAAGGGTTATCATCACTTATTTGACAATGCTTCCCATGTAATTTAACATACTAAGTAAGCCTAACTTGTGTGACATTTCTCACTTACAAGAAGAGAGAATAAATCTTTTGAGATGCCCCAGGGATCCTCTTAAAATTCTCTAAGTTTGAGGTCAAAAGACTATTTAGAATTTGATTTGGGGGAAGTTTGTCAAAAACATCAAAAGGCTTTAGAATCATAGGTCACTGTGAAACAATCCCTAGTTATCTATTTAACCAATTACAGACCTCATGGGCAAATATAGAAGGTTACATAGTTCTCAGGGTGCCTGGGAGCTTCAGTCGGTTGTCTGCCGTCAGCTTGGGTTGTGATCCTGGGGTCTGGTGATAGAGCTTCATTTCGTGCTCTCAGCTCAGCTCAGCACAGAGTCTGCTTCTTCCTCCTCCTGCTCGTGTTCTTTCCCTCTGCCTCTTTTCCTCTCTCTCCCCCCTCAAATAAATAAATAAAATCTAAAAAAAAAAAAAAAGAAGAAGAAGAAGAAGGAGAAGCTTACATAGTTCCAAGCAAAACTTAGCTCTTTGAATATCAAGAGGACTAGGTTTTCTTTAGTAATCAAAGACCTGATAAATATAGGAAATTGTTTTGGGAAAACATAGAACTCTTGTTTTCTTAAAAGGTGAAGAAAAACATTTTATTATCTCTTAGGAGGAGCATAAACTTTTATGAGGAGCAGACCAATAGTCCAAGCGGACTTATTTGTCTGTTTAGGAGATGAAAGAAAGTTCAGTTCTGATTTGACATAGGTACACTATTGATATTCAAGCTTATTTTTTAAAAACCCTTAAATTAATTCAATCGTATCTAATTCGATCACATATAAAATTCTTTGCCCAAGATTCCTTTTTCATAAACCTTGTACAACTATCTATGTTTATTTTAATTTGTTCCTTGTTATCTTTCCTGTTCTGAAATAATCAGCTTTGTTTTAGGACAAAATTACTTTTTTCCCCCTTCAACAGAAATGCATCTTTATTCCTTGTATATTTGATTTCTAAAAACATATATCCTACTTTTCTTGCATACAGAGTTATTTCCCTTATTTCTAGTAGCCTTAATTATATTAAGTAGAATTTGAAAGCCTTAGAAACCTTAATTTCTAGTGAAAATTTAAAAGTAAACAATTATGAGCTATTACATCAGTATTCTTAGATTGCCAAAATTATAAATACATTTCATAATTTCTAGAAGCATTCATTTCCTTATAGCACAATTTATTTAACATAACACAAGACATATTCACTAATACACCCAAATCACTTTAGTTCCTTTGTAAAAAGAGGTCAAAAGTAGGTAAACTTAGACTTGTTCAGCAATTAATATTTCAGTATTCATCTTACTTGGAAATGATCTAGACACTCAGTAAGTCCCAATAATTTAATTTAACTTAGCAAAATCTTAAGGGTTGAAGTTCTGGAAGTTACCAAGTAGATTCAGAAAACTATGAGTAGACATTTCATAATGCAATCATTGCTGAAAATTCACTTTTTAAAAACTTTCACTTGGCATTTATTTAACTCATGTGTTCTTAACAATCATATTTAGATTCCTCATGAGAATTTCTTGAGAAATTAAAGCAGTTAGCAAGTATCTTAGGTTTGTTTTTTTCTTGCTGACAAATTTTGTAACAGAGATAACATGAGTTTACTTAACTTTTAGTAAACTGAGGTAGAATAAAAGCATTATGTTGAACGCTGAGAACTCTAAAGACATGTCCATAATCACTCAACCAACAAACTTAAACTTCCTTTAATATCAAATATTTTCCCAGGGCATGTGATTTTGAAAAGCAGTAGGGTTAGTTTCTTTTTTTTTTTCTGAGAATTATAAATAATTTATAAGCACTTAATTTTAAGCCAGTTAAACAGAGCTCTTTTATGAATTAACTTTGGCAATGCCATCCAGAGGTAGAAAAATACCATATTTGTAATGTACATACTATAGACATACATATAGACAAACATAAATAGAGATCCTATAGCTTTGATTTGAAATATTTAGTCATGAAACAGGTATAACAATATAAAATTTGCTAGTTTAACGATGGAAAAATAGCTGGAGTAAGTGTATCCATTCAGATAGCTAAAGCTTTTTACTATTTGTGGAGAAGACTTCAGATTTCTATTTGTCACTGGAAGCAATCTTAAGGAAGCTGTGGTCTAGTGTTTGAGCAAAGGAGCCTTTTCAGCATTTGTATTTTTTTTAAAGTCCTCTTTCTCCCCTACCCAAAACCCTTCCACCCACACTCCAGCTCCCCAGACCCCTTAGTCTCAGGTGTTAGTGGGCTGTATTTACATGTTAAAGGCATGATGATGAAATCTATAACTTCAAGGAACAGAGAAACAATGTAAGTTCTTTCCTCAGAGTTTTGAGATATATTTGTCTATTACCAGAAACCTGAAATAATTATTATTTAAATTTTCCCACTTTTCCTTTTTCTCTCTCTCACTCTTTTTTAACTATTTAATGGTAAAAAACTGAAAACTTTTTTTTTCCAGATTGTTTTTATTTGTCAGAGAGAGGGAGAGAGCGCAAGCAGGGGGAGAGGCAGGCAGAGGGAGAAGCAGGCTCCCCACTGAGCAGGGAGTCTGACCTGGGACTCTATCCCAGCATCCTGGGATCATGATCCAAGCTAAAGTCAGGCTCTTAACTGAATGAGCCACCCAGGCATCCCTCTTCTTTTTCTTAAGTACAGAACACTTTTGTTTTCAATATCTTGGTTTCTTTATAATATCTGCAAATGTCTGAAGGCAAATAAGAAAAGATCTGAGTGGATTCTGATCGCTTAGAGTCATGCTTTTGTTTTTCTGAAGAGTCCATACATAAATTAAAAATCATTGATTTTAACTTTTTAAAAAATCTGTCTTTCCATAAGCTATCTTCAAAGAATTAGGTAGGCTTTGCCATTATAGTGCTTAGAATTTGATTTACCCACTCTACCACTGTATTTTGAATTTGCCTTTTTCAGTCAGTTGAAAAATTTCCAATTAAGATTGAAATCAAAAGACGTCTATGTTCTCTTGTCTAGAGAATATGAATTCTTTGGGAGAGCATTTTAGATACAGTCACAAAAGACATTGCTTAGGAAGACCTGAAGCTGACAATGTCTGGTTATAAAGCCTAACAAAATGAACCTTATTGCTCATCCTGTTTGTTTCTGAATTTATTTCCTGGCTTTTAGCATTTACATAAGTGACCTGTAGACCTTGGCCTACATCTTTGGCTGGAGTACTCTGGAAATCTTGTAGAGAAAGTGAAGTTAAAACAAGCTGCTGAGGGTTTAAGAGATTTTCTGGGGAAAGTGGAGGAGTTTGAGTTAAGAGAGTCTGAAGAGATGGGGTGAGATTTTAAGAAGAGGAATTTACGTTGGACGTGGACTTTAATTTTAAGTTTAATTTCTATTCTTTTATCTTGTTAATGGAGTCCCTAAGATTAGCCATCATATATTTTGTGTTCACTTTTTAATTTGGTCTTTCCATAGGTACCAATAAGGATAATTGATTAGGTTCTCTAAAATATAGTAGTTTTTCCAATTCAAAGGATCCATTTTTAATCATTGATGAATAGACTCTTATACTGATCCAAAGAGTGACTTAAACCAATAAGCTTTTTTTATGGCTTTACCAAAAATGCAAGAGGCATCCTATAAGAGAATACAAGAGATGTAGCCCTCACAGATCCTGACAGTCTAAGAAAGCAAAGGACTTCACTGCATAGGCAATATGGATGGTGCAGTGAAAATGCTGTTTTTGGTCTCTTATTGGAACGTGAGATGCCTCTCCAGTCACAGACCCGCTAATCTGTGACATTGGCAGGTGCTATAGAAATGAGACTTTTTAGTACTAGCAGACAACAAAGGTTGAGATGACAAAGTCCCCTTATGGACTGGGACCTGTCATGACAATTCCCCTGAGAGCTGGCATGGCTAGACAAAGGGAATGCTGTTTGTAATTTTGTGTCTTGGAAACCTGGTCCATTCAAATGACCACCAAAGTGAACCCTACTGAGTCCATCTTCCGAATGGTGGAGACCAGAAAGAATATTCTCATTGGTCATAAAGCACATGCTCAAGACATAGAATAAGACAAAAGGAAAAGTCTCATCCCGTTTTTACACAGGGGACCCACAGCAACATTTTCATAAACAGACATTGGTCTGATGAGAACCGTAAACTCATCAGTCTGTGAGGCCAGCTCAAACAACAGGCTTATAGGGTCTCTACCTGAGTTTTATCCTTTGATTTTTCCTTCTTATGATGAATGACATAATAGGAACACAGAGAAATCGTAGCCATGTCTGGAAGGAAAAGATCAATACAAAATGACAGCACTCATCTAAAATCTTTACCAGAGTCATTATACCTCAGGAACTAGTTCCACAAATATTTTCTTCTGATAATCTAAATTTAGAAAAAGGGGAAAAGGGATTTCATCACTTTTGCTTCCATGGAACCCTGCAGACAGAGACCTGGGAGGCAGATGTGGTAAGAATTCTTACTTTCTGCTGGTGCTAGCCAGAGGCCTTAGGATCTTTCAGTTATAACCCTGGAGCATGTCATAAGTATCCTGCCCACTGTGAAAGGACTGTTAGGGAGCAGACAGTTTCCTCCAACCCCTCTTGGTTCTTTCGGCTGGTCCAGTACTTATACTAACATAGCACAGATTAATGGGAGAAAAACACCTTGAATTTTGTATATACTGAGCCCCATAAGAATAAGAGATCCAAAGATGTGATCAATGAAGAAAGCTTTTATACCTTTTAGACAAAGAAAGAATACATTTGTGAAGAACTGGCAGGACAAGGAAACTTAGATTTCAATACTCATTAGTGAGGAAACTAAGCAGAGTTTGTTTACAAAAAGCTTACTTGGCTTTGAATTCCCGCTCTCTAGCAATAAGGATGTCTCTATATCCTGATGCAGGGAAGGTGTCTTTCACCTGGGAGATTTATTTCCTGCTTTTAGAGAGTCAGAAAAGAGAGTCAGAGCCTTCTTCTTGTACTGGCTGTTTCTTAAGTAACTTTAATTCAAATAATATGCCCAAATAGCGTATTCTGGGGCAGCCTGCCCTAAACCCCATCAGCCCCACAAGTATTATTTTTTTATTTATCATCATTTATTTTCTCCCTGTCATAGAGTCACATAGCAACAAGGCTCTACAAGGTGCCTGTTTGTATCAATGCCTGTTAGAGATCCCATTGGCTTTAAGCCTTTGCTCAGAAAAAGCAACTTCGTGTCTCAGCTGCTTACCAGATGGGTCTGTCATCAACAGCTGTTTTCTAGACAATCTCAATCGTCGCTTAGTTCCAGAGAGCAGAAGAGCATGCCTGAGTGAATCCTTAAAGCCCTTTTTGCCTCTTCTTGGGATTACTTCACTTGTGTTTACAATAGAGCAACTGCTGGAGAGGGGGGCCAGCCTATTCTGCTCACATGGCAGCCTCCTCTTTGAGCTGGGAAGCCAACTGCCAAAGACCTAACACTGTGATCCAGAGTCTACAGCCTCCTATTTTGAAAGAAGTGTAATCATTTACTAAAATAAAATTTTGATACAGTTTACAATTTGTGACTTCCAAAGTTCAAATATCTCTATTCTGAGCAAAGTGTAAAAAAAGCCAAAATAAATCTTCACATTACTTTTTTTTTTTTTTTTAATTTGCCAACCATTCATTCCTATGAAATAGCTCTGAAAATATAACTTTATGTGATGGAGGCAAAAAAAGCACAGGACGTTTAATTTCTTCTTACAACCTCCTAGAGACCACTTGTTATTTGTAGTGCTTCAGAACTCAAGGTGAATCAAAACAAAAAATATCTTTATGGATTTCTTTTCTCAACCTCATTCTGTGACTTGCTTTCTTTTTGAATCTCCTTTTGGATGTATAATTTTTCTCATTTATGTGACTCCCTTATTTTCAAAATACATATTTGAATCAATTTTCAAATGTATATTTCATCTAATTTACTATTTCTCTCCCTATTTTCAAAATGCATATATTCGAATCACATTTCCAAGGTGTATTATTGTTATTATCCCTTTCAAGTTTTTTTTTTTTTACTTGTTAATTCCAGTGTCTCCCCATCTGGATCCCAAAACTATTTCTGGCAATGTTGGGGGGATGTTGAAATCTTAAATTATTCTCATGTATAAAAAGGAACCCATATAATTGGCAGATAAAGAACGGATACCTGAGAGGTCTCCAGTTTACAGCTCGTGGTCCATTTATCTCATTTCTTCCTCTATACAGATGTTACAAAACCAGTGTAAGTATGTTTCAAAATCATCTGGGTCCGTGGTCTCATTTTCACTTCCTGTTTAAGCCCTACTTATGTTTCAAGTTTTGGTCCGAGCATCATTTTCTCAGGAATTCCTTTGGCCATATCTTTCCACTACCACAGATTAGTTCAGATACTCTAGTATCTACCTTCTAGCCCCTTGTACCTTTTCATCATAGTATTTATTACAATTTTTAAATATAATTCTCAACACTTATTTGATTAATATCTATCTCCCTTCATTATACTCTTAAACTCCTTCAGAAGATTGATGTTCTTTTACCATTGTAGACCGAGCCTATACTTACACTTGGTTTATGGTAGGAATTCAATAAATATTAAGTGAATAAAGGAATAAGTAAATAAGTAAATGAATAAATAAATGAATAAATAAATGAGTAAAAAAGGGGTGAAAAAAAGCATAAATGACATAAGTCTCCAGTACCATGATCAGTACACAGCGACAAGCAATAAAATAAGTTAATATTATTAGTTATTTTCCATGCCAGGTGAAATAAATTTGTTGAGTATTTCAGTTCGTCAAAGACCTGATTACGGCTTCAGAAACTGAAAGTTACGTGTTCCTTCAAATATGTTGTTTCCTACTGTCGAATTGTTTCCTATAGTTGTGCAGTGGATGGATGTATAGACATAGAAAGATAAACATATGTGTATGTGCATGTGAATGCATTATAATAAAGAATAGATTGGCAAATCTTCAGATGTAAAAATATGTAAAGCATTTTTTCTATTTAATAGTTATGCATATTAAAGTGTATCTTCACCTTAATTTTATTTAATTTTACTAAAACAGTTAAATTTTTTAAAAGATTTTATTTGATAGAGAGAGAGAAAGAGCCAGAGAGCAAAGCAGGGGGAGGGGCAGAAGGAGAGGGAGAAGCAGGCTCCCCACTGAGCAGGGAGCCCAAAGATGTGGGGCTCCAACCCAGGACCCCAAGATCATGATTTGGGCTCAAGGCAGATGCTTAACTGACTGAGCCATCCAGGCTCCCCTAAAAGAGTTAAATTTTTAGTATATGTTTTATTAACTCTAGAAGGACTTCTATGATCAAGAAATATATGGCCAGGAGTAAACAGAATTAATTATTCATAATTTTTCCCTGAAAATTCAAATTTTTCCACTTTAATTTGCATGCTTTAATAAGTTTAGGGGCACCTGGGTGGCTTAGTTGGTTAAGTGTCTGCCTTCAGCTCAGGTCATGATCCCAGAGTCCCGGGATCCCATTGGGCTCCTGGCTCAGCGGGAAGCCTGCTTCTCCCTCTGACCCTCTCCCCTCTCATGCTGTTTCTCATTCTTTCTCTCAAATAAATTTTTAAAAAAATTCTGCAAGTTTAAGACCTTGATTTTTCTTTATAAAGAAGTATGATAATCTCAAAAATATGGAGATTTCTGGATAATTAGTTTTTCTGTTATAAGAACATTAATCTTAATTTCAATTCTCAATTGATAGCAAAGACTCAGAATTATTTTGTTTTAGATTCACATGGAAAGTTTGAGACCTGTGAATAATTACCATTCCATTCATCTTACATTTAATTTATTAAAATGAACTCTCTTAGAGCTCATGAAAAAAAGAAGATATTTTGAAAGTTTTCTCCCCGAATTAATTTTCTAAGTAGGATATTTACACATAACCACACTGCTGTAAATTTTTCTCCTGGAACCAGAACACCACAACTCATTGTCTTTTAATTGCCTTGCCAAACTTTCCAGTCATCTTATTTATCTTCTCTGAGTTGCAGAAATGAGGACATGAATGAGGCCAAGAGTTTACTTCGTCACTTTATCCATTCAGCACCTAGATGCCAACTGCACATTTCTTGTCTCTTTCTCTCCAGTTGTCATGCCTGCACGGTACCCAACTACTTGTGGTGCAGTTTCTGGAAAGAGCCACACTTTCTCAGGTCTGTGAGTCTTTGTATGGGCTTCTCCTTCATCCTGGGATCCCATTCTCCCTATTCTTAGCCTGACTTAACCCCTAACAGTTCTTCAAGATTTGCCGGGGCATCCTTTTCTTCAGGAGGTCTCCCATGATCCCACTTCTAGTCTTTTTGTACCTAAGGAAAGATATCCACTGGAGGCAAAAAGAAAAAACAAAACAAAACACACACACACACACACACACACACACACACACAAACAACTAAAGGCAAAAAAGGAGGGGAATTCCTTTAAGAACTCAACAATAGGTAAAATCCGAAGATAGTACATAAAGTAGAGCTGAGCTGGGGTGCTGAAAATCCAGAGGTCCCATCATGTTCCCTCTGGACTCCGCTTCCCTTGGAGAGAACAGATTCCCCTGACGACTCAGCTTGCACACGGGTTAGCTGCTCTTTCTACATCATGATTTTTCAGCTATGCCTGATGCAAAATTCTCAACTACAGAAAACCTCACAGCTCAAATCAGAGACAACCTCAGTCAAGGCAGAATCAGCGGATGGGCCAGATTTCTTGTGAGGCATGTTTCTGATCAAATCAGTCATGACTAAAGGGGTGGTGCTATGCCCCTTCTGGTGGCTCTCCATGGAACAGGTTTCCTAAAGCAGACTAGAGGGGGCATAAGCGACAATGATCATCAGGTCTTTGGCCCTTCAGTTTGGGATCCGTATCCTTTCTATGGGCCCTAACAGATTGTGCTGTCCATTCATAGCTTTCAACCTGCTATTTCACAATGGACTGTCAGGATTTCTGTCTTTCCCACCAAACTAGGAGCTTCTTGTGATGATAGACAATTCTTAGTATTTTTGTTTGCTTTTATTGCCAGTGTTTCTAGTACAGCCCTTGCTATATAGTAGATAATCAATAAATGTGTTCCTGATAGTGGTAACTAGTTAAGTAAATGAATATGGTAATTTCTTACCCTCAGTTCTGGAGTCCTCGAGTCCAAAGACTGTGTTTTATTTTCTCCACAGAATAAACATCCAGTTTTCTGTTGACAAGGGAGAAGAGACAGACCAACTGCATGGGGTCAGGGTGAGACTCTGGCTTTCTTCATGCTTCTTCTTCTTCTTCTTCTTTTTTTTTTTTTTTAAGATTTTATTTATTTATTTGACAGAGAGGTAGAGAGAGAGCACAGGTAAGCAGAGCAGCAGGCAGAGGGAGAGAGAGAAGCAGTCTGTCTGCTAAGCAGGAAGACCGATGCGGGGCTCCATCCGAGGACCCTGGAATCTTGACCCGAGCCAAAGGCACTTAACCAACTGAGCCACCCAGGTGCTCCCTTCTCCATGCTTCTTGAATAGATGTTTAACCAATAGTCCTATTTTTAAGTCTGACCTTTCTATCCTCTAACAGAAGTACCCAGTGCAGCCCATTTTATATATAAATCTAGTTGCATCTTGGCTTTCTTTACTTTTTGTTTAGGGTGACACTTTCTTTGGTCTCCTAAAGCAGTTACCAAGTATCCACTTGTTTTTCCACCTAATGTTGTGCTATTCTGGTCATCTCTTCTCCAGTTCTCTTTGTCGGGTGGATATATGCGTGTAACAAGTCATTCTGTTGTTTGAGTGTGGTTTTGGAGAAAGTGAAAGAAAATACATATGTTTGATCCATCACCTTTGCCCAGAAGTCCCTGTTTGCATTACTTTATTTTTTAGTTTTTAAAAATCGGACTTATTGAGGCCCATTTTGTATGCAGAAAGAGTCTTTGATTTTAGGTGTGCTTTTTCATGGGTTTTGGCAGATGTATGGATCGAGTCATGTAACCACCACAATCATGATATAAAGCATTTCCATCACTCCAGAAAGTCCTCTGTGCCCACTCATAGTCAACACTCATATGCTTTCTCTCACTATAGGTTTGCCTTTCTAGAATTTCACATACAATTATTCATAATATTCCTGTATCCTTTTAATGTTTGGAGGATTCCTAGTGGTTGTGTCACCTGATTCATTCACAATATTGGGAATTTGTGACTTCTCTCTTTTTTTCCTGGTAAGTCTAATGAGGGTTTTATATTAATTTGATTAAGCTTTTCAAAGAAACATTTTTGGTGTCCTTGATTTTCTTCACTTATTTCTATTTTCAATTTCATTAATTTCTATTCTTCTCCTTACTACTTTCTTCCCTCAGCTTCTCTAAATTTAATTCATTCACCTCATTCTAAATCATTCATTTGGGACTTCTTTTCTTCTTCTCCTCCCCCTCTCCCTTCCCCCTTCTCCTCCTCCTCCTCTTCCTCCTCCTCCTTCTTCTTCTTTTGTAGGGAGGGAGAGGTGGGGAGGGGCAGAGGGAGAGGAAGAGAGAGAATTTTAAGCAGGCTCCATGCTCAGCACAGAGCCCAATATGAGGCTTGATCTCACAACCCTGAGATCACAAACTGAGCCAAAATCAAGAGTTGGACACTTAACCGACTGAGCCACCCAAGCTCCTGAGACTTCTTTTCTAACATAAGTTTAAATGTCATGACATTCCCTATAACTATTGATTTAGCTGCTTATGACAAATTTTGATTCACTGTGTTTTCATTTTCATTAAGTTAAAAATATTTTCTATTTTCTCTTGTGATTTCTTCTTTGACTCAAGGTTTTTTTTGGAGTAGTATGCTATCTAAGCGCCAAATATTTGGGAATGTTTTTATTTTTAGGTTAAATCTATCATGTTCAGAGAACATATTTTGTAGATTTCCATTCTTTAAATATACTGAGGCTTATCTTATAATTTTTATTGGTTCATATACCATAGCACATGAAAAAAATGTGTATTTAGCTGTTGGGTGGAGTTTTGTATATATGCCAGCTTCATCAGTTTGGTTGATATTGTCATTTAACTCTTCTGTATCTTTACAGATGTTCTGTTTGTTCCATCAGTTATGAGAGGAATGTTGAAATCATTAAGTATTACTGTAGATTTCTTTTTTTTTCAAATTTACACAGTTTTGCTTAATATTCTCTGGTTAAGTGCATGCACATTTGAGGTTAGTATGTTTTCTTGATAAACTTTTATCATAAGATATGTCTTTATCATAAGAAAATGTCTTTTATCCTTGGTAATTTTTATCATAAGAAAATGTCTTTTATCCTTGGTAATTTTTAATTTTTTTTTTTTAAAGATTTTATTTATTTATTTGACAGAGAGAAATCACAAGTAAGCAGAGAGGCAGGCAGAGAGAGAGGAGGAAGCAGGCTCCCCGCTGAGCAGAAAGCCCGACGCGGGGCTCGAACCCAGGACCTGGGATCATGACCTGAGCCGAAGGCAGCGGCCCAACCCACTGAGCCACCCAGGCGCCCGATCCTTGATAATTTTTTAAAAAGTACTTTGTCTAGGGGCGCCTGGGTGGCTCAGTGGGTTAAGCCACTGCCTTTGGCTCAGGTCATGATCTCAGGGTCCTGGGATCGAGTCCCGCGTCGGGCTCTCTGCTCAGCCGGGAGCCTGCTTCCCTCTCTCTCTCTCTGTCTGCCTCTCCGTCTACTTGTGATTTCTCTCTGTCAAATAAATAAATAAAATCTTAAAAAAAAAGATAAAAAATACTTTGTCTAAAACCATTATAATATCCTAGGTTATTTTGATCAGTGTTTCATGGCATATCTTTTTCCATCTTTTCCTTTCATCCTACCTGTCTTTACTGTTAAAGTGGGTATCTTGTGCATAAAGCTGGGTCTTGCATTTTTATTCAATATGGAAACTTTCCCTTTAGTTAAGGTAGATATTAACCCATTTGTTCTTAAGGTTATTGTCAATGTAAGTAGATTTAAATCTACCATGTTATTTATTTTCCATTTTCTCATCTTTTATTTGTTTGTTTCTTTTTTCTTCTTTTCCCCATTTGGGGGTTAGTTTGTGTAATTAATTATGATTTCATTTTATCTCCAATATTGACATATTAGCTCTTTGTTTTTTTTTATAAGTAGTTGACCTAAAGTTGCAGCTTTGAACATGTCATAACTTGTCCTCCATTAATTTCATATCCCTTCACCTATAGGGTATGAACTTTACAACAGTAAATTTCCATTTCAGCCTCCCATCTTGTGTGCGATTGCTGTCATATCTTTTACTTTTATATATACTGCCAACCCCATGATGAGCTGTCATTAATTTTGCTCAAAAGAATTCTATTTTTAAAATATCATATGAGAGGAGCACCTGGTTTGCTCCTTGGGGTGGGTGGCAGGTTCTTGATTTCAGCTCAGGTCATGATCTCAGAGTTTTGAGATCCAGCAAGACCAGAGTTGGCCTCTTGCTCAGGGGGAGTCTCCTTGAGGATTCTCTCACTCACTCTCCCCTCCCCCACCACCACCTTGTACATGTGAACACTCATGGGTGTGCTCCTTCTCAAATAAATAAATCTTTTTAACAAAAGATTATATGAGAAAAAATTCCTTATATTTATCCAAATATTTATAATTTCCCACATATCTTATGCTTTTGTATAGATCTCAGTTTTGTGTGGTATCATTGGAGGAGTGACAGAGGGAGAGGGAGAAGCAGGCCCCACCAAGCAGGAAGCCCGATGTGGGTCTCGATCCCAGGATTCTGGGATCATAATCTGAGCTGAAGGCCTACGTTTAACCAACTGAGCCACCCAGGAGCCTCCATTTATTCAATTATTTTGTTCCATTATTTCTTCAAATAGTTTTTTTTCTAAACTCCACACTCCATCTTCTTCTGAAATTCAAGTCATGTTTAGCTAATTACATGTCCTCAAGCTTTACCTTTTGTGAGCTGAAATCCTGGGTGGGGGTAAGCCTTAGGTAGGTCATGCAAAAAGCCTGAAGTACAGATGCATTTATTCTACTTCCTGTTGGAGCCTACGGGAGGAACTGTTGACAGATTGTTTCCCTCACTAATACAGTCAGGCAGAATCTGAGGAGTACTCTGGAGCTTTTGTTGACTTTCCTGTACAGAGGGAACAATTCACAAGTTCCTGCATACATTGTGCGGATGTGGAAAGTACTGAGCTGAGAGCCAATAGAGTTACACAGTAAACCTTACAGTTAGTGATAAGATGACCCTAATTCAGAGAGTCAAATATAAAGAGCTCAGATCGTGGTTGGATGGAGGATGTGGCTGTACTGAGAAGTATCTGAGCTGAAAGAAGTTCTGAGATTTGTTGGAGCCAAGAAAACAATCAGACATTTACCAACATCATTTCAGAAGACATAAGAGTACATGCCCAGAGACCAGACATACATGCAGACTATTGGCACCCTGAGGTTTTGCTGGAAATGAAATATAAGGGACAACGGGAAGTGGCAGAGACTGCAGACAACCAGAAAGTGAAGGCCTGGACAGCAGCTCCCTCTAGATGGGATATGTGTTTTCCATGTTTCCACAGTTTTTATTACTCTCAATTGCATTTTACACTTCACTCATTTTGCTATCTGCCTGATAACAAGCCATCTCTCCTCCATCCCAGAGGGGCAAGCATCCCTTCCTGACCCCATAGGCTCCCCCTTTGCAGATGCATTCTTACTGGCAGCTCTCAAACCTTTCCAGAAATTAAGTATAAATCATGGATTGTATATGTGAAAATGAAATCGTTTTATTCTCTCTGTTAGGGATGTGAGTTGAGTGATTGAAATATGGAAAGGAGGGGCACCTGGGTGGTCCAGTCAGTTAAGTGACTGCCTTTGGCTTAGATCATGATCCCAGAGTCCTGGGATTAAGCCCCATATCAGGCTCCCTGCTCAGTGGGGGGCCTGTTTATCCTCTCCCTCTGCTACTCCCCCTGCCTATGCTCTCCTGCTCTTTCTGTCAAATAAATAAATAAATAAAATCTTTAAAAATATATATGAAAGGAGACATTTACATTTTTGTGTAAGTTGGGGAAATGTTACACATCTTGTTGGCATTTGGAGAAAACTATGTAATTTTATGGTATTATTTGTAACACCATTTTATCAATGAAGAAGCCAAGACTGAGAGAGTTCTTGTGATCTGAACAAGGTCACGTAGTTATCCAAGCTTCTCCCAGAGCGTCATGTTTGTACTTACAAAAAGGAAAGAGAAAGGATGTCGAACAAAATCTTAAAAACAAATTAACATGTGGAAAATAATTTTTTCTATATCTCAGAAAGATTAAAGGTCCATGTGGTGGGTTTTTTTTTTTTTTTTTCCTGTTAAGGCTGGGCTTCATGTTTTACTGGGAATTGGAGAAAGCTGGACCAGCTCTAGAACAGCTGGTAAAATAATTACTAAAATAATTTCCATTTTTCAGAGCCAAAAAGAACTTTTCCTCATGTCAAGAAGTCATCCTTCAAACACAGATAAGTTGGTTTTATTTGGTGTTTTGGTCTTATCAGTGTCTCAAGTTTCAGGCATTGAGGAGAAGTGTTTACATACTTCTGCAGAATAAAACTTAAGGAATCTTATAAATTCTTTAAAATTTAAATATTTAAATTTAAATTTAAAATTCTTTAAAAAAGGTTTTATTTTTACTTATTTGACAGAAAGAGACACAGCAAGAGAGAGAATACAAGCTGGGTGAGTGGGAGTTGGGGAAGCAGGCTCACTGCTGAGCAAGGAGCCCCATGTAGGGCTCAGTCCCAGGACCCTGAGATCATGACCTGAGCCAAAGGCAGAGGCTTTATGATTGAGCCACCCAGGCCCCCCATGAATCTTATTAACTCTTAGACTTTCCTCTTTACTGCTATACTAGATTACAGTCTTCAATCATTGAAGCAGAGTCATTTAGGACCAAGGATGAAACAGTTATTACTAACTTTGCACTAACCATGAAAGGTCTGTTGTACTTTGGAGGGTGAAGCTGTCCCTCAGACAATTTGGAGTAGAAACAAGATCAAGGCAAAAAGATGTCTCTACAGGCATGGTGATGTCTGTAGCGAAGCAAGATAAGTGGCCTACTCAAGCGATCCATTCATAGTCCTCTGATTTTAAAATTTCAGTGAGACTTTTATAGTTACCCATGGAAATCCTGACAAGCCCCAGCCAGGCCAGAGTGTAAGACAGAGGCCACATCCTGGTGGCCTGTTTGCCAGGCCCACCCTGCAGATGTGTTACATTTTGTTTGGCCTTTCACGTGTTTAAAGAAATTGTTTTTCTGAATTTTGTAGACAAAAATTTTGCGATCTGGAGAATTCACACAAACATCTAAAATTTCCTGTTTCTCTTGAGAAATCTATCTGACTACAAGGGGCAGGGACAGGATCCTATGTGAACCTTCACCCTTGTCACAAGAGCCCACGGGTCACCTGCAGGGGGCACCCCACTCATTGATGGAAGTTGAGTTTGTGCCTCTGCAGACTGACTCTGTGTGCTCTTTTCCCACAGGGGGAAGCCTGGAGAGTGATTTCCTCCTTGCTTTGGGATGTCTAGGATCAATATACAGATTCCATTTGTTTTATCAGGTTCAAAGCCACGCTGGAAGTTTCTGTTGACTTTCTTTTACAAGTTTTGACACTCATTTGACCAGTCTCTGTGGCACAAATCTTTGTCCTTGAATCAGATTTTTGGAAACAAAGGAAAACTTGGAGCCAAGCTTGGGGTAAAAAATATGTGACTATGAAATAGTGAAAACCTGTTTCTCTTGGGTGGTTTGTAAGCTGACTCAAGGTAATTAAACAAAACAAAAAAGAAAGAAAGAAAGAAAAAAAAGAAAGAAAGAAGAAAGAAAGAAAGAAAGAATGAACGAAAGAAGGGCTCAGTCATGTTTTGAGGGATGGCTTTTATTTCTTCCAGATGTCAATTATCTTTTCACTAAACTTTGAAAATATCTTATTTGTAACTCTATTATGCATCTAGGACTTGGGTTTTAATTTTTTGTTGATGCTGTTTATTGTCTTCACCCCCTTCAACTACTTGAGAAATATGTATTCATATTGGTATGGTATACATAGTTGGAAGCCAAAGAGTGAATTGAAAGATTCATTATTGAGTGAATGAATGAATGAATGAATGAATGAATCAGTATAAATAGAAAGCATCTTAAATTTGACTATTTTAAAGGGAGTAAAACACACTTTATATCTGTTAAATATCCATCCTCAGTTTTTTTTTTTTTTTTAAGATTTTATTTATTTGACAGAGAGAGAGAGACAGCGAGAGAGGGAACACAAGCAAGGGGAGTGGGAGAAGGAGAAGCAGGCTTCCCAGCAAGGAGGGAGCCCAATATGGGGCTGGACCCCAGGACCCTGGGATCATGACCTGAGCTCAAGGCAGATGCTTAACTCCTGAGCCACCCAGGCACCCCTCTATTCTCATTTTTTTAAAAAAGAATGTTTGTATACATTTGGGCAGTCAAAATGAATTGACGATTGTCTTTGGAATGTATAACTTTCTTTGGTCCCCACAGTCGGTCCCTGGCATCGCAAAGCAGTTGAAAGTCACTGGTTGGCTCTTGACAAGAATCACTTCACTACACGCTTGTGGTTTTTCTGATGAGGAAGGAAAATTGAAAGTTGTAGAATCAAAGGTGAATCAAAACCCATCAAGAATTATAGTTTACCGTTCGTGTCCTCGTTTAAAAATAAAGTATCAAAGTACAAAATATTCAATACTCCTAACCAAGGGTCAGCGTCTACCTCAGGATGAGGCAGCATTGACACTTTGAAGCCTTCACCATAAAAAGACTAAAGGAACTAATAAGTAAATATATGAAGGCAAGATCAGCAAGAAAAACCCAGAAACCACATAAATCCGCGGAAAACCGAGTATCCCTGATGTATGAGTGGTTTAGTTACACCAGGTATTTATTTTAAGGTGGGTTATTCCTTTCCCAGAGTAGCGGAGCAGTGGGTAGCAGGACTTTAAGGGAATTTTCGCTTGCTTCTACGCAGGAGGAAAAGGTCGCCTCGTCCCACCCCCGACCCTTCCAGCCTCTCTGCGCGTCGCAGCACAGACACCGGTCGCCTGACTCTGCTCTCGCGCCGCCGAGAAGCCGCACCGGCCGCTGCTGCATCCTTCTCCTCCGCCTCCCGCTCTATTTTGGGGCCCCATGATCTCATGGCCTCTGCAGACCACACTCTGCAATTCCAGCCCAGCCCGCGCCGCGAGGCCACGCAGGGCGATTCCTGCAAGTGTTCAGAAGGTGCCCCGGGGCGCGGGGAGGGGAAGGCTTTGGGGGAAGTTAAAGACGCGCCCACGTAAAGGACCCAAAATAACCGACACGCAGAGTGCCCGAAATCAGACAGGAAGCCAAATAATCCGGGGCGTTGAGCTGCTTTCCCCTCACTTCTAGCGCTGGGCGGCGGGCGCCGGGCCAGGGGTCGGGCGGCGAGGGGCGGGCGCGGCGGCGGGCGGGGCGGAGCCGGCGCGGAGCCTATTAAAGGCGCGGCGGGGCGGCGGGGCTGGAGCGCTGGGGGCCACGATGGAGCGCGGCGGCAGCACAGGGGGCGGGAGCAGCGGCGGCGAGGGCGGCCGCCCTCCCCGGGAGGGCCCGGCGGGGAACGGCCGCGACCAGAGCGTCGGTCGCGCCGCCGCGGCGCCCGGGGACGGCCAGGCGTCTGAGTCCTTGCTGGCCCCCATGGACCTGGGGGAGGAGCCGCTGGAGAAGGCGGCGAGCGCCCGCACGGCCAAAGACCCCAACACCTATAAGGTGCTCTCGCTGGTAGGTCCGCGGCCCGGCCCGGCGCCCGGGAGGGCGGGGAGGGCGGCGCCCGGCTCCTGCGCCCTGGGCGCGGTCAGCACCGGGGACCCGGAGAGAGGCAGCGCTGCGGCCGCTCCTCTTCGCTTGCACGCGCTCGCCTTCGGGCTCGCAGCCCTGCTCCCTGCTGCGTTCCTGCTCTTGGCCCCCGGGGGAGCCGTTTACGCTCACGTGTGCCACGGATGCTTCTGAGGGCCCCGTTTAGGAATCCAGGCTGTGAAAATGGCCATCTTTAGAAATACCTCTCGTCCCCCAGCAGAGTACGAAGTTTTTAGAAGGGAAAAATGACCAGCCTGAAAGTTGTTGGTCTTAGGCAAGCCCAACATTTTTTTTTCCCTTCTTAATCTTTTTTGGGGGCGACTCTGGGGGGTAATGTTGATGACTTTCTTTGCATTAACTGATTTCAGTTGAAAAGATTTAACAGGGTTCTTTAAGTTTTATCAGGAACTTTAGGAAATGCCTTTTCTTTTGGCTCTGCTTAGGAATTTCCTTGCAGCTTTACAGAAATCCCATCAATATTCATGTTATGCGAATGTGAAGAAACGCTGACGATTCTTTGTCCACTCTTTTAACAGTAGGTTACACGGTTTTTCATGCTAACAAAAGTAGCCATTATTCTTCTGCTATTGTATTATGACAGTTGCAGGATCCAAGGTAAATTTGATGAAATGTGGCGGGCGGGGGGTGGGGTTCATTCCTATGGTAGGGAATTCTATGCTGACAGTCAGAGCCTGGGTTCTTGGTTTAGTCAGTAAATGCTGAGGCCTTGTATAACTCTCCCAGACCTCAATTTCTTATTTGTTAAAATGAGGACATCACCTCCATTGCCCATTGCATAGGATTATTATGAAGATCCAATGGGAACGATGTTTGTGGGGAAGTAAATTGAAAGAGAGACATAAATCATTTTTATTGCATTATGTGGGAGTAATATCACTTACCTTATGATTGAACAATGCTGTGTAGAGAATATCTTTTCTGATATTTGAAATCTACTTTCCTTTCATAAGCATTTCTATTTTGACTGTATTTTAGTTATCATGGAGATGTTACAATACTTTGAGGAACCAAATTCCTAGACTAAAGAGATGGTATCATATGCTCAGTAATTAAAACTTAAGCCTAAGGTTCAAAGAGTCAAAAATCACATAATGTTTGTATCTCAACATATATTTTTGCATTAGGATGAGAACTTACTTTTGGTCTTTTGAGTCACCTTTTCTGTTTGTGTTAATGGTCAACCTTCGCTTCTATAACATGATCACTAAAACTATTCAGTATCCATATTTTCAGGTGTTTAGCACACTACCAGATGTTCAGTAATTGTACAGTGAATCTGTGTGCAGTTTTAATGTGAAATCATTTCTAAATGCCTATAGCCTTGGAAGTTTGCTGAATTGCCAATTGCTATATTCAGTTTTTAAACTTTATCTACTCATTTCCTTGTAGCTCCATCAGCAAAGGTCTACCTTTAAAATGTGCATTTCAGTCTTTGACATGCACCATCAGCTGGCCAAACAGCATTCCATTGTGCTCTCATGATGTAACCAGGGTACTGGACATGGAAGTGTCTGAGGTCTTCCTTTCACAGTCGACGTCATGAATGTTTCTTATCCCATAGGTGGAGTCTTTGTTGTAAAAAGACGAATCGTCAAAGAATTCTTTTTTTTTTTTAAAGATTTTATTTATTTATTTGACAGGTAGAGATCACAAGTAGACGGAGAGGAAGGCAGAGAGAGAGAGAGAGGGAAGCAGGCTTCTTGCTGAGCAGAGAGCCCGATGTGGGACTCGATCCCAGGACCCTGAGATCATGACCTGAGCCGAAGGCAGCGGCTTAACCCACTGAGCCACCCAGGCGCCCCCATCAAAGAATTCTTACCTTATGTCTTCAATGAAATACTGTGGGACATTAAATATACACCTAAACTCATGGCAATGTTTTTGAAATCTTAATTAGTAACTCAAGTGAATGTGGAACCTTTTACCCATCCTTCTTTTTCCTCCCTACTTCAATACCCTGCCTCTCCCCTCCCCCTCCACCCCCAAATGATGCACTTTTAAAGGGAAAAGTCTCCAGAAGGAATTTGACAATTGACATCAGAGAGTTCTGGGACAAGTCTTCTAGAAAGGACCTGCAATTATGGGATTCCTTTTTTCAATTTAAACATGCACACAATTTTCTTAAAGCTGAAGAAATGGATTGACTGATTGCAACCGGGGTTGAGATTACTAGAGGCCATCCACTGATCTGGTCCTCAGCCAAACAGTTTCTATCTAGCAGGATAAGTACATGAGTTGCCCTCCAGAGAGAATCAGTGGCAGCTTGGCATTTTTCTGAAGATATTTCAGATCATCTTAAATGATGCAGTAATGTGAGAGTGGATGAAGAGGGGAAGATCCTGTTCTACCCTTGCTTCTCTTTGGTGCGGTGTTTGAGTCCAGGGAAAGAATTGCAGGCTCTAGTGGCTTTTGGCCGTGGGCCCTGGAAATGCTTATGCCCAGGCACCAAGCCAGACTGTGGAAAACTCAGAGGGCAAGTAGAAGTATTACTCTGGAGATGCTCCAGCAGATGTGGTAAATACCGGATGCCTTTCCTTAGTTCCAAATTAAATTTTGAACTGAAATTTTGACTTCCACTGAGGTCAGACTTGAAGATTTATTTTAAATAATCCTTATTCTCTGGTATCATTTTAGAGGGCAGCGAATTCTCAGCCCCAGTGCAGTACCTTTTTCCATTGACCAGTGAGTGTGTCCTTCTACAGTGTTATTTTGTATTTGTGACTTTCTGCGGTGTTTATGAATACAGGTCCACCTGTGTGTAAAGGGCTTTGTGATGGTGGTGGTGGTGGTTAAAGATTTTCATCTTTCAGTGAAAGAGTTCTTTGTTAAGTGGCAGAGGTCGCCCTTGTTTATCAGAAGTTTCGGTATTAAAGTTACTAATTCGTATTAAAGTTACTAATTTGGTAAGCTTTTCTCCCCTTTTTACAACACATTACCTTATCTCTAAAATAGGGTATGGAGAACATTCAAGATATTTCTCTGCCCCCCCCCCCCTTTTAAAGGGTTTTATCTATCTATCTATCTATTTAGAGAGCCTGAGCGGTGGGAGGGGCAGAGAGAGAGGATAGGAGAGAATCTCATGCAGAGTCTGATGTGGGACTCCATCTCACAACTCTATGAGATCAGGACTTGCGCGGAAATCAGAGTTCAGATGCTTGCTTAACTCAGTGAGCCACTAGGTGCCACTAATTCTTTGCTCTTAATGGGACTAGGAATCGGCATTGCTCTTGCATTGTTGAAATGTAATATCCATCCAACCATTGTTTAGCATATTTCAAAATGACCAGAGCATCTTAGAGCCCAGAGAAGTCTCCCACTTGACCCTTTTGGTATTTGTTTCACATGTTGTGAGAAAATGAATCAAACGTTTCTAGGAGGCAAGCAAGATGATTGTGTTCAGCACTGGGCCTCAGACAGCACCTGATACTCAGTGTCGCCTTTTGGTCAAATGAATGAATGCACTGCGTTTTTACTCAGACCAAGGGACACTTCGCCTTGGAAAAGGGCCAGAGGGGAAGACTGACTATACAATCACAGACCATATGGCCAGTTGAAAGTCAGGAATCTAAATATAGGTGCGCTAATCCATACGGCACTTAGGTAGCCATTCAGGAGTAACATCAAAACTGGGATAGCATTTCATTAGGGCCTTGGGAGATCAAAGAGGCAGTGAAGCAGCTATAAATAAAAGCTTCCAGCCAAGGCCAGCATGCCTTAGGACAGGCCAGACACAGCCTCTGTGATCACGTGGGTTCAGAAACGGGATCTGCCCACCCACCATGCTCTCAGGTACAGACAGCTCCAGTGTGGCCATCCAGCTCGCCCAGGTTAGGTCATCCTGCGGGTGCAAATGAGAGTCTGCCTCACTTGTATGGAGGCCCCTTCTGTGTTGGTGACTTTGCTCTCATACCCCACATTCAGTCTTCGTGGCTTTTGCAGGGTACTGTTTCCTTCAGCATTGCTTTCAGTTACTTCCTTTCTGCTCTGAGTCCTATGCTGGTCTCTTTCTCTTTCGACATTGGTACCTCCACAGTGTCCGCTCCACGGATGCACAGGCATCCTTTCAACACTGTCTTTATTCCCTTGCATTCTGCTTGTTCAGTTCACTCTGGACAACAGTTTTGCTGTCTCCTGTCTCCATTATATCCTATTCATGACTCTGAAGAGAATCTCTCATGGCTGTGTTGAGAGACCTTGTGTGTTCTGTATAATCAAGAACTGAGGACCATTGACCCATTTAAAATAGTTACGGATTTTTTTTTTTTTTAAGAATTTATTTGTTAGAGAGAAAAAGCGACAGCACAAGCAGAGAGAGAGGTAGGCAGAGGGAGAAACAGTCTCCCCACTGAGCAAGGAGCCCAGTGTAGGACTTGATCCCAGGACTCTGGGATCATGACCTGAGTGGAAGGCAGATGCCTAACCGGCTGAGTCACCAGGCATCCTTATTTATAGAAATTTTTATCTATTGCCTTCTCATCTTCCTCCAGTTAACTTTTTTTTCTCAGATACCAACATGAAGGTAAATGAAAATAGTTTTATATTCAGATTGGGTTTGATCAATTTCATTGTGACTTCTAACTCATAGCAAATGTATTTCACCTGTATTAGGGCTTTTCAAGCTAAAGAACTTAATTGTGATATATATATATATATATATATATATATATATATATATTTATTTTGGTAGAGAAACATTTCAAATGATTCAAATGATTTAGGAATATATAAGCTTTTAGAATACAACTTGTAATTAGAGATCTACTTTTGGTTAAAATAAACATGCCTTTATCAACTATGAAATATCGCCAACAGAAAGTAAACAATGAGTTCAAGGCAGAACATAGATTACTCTTTCAAGCCCACATCTTATGCAGCAAAAACATCTTATACTCAGAAAGCTGAAGTCCTTAGGCATCAAATAAAATCCAAGGTATGTATTTACCATGGGAATAATGTAGAATAATATATTTAAAAGGGTTTTTCAAATAAGTGACCAGAATGTTCAGCTGCATATTAACTAGAACACTCTATTTCCTGAGTATTTTAGTTATTTGAGGTATAATTATAAGAATTAACATCTATAATTTTATTTTATTCTTCATTTTTAGTTTTTCTCAAGATTATTTATTCATTTATATTTTTTATTTTAGAGAGAGGGGAGGGGCGGAGGGAGAGGGAGAGACTCTCAACCAGACTCACCACAGAGTGGGGAGCCTAAGATTGGGCTTGATGTGAGGACCCTGAGATCATGACATGAGCCAAAACCAAGAGTCAGATGCTTAATTGACAGAGCTACCTAAGTGCCCCTCACTTTTATTTTTTATTTTTTTTTAATTTTATTTATTCTTACTTTTCTATTATTGAGAGAGAGAAAGGGAGGGGCCAAGGGAGAGGGAGAGAGAGAATCTTAAGCAGGCTCCCTGATCTCACAACCCTGAGATCATGACCTGAGCCGAAATCAAGAGTGGGACATTTAACTGACTTAACCACCCAGGAACTCCTACTTTTAGTTTTTAGAAGAAGATTTGGTAGAAATGTAGGTGGTAAAAGTAGATGATTATTATTCACAAAGCACTTTGCCATTTTGGAAAGCATTTTCCCGTATATATGTATATATTTTTAAAGATTTTATTTATTTGACAGAGATCACAAGCGGGCAGAGAGGCAAGCAGAGAGAGAGAGAGAGAGGAAGAAGCAGGCTCCCTGCAGAGGGGAAAGCCCGATGCGGGACTCGATCCCAGGACCCCGAGATCATGACCTGAGCCGAAGGCAGAGGCTTAACTAACCACTGAGCCACCCAGGTGCCCCTTCCCGTATATTTTTAATTGATCCTCAGCATGTCGGCAACTCTGGAACGGGAAAGTATAGTGACAATCAGTTCTCATCGACAGATTAGGCAAACAGGCTCACAGGGGTGCAATCAGGTTTCTCAAACTGCAGCACGCTTAGGAAAACAGCCGGAAACTGTTAAGGACAACAGATTGCTGGGCTCCATTCCCAGAGGTTGTGGTGTAGAGGCTTGAAATTGTTATGGGCTAAATGTTTGTGTCCTTCCCAAATTCACATGGTGAAGTCATAACTCCCCAATGTGACGATATTTGGATGTGGGGCCTATGGGAGGTGATTAGACTTGGCTGATGTCCTGAGGGTGGGGCTGTCATGATGGGATTAGTAGCCTTACAGGAATGGGAAGGAGAGGAGATGCAAGCTGTCTCCTTCCCTCCCTTCCCCCATGCCCCTCTCTGGCACACCCTGAGAAAAGGTCCTGTGAAGACATCATGAGTGACAGAGGCCAGGAAGAAGAGTCTTCATCCTTGACTTGCCAGCCGGTAGAACTGTGAGAATCTCTGTGGTTTAAGCCACCGAGTCTGTGACATTTTGTCACAGCAATTTGAGCAGACCAAGATAGGAATGAAACAAAGACTCTGCATAATAGATTAAGTACCTCGAGTTCTTCAGATGGACTTGGTTCATTTACTCCGCTTCTGGAAACAGTGGGTCAGATTTACAGGCGAAAAGTCATAGCATTTGGGAGTAGAAAACTCTGATAACTAAAAGGACATAACTACAGACTTTTATTCTGGGTTAATGGCTGATGGCATCCCATTCGTTTGCCTTTTTATCATGGTGATGTCAATATCACATGTTACTCTGAGCTTCCAGTGTCTACAAATTTGGGGGAATGTGGTTTTCATCTTACTTTGAGTGCCCTTCTGAATACATTTTTAAATGTACTAGACTAGGAAAATGGAGAGGCCTGATAGAAAGTCACTTTGGAGGAAGTGGATTTTCACAAATGTACCTGTTTTGTGGATGGATCATCTTCTCACGGTGTCTAGTCTCGGGACTTTATGTAGATTTAGGTGGCAAACATTCTATTACAGGTGTGGTTTGAGATCCTTCAAGAGCATCCTATCTTGATTTTTAGGAAATAATTCAGAGAAGGTAGCTTGTTCCTAAAGCTGATTTCCTTCCCTTGAAAAGCTTGGTGACATTAGCAAGCATCTGGGGCATGTGGTCTGTCACGGAGAGACAGTTGCAGCAAGGAACTCATTTTTACCGAGGTGTTGTGCAGCAAAATAAGTACAACTGTCATTATGAAATGTTTCCACACAGAGTCTGTCGTTGCTCCAGACTACCTTTATTTTGAATAAAATATGTTTTATAAGCAAAAAACAACACAGGTAGAACAAACTTTCAAAAGCCAAAACATTTCAGGCAGCAGCTCTCAGACTGTGGTGTGTGGGTCCTTGAGGTGTCCCTAAGTTAAGCGTTTCAGGGAGATCATGAATTCCAAGCGATTTAACAAAAATAGTGATGTCCTTTGCCCTTTTCATGGGGCTGACCTTTATGCTGATGGGATTAAAGCAATGGCACTGCTGTACCCTTAGCCCAGATCCAGGCAATGGGCGACTAGGCCAGTAGTTCTGCACTTGGGATTACACCACAAAGAAGCCAATTTCGCTTAAAAGAATGTACTAGATAAAGGCAGTAAAAATGTCCTCAGTGAGTTAAGTCTTATTAAATCTCAACCCTGAGTGACAGATCTCTTCAGTAGGTGTGAGATGGGAAGTATTTGTCCACAATCTGCTGCACACTGAAGAGCTGTGGTTTTCTGGCGGGAAACTCTGTGATTGAGCTCTGAGCTGAACTAGCTGCCTTTTTTCACAGAACATTTTTATTTGAAAGAACAACTGACGCACTGTTATTCAGGCTTTCGCATTTGGCACACATTTTCTCAAAATATGTAATGTTAGCTTGTCTCTTCAAGGAAAACAAATTAAGGTATCTGTTGCCCATGATAAAACCCAGTCTTTTCAGCAAAAATTAGAATTTTGGAGAACCTTGTATCTTCTCTTGTACAACTGATAGCTTCCCAGTTTTTAAAGACTTTCCAAAGAAGGGGCGCCTAGGTGGCTCAGTCAGTTAAGCATCTGCCTTCGGCTCAGGTCATGATCCTGGGATCCTGGAATCCAGCCCCAGCATGGGGCTCTGCTCATCAGGGAAGCCTGTTTCTCCCTCGCCCTTTGCCACTCCCTCTGCTTGTGTTCTCTCACTCTCTCTCTCGAATAAATAAATAAAACCTAAAAAAAAAAAAAAAGACTTTTCTGAAGAAATTGATGGAAATAGTAAGGAGTGTGGGTTTTTTTCCATAAGCTGTAAGACATTTTGTTAGCATTTGGAAGAACTACATAACTTGGTAAACCAGTATTTTTCAAGGGACCAATGGAGGATTTATTAAACTATGAATGGGTGCAAGTTTCCTTCAAAGTGCAAGGTAGACTATTGGATTTTAGTGTTGTCATATGAAAAAAATATTGTCTCAAGTTTTATGTTGTATTTTGCCTTTAAGAGATTACCACTTGTAGAATTTTGGTGTGGTTTTAAAGAATGTCCACAATTGTGTGAAAAAGGCTTCTTAAGATCTTCTGTAAGAATATAAAGGAAATCTGAGACCAGAAGTTTTAAGAATATCGGCTTTAAGGAAAGGTGTACATTCCAGTACTATTTTAAGAAATGAGGGGTTCCTGGCTGGCTCAGTCAGTTAAGTGTCTGCCTTCGGCTCAAGTCATGTGATCCCCAGGGTGCTGGGATCGAGCCCCACATTGGGCTCCCTGTTTAGCGGGGAGTTTGCCTCTCCTCCTCTCTCTGCCTGCTGCTCCCCCTGCTTGTGCTGTCTCTGTCAGATAAATAAATAAAATCTTAAATGAGACTTAGAAATATAAAAAGAATCAGCTAGTTATGACTTAATCTATGTAAGATCATTTCTAGATTTCAAAATAGTTCTACATCTACTGCCTCTTTTTGGTCTAAACCACAGCTCTGCCATGACCTCCATGTTAGAGATGAAAAATCATGGCTCAGAGAAACTTGGGGGACTTTCTAAGAATGTCTCAAAATTCTATTAATTTTATCCCTGTACTTTATTGATAAATGGTTTCGAAGTCAGACAGATTTTGGTTTAAATCCCAGAATTGTCATTAGCTGTTTGAATGATGTTGGCAAATAACTTAAGAGTCCTGACGATCACCTTCCACAACAATAAAATAGTGATGATCCAAACGTAGGATGGCGTGAAGGAGAATTAAGTAGCATATAAAAATTGGGCACAAAATGTGCCCTGAATAAATGGTCGTTTTTCTTGTGAAATAAGCTTCAGTGTGACGGAGTTCTTTATTTTTCCTTACTCAGACAGCATGCACTGCCTTTCTACCCAAAGTGTAGTCCGCAGGCTGGAAGATCAGCGTCACCTTCTTGGCCTTTGTACACAGTGCAGAATCTTGGACCCCACTCCAGACCCACAAATCTAGAATCTGCACTTGTGCGGATCCCCAGGTATTTGTCTACACATTCAAGATTGAGGAGCAGTGCTCCCTAAGGTTGATGAAGGGGTACAGAAGGCCCACCAACCCGAATTCCTCTAGCTGGGGTGCCCACGCAGCTTTGTGTTTCCCCAGATTTTATACATGAGGCTGTGCTTCAGAAAAAAATTACTCCGTGTTCCTTAAAGGGCTCCCCTGTGTTGGCTTTTCTGTTGAAATGGTGCAACTGCTCGGTTGCCTTTGGTCCTATTCTTTCCTTGGACCTCAGGGTGCCTTGATTAATGGTGCCTTGATTAATGGTGCCTGTTGAGGGGTGCCTGGGTGGCTCAGTTGTTAGGTGGCTGCCTTTGGCTCAGGCTCAGATCATGATCCCAGGCTCCTGGGATTGAGCCCTGCATCCAACTCCCTGCTCAGCAGGAAGCCTGCTTCTCCCTCTCCCTCTCCCCCTGCTTGTGTTCCTCTCTCACTGTCGAATAAATGAATAAACTCTTAACAAAATATAAAGTAGCCCATCACCCTTGCTGTGCGTCTGGACATGACATACAGGGTCTCTAACCTGCCTCTACATGTACAGTTTCTGGGTCTCTGGAACTGCCCTGTACTCTCATTTGCTTCTTTAACTGCCTCTTCCTTACTCTGTCCCGGCTTGTCCTTTAATTGTCCTTTATTGCTCTCTGCAGAGCCAATCTTCTGCCATAGCTGATAGCATGCTGATTTCCTTCCAATTCAAACATCCATCTATCAGAGTGTCAGGCAGATTTCACTTCTGCTCTGCACCATCAAACAGAGCTCTTTATGTCAAGAGTTTCCACTGCCAGTACCTTCTCAACCATCCACAGCACACTTGACACAAAACCAAAACAAAAAAATCTTGGAGCAGGGCTTTTTCAGGTGGCTTTGAATCACGTTCAGTGTCCTTGGCACAGAGTTTATTCCATAATACTTTGTCATCCAAACACGTTGGTTTGCTATGAATGCCACCAGGCATCACTGAGATTAGAATCTTCTGGAAGCTAGGAAACAGGTGAATGAAGTTTATTCAGGTGGGAAGGGTGTGGTTAGCATTATGAATACTATGTGGGTCTTGTCTCTTGAATTAACAAGAGAACTACAGAACAACTCGTACACTAAAATGCCTTACCGATCAGCTCCAAAGAAGTAAATGTGAGGAATGTTGATACATAAGAGTATCGACACATTTCTCATCTCTCGGAAACTTGGAAAAGAGAACAGTGATTTTTCTGGGCTGATTCAAGCATGTCTTGAGGGACGGGCAAGTAAAGAGTCTGAAACTTGGAGTCACAAGAATTAGCTGCTCTGTGACCTTTGAACATTGGCTTTGCTCCTCTAACTCTCAGTTTCTTTAACCACAATTCAAGGGTTTTGGATTAGGTGGCTTTCTTCTAGGTCTAAAATCTTTGTATAGTATAGAGAGCTTGTAGTATTTTCCCCTCGTTATAAAAATACTGCATACTTCAGAAAATTCAAAAAATGTGGACAGCATAAGGAAGAAAATAAAGATTGCATTCTTATTATCTGCTAGTAATAGTTTTTTTGTTTGTTTTTGTTTCCTACCTCAGGACTTTTCTTTGTGTGTATTACTTTTTTTAAACAAAAATGGGATCATACAACAGATGCTGCTCCATTTTCTTTTTTTCATTTATATTCCATTATTAGATTTTGTTATTGCTAGACAGATTTTTCATCTTTCAGGAATAGTGTTTCAAGACTTTTATTTTGCTAGTTCATGGGGTCATCTTTGAAAGCGTCTCTGCTGATACCTCAGACTTACTCAGTTCTCAAGAATTAAAAAAATGTTTAGAACACTTTTTTGTTTTTGTTTGTTTTAGTCGTTCCTGAGCTTCACCTCCACTGCTCAGGTCTCTTATGACTGAATGGTGAGTTTTCCTAAACGTCACATACAAGGGTAGGTGCATACCTCTAAGCTCAGTCTTCTTTTTGCCTTTCTCATTGCTTCAGTTAACAGTGTTACCAGATGGGGGCTGGGCACCAACAGCTTCATCCATTCCCAGCGGTGCTGGAGGCCAATGACCTACTGTGTCAGTCACTGATCAGTCAGTATTTGTGAAACACTTAGAGCAGACCCTTGTGCGTGATAAGAGCTATTGAAGTATTTGGCGATTTTTATAAGTGCCTCTATGGAGTTGACTCTTTGTCAGGCTCCATGTGAAGCACTCTTCCTCCTTGGATTGGCGCCATTGCGTGATGTAAGAGGGAGCACAGGCAAAGACTGGTAAGTCCAGTTCTGGGACCCCCAAGTCGGTGGGACCCTGTGTCCCTTCTGTAGTGTATGGGACATGCATATATTGTATGCCTAACTTGGACTTAGATATTTGAAAGACTTAGATAATTTTCAACTTCTGCTCTTATGGTACTATGCCAACTGAGAGTTAGCCAAGATCTCCAAAGATGCCTGTTCCACAGTGTCCTAGCTCTCCTGAACATACCTTCCGTTATAGTCCAGAATTGCACTGTTTTCCAGATACATTTTGTATTGATTATTTCTATTTCCTACCCCAAGAGTGATAATTTTTTGTTGTTGTTGTTACCCCCCTTTCTCTTACCTGACTACTCTCCCTGGGATCCAAGACGAAGCGTTCCTTAGCTGGTTGTTGGCTCTGTCTCCCCTGTCCCTTACTCATATAGAGGTCAAAGAGTTGAGCGCTAAAAGGCCAGACTACTGGAGTGGAACTTCTGTGTGTCCTTGGGCAAGTCCCTTAGCTTCCCTGTGCCTTGTTTTCTCACCTGCAAAATGGGGATAAAAACAGTAGCTAGCTACCTCATTAGTTTAAGGATTAAATAAATTAATATACGTAAACTAATTAGAAAAATATGTGAGAGTGTAGATGCTAGATTAGGTTTAATTGTTATTGTTAGGGTGGGTAACTTACTTAACCATTTCGAGTCCCTACTCTGTGACCAGTCAGTCTCCTGTGAGAAGCCGGCATCTAAATGGCTGTTGGGGAAGGGAAAGACTTCCTTCTTGTTCTCAGGATCCATCGCCACAGGACCAGACAGTTATTAAAGAATCTGTAAGATTGTCTCAGTGATAAGAGCTGCCTCAAAGCCTTACCCAAGGTCCTGAGGGAGAGTCCTGAAGGGAAGATGGCTTAGTTACAGAGGTTGAAGGTGCCCTGGGGGAAGTGACTGGTGTGCAGAAGAGGCTTCCGAAGGGGGGCAGCTCCAAGTATGAAGGCCCTGGGATAGAAGGCCCTGGGATAGCCGGGAGCGTGGTCCATCCCAGAATTGGGAGGAGACCAGGGCAGCTGGTAAGGAGAGGGTTGTGATGTGTGACGAGGCTGGAGAGGGGACCTGGGGCCAGGTCCAGGCAGAGCCTTGCAGACTGTCATAAGGATTTTGCTTTTTGTTTCAAGAGCACTTGGAAATCAGTGAAGTATTCTTCTGTTTATTTTTATTTCTATTTTCATTGTTAGTGACAAAATTTGATGTACATTTTGGAATGATCATTTTAGCTTTAGTGGTAGTGATGAGGGAGCAGAGGGCCAGCTGCTGAGGGCTAAGCAGGAGCTGACCGCCCCCGCCCCCCGAACCCACATGCAGGTGGGATCTGTGTGACATTCCTGACACTCCTGCCTGCCCTAAAACTAGGGGAAGGAAAAAAACAAATGGTTAACTAATAGAAATCATAGTCCAAAATGGCGGGAGCCTCTGTCAGTTTACAAAATGTCTTAGTGATTTACAAGAAAAATGCATTCTTATCAATAACCTAACTTCCAGAAGGAAACTGGCAACTACCTTCATGTTAATGCTTTACTAGAGGGAAAAACAACCTGAACTTGACAATGGATTCCAGTATCTTGTAGGTCTTCTTCAACACATAAAAGTTCTTTAGAAAACCTCCCTTTTCCTTACCTCTCCTAACTCCCAACTGTATAATCCATCACCCCACTTAACTGGTGCAGCAGCTTTCTGCCCACGGGTCGTGTGATTTAATAAAGCTACCGTGTTGTCCCAGAAGACATCCCAAGAATTCAATCATCAGCTCTGGACCACACCCCACCAACACCAGATCACTGGCATTCCAAAACTACATCAGTAGGGACAAATTAAAGAGCATGGTGGCTAAAGAAAGAATATGCTTTTACTTTCTTACTTGGCTGTTTCATAACTACTTTCTCTTTTTGTTTAGGTTGTAAGTTCCACAAGTAGCTATTCAAATGGAAATTTACATTAATTAAGGTTAAGTAAGAAGGAATTCAGTTCCTGTCACACCAGCCACTTTTCAAGTGTTCCACAGTGAAGAGCTAGTCACTACCAGACTAGGCAATAGAGACAAAGAGAACATTAGCATCTTACAAACTTCTGTTGCTAGAAGGTTGTGATATTATAGGATTGGTTTTTTTTTTTTTTTTTTTTCATTTTTGTAGTTATTCCAGCAGGTAATAATGAACATGTACATAGAAGAAATGTTCTTTGTTCAGGAAACATTGGTTGGAACAAAAGAAATTGCTCAAAAGGTTTACTTTGTGAATGTTCTTACAAGTGTAATTTTAGGATTTTTTTTTTATCCAGATGATTGAGTGTAATTAAGTTGACTTAAGCCTAAATATACGCATTAAAAGGTGACACATTTCTAAAATTATGTTCCTTCCTAAATTATAAGTCCGTGTATCCCTTACCAGTTTTTAAGTTCTGTCTTAAGTTTCCACTGTAATTGTGATTAACTATGGTGTTATCTCCTTGTTATTCCCATTTCCTGTCCTTGGGAGGACTTGCCAGGAATCTTCTGGATAGTTGTCTTTTTTGTTGTCTGTTACCCTCCCCCCCAGACTATCTTTCAAGGATAAATACAAGTTGCTCTTGTCATTATGGTACAAAAATTATTTGGGGTGGGAGGGGAAGCAGAAACCAATCACAGAAATTTACCTGAGCACAATGTCTTTTCTCCATCTTTTGTGTTTTATCTCTGACCTACCATCTGCGAAGGCAAGATACCTGCCTAGGCAAGAAAAACTGGCTTTTGGATAAAATCCATGGCTCCTTACCTTTTAGCCCATCTGTTTTGTGCTTGGCCTGGGGGTAGAAAGGGCTTTCCTGTCCCATAAATGAACTACTTTTCCTGTCTCTTCTATCTCATGAGCTTAACTTGAAACATTTTTTTCTAAAATCATTTAATAGTACTTTTAATTTAATGACTCATATCTTTCTTGATTGTAGCTTCAAAAGAAATAAACCTTTTTCATGATTATTTTGGGAGTGATTTTTTTTTCCTTGAAATCCCGCTGAAGCAAGACTTAATTTAAAAAGTTTTTTTTTTTTTTTTTTTGTATCTAGGAGATAGAGAATTAAAAACAAATGAATCCTCAAAATGGAAACTTCTTTGCCTATATTCAGTTTAGTTTAGATTATGCCTTTAGATTATGCCCTTGGTGTGTGTGTGTGTGTGTGTGAGAGAGAGAGAGAGAGAGAGAGAAAGAGAGAGAGAGAGAGAGAAAGAGAGAGAGAGAGAGCCCTTGTAGAGAGAGAGAGAAAGAGAGAGAGAGAGAGCCCTTGCTGTATGGCCAGCATCCAATCAGAAAAAGACCATACTGGTAATTTCATCAAGAGAATTTAATGTAGGGGCACCTGGGTGGCTCAGTCGTTAAGTGTCTGCCTTAAGCTTAGGTCATGATCCCAGGGTCCTGGGATCAAGCCCCACATCCGGCTCCCTGCTCTGCCTGAGGCTTGCTTCTCCCTCTCCCTCTGCCCCTGCTCGTTTCCTTCTCTCACTGTGTCTCTCTCCGTCAAATAAATAAATAAAATCTTAAAAAAAAAAGGGAGAGAATTTAATATAAGACATAAGTTGCAAAGCTGTTGGAAGGACTGAAAGCCAAATGGACTGGTGTGACAATGAGGCAGCCCCATAAAGGGTAACAGAAAGAACCTGCTACCACCTTAACGACAGGAGGGGGCAGAGGGAAAAGGTTGGTGAAACCAGAGCTGGGATGATTAACATTTCGTATTACTATGGTGCATTTGTCCCAAACAATGAACCCATGCTGTTAAAGCCTTATTAACTGAAGTCCATGCTCTATTCCTGTTTCCTTAGTTTTCCCTGATGACCTGTTTTGTTTGTTCCCATATCCCATCCAGGAATACCACATTACTTTCTGTTGTTACATCTCTGTAGGTTCCTCTTGGCTGTGTTTCTCAGCCTTTTCTTGTTTGGATGACCTTGACAATTTTGAGGAATACTAGTCATGTCTTTTGTGGAATGTCTTGCAACTGGGATTTGTCTGACATTTTTCTCATGATTACAGTGGGAATGTTCACTTTTGGGAGGCAGACCACTGAGGTCCTGTTTTTCAGTGTTCCTCATTGCTAGAGATACTCCTTTTTGTACTTTTCTGTCCTGTACTCTGGAATCCTAGCCAACACTTTTATTAGACTAGAGTAAGTTCTACCTGGAGGGTGGAGTATCTACATAAATTATTTGGAATTCTTCTATGTGGGAGATTTGTCTGTTCTCCACTTATTATTTATTTAGTCATTTGTTTATTTCAGTTTGTACTTACTGATACTTATTTTATCCTTTGGACTATAATCCAGAAATCTGTTCTTTGTATTTTTGCTCATATTGTTCTGGTTTTCAAATTGTTCTGGTTTTGGCCATTGGGAGTGGCCCTTGTGTCCCTTTGACCTACCCCATCACTGTGTGTGTGTATGTGTGTGTGTGTGTGTGTGTTTAACACTTCCTTATTTTCTGGTACTACAGAATGTTTCTGACTTTCAAACTCATCTTGTTCTATTTTCTCTCCTAAATGTTTACTAATAATGTTTTCTTTATGGATTAACAGCTTTTTAAAATTAAATTATAGTTGGCTTTTTTTTTTAAATTGTAGTTGACAAAGTTGCTTTAATTTCAAAATAGTGAGGGTTACAATGTTGTGAAATGGAGACGTTCATACACTGAGTAATTGGATTGTAATTTTTTTATTGAGATATAATTGGCATGTAACTTTATATTAGTTCCAGTTGTACAACATGATGATTCAATACATAGGTATATCGCAAAGTGATCACTACAGCAAGTCTAGTTAGCATCCATCATTACACAGTTACAAATTTTTTTGTCTTGTGATGAGAACTTCTAAGATGTGCCCTTAACAACTTTCAAATATATAACAGAGTATTTTTAATTACAGTTGCCATGCTGTACATTAATTACATCCCCAGGACTTTTTTATTTTATAACTGAAAGTTTGTACCTTTTGACATCCCTCCCATCACTGTGTGTGTGTGTGTTTAGCACTTCATTTACTTTCTGGTGCTACAAGGTGTTTCAGACTTCCAGTCTCGTCTTGTTCTATTTTTTTTCCCTAAATGTTTACTAATATTCTTGATACTCATAACCAAAAGTCTGCTTTCCACTTGAAAATTAGGAGTGGACTTACAGAAATGTTTGTGCCTAAATTCTCTGTGCCTTTACCAAAGGAAGCAAAGTACGCCTCACATCACTCCCATCCCCATGTCGCTCTGTGGAGTATTTTTCAGGCATTACCCTTCATTCCGTGAAGTGATGAAGAATCAGATCATTACCTCTGAATGAAGCTGAATGAAACTGACCATTTGTGTGCTTTAAGCAGAGTCAACTCTTAAATGCCTCCATGGGTCATTTTACCTTGGGATGACGGAGGCATAAAATCCTGGGGAAAAGAAAAGTAAGCATATGCTCTCCTGTGCTCAGAGAGCGTACTAGTTGGTTCTGCCAGCTTCATAAATTCCTTTCTTCTCAGTGTCTGGTCATCAGTTTTATAGACTCAAAACCCTCTAGTGGTATTTGATGGGTCAGGACTTTGGCAGAAGTTTGGCAGAGCAGATGTGGTTCACTCAGGGTCCGTCATGTGGTTGTAGTCAGATGGCGGCTGGAGTTGCCGCAGCTGGAGATGGAGCATCTAGGTGCCGGCTGGGCATCTCAACCCCCATTTCATGTAGTTTCAGGACCTCACACAGCTTAGATCTATGCATAGGGTAATTTGAGCTTACAGCCTGATAGCCTCAGAGTAGACTGCTTACATGGAGGCTGAAGGCTTTAAGTGTAAGCATTTCAGTGATGGATTTACGTAATTGCCAAGAATTGATCAGTATTTTATATCGTTTGGGTTTATCATAATGCATTATATTTATTCAGTTGTCTATTATCAGAAGTTTAGATTCTTTGCACACTTTTGCTATTACAAATAATGCTGTAATAAGTAAATGTCTCTGCATAGCCTTTCGCTTGTGTGAAAATTTCTATCCGATACATTATTAAATTTGGAATTGCAGGAGTGGAGATTATGCACATTTTGATTTTAGATAGATGAATCTAAATGACCTTTGAGAAAAGAGCATATACTTCTATGAAGGCAGTGAGAAAGTGCATGTTTTTCCTTACATCCTTGCCAACACTTGCAATTATTAATCTTTTTGTTAATTGTTCATTTCATTGGCTAAAACAGAACTCTTGACAGTTCTTCTACTTGTAATGAAGTTGAATGCCATAATTTTATTGTCCGTTTTACTTTGGATAAACTAGTTTATTACTTTTGGTATATTAAAACTGCAGATTATCTTTCTCTACTTGGTTATATGCTCATAATCTATCAGGGACTTTAACCTGTTCAAAATGTTAGATTTTTTCAAATGATTTTACTTATTTATTTGAGAGGGGAGCAGTGGAGGGGCAGAAGGAGAAGGTAAGGGAGAGAATCTACAGCAGACTCTGCACTGATCATAGAGCCCAGCATGGGACTCGGTCCCACAACCCTAAAATCATGACATGAGCCAAAACCAAGAGTTACATGTTTAACTGCCTGAGCCTCCCTGGCTCCCCCTGTCGAAAACATTTTATCTTAGTTTCCCTTACCCCATTTTTCTTATGGCTGATGTTCTTTTTCTTTGGCATTGCAGACATTCCTTATTTTTATGGATCAAATGTATTAACTTCTCCATTCTGATTTCTGGATTTTGTACAACCTTATGATGGTGTTCACTACCCTAAAATTATAAAAATATTTGCTCATATTTTTCTTCTAGTGATTTCGTGTTAAATTTTTTTTTTTAAAGATTTTATTTATTTATTTGACAGAGAGATCACAAGCAGGCAGAGAGCAGGCAGAGAGAGAGGAGGAAGCAGGCTCCCCGCCAAGCAGAGAGCCCGATGCGGGGCTCGATCCCAGGACTCTGAGATCATGACCTGAGCCGAAGGCAGCAACTTAACCCACTGAGCCACCCAGGTGCCCCTCGTGTTAAATTTTTTTTTTTTAAAGATTTTATTTATTTATTTGACAGAGAGATCACAAGTAGGCAGAGAGGCAGGCAGAGAGAGAGGAGGAAGCAGGCTCCCCGCCAAGCAGAGAGCCCGATGCGGGGCTCGATCCCAGGACTCTGAGATCATGACCTGAGCCGAAGGCAGCGGCTTAACCCACTGAGCCACCCAGGCGCCCTCGTGTTAAATTTTTAAATACTCATTCCATCTGTCCTTTTGTTTTGAAACTTTATTTATTATTATTATTATTTTTTAAGATTTTATTTATTTATCAGATAGAGAGCACAAGCGAGAACAGTAGGCAGAGGCAGAGGGAGAAGCCGGCTCCCTGTTGAGCAGGGAGCCCTATGCAGAGCTGGGTTACAGGACCCTGGGATCGTGACCTGAGCCAAAGGTAGACGCTTAACTGACTGAGTCACCCAGGCACCCCTGAAACTTTATTGATTTATTTTTTAGAGAGAGAAACAGAGGGAGAGAGAGACTCTAAAGCAGGCTCCACGCCCTCATGACCTTGAGATCATGATCTGAGCCAGTATCAAGAGTTTGAGGACATTTAACCAACTGAGCCATGGAGGGGCCCCCTCATTTTATTTTATTATAAGTCAAGAGATGGAAATCCAGTTTACTAAACACTTTCCTCAAGATCTTATCTCAGTAGACTGCATTTCTTAAGAGACTATAGGAAGTGAGAAGATTACATAAAGAGAAGCCACAAAAATGTATTTTGCTAACTGAAAACAAACCACAGTTAAAGAAACCATCAAACCAAGAACAAAGTGTGGCTTTTTAATAATTCTGTGATCCCTTGTGGGCAGTTTCCATTTGTGGATATAAATGGAAGCTTTAGTGGCAGGAGACTGTATCTGAGGAGTTCCCCCCCAGCCTTTTTAAGAGTGATCCTGCTTCGCGTTGAGGGATTTTGTTACCCATCTTGTTGATTAGGTGATCACATCTCAAAACACAGGGCAGGAATATAGGTCATGGAGTGGAACTGCCACTAAAGCTAAGTCTCTTTCCTGAAACCATGACTTTATACCACCAATGGCTGCTGCTTTACCCCTTGACCTTTAAGTTTAGAGAGAAACGGTCTGTGAAAGCAATTGGTGAGCTCTGAGAGAAGTGATTTGCTTACTCAGCCAGAAGTTACAAATACTGGGGCACCTAGGTGGCTCAGTGGGTTAAGCCTCTGCCTTTGGCTCAGGTCATGATCCTGGGGTCCTGGGATCGAGCCCCGCATCGGGCTCTCTGCTCCGTGGGCAGCCTGCTTCCCCCCACCCCCTCTCTGCCTGCCTCTCTGCCTACTTGTGATCTCTCTCTGTGTCAAATAAATAAATAAAATCTTAAAAAAAATTATAAGAAAAGAAAAGAAGTTACAAATACTGGGTAGTCTTCTCTTTGAAGGGCTTGGTACTTTTTGAAACAGAAATAAATGAACAAGTTTTTCTTTTTATGATATCTATGAGATGATCAATGTTAGTCAAACCTACTGTGGTAATCATTTCACAATATATATCAATCAGACCATCATGTTTTATGCCTTAAACTTATGGTGATGTATGTCAGTTATTTATTATTAAAACTGGAAAGATATTAAGTGAACATAATAGGAAAAAGAGTTGCTGCCCCAGATAACTCAGTTCTCTGGAGGCTTTGCAGCATTCCACGAAAAATTTTGGCTATGGCTCAAGTGACTTCTTGACTCCCACTTCTGATTTAATTAACATCCCGTGTCATATTAGTTTCAGGAATAGAATTTAGTGATTTATCACTAAATATCACTATTATAAACCTCCTTAAGACACATCACCCATTTAGACCATCCCCCTGCCCACTTCCCCTCCAGCAACCCTCAGTTTGTTCTCTGTAGTTAAGAGTCTTTCTTGGTTTGCCTCTCTCTTTTTTTTTTACCCTATGTTCATCTGTTTTGTTTGTTAAATTCCACAGATGAGGGAAATCACACGGTATTTGTCTTTCTCTGACTGACTTATTTCATTTAGCATAATACTCTCTAGTTCCATCCATGTTGTAGCAAATGGCAAGATTTCATTCTTTTTCATGGCTGAGGATTGTGTGTGTGTGTGTGTGTGTGTGTGTGTGTGTGTGTACCACAACTTCTTTATCAGTAGATGGACATTTGGGCTCTTTCCATAATTTGGCTGTTATTGATAATACTGTTACAAACTTCGGGGTGCATGTTTCCTTCAGATCACTATTTTTGTATCCTTTGGGTAAATATGTAGTAGTGCAATTGCTGAATCATAGGTTAGTTCTATTTTTAATCTTTTGACCAACCTCCATACTGTTTTCCATAGTCAGCCAAGAATCTTAATACATGTACATAGTTAGGGTAAAATTCCTTAAGAGAGTAGGGTATAGGAGATGGGGTCAGGAGTGATCCAAATAGAGGTAGGATCAATTGTCAGAGGTAGATTCATAGATATTTTAGATTTATCAGGGACCATAGAAAATACTCAGTCCAACTCAATGTGGGGACGATAGATGATGTGGCTTCCTTGGTATCACAGAGCTCCAAATGTAATACATATCCTTATTTGGATATAAAGCCATGAGAGTTATTGGTCTTTTGTGATTAGGGCCACAATTTTGCCATACTTATATTTTTAACTGAAAATGGCTAAGATTTTAATAGTTTCCTTGTGGATTATGGTAAACTTAGTAACATTGTTTCTACTTTATATTTCCCACCCTTTTAATTTGATATTTTATTTTAACCTGTCCTAAAAAAGTTATTTTTTAATTATCACCACAAGGCCCTATTGGCTATTGATATGAGCTTTCTTTGGTACTTTTCTTCAGATGTTTGCTTAACTAGAATATGTTTTTGAAAATCAGGGAATTGATGAAATGATTATTTGCTTAAATATCAGAGGTGCCAAAAAAACCTTTTCTGGCTCACTAATTCTAGTTTAGGGAAGAATCTCATATTTTATCACCCCAAGAGACTAGTTCAACCAAATATGAAATGTATTTATTCAAAATAATTATCTTAAACTGCATGTTCTTTTATCATCATCTCCTGACAGATTTATGTTAGATTGGGGGCATTGTCTTCTCTGTTTTATATGAACATTGTATCATACCTGATTGTTACAAAATACCTATTTGCTGTTTTCCTTTCTCTCTCACTTAGGAAAGGGTTAAATGCCTAGAGCTCCAGCGTGATACATGCTAGCATTTAAGAGAGCCAGTATTTAAAATAATAATTGTGTCTTACTAAACTGTTCTACCTCCTTCTGATTTTATTTCTCTTCTTTCTTTTTAAAGATATGAAAAAAGAACACAAATATTCCAAAGAAGAGTGTATGGATTTTCACTGGGGAACAGTTCTCCTTACTCACAACCAGAATCTAGGTTTATAAAGTCTATTAAACTAAGCCTGCTGTGATTTCCCCCTTTATTAAATATGAGAAGTATTTGCCATTAAGAAAAAAATCCAGCAGATTGATAACACTATTTCTGACAAATTAGAAGCAAGTACTGTTTGAAATGATAGCATACATTCAGTAGTTCTCTTAATTGGTATTATGAAAAAAAAAAATGTATTGATGATGGAGTTTTAGAAGGTCCAGAATTTCTGTGATAGGTCTTTGAAGCTTGTTTTTGTGGGCTCCGGTCTTAATAGTGCTCATTTTATTTTATTTTATTTTGTGTTTTTTAAAGCTAGTATTTTCCCTTTCATGTTTGAGGAAACTGCTATACTAATATCTATGGGGTGGAGATTTTTTTTTTTATCCACCGTACTAGGATCTCTTTGAGAAACAGTGCTATAGTTTGTGATGTTAGCTTGCTTGTAATAGAGGGCTTCTTGAAGTACTTCAGCAGCTGGGCTTGAGCAGGTAGTAAGAAGCTGTGCCTCATAGACACGGATCTTTGCAGATCCAAAGGAACCACTGAATTGTTTCCCCTCTGTTACGTTGTTACTAGTCTTCTTCTTCTTCTTCTTTTTTTTTTTTTTTAAGATTTTTTTATTTATTTATTTGACAGAGAGATCACAAATAGACAGAGAGGCAGGCAGAGAGAGAGAGGGAAGCAGGCTCTCTGCCAAGCCGAGAGCCCGATGCGGGACTCGATCCCAGGACCCTGAGATCATGACCTGAGCCGAAGGCAGCGGCTTAACCCACTGAGCCACCCAGGCGCCCCTGTTACTAGTCTTCTGATTGGTCCTTCTAGTTGCTCTTAGAAGCAGTGGTTTGGTAACAGATAGCCTTGCCTACCATGACCCTACGTATTTTTTAGGTTTTGTGTCATTTTGTGTGTGTGTGTATGTGTGTGTGTGTGTGTGTATGCTTTAATAAATTGCTAGTTATTGCTTAAAACTTTACAAAATTATTTCTCTTTTGCTTTAGCATCTGCTCCTCCTTTTGTCTACAAATTCTAGTCTTCAACCTAGTACAGTCATCCGATGATAAATATTACTACAATGACTTTTCTCTGATTCTTAATTGAGACCTGTTAATGAGATAATAAAAAATATCACTATTTCCATAATTGCCAAATCTAACATAATTGTGAGGATAAAGGACATTTTACTTAAGACAGTTACCATACTGGATATTCCCTGATATGGTACAAGCAAGCATTACTATTTCTTAAACTGAGTTTGATGAGCTTGACAATAGATAAAAGAGACAGAAATATAAAAGGTACATTTCTGAAAGCTATCATAAACAGAAATAAAGTTTTGAAGTCATAATTTCATTCTGTATAGAAATTGTGCATGCTTATTTATCTTATATGCTATGAATTGTTATAAATGTGTTACATATGTATTATGTTGTATGAAGTTAGAACAGTCTGTGAAAGACCTAGCTATTGTATAATTTATGGTTTATTTCCCATAAATAAAGATATATGTAAGTTGATTTCACTTTATCTACCTTAAGCTATAAAGGTGGTCTCAAACTTGAAGTTTCTCTGTGTTTTTGGCAGAAGCAAATATAAATCCTTTTTGGAAGAAAATACTTCCATCCCCGGCTTCTAAAGAATCCTGAAAATTTTCAACATCAATGAACAGAACACAGTTAAAAACAACCTGGCACATAGAGGAAAATGGCACAGTGAGCAAAACCCATCAGAAATACCCTACTTCAGAAGCAGGCACTTCAGATGGTATTGTTATCAGATTCAGATTATAAAACTCTTGACTACTTTTGAAGAAAATATAGAAGAAATAGCGCTTGGGTGGCTCAAGTCAGTTAAGTGTCCAGCTCTTGATTTCGGCTCAAGTCATGATCTCAGGTTGTAACAGGCTCCATGCTGGGTTTGGAGCCTGCGTAAGATTCTCTCTCTCCATCTGCCTCTCCACCCCCCAAAAAAAGAAATAAAAAAAAAATTTAAAAATTAAAAAAAAAAATCTTAGTAGTTGGGGAGGGTATGTGTTGTAATGAGTACTGTCTATTATATAAGACTGATGAAACACAAACCTGTATCCCTGAAACAAATAATGCATCATATGGTAATTAGTTTAATTTAAATTAAAAAAATAAAAATTCACTTATTAAAAAAAAAAGAGAATATAGACAAAATAATAGTGAATTGGAAGAAAGGTAATTTCCTGTGATCTTTCTTTTTGTGATACATGTTAGATGATACTTTCTGAACTACCTTCCTGCTTACTAATTCTGTTTTTCACTGTGTCTCTTCTGATGTGAATCCTTGTCACTGAATTTTGTTCATTTATTTATTCCCATAAATTTTATTTGGTTCTTTAAAGAGTTTCTAGGTCATTTTTTATAGTTTAATGTTTTCCCATTAATATCCATTTTTCCTTTAATGCATACTATCTGAAGAGATGACAGTTTTCTAGAACTGATGAAAGATACCAGTCCTCAGATTTAAGTAGCTCCTTAACTCTTAAGCAGAATTTAAAAAAAAAAAGAGAAATACATATCAGCAAATGACAGAATAATATTGCAGAATATGAAAGTAAAAATAAAAAGATTTTAAAGGTATTGGAAAAAAAGACATTTCCTTCAAAAATGTAACAGACAGCTGAATTCTCAGTAGCAATGATTAAAAGCATAAAGTGGTATAACCGTATCTTCACTGTGCTGAAGGAAGATAATTGCGAAACTGCCATTATGTACCCAGAAGAAATATCTTTCAAGAATGAGAACAAAATAAAGACATGTATAAAGTAACAAATACTGAGAGGATCTGCCATCAGGAAAATTATAAAAGAAATACTTCAGGCAGAAGGAAATACATTCCACTTGATTCCAGATTAAAGGTGCAAAGGAAAATGTGTTAAAATGAATGAAGTCATAAATACTTGGGTAAATCTAAATGAACTTATAAAACAACAATGACTGAAGGAGTTTAAAAATTAGAATAAAAGTAATATTAAAGAAGAAGAAAGTCTGTAAAGCTATAACCTAAATAGCCATATTAGTAACTTGGGAAAAAACCCAAAACAAAATGGAAATAAAACATAGGCTACTGAAGGAAAGAAAAAAATAAAGATAAGACCAGAAATCAGTAAAATAAAAAAAATAAAAAAAAACAATAAAAGAGGAGACTGACAAAGCAAGAAGTAGATTCTTTAAAAAGGAGTATTATTTCTGGTGAGCCTCATTAAGACAAAAAGGAGAGGAGGAATGGAAGAAGGACCACAAACAGATCTACAGACACTGAAGAAATAACAAAAGGCTATTATAAATCACTTTCTATCAATATATTTGAAAATATATATGAAGTGAAAAAGTCCAAGAAGAAAAATAACTTACCAAAACTGGCTTAAGAAAAATTAGAAAATAAATAATTTTATAACCCATGAAGAGATTGATGCAGAAAATTAATAAACTTATACAGATCTTTCTAGGCCCAGAGAGCTTTACCAATGAATTCTACTAAACCTCCAAGGAAAAACTAACTCTGATCTTATAACTTTTTATTGCTCTTCTTAAATTTATTTTTTTTAAAGTTGTCACAGCTTAAAGATCTTTTTGTCATTCATGTTCTGGAGTTTTAAAATGCTGTGAATAAATATGAGCCTTCTTTTATTATTCTGGAAGCTTGATATTAGTATCTTTGATTTGAAGATTTACGTATATCTTTTTTTTTTAATTTATTTATTTGACAGATAGAGATCACGAGTAGGCAGAGAGGCAGGCAGAGATAGAGAGAGGAGGAAGCAGACTCCCCGCTGAGCAGAGAGCCCGATGCGGGGCTCGATCCCAGGACCCTGAGATCATGACCTGAGCCGAAGGCAGAGGCTTTAACCTGCTGAGCCACCCAGGCGCCCCGCGTATATCTTTTTTAATCCCACTGAGAATACTAATTAGGTGTTTGCTTCTAATATATTTTTCTCTTCCTCTTCCTTTTTTTCCCCCTTCATGTTGATCTTATACTTTCTGTTTATCTCGTATTGTAGGGTGACTTCAAATGAGTGGTGAATCATGGCTGTTCACTGATAGTTAAGAATGAGGGATTGGGAAGGTTCCTGGGTGGCTCAGTTGGTTAAGTGTCCAACTTGATCTCAGCTCACATCATGATCATGATCTCAGGTGCTCCATGCTCAGCTCAGCCTGGAGTCTGCTTGAGATTCTTTCCCTTTGCCCCTTCTCCTGTTCATACACATTTGCTCTCTTTCTCTCTCAAATAAGTAAATACTAAAAAAAAAAAAAAAAAAAAGTGGGATTAGATAGGTTGAATGGAGGCAGAATTTGTTGATTGGAGTTTGCTTAGAGTAAAATGGACAGGGAGGAGCTTCTGGTTGGGCTAAAGATACCTAAATGCCAGAATAGGAAAACTTTACTCTGGGTCACTAATATCCACATCCTAGTGCCCTTAGTCCTCTGGCATATGGGTTCATTGTGGAAAATTTGGAAAATAAAAGTACCAAGAAGAAAAAAAAAATCACTTGTGAGCCTATCAGGCAGAGATAAGACTATTTATAAAAGATATGTCATGTATAATAGAAAGTTAGAACAACACTGCCCATTTTATTTTATTACTTGCAATTTGTAGTCATTAGTGTATCTTTCCCCATGCTGTAAAATTTCTTCTACGTTATCATTAATGACTATATAATATTCAATTACAAAAATATATTTTCTTTAGCCACTTTCTATTGGAGGTTGTGTATATGTCTATTTTTTCTTGTAAGTGGTGCTGCATGTAAACATTTGTAATAAATATTTGTACATAAATTTTTATCTTAGGATAAGCTGCAAGAAGTGTAATTTTTTAGCAAAAGAATAGGAATATTTTAAGGTGTTCTTATACTCACAATGCTTGGATCAGTTAAAGGCTGTACTTTGTTAAGTGGGCAGACATGGATCTGTGGTACTCTAATATACAGATTGTTGTTTACCTGGATCCCTTTTTCATCAACATGGGTTGGAGAGCTGCTGTATAGAAATAATTAAAAATACCAGTACCACCATCCCATGAAAAACAACATTCTGCTTTCTTTCTCATTCTAGTGTATCTTTTGGGTAGATTTTTTTAAACCATTGCATGGTCTTCAACTGCTGTTGAAAACAGATTTCTGCAGAAAAAAATAAGGGGGAGGGGAAATGTTAATATACTAGTTTATGGCATTTCTTTTACCAGCATCTTAAAAAGAATACCCTGTAGTTTGCTTAAACATTGGTTATATTGTCCCTGAATCTTTAATGGGCTCAAGTGCTCTTAGTGAGTTGGCTATTCCTGGTAGGGACCATCATTTATTGAACACCTCTGTGTCACAGTCACCAATCTGGGCACTTTCTGTACTTTTTATGCCCAAAGCTTGTGCCAATTTTGAGAGGTAGGTATTATCACCCCTTTAGAGGTTTTTAAAAATAAAGTTAAATGGCGATATGAAATGCTTCCAAGTCACACAGTTTGTGGTTGTCTAGAAGTCACTGGAACACGAGCTCCATGAGAACACTGAAATCATTTTGTTCACTGGTGTAGTCCCAGCATTAGATCAATCTTCACATGTAGTAGTCTATCAAGAAATATTTGTTGAATGCTGACAAAATGAATTAAGAGAGGTGGGATTTGAACCATAGCCATTTTGAACCTAAAACTCTTTCTGCCAGGCAGAAATCAACTTCTTCAGAGTTTTACTGTGAGGTTTGCCCCAAAGAGATGGACTTGGTCAGTGTTTGGTGTCTTCTTCCTCATTTTCATTTGCTCACTCATATAAATTGCTTTATGTAAAATGTCACTGTCATTTGAGAGAATCTTCAATTAAGTCAGACATAACTAAAATAATACTGAGTGTGTAAAAGGCTAAGCAGAAGTTAGAACTATTTTTTTCAAAAGTTCCTAAATCCACTCAAGCAGTTATTTTGAAGGATACTTTGAACTCTGTAATAGTTAAAAGTTCCTCAAGGATATGACATTTTCTCTGGTATCCCTTCAGATGCCCTGTGGAAGTTTCTGAGGATCTAATACTCACTAGGAAAAAAAAAAATTTTGCCTGAAGACTCAGCCCTGTATAGAACTGGGTTCTCACAAAGTTTTCATCAGAGAGCTTGCAGCTATGCTTAAAGGTCAGAAGACTGATAAGCAATGTGATAGGTCAGCTAATCATCTTCACCTTGGATGAGCATTTACAGTCCATCTGTCATATGTGAATATGAGATCTATCAAATACCAGTCTACCATATCCTAAAAAAAGAAAGTTTTTCATTTATATTTATTGTAGGCATCATTTATATAGAATAGATATCAAGGCACTTAGATTGACCCTGTCAAGTCAGATGAAGAAAAGGGACAGGTTTATGGTTTTCTCTCAAAAAAATTTTTTTTCAAAGATTTTATTTATTTATTTGACAGACAGAGATTACAAGTAGGCAGAGAGGCAGGCAGAGAGAGAGGAGGAAGCAGGCTCCCTGCTGAGCAGAGAGCCCGATGTGGGGCTCGATCCCAGGACTCTGAGACCATGACCTGAGCCAAAGGCAGAGGATTTAACCCACTGAGCCACCCAGGCGCCCCTCAAATTTTGTTTAATGAAGTCACAGTTTGCTCATTTTCAGCTCAGCAATTATTGGTCGAATGCCTACTGTGTGCTGGGCACCATACTACACACAGAGAGTACAGAAATGAGTTAATTACCCCTCCCTGGAACTCACAGTCTAGTCAGAGACAGACCCATCTCATGGAACATGGTGAAGGCTGTAGTGCTTGGGAGTGAGGAGGACAGAGGAGGACAGAGCATCTCCTGAGGAAGGAGAGGTGGGTGAGTCCAGGCTCTTACTTCACACTTGGACTCATACCAGAGCCTTCCATAACATTGCCAAGGGATTTTTCTAGAATTTATAAATCCAGTCATATCACTTCCATGTTTAAATGCCCCAGCAGTTCCCCACTAACTGCCCCACAGACTGTGGCCCCCTTTCAGCCACTCCCATGTCCCCCACTGCCCCACTGCTTTACAGCCTGCTTGCCCAAGTTCAAATCTTGCTCCTGCGACTTGTCAGCTCTCTGCAGCTCAGTTTCCTTAAACTGGGTGAATGTCAATAATCTGCCTCAATGTTATTGTGAAGATGAAATGATTTGATCTAAAACTCTGAGAACAGTGCCTCCTGCATGGTACTGGAGAAGTGATGCTTATTACGCCATTCCTTCTGTCTCCTAGACTGGGGGTAGTTTCTGTACCCATCTGGCTTTGCACAAGGTGCCAATTGCACAAATTGTTGCTACCATGTGATTTAATTCTTAGGCCGCTTCTCACCATTTCCTGTCTTTATCATCAATAAACTGGAGTTCTTGGCCTGATTAGATGGTATACTCTGAGATTAGGGATTTCGCCACAAATAATTTTTTGTTTTATTTTTGTGCTTCCCCACAGAACCTAAATACAGTGCATGTTGTGGACACTCAAATACCTATTTATTGAGGGAGGGGGAAATCTCCTTTCTCTCCAAGTCTCTTCTTGTGAAGTGTTTTCTGTTTTTTATTTTTTGTTTTTTTTGATCACCATTCTTTCCTTTTCTTCTCTCCACTGTGCTATTAGCATGTTAACATTTTTTACATATTTCTGCTATAGCTCTTGTCCCATTCCATTGTAATCATTCATTTCCATGTTCCACCCTCCCTCCCCTGCTTCATTTCTATTGCTTTCATTTGTCTCTCTGGCCTTTAGTAAAGGGACTGCATACAAGTAGACACTCATATATGAATGAATGCTCAATAAAGAATAATATCTGTTATATTAATGCCACTGTATTTGAGGGAATCTGAGAAAAATAAAATTGAGTGCTTTCTTTGTATCTATTTCTTTTGGTTAACTAAATGTCCAAGAAAGGCCTAATGATTTAACTACCCCAATTAAACAAGCAGGAAACTCTCAAATAAATATCCTTCTAATGTAGAGGCAAAACATTCCAATAATTTACCTGTGTCTCTGGTAGCTCCATGTGTTCTAAGATAAAATGTTCTGTCTCTAATTTTTAAGAGAATATCAAAATATGAAAACTACCTAAATTGTTATAGAGGTAAAAATGAGTAGTGAATTTTGACATTGCTTTAAAAAAATTATTTATTTGAGAGAGAGAGCACACACACAAATGAAGGGTGGGGGAGGGACAGAGGGAGAAGCCCGACTTCCTGTTCAGCAGGGATTCCCATGCTGGGTCTCTGTCCCAGAACCCTGAGATCATGACCCTGAGCCAAAGGCAGATCCTTAACTGCCTGAAGTCACAGTTGGCTGATTTTCAGCTCAACAATTATTTGTCCAGCTGAGCCACCTGGGCGTCCCTGACATTGCTTTCTTAAACCACTTTGAGAGGAAATTAAAATTGAATTAGATTTCACAGCTCTGAAAGTTCCTATTAAAAACTATTCTGATTGGGTATTGTATAACACAGTAGTAGGTGATGTAAGTTTCATCTTTTATGGATGTGATTGTAGATGAGAATTGATTGTCCCTATTGTCATATTTTGTTCCGTTTCCATGCTTTTCATTATCTTATAAAAGATAAATTGAGGGGTGCCTGGGTGGCTCTGTCTGTTATCGCCTTCGGCTCAGGTCATGATCTCAGTGTCCTGGATCAAGCCCTGTGGCAGGCTCCTGACTCCGCAGGGAGCCTGCTTCTCCCTCTCCTCCCCACTGGTGCTCTCTCTGACTCTCTCAGATAAATAAATAAGTAAATAAAATCTTTAAAAAGATAAATCTAAGTAACATCCTTTAGCAATGAAGAGGTAATGAAAAAAAAAATCATGCCCCTTCAGCTTAACGGGAGGGTGGAGATTGCATATATCATGTGTGTTTTAAACCCATGCTTACCATTTACTTACTTATTTTGATTTGTATTTTGCGGGGCTTAACTCCCAACCTTGACATCCAAAGTTGAATGCTTAACTGACTGAGCCACCCAGGCGCCCCAATTGAGAATTTTGTGTATTTCATTTTTCTCTTTTTATTCACCTTTTTATTGCTTTTCAGTAAAGATTTGTAGTTTTCATCATCTAGGCTTGTAAGTTATTGGATTTATTTTTAGATATATTTGGCTGCTAGAAGCAGTATTTTTTCACAAGGTATTTCTGTTGGATGTTAACTGTGTGACACGTAGTGACTGTTGAACGTTGATTTTTCCCTCACAGTCTAACTCACAGTCTGACTTGATCACCCACTTAGTTGTTGTTGTTCTTCTCCTTCTTCTTTTTTTTTTTTAAGTTGCCTCTTTGCCCATCAGGGTCCTTGAACTCACTGACCCAAGATCAGGAGGTGGGCACTCTGCAGATGGAGCTAGCCAGGCGCTCCTCCTTAATGCTTGGGATTTAAATGCTTGCTTACCACCAGATCGTCCTGTAGCTTTCCTCAAGATGAGACGTCATTATAACGGAACCGTTCACACATTCTGTTTTATGATTAGTAAGAACTGTACAGTTGTTGGTAATATATCTCCATGACTAAATTTCTTACAGAAGTGAGGGAATGTGTATTTTAAACAAATACATTTCAGAATATAAATAAATTTCTTCAACTGTGATTTTTTTATTTGTTGGTATAAATTTAACTCTGATTATTAGCATAAGTAGTAGAACTTTTGGGTCTTCTTACTTCCAAAAAACATTTTATGCCAGTTTCAGGTTTCTCCTTTTAGTTTCATCTCCATTCCAAGCTGCCCCACTTCTGAGAACCCAGACTCTAAAATTCCTTTTAGGCTCATAATTTCCATTCTTCCTCATTCCTTGCCCCCTCCCTCATTCCCACTCCCACACTTGCCTGATCCCCTGTCTTCTACCAGTTCTCACATTTGTGTCCCCATGCTCCCAACCCTTTTCAGCCACTACAGCCATAATTTGATTCTTGTCAGCTTTTCTGTTCAGTTTCCCCTGCCTTCCTTTCTCCCCACGCCATGTTATCTTTTTGTCCCATCCCTCCACTCCCAGCTTGGAAATTGCAGGCTACCTGGACCATTTATAATCCATGATTTCCGGTTCAGCTGGGCTCCCAGAGCATGAAGGTCTTTGCAGTTTTCTCTTGTTGACTCAGTCTTCTTTGCACCATGGATTTGCAACCATTCTTCACTTGGGATGTCTTATGCCCCTCGTTACAGGGCCCCAGCTAAACTTTTTCACTCCCAAGAGATATTCTTAGTTCCCCAAGAAAACTGAGGATGTCCATCACCAGGGGCTTCTAACTTCCTCTGGCTGTATCTCAGTTTTTTGTTGTTGTTTTTTTAATCTTCCTCTCAGCCTTCTTCTGATATTGCCTATCTTTGAGGCTAACCTCCTGAGATGGTGTAGATTAAACTGACTTTTTAAGCCAGTTTCTTAAAATGAGCTTATTTCTTGATTTTTGTTTGTGTGAGTTTATTGTGAAGACAGTTTTGAAATAAGCATGCTTGGACAATTCTCTTGCCCCTTGTGAGAGTACAGATGACCCTAGATTGACATGACCTTGTGGCATGCTCACTTTCAGTTACCACAGTTTAATTCATGAACACCAGTCCCCCAACAACGTGGTTCAAGTTTCAGTTACCAAGATTTATTAACTGTGAGGAGTTGCATTGAGTACAGTTTTTGCTGCTAGCTTTTTCAGTCCACAAATCACCATGTAAATAACAGATGCATATGGCGGCCAGTGACCAACATGGCTTTTTCTAATGTCTATCAGTGATTGTTACTATGCATCTGTTGATCATTCACAGACAGCAAAGCAAGCAGTTGTGTTGCTTCCTTGTCCGTGGGTGGTAAATGTACATGACATTTTATACAGATGGATGGTTGAAAGAGAAAATTAGCTGATGAAAGTAAAAATTCAGAAACGGAAAGAAAAGTGATAATGCCAGAAGTGAAATTCAGTTCACATGTAAATGGGGTTCTGGAAGAAAAAGCCAACTGTAGGAATGTTAACACTGCCTCTATCCACAGACTGTAGCTAGCTATGCTGCCAGAGGAGCTTAGGGATGGTGAGTTTATGGATATAGTGAGGAGCGTGGTCATGATGGAGAGGATGAGGATGTCCTAGAACAAGGGACACTGGCATAAGAATTCATATTAAAGGGGGGGCCCCTGGGTCGCTCAGTGGGTTAAGCCTCTGCCTTTGGCTCAGGTCATGATCCCAGGGTCCTGGGATCTAGCCCCACACTGGGATCTCTGCTTGGCAGGGAGCCTGCCTCTCCCTCTCTGCCTGCCTGTCTGCCTCTCTGCCTACTTGTGATATCTCTCTCTCTCTCTCTCTAATAAATAAATAAATAAAATCTTAAAAAAAAAATAGAATTCATATTAAAGGAACTCATGGAGATACTTCACGTTATTAAAAGTCCAAAGGTTAAAAGATGGAAAATTAAGCGTGGAAAGGAATGTGGTGGTTTGCCAAGGCCTGGAAAAGATATTTACTCTGTATTGTAAGCTGTATGATGAGAAGATAAAGCACTGTTCAAACATTCTTCATAAGTTTATTATCATGAAGACTTTAATTCTCCATGTTTTAAATTATAGTATACTAAATACGATGAGTTTTACAATTTTTTCATTTCCCTATATGTTCATCTCCGACAGAGTTTTTAGTGTTTTTGATAGAGACTTAAAAATTACCTTTCATATGTTTGTGCCTGCTTACACCACCATTGAAGGCTTAGGGAAATCTGTTCGTGCTCTCTGCTAGTGCCTTGTTCTGTTTGCCATTGTTGACTTGTTTGTCCAACCTCTTCCTCTGGTGACTCCCTATTTCAGTGGATATACATACACTTAGGTTTTTGATTTCCTAGGGAAAAGACTTCACCTAGACCCTGTTGTGTTTGAGGCCCACTATATCCTTTTTTTTTTTTTTTAAGGATTTTATTTGTCAGAAAGAGAGAGCAAGCGCAGATGGGGGGAGAGGCAGGCAGTGGGAGAAGCAGCATCCCTGCTGAGCAAGGAGTCTGATGTGGACCCTATCCCAGGACCCTGGGATCATGACCTGATCCAAAGGCAGGCACTTAACTGACCAAGCCACCCAGGTGCCTGAGACCCACTATATTCTTGCTCCCTTTTCCTTTACCCTTATTTTCTTCTGAAATAAGTCAGACCTGCCAGTTCAGTTTACTTATTATTTCCTTTCTCTTTAGTTCTTGCAGTCACTTGACATTAGGCACCTCAAGGACAAAGGTCATGTCTGTTTTATTACTGAGTATCCAGTACTTAACCTGGCAACTGACATATACAGTTAAACTTGGTGTCCCATTTGTGGGAGCGAGTTCATAAAAGCCTGCACCCACCATCCACCTTGTCCCATTTACTCATTCCTCGGGTCTGTGTTATCTCTTTAGCTTGGCTTTGGGGAAACACCACTCCACCTGTCACTACATCCATTCCCCTTTGCATATTCTTTGTTCTTGCCAAAGTAGGCTGCTCGTTGTTCATTTGCTGCCTTCCATTTCTTCCTTCAGAACTGTCCTGATGCGGTCCTTCCTCCTACAAGTGTTCTCTATCAGATCATCTATCATATCATACCATCATCTCCCCCTTTCAGAGTCCTGGCTAAAGCTTTTCTCCCTGAAGCCTTCTCTGATCTCATTCTCTCCAATCACTGCAACCTTTCTCCTTCTTTAAACAACTGTGGAATGGGAGCTGCTTCTAGCACCTGCCAAATATGAGCCATTTATGCTGTCATATTTATGTTTTCCCGCACAGATAGAAGCTCCCTGAGGCATTTCTTCCTCTTTCCTGTGCATAATTCAGTCTTTACACATAGTTGGTACTGAATGCGTGGTTTGTTGGATTTTCCTGCAAAGTGAGATTCCAGAGATCTGTCAAGGAAACTGCATGCTGCTAAAAATATTGAGGGTTGTTCTATGGATTATTATTATTATTATTATTATTATTATTTGCTCCTTTTCTAATTCTCAAGTAAAAATTCTTTCTGGTGTATCTATCTATCTTAAAATGCCAAAGGCCCCAAGAGTGGAGAATGAGAAAGTGGCAAAATGTTAGAGCTGAAAAGATTTTTAGAGATCCATGTAGTCTAGCCCTTTAGTTGTATAGGGGAGTAATCTGATGTCTAGAGCATGTACGTGATCTCCCCCAAGTTATACAACCAGTTTGTGGTAACGTTTGGGCCCACAGTGCAGGTGCCTAGTCCTGTCTAGTAGAGCCTGTTCCCACAAGCTGCTGTGGGGCATGGGGGATGTTAGGATATTGTTTAGGTTTGTGTAGTTAAATTATGTAAAAGAGGCATCTACTAGTCTCATATTGCCTTTTGTGGATTAACAAATAAGAAAGAATTAAGAAAAAATGAAGAATTAAGAAAGAATTAAGAAAATGAACCTCTAAATAGATTGTTTTCCTCTCTCCTTCCCTTAATTATTTCCAAATTCTGACTGGATTCATTTGCATTCACTGAGAAGTTTCTGGAAGCATTCATCTTCGATGGCATAGATTCGTTTGCTAACACTTAAGTAAACTTTTTCTTGAAGTATAACATACATAAAGAAAAATGCACAAAGCCTAGGTGTGGAGTTTGAATTTTCACAAAGCACAGACATCCATGTGACCTGACATCAGGAAACAGAGCAGCACCAGCAACTTTAGAGACATTTGATGAAATAAAAGGGTTTGAAGCCATATAATTTTTTTTTCTCTCTGCAGGTATTGTCAGTCTGTGTGTTAACAACAATCCTTGGTTGTATATTTGGGTTGAAACCAAGCTGTGCCAAAGAAGGTAATTACTGTAGTAATTCACATGCACACACACACATGTGTGTATGTGTGTTGCTATTTAGACTACTTCAGAATATGATTGAGAAAAGCATCATATCCTAATCTGTGAGTGGTCCATAGTTATGGCAGACTTGATGCTGGTTTGAGCCTTCTTGAAGCTCTTTCATTGAATTAGCTATATAAAATTTTATTTATTTGCAAAACTGCATCCTAAAACAACAAAGAGGGGCTTGGACCAAAAAAGTCAACCAAACAAAGAGGAAACCCCAAAACAACAACAAAAAAATTCAAACAAACAAGCAAATAATGGCCTAAAGATTCTGGTGCTGGGCCCATGGAGCCCTCTCCCTACCTCTCTCCAGGGATTCCTAGGACACTCTTTCCCCAGGGAGTTAGTCTCTGAAGCAGTTCTGGCGGGGTTACTAAGTAACCATTCAGTGTCACTGGGCAACCCGAAACTTACTGTTACGTGCCCTCATGGCTTTTAAAATTGTGGGCCTTGGTGGTCAGGAGCTAGGATTATTGCTTTTTTCTGTTGGATTTGTATTATCTTACAAGTGGATTTTAGTAATCTAATGAAAACCTAGCTTTTTCCAAGTATGTAGTAAACAGTTATAACATAAAATTATTGTTTTTAATAAAAAGTCTTCCTTCCATATCCACCATGTATCCGTTTTAACAGAAACTTGCTAGTACCAACTATAGCCCAGCGTCTTGTGGGCTGCTGGGACACAGTATGCTGGGCCAAATCCACATGTGGTCTTTGTCCTTAGGAAGCTGGGAGTCTAGTGTGAGACCAGGCTATTAACCAAATGCCCTAGTTCAGATGGAAGGAAGTGACGGGGGTGGGGGAGGGTAGGGGAAGGACGAGGTTTTATAAAAGCTTCAAAAAAGGAAATCATACCTTGACTGGGGAGTTCACGCATTAGGCTGGGCCTAAAGGCTAAATGGGTGTTTTAGGTGATGGGGACGGTCGCTCCAGCAGAAAGCTCGCATAGGGACATTACATTACTTCTTTTATAAATCCAGACTGGGGGTGGGGTATGTCAGGCATTCTTTCTCTTTCTGAAATATTCAGAGAATCACTTTTAAAATCTTACCTCACATACGAAATTTTAGAGAACATTATGGCTGTTGAAGCCAGTCTTTCCTGAGCGTAAAACATTCAGCACAAGTCCTCCTTCTGACTTTTCTTTACCGAGCCGTAAGGATTTAAGTCTTACAAGCCCCAGTCGGGTTTGTAATCAGTTTTAAAAGTTCTATTTCTCTATGACAAGAGATAAAAACTCTGTGCCTTTTATTTGTGCCACTTTCTGTGTGTATTTCTGAAAAGATTCTTGGGTGCCTTTATTACACCGTCCGTGTTCTGTCAGGTAGGATTTGAATCTATCTATCTTAAGTCTATCAGTTGATTGCTTTGTGCTTCTGTGATCTGAAAGCTCTAATGCAGTATTCACTATTTTCAGTTAAAAGTTGCAAAGGTCGTTGCTTTGAGAGAACATTTGGGAATTGCCGCTGTGATGTTGCTTGCATTGACCTTGGAAACTGCTGTCTGGATTACCAGGAGACATGTATAGAACCAGGTAAATAAAAATATGCAGGGAAAAAGAAGGGACCATGGACATTAGTGAAAGATCAGAGATAAGTTCTGCATCTTTTAGGTATGTGATTTATCTAACTCATTCGAGATTTTTAAAATTTTGGCTTTTGTATTTCCTTAGAGAAAAAAAAATTACAAGTTTTGCCTTATTTAACCCTTTATGGCTAGCCAAACCATGCCTCGTTTTAACGTATGCTGAAAGCCAGTATAATCTAATTTGCACTTTAACGTCAAAAGGCTGCTTGAAATATATGAATATTTTCAGTGTGGGCTCATTACAACAAGAGTTCTTAGACATCTACTTCTTTTTATTGAAGTGTAGAGTTGACACAGAATGTTACATTAGTTTCAGTGTACTTACGTGTCTGCTTACACTTCAAAATAAAATAATCAGAATATGGAAATATTCTCAGTTTGATTTGGATTTCTCTACATATGACTTGCATATTTAATATTTAAATGAGAACGGGCTAGGTTCAGATTAAATTCAGAGAACCCTGAAGATGGTTGGAGGAAAAAGCCTGAATTATATGATAATAATGTTTGTCCATGTTTTAAAATGATGAAATTCTGTTCTTTTTAGCAGCATAATAGCAATTGTTTCTTGCATGTTTTCTGTCTGTTAGTTCAGCTCGACCACTGCGGTGGCAGGCTCTGTGAGGAACTACGAGTTATGAAAGTGTTCATGGTGTCTTGTGGATCCTGCTCCAGAAGAGAGCAAGTCTGGGTCCATGTCAGATGTGTTGAATTGGGACCTTAACGTGTATTTTGTTGTTTGTTTCTAGAACGTATATGGACTTGCAGCAAATTCAGATGTGGTGAAAAAAGGTTGTCCAGAAGCCTTTGCTCCTGTTCCGATGACTGCAGAGACAAGGGCGACTGCTGTATCAATTATAGCGCCGTGTGCCGAGGTCAGCTCTCCATGCATCCATCTTGTTCCACGGCAGCCCGCCATCCTCCTTGGTGGTGGTGGGGTTTTGCAGAGGGGTCATTTTTTATACTATGAGTCTTACCTAGGGATCAACTATGTTGGCTGAGAAAATATTTAAGAAAACATTTTACTAAGGAAAGATTCAAACACATGTGAGTAAAGAAAGTACGCAGTGAATTTTGTACCCATCCATCGGGTAAAGAATTACTACTGTCTACACTCAGCAAATCTTGTTCTAGCCGTAGTCACTCCCTCTCCCGCTACCGCCCCCTTCATGTTATTTTAACATCAGCTCCATATTTCATGCTGCCTTGTGGAAAGATGTCTTTTGCAGTCCTGGCTGACTTCCACGTGTTGAAAGAACAGATGTGAAATTACAGCCCAGGGTCATAGGATATTATGTAAACTGATGCTATGCTGATGTTTTGTCCCAGGGTTCTTTGCAATTGATATGAGAGGAACTATGATATCGAGGATTTAGTACTAGAAGATGTTGTTGGATAGATAAAAGGAGGCTTGTAGGGGCACCTGGGTGGCTCAGTGGGTTAAGCCTCTGCCTTTGGTGCAGGTCATGATCTCAAGGTCCTGTGATCTAGCCCCACATTGGGCTCTCTGCTTAGCAGGGAGCCTGCTTCCCTTCCCCCTCTCTCTCTGCCTGCTGCTCTGTCTGCTTGTGATCTCTCTCTGTCAAATAAATAAATAAAATCTTAAAAAAAAAAAAGGAGGCTTGTAAATTTTGCCTGAAAATATTAACAACTCAAGAGTGAAAAAGATGCCTCTCAGTTCTCACGAATACAGTAATATGTTTTAGTCTTACAATTACACATTTTTTTTCTTTCTGATATCAACTAACTCTTACTATGAAACAGTGTAACTTTCTGTATTTGTTGTATTTTCCTAGAATCATGCCCCATATTATCTATATATCTGTTAACATTTTGGTTTTGGACCCTTTCATAATGTCTCCCAGCATCACAATCATTGGTACTATTCAGTGTGTTCAACTTGTCTTATTTCTTGAAAATATTTTAGGAGAGAAAAGTTGGGTAGAAGAAACATGTGAGAACATTAATGAGCCAGAGTGTCCAGCAGGGTAAGATGATGTTCTGAAATGCTATTTTTCTGAGGTACTATTTTTTTTCTCTTTCCAAATTGAAAAGATAAAAATAATAACCAATCATTGGTTCACTAAATGGTATTTTTAGTCAGGCCTTGTGTTGGGCACTGGTGGTATAGAGTTAATTATGGAATGACCTCCCCTTCCAGAAGCTAACAGAAAAAAGGTTGTTGACTATTTAGTCTGTAGTGTTCATGAGCAGTGGGTGGAAATCTTTTGTCTTTCTCCTTAGGAAGGAAGACCCTTTACTTCCATTTGTAGCTTTGAGAGTTAAATCTATAGCAAATTACTTTACAGTTTTCTTTTAATTTTTTGTATTTTGGTTCACTTATAAATTAGAGGGATAAGCAATGTATCTGTGGGAGAATGTTGCATAATTTTTATAATTCATTTTGGTTCTTTTTACCCTTAAAGTATTTTGCACAGTACCTTATGTATGCTAGGCCATCAGAAAAATTTGTGTGCAATTCATGGGAGGGGGGATTTTATGAAGATGTTACATACATTTATCTCTACTCCACTTGAGATCTCTTACCTCGTATAATTTGAATTATTCATCTTCAGAAATACATTTTTATCTTTTTAAAGTCATCATTTTTTTCCAAACTATTAAAATTTTTAAAGCTGTGCTTTAGCTTATTTTTTTGGTGTATATAATTTATTTTTGCTTTATAGGATGTGTATTCTTTTCTTTGGGATGAGAGAGTACTTTTTTGTTTAAAACAATAGTAGTAGCTGCAGCAAAAACTAAACCCAAACCAAAAAATTACAGTAGAAGAGACTTTTTTCAAAGGGACCTCTCTTGTACTTTGTGCTGTCCTTTAAGTCCAAGATTTATTGGAAAATTTAGATTTAGTGAATTTTAATCTTTCTTTTCCTTCTACATACTGATCATGATTTTTCAGTTGTAATATTGATCCTTTTAGTGGAAATGTAACTGTTCCTTTCTTTACAATGAGATCGTAATTAGGAACCTGTGCTATGATACTAGAAGTATTTACCTGGTGGCACGATGAGCAGTTTATGTTTTATGTTGAGTGAATACAAATGATTTTATACAGTGATGAACCATTGAGACCCTATGCATCTGATTCTGGAATCTTCTAACTGAGCTATGGTGCAAACTTGAGTTAGTGGAAATTACATACCAATTTTTTTTTTCTTTTTCTTTTGTGTTTGTGTGTGAGAGTAAGCTGAGGAGGAGGTAGAATTGAAAAAAAGGGAAGGCAAAGTTAGGCATTTACTGTCATTTAAATTACTGAGTAAACTTTAAGTGGGAAGTTCTTTTATGGTTAGCCTGTGATCTATAACTCTCCTACTGTCCACCAGGTATTATTATAAGTTCAGAAGTTCTGAACCATGCCTGTTCTGGTTTGGCCGTATAACAGCTGCCCATAGTTGTTCTCCTTGACTGAGCACATCACTGTAAATGTTTCTCCTCCTTTGGATTTCCACACCACGTGCATTGTGTGTGTGTGTGTGTGTGTGTGTGTGCATGTGCATGTGCACACGCGCACATACCCTCATTGTTTGTTCCTAGCTTTGGGTCATTTCCTTGTTTATTTATTAAAAAGTAATGAATACATTTCAAACATCTCTACTAAATAGTACTGTCTTTTCAGTATAGTAAATTTAAAAACTCAATTTTATATATAGTTTATGTGATATGAACTACCATCTAGCAGATTCACATAGAGATGATATCGGAAAGTGGTTGTTCAGGAAAAAACTTACTGGAAACAAAAACGTAATTTAGAGAATGCTATTTATTAGCATTCTGCAAACTGGGAAAATATTATTATATTTTAGTAGCATTTGGTCCAGCTTTTGGAATAGCAGGGACTATGAATGCTAGTCTCCATACAGTGGTTCAACATGGTCTGAGTGCTTGAGAAATCCTATTTGATGATATATGTTAGTCTCCATACAGTGGTTCAACATGGTCTGAGTGCTTGAGAAATCCTATTTGATGATATATGTATATATCATACAGATAATGAAATGTAAAAGCATGTATATTGCATATCAATGTGAAATCTCCTTTATAAGGATGTTTGCTGAACTTGTTAGTTTCCTTTAGATCACATGCTAACCTAAGTGAGAAATCTTCATTGGACTTGTGCCAAGGAAGGAAAAGAACCTTCACTGGATGTGTGTTCCATCTGCTTTTTTAAACATTTTTTTTTCCCTTTCTCATTATCCAGGTTTGAAATGCCTCCGACCCTCTTATTTTCCTTGGATGGCTTCAGGGCAGAATATTTACACACCTGGGGTGGCCTTCTTCCTGTTATTAGCAAACTAAGTGAGTAACTTCGGAGTTCACTATTGGGAGTGTCACTGTTTCAGTGAGATAGACTAGGGATGCGGGCTTTCTTTGGAAAAATACTGGCAGGATGTGTTTTACCAAACATCACTACGATGAAGTAGTTGAATCTGATGATAAGGAATTAGTCTCCAATATTATAATTACTTTGAAGCTACCTTTTAAATACTTCTAAGGTAATACAGTTTATACACACACACACAACACACACACACACACACACACACACACACTATAGATACCTGTATGTATGTATGTATTTTTTCTTAGAATTTTGGATTCCTTTTGTGGAAAAATCATTTATTTGATATTTATTACATCTTAAAATGGAATTTTCAAAACTGAAAGTATTTCTGATATGATTCTAGTAGTGTAGAATATTTGCTAGTTATCCTATAGTATCATGTAGCATCCTTCCAATTTCTTTGCCTCATATAAGGCCTTAACTGAATGATTATTCTGTAAGTTATTGATGCAGTAGTAGAGTGGTCTTAATATTAATGCTCAAGTCTTAAATCACATTAAGCCCCAGTTATATGGGTATCACTTGTATCATCACTGCTTATTGAGAAAGGAAAAAAATTGCATATGGGCATAAAAACTGTAGAACTTGGCTCATTCTCAGTGATGAGCAGTTAAGTAGTTACAGTGTAATGTGAGGCTGAAATAGAAGTTAATACAATGATTTTAGTGTTCTGGAATTTTAAAATATTATTTATTAGCCTTGAGTATATGAGATTAGTTTAAATATGAAAATCACTCTCAGTAATTACACATGTGCATTTATTTTACTTCTTTTATGATGAACCAAAATAATTTTGGGAAACTTTAAAAAAATTTCTCTTTTTAATTTCTACCTAGAAGAGAATAATTTTTATAAGTAATCATTGACATGAAAAAAAATCTTTAGCAAAAAAGCGGGCATGGTCAAGGAAGGCTCTGTTCTTAGCAGTTAGGCCCACAGGCTTTAAGGCCTGAATCTGGTCCTTTGTGACCCTTAGGGGGTCCATTTATTTCCATGGCACCAAAGATGGCATCCCGGGTTCAGAATTAAGGAGTTGTGGGTACTATATGTGAAGTTTTAAAAGAAACCAGCACATAGTCAGCCTAAGCCCTAGCTTTGGATACATAAGGGACATACCCTGTAATTCTGCCCTGCTTGGAAGGCATTGAGATAGATAGACACTTGCTAATTTGAGGAACACTTTCAGCAGTGACTTATTGAAATGCTAGAATCATTAGTTTTTGTGTTTTTTTTTTCTCAGTAGTAGAGGCAGGAGAAAAGGAGCATGATACCGTGAGCATAACACCAAGGCCAAATCCAGAGCAGTCCAGCTTCTGTGCTTTCTCCAGCATGAAGCAAGAAGATGCCTTTTGTCTTTAGAGCTGTGTTGAGTTTGTCCAGACATAGATGGTTCTGGATTTTCACACGGGGACATTGTCCCCCTCAGCTGCTGCTTCAGCCTTGTTTTAATTTTGCAGATTTTGGCATCAGTGCAGGTTTTTTTTTTTTTTTTTTAACTACCTCTTATAACTTAGGTATATGACCACTAAGTAATATCAGACAGAGATATAGTAGGTGTCATTATTGTACATGCTCCTTCTGGAACTTAATATTATTGATAAGTATGGGATAATTCTTTCATTGGCTTAGTTATTTTGTTCAATATTTTTTTGAGAAAAATTAACTCAACATTGCATTTGATTCTACAATGTTGATTTATAATTAACTCTAAATTTTTATATGGTTAGAAATCCCTCCTGGGTTATTTTTTTTAAAGCTGTTTAGACTTATTTGGTAGGAAAGCTAGATGAAGTAAACACATTGTCAGTTGCATTTAATAACAATCTTTAATTTGTTTCCCTTATAGAAAACTGTGGAACATACGCCAAAAACATGAGACCAGTATATCCAACAAAAACTTTTCCCAATCACTATAGCATTGTCACGGTAAGCTCCAAGTTTCAACTTTTGTATGTTCACAGAAGAGAGATGTAAATGTTGCATTTTTTGAGCCAATAATTAGACATCAGATCACTTTTTTCCAATACGTGGTTAAGCGAGGAAACCTAGTCTTTGCCACTAATTATCTGTAATTTGGGGAAGGTCACTTTACCTTCTGGTCTCAGTTTTTCCATCTTGAAAAGAAGTGACTAAAGACTCTTCTTGGTTTCCTTTCAGTTTAAGATTCTCCAATTTTTGTGTCTTGTTTCTTTTTATAGTTTTGTAGCTTACTCTATTTGTACAAATTTGTCCTACATTTATGGGTTCTCAACTTGTCTTTCTGATCACCTTGATGTATAAGTTTAAGCAATCCAGTTTGTCTGACTCCCGATAGATTTGCAGCCCTGTTTTTGTTTCAAAGTTTCCCAGTTTAATTGGAGTCCAGAAAAATAGTCAAATTCATTAGGCATTATGGTTGAAGCCTGGAAATTAATTCTTTAGCCTATATTAATACAAGTCTATGCTCAGACTCAACTAAAAGTTTGTTCTACAGAAATGCTTTACTCAGCAATGCAAAAGGAAAATAGGACACTTTTTTAAAAAATTGGAGAGGCTGTAGGGGTGCTGGATGGCTCAGTTGGTTAAGCACTTGACTCTTGATTTTGGCCCAGGTCGTGATATCAGGGTTATGAAATCCGGGCCACGTTGGGCTGGGCTCAGCGTGGAGTCCGCCGGCCCCTTTCCCTCTGCTCCTCCCCCGCCACTTGCACACTGTCTTTCTCAAATAAATAAATACATAAAAATAAAATCTTTAAAAAAAATTGGGGAGGCTGCCTATTTATATAGCTCCTCATCCATACCATTCTTAACTTAATTTCTCCTGTTACATAATTTAAAATGCATTTACTATATTATAAAATCTTGAGTAGTTGGTTGTGTTTTGATAGTCATGATGTTTTGTTCTTCTCTCCTTAAACTACATTAAGTTTCTTGCAGCTTCAGTTACCTGTTTTCTCTTCAGTGCTTTCGTTCTTGAACTTTATTTCATGTTAAAAAACTGACAACTTGAGGGGCCCCTGGGTGGCTCAGTGGGTTAAAGCCTCTGCCTTCGGCTTAGGTCATGATCCCAGGGTCCTGGGATCGAGCCCCACATCGGGCTCTCTGCTCAGCGGGGAGCCTGCTTCCTCCTCTCTCTCTCTCTCTGCCTGCCTCTCTGCCTAATTGTGATCCTGTCAAATAAATAAATAAAATCTTAAAAAAAAACAAAAAACAAAAAAAAAATCTGACAACTTGAGGGTGGTTGGGTTATGGACATTGGGGAGGTATGTGCTATGGTGAGTGCTGTGAAGTGTGTAAACCTGGAGATTCACAGACCTGTACACCTGGGGCTAATAATACATTATATGTTAATAAAAAAATAAAAAAAAAAAACCCTCACAAGCTGCATAAAACCTGTTTTTCTATTTTTTAGGGACTTTATCCAGAATCCCATGGCATAATTGACAATAAAATATATGATCCCAAAATTAACGCTTTCTTTGCACTTAAAAGTAAGGAGAAATTTAATCCTGTGTGGTACAAAGGAGAACCAGTGAGTTGTTTGTTTTAGCTACTAAAATAGTTTGTTTTTTAAATTATTCTCATCTCTTTCAATCAGAGTAAAATAACAGATTCCCTGGAGCTTTTAATAACCTATGTCATTGATCCTGTCTGTGGCCATCCTTTTGTACATGAAGGAGAATGGTGATAATCCTAAATCTTGTATCATTGTGCAGTGGGTGTAGTTTTATTTCATAGCCGGGTTGGGGAAATTCTGAACTTTTTTTCTTTTCTGCTTAATTCTACCTTCTTGTACCAGCAGTTTGTAGCCATAGTCTGGGGGCCATATTTTGATCCATACAAAACTGTTACAAAAGGTGGTAAACTCTGACTTCATTTGTATATGCTGAGAAGATTCTTTCCGGCCATGATTTATATGTGTTCTTTGTATTTTTAAAAAACTGCCACAAAAATTCTGTGGGGTCTTTTTGGATAGTCTCAGTATTCCTCTTAGAAGGAAAAAAAAGCATGATGATTAATTTGCAGGGTATAAATTCATATTTTAGTGCTGATATTTGAAACTATGTGACTTTGGGCAAATTATTCTTTCAGTGGCTTAGTTTTCTTATATTTATACTGTAGATGATTCCGTTAACTACCTCAGGGGGTTATTGTGAGGATTAACCAAATTAATAATTGGGATGCTTCTGGGGATACTATTTAGAATTATAATTGGCAGGAAGTGCTTAATATGTGTTAGTCACATAATAAAAATGTCAACAAATTAAACACATGTGTGTTTGGGAATATTTTTTTCTTGCAAGGGGAGCCTGTTAAAATCAAAGGCTAGGGCTCTGAAAGTTGCAGAGGTTTCCAGCTGATGGCGTCTATATTTTTTAGGTTAAGTGCTCTCTATTTCATTTCATGTTGCTCCTGTCCAGTGTCCTATTGATTATTCTGTAATCTCACTGCTGAAGCTCCTTCACTTCAGAAATCCTGTAGCACTTGGGGGGAATGCACTGATGTCCCATGAACACATACTTGCCTAACAGATGCACGGTTGTATAGTTTTCTGACTTGCGTTCACTCTCTTCCCCAGATTTGGCTCACCACGAAATATCAAGGCCTGAAAAGTGGCACCTTTTTTTGGCCAGGATCAGATGTGGAAATTAATGGAATTCTCCCAGACATCTATAAAATGTATAATGGGTATGTATATACGCACTTTTTTCAGAACAGCTCATTTGTTCTAAATCTCAGCTTCTCCTTTTTATCAAGTGCTAAGTTCCAGCATTTCTGTGATGTGTTGGATGAAACATGAGAACAGTCAGAATAAGAACTCTATCTCAGTTACCTTTTAGATGGAGGGTATGTAAGTTTTGGATAGATGGATGGACAGCAAAACTAGGCTGAGTTTTTTCTAGAGGTTTTCTAAGAAGTGCTGGTACATGTTGGAGTTTGCATTCAGATCCTTGGGCAGGAATAAAATAGGAAGTTGTGGTGACTGTGGCTTTTTAAGAGTCATGAGCAAGTGAGCTGTCCAAGAGGTACGCTTTATAGAATGTATCGACACACAGGTTATTCACCTGGTAGCAATTGCTCTTCTCAGATACAGGAATAACATCCTCGAGTAGATACAAGAAGCAAATATTTATTTATTTGTTTGTTTTTTTCCTTAAAAATTTACTTATTTGAGAGAGAATGTGTGAGCCGGGGGCGGTGCAGAGGGAAAGGGAGAGAGAGAATCTCAAGCAGACTTCTCACCCAGTGAGGAGCCAAACACGGGACTTGGTCTCATGTCCCTGAGATCATGGCTGAGCCAAAATCGAGAGTCATACACTTAACAGACTGTGCTCCCCCAGGTGCCCCTACAGCCTCCCCAATTCATTCTTTCTTTCTTTCTTTCTTTCTTTCTTTCTTTCTTTCTTTCTTTCTTTCTTTCTTTCTTTCTCTTTCTTTCTTTCTTTCTTTCTCTTCCTTTCTTTCTCTTTCTTTCTTTCTTTCTTTCTTTTTTTCTTTCTTTCAAGATTTTATTTATTTATTTGACAGACAGAGATCAGAAGTAGGCAGAGAGGCAGGCAGAGAGAGGGTGGGGGGGTAGTCTCCCTGCTGAGCAGAGAGCCTGATGCGGGGCTCAATCCCAGGACCCTGAGATCATGACCCCAGCTGAAGGCAGTGGCTTAACCCACTGAGCCACCCAGGCACACCCCCGCCCCGCAATTCTTTTTTTAAAGATTTTATTTATTTATTTGACAGAGAGAGACACAGCAAGAGAGGGAACACAAGCAGGGGGAGTAGGAGAGGGAGAAGCAGGCTTCCCGCTGAGCAAGGAGCCCAATGCGGGGCTTGATCCCAGGACCCTGGGATCATGACCAGAGCTGAAGGCAGATGCTTAATGACTGAACCACCCAGGTGCCCCCAGCCTCCCCAATTAAAAAAAAAATTGTTCTATTTTCCTTTTGCTTTGCTGAGTGAAGCATTTCTGTAGAACAGACTTTGTTTTAGTTGTGTCTGAGCATAGCTTATATTAAGACGGGCTAACGAATTAATTTGTGTAATTATGTGTAAAGCTTAACCTTTGTTCCTTTATTGAGTTTTCAAATAAAACTTCTGCATTGCTTCAAACACAGATAACACATGGGATTGTTTTAGTCTTTCAGTGCTATTTTGCATAAGAAAATCACTGATATTTTAAACTCAACAATTGTCACAAATTGTTTCATTTTGCTTGTTCTTAATTTTAGCTCAATACCTTTTGAAGAAAGGATTTTAACTATTCTTAAGTGGTTGCAGCTTCCTAAAGATGAAAGGTATGTAGAGGCCTAATTTCTATGGGAAATACTCCTTTGTTTTATAGAAATTACACAATATTTTAAAATGAGCTGCAAGAAGACTTTGCACTTGTCTCTGGCATTTTGTATCCAAATGAACTCTTTTTATGGAGCATTTTGAAGAACTCCAAACCTGTACATAATTTCTCAGCAAGTTTAGAAATCTTATCCCAGTGTTGTAGACTTTTTATTTTTTTATCATTTATTTATTTTTTTAAAAAAGATTTTTTAAATTTATTTGACAGAGAGAGAGAGATCACAAGTAGACAGAGAGACAGGCAGAGAGGGGGGGCAGAAAGCAGGCTCCCTGCAGAGCAGAGAGCCCGGTTCTGAACTTGAGCCCAGGATCCTGAGATCATGACCTGAGCTGAAGGCAGAGGCTTAACCCACTGAGCCACCCAGGCGCCCTGTTGTAGACTCACTATCAATTGTTAAGTTATTTTTTCCGTTCTGTTTTACAATGTGTTTATAAAATATTACATTTTGATGCTGTTTGATTTAGACCACACTTTTACACTCTGTATTTAGAAGAACCAGATTCTTCAGGTCATTCATATGGACCGGTCAGCAGTGAAGTAAGTATTGTTTTATCAGTGATTGCTTCTAACTAAACCTTGCTTTGAAGCAGGTTTCTAGACCAGTCTCTAAGATTCCATGATTCTGGAATGAGTAGTAAACACAATTTTACTAAACCAGAGAATGACCTTTCATAAAAATAATGGTAGGGAGAATTTGTCTCATCTGTACTTTCGACAGTGCTAACTCAAACTGAGGGTAAATTCCATATTCTCAATTCCAAAGCCTTTATCCACTCCGTTTCTCCCTATATCAACCTAAAAAGTAAGGGGTCTTTGGAAATGTTATAAGTGGGAAAAACTCTAATTTTCTATTTATTATAAGAGAATTAGTCAGATGCCAGAAGAAGCCTCCCGTGACTTCTCTACCCTAGGAGATATATCTCTAATCTCTGAGCTCATGTTCACAACAGAGCCTGAGCATCAAAAAATAGGAAGTTTTGTCAAAACTATAGAGAATTTGAAATTACTGTGGTTTTATTGAGCAGTTACTTGGAAGCTAGAGATGGGGAAACAGCTCATGGACTAAGGTTGTCAGTGTATTTGACCTGACACTCTTTAAGGAGCTTAGCTCACTCCTGGCCATGTTGTAATTGGTATAGTGCTTTAAAAGATCAAATACTGCTTTCAGTGTTTGTGTGGCCATATGATTTTTGTACCTTGGAGCAGAGGAAGCATTAGAACAGAAAATGATTTGAGCTTCTTTCTTTGTATCTCTAAGCCGACTTTTCTTATGATGTATATTTTATCTGTGACCTGAGATCTGAAAAGAAGAAGTAAGGATCTGTGAGTATTGTTAGTCAGGAGGAAAGGAGAATCAGTGTAGCCGGTCCCTAATCTCAGATTCTGTTATCTTTTTCCCCATGTGACTCTAGGAGATGAAAGACTAGGAATAGCTAGAATTTCACCCCCAAGCTCGGTTGTTTGTGAGCCTTAAGGACTCTTTAGTTCAGAGTCTAGAGCAGAGCCTATCTTCATGTGTCTGTTGCGAGCTATGGTTTTGAGAGTGCTACTTGCTCTAAATTCTTGCTTCAGCAACAGCAGGAGGGGAGAACATAGGCTCATTTTTCTCACTTGAGTTTAAAACACCTGCTTAATCCATCTTCTCCTGGTTTCCCTTTTCCCTGGGTTTACTCCAAATTTGCCCCCTTAGAGCATAGGTTCTTTTGGGGGCCATCTTGTTAGCTAAAAGAGCGTGAAGAGAGAGGGAAGTTGACCCTCAACCTAGGTCTGTATTTACTCTCTAGATCTTTCCATCAAAATCCATCTGTAGCAGCTCCAATGTAGTTAGTAATTCTATGTGCCCTTGCTTTGCTTCTGTCCTTCAACTAAGCACAAATGGTCCTTAGACGTGGGGTAAGGAAGACGCATGGCGGACAGCGCAACCATATTATCATCGGTGAAGGGGAAAACTTCTTGTCAGCGTTATGTCGGTTTGACAATTGGCCAGATGCTAGTGTAATTTTTATTCATTCACTAAGGGAACTTAGTGTCCTGTCCAGGTCAGTTTGGCTACAAATAAGTCTAAGTATCATTTTGTAGTTGTCTGATCATCAGATCATATGAATTGTAACGGTCAGTGCTGCCTTTTCTAATTTCACTGAAGATTTGCCAAAGTACTACTTTTCTGATTCATCTGCATTCAAGATTGAGCCCATTGCTTTTTATATTATAGTTACCAACGTGTAACCTCTATTAAATTCTAATGGCACATTGGAACCCACTTTATTTTAATACTTAAAAATTCTAGTTTGAATTACTTGGGTAGCTTTAAGCAAATGAAAGACTGCATTGAGGGAGCTTGTTTCATATTACAGTGAAATTACTTGACCATAGAGACAAGACAGATTTGATGCACAACAGAAAACACATGTAGAACTGCCAAGAATTTTCCTCAGGTGGTTTTGCAAGGAGAGCAGAAAAGCAAGTTAAGCAAGTTGCTAAAACCATTTGCTCTTCTGTGTCCTTGCGATACAACATATTCAAAATACATATAGTTTGTAAGGAAATAATGAGTTGTATTCCTAGTTGTAATTTTAAAAATCAAATACAATATAAGAACTGTAAAAAGCATTTCATGAATAATTTTAACATTTTGACAGGTTAGACAATCAGATCCCCTTGGTGTCATTCCCAATATTTATAACTGAGCATGTGTGGGATTTGCCCCCCCCCCCACTTTTTTTTGGCCCTTCTTCTGTTAATGGGCATTGCCTTACCTGCCGTGGCTTAGCCTAATGTAAATCAGTTCATTGTAATAGTTGCATCCACTGAACCTTCCCTGTATTAACAGAGATAGCTTTATGTAGAAATAGCCATTAGTATGGAATCCATCACATGAAATCGCTTCCCTTTCGTAGGTCATCCGAGCATTGCAGAGGGTTGACAACATGGTTGGCATGCTGATGGATGGTCTGAAAGAGCTGAACTTGCATCGTTGCCTGAACCTTATCCTTATTTCAGATCACGGTAATCTGACTTTGCATCATTTACCCTTCAGGTTAAATGGTGCTCCCAAAAAAGTTTCCTTGATTAGTTATTATGACCTTATTTCTTCTGATTATTATAGTTAATTTTTTTAATGTAGTTTTTTGTGGAAAGTTTTTAGGAAAAAATTATATTAGACATAAAGTACAGGTAAAACACAGAATCCACAGAAACCTAAGAGCCTATCAATAACAGTGCACCCATCTCCTGATTTGGGGAAGGTTTACACTAGGAATTTTAGATAGCTAAAAAAAAAAGTAATATTAAATTTTGGTAAATCTAGTCTAATAGTTCTAGATTTAACTTGAACACATTATTATGTGCTTTTCTTATTTTCTCTAGCATGAAAAATCTGATTTTAGAAGGAGTATAAATTCTAGCACTATGTTAATTTCATTTTTTCTTACTATGACCTTTAGAACATGTTTGTGTAACAGCCTTGGGAGTACAGAAGCAATGAGTGCATAAGAAAATAGAAAACAATTTTCTTTTTGTTTTTTTCTTGTTGTTATTGTTTGCTTCAGAAAAATTCCTAAAAGCTATTTCTAGAAATGATTGTAAGAAGTTCTGTTTCAAAGAAGCTACAGTTCTGGAATGAGACTGAGAATTTTATGCTACCATTCATATTCTAGGTGATCTGGGGAAAATGAGTAGGCGTCTCTCTTCAGTTTGAGACTGTGATATTCTTCCTCATAAAAAGATACTATAACGCATAAATAAGAAATGTTAAACTAATTGTGGATGAAGGAAGGGAAAAAGGTTTTTTTTTGGGGGGGGGGGGGTGAAGTGGTATATATGGCTGAAATTCTGTGACTTACCTGTTAGATGTTTAACTAATGTGAGCACTCAGCACATAGTTAGTGAATTAAATTCTGGAAGTGAAAGAAATTCTCTTCTACATGTAAAATTCCTTATTAAAGTTCCCACATGTTTGAGAATATTTTTCTCCCAGGCATGGAACAAGGCAGTTGCAAGAAATATGTGTATCTGAATAAATATTTGGGAGATGTTAAAGATATTAAAATTGTATATGGACCTGCAGCTCGATTGAGACCCTCTGATGTTCCAGATAAGTACTTTTCATGTAAGTATATTTGGTTGCTAACATTGAATATGATTACATTCAGAATACATACCTCTAAATTATTCTATCTCTACACTAAAGTGCAACGGTTAAACTTAATTTCCTTTTCATGATTAATTCTCCAGTGCAGATCTTCTGCACCCAGAAAGATTTTATAAAGGCACTGGGTGTGAAGACACAGGTCTAACCACTTATCTTTGCTATTCATTGCTAAGCATATTATTTGATGAGCTTAGTACAATTTTATGTTATAGTCTGTGTTTTACTTGTGTTAGGTTTGAGATTACTTGTACTAAAAAAAAAAAAAACTGAAAAGTTCGGCTATATGTATTCAAGTTTAATTAATGACATTCCATTAAAATAGCTTAGAGTTGTTGGAATAATATTCTATTATGAGGAGGAATGTTGGCACTTCTGTAGTTCTTAAAATTCTATAAACAACTGGTTTCTGTCCTCAGAAATGACTTTCCTTGACCATTCCAAAACACAGTAAGAATGTGTTTTGTAAACAGAAAAGAAGAAATTTCACATTCTTTCTTGACTACATGTGGAACCCCAACTGCCAGGAAATTTTCTAAAAATATTAATTCTTTTGCAAGTGAGGTCCATTTCCTAACTGTTTCCACCTCTGTTATTGCCTACTTTCTGATTGCTGTCTTTGGTAACTCTTAGATACCACCAGCAAGTCTTATTTATCTTTCTGTTACAGTTAACTTTGAAACAGAAAGAGAAAAAAAGCTTGTGTGACATTTATTGGAACTGGTTAGGTGCAGGCACTGCATGCTGTATGTTTCCGTAGAACTATTGAATATTCACAGGGAGAAATAGAATTTACTGCAGGAAAGTGTTCATGCAGATATTAAACAGTAGGTTAACATAGTGACACTCAGCGTAGACTCTCTACATGCCTGGCAAGTTTTAATTAGTATTTTGTTTTAATTTATAAAAGTAGTATACGGTTGTTACAAAGCCTGTTATAAGAACTATACAGGTGGGGTCAGTGCCCAGAATGATTTAGGATGGGATGGCTAAGCTTGATGACACCCTTACCTCATTAGGCCTCTATCTTCCAAATTAAAGCAAAAACTATATCTGTATTTATTTACCAATATACAGACATAAGATGTATATACAATACATGTTCTTTTACCTGAATAATTTTCTCAAACTTTTGTAAAGTACAGCCAGAAGAATCTTTGGAAAGCTACACACTTATTGATTTGTAGTCCAGAGTACACTACATTTGTGGTCTTGCTATGCAAATTTGGTTTCAAAACTAATCTGTTTGCCCTCTCTTCTATGGTCCCCCATGTCCTTTTTATTTGAAAATTCTGGAATTATCAAATATCAAAATATGTAAAGTAAAAAGTAGCAGTTGCCCTAAACCTCTGTTATTCACAACTCATTTCCTCTTTCTAGAGATAAACGTTGCTAGGCTTGGAATAGGTCTTCCTAGATATCTGGCATGCTTATGTAAGATGTGTTTGTTTTTTAATTTTTATACCAGGCCATAATACTAGAGCTAGATGCATGGACAGATAGGTGGATGGTCAGATGGATGGACACACATATGGATGAACAGATGGATGGATAGATAGATACTCTGTAACTTGCCTTTTCATTTAACAGTCTGACACAATTTCACAGGCATGGAGTGGTTCCTAACAATCTCTCATTCTTGCCAATAACTAATACGTAATGATTTCAATAAGCTGTTTGAAACTTGTTTTGGTATTGAAGAATAGAGTTTGAGTCTGACTTCAGCATTTTTGTTTTATTTTTAATTGTGGCATACCATCAACAATTAATTCTTATCTTTGCTCCCCTTCAGTTGATTATGAAGACCTTGCCAGAAATCTTTCTGTGAGTGTCTTTATGTTTTCATGATCTAGTTATTGTTAGTTTTGTTTAAGATATATTTAGAAAAGAGGTTCAGTATCTGTTCTTGGGATTTTAGCATTAGAATTTTTGAGTATGTAGGCCAGAGTTTAGATGCACTGTTTTTTGTTTTTTTTTTTTAAGATTTTATTTATTTATTTGACAGAGAGAGAGATCACAAGTAGGCAGAGAGAGAAGGGGAAGCAGGCTCCCCGCTGAGCAGAGAGCCAGATGAGGGGCTTGATCCCAGAACACTGAGATCATGACCTGAGCCGAAGGCAGCGGCTTAATCCACTGAGCCACCCAGGTGCCCCTGCGCTGTTGTTTTTAAAGATCTTTAAGGACATGTCCCAGTAAGCTGGCATTGAAAGTTTTTAAGGGGAAGGCTGGTGGCTCAAAGGGTTAAATGTGTGCTTTCAGCTCAGGTCATGATCTCAGAGTCCCGGGATTGAGCCCATGTCAGCCTCCCTGCTCACCAGGGAATCTGTTCCTTCCTTTCCCTTTGCCCCTTCCCCCCTCACTCTCTCCCACTTTCTCAAATAAATAAATAAATCTTCCAAAAAAAGTTTTTAAGAATTCATTTACTGTCATGGTTTAATTTTTATGAAAGTAAAGAAATAATTGGAAAAAAACAGAAGGAAAAAAATTTATAGCTACATCACCATAGGTACTGTTAGCATTATTAAATATTTCCTACCAGTCTTTTTTATGCCCACTTAATAAGTTTTGTCTTGGTGATGAATTATCTACAGTGCATTTTTTTTTTTACTTGATATGTTTTAAGTGTTAAAGAAAATTCTTAACATTGTAGTTGTAGGTGTTTGAAAAGAATATCATCAGCGGTAAATCATATAAAATTGAGTGACATAGTCTAAGAGTTTTAGGGTTTTTATGCATCAGATCTAATTTCCTATAAAAAATGTGAGTATTGAATTGTTGGGAATGGTCAGCTGGTACATTGTATAAGTAGTAAGAACACAATTATTTTTGCATCTGTGACATTACGCAGGCTGGTAAAATTTTTATCAGAAAAAATTCATATAGAATTAAACAATTTCAAGAGAAGTTAACATGTAAGAAAATATGGAAATAAGAGTTTTTCTTTACCGTCTATAATTTCAGTGCCGGGAACCAAACCAGCACTTCAAACCTTACCTGAAACATTTCTTACCGAAGCGTTTGCACTTTGCCAAAAATGACAGGATTGAGCCCTTGACATTCTATTTGGACCCTAAGTGGCAACTTGCATTGTAAGTTCTGATGGTTTCCAGGTAAATGTAGCCCTGATATGTTAGTAATTCAGTGTACCCTTTGGACCCTTTCCAACAATGTTGTTATATGAAAACTGTACAAATGCGATTCTCTCTGCTCTAGCCCAGGGTTTCTCAACCTTGGCCTGTTGACCTTTTGGGTCAGATAATTCTCTGTTGTGGGGAGCTGTCCTGTGCATTGTAGGATGTTTGAGAGCAATCCCTGGCTTCTACCAATTAGGTGAAAAAGCACTCTTCTCACAGTTGTGCCAACCAAAATGGCTCCAGACTTTGACAGAAGTTCCCTCGGGGGAGGGCCATCCACCCCCAGCTAGGAACCGCTGCTCTGCTCACATCCATATTGATTATTTCTTATGTCTACATTTGCATTACCATTTAAGCATTGTATCTCTTCTGCACATGACAGCTATCCTAATAATACCTTTAAATCCAGCGAACAATTGGTAAAAGCTCTTTATAATAACGAGCAATTATTTTCTTCTTAGAGTTGTTTTTGCACCTCGGTTTTTTGGTGCGTTGGAAAATTATTTGGATGGTTAATATTGTTAATATCTCAAAACATGGTAATTAACTCTTTTGATGGTTGCCAGGAAGCCATGCTGTAAAACAAAACCTAAGCAGTGAACAACATCTCACTGTCTCTCTCCTTTCACTAGAGAGCTGTGCTTTTAGTGTTCAAAAGTAGGTCAATGGTGGGCATCTGTGTGGAGATGATGACGAAAAGGATTGTCCTTATCTCATATTAATAATATACTAATATTTCACAGACATTTCCTGTATTCCAAAGATATCTTTAGACTAAGCCATTTATTTTTTTTTTAAAGATTTTATTTATTTATTTGACAGAGAGAGATCACAAGTAGACGGAGAGGCAGGCAGAGAGAGAGAGAGAGAGAGGGAAGCAGGCTCCCTGCTGAGCAGAGAGCCCGATGTGGGCCTCGATCCCAGGACCCTGAGATCATGACCTGAGCTGAAGGCAGCGGCTTAACCCACTGAGCCACCCAGGCGCCCTAAGCCATTTATTTTGTACAAACAACCCAACATGATGAAATTGAAACCAGGAGAAGATAACTAACTTGCCAAAGTCACAGCTGGTAAATAGCATAGTCAGGGTTCAGAACTAGTTCTGTGTCAATGCTAGTGATTTTTCCCTTCTATGCCACACTGCTTATGCAGTTGATTTATCTACAAAATAAAAGATAACCCCTTAATGCTTCCCAAGCCCAGTGGTTTTGTTTACCTTTTTTTTAGTTTAACCAAATAGTAACTTATTGTTTATGAACAGAAATAATGTCATGATTATAAATCTGACACTGTGAATAGACTTTGTATCATTAATTCATATTATATCAAAATTAGGGCTCCTTCAGAAAAGGAACATTGTGGAAATGGATTCCATGGTTCTGACAATTTATTTTCAAATATGCAAGTAAGTAAACTTGTTATACTTAAAAAAATAATGATTTATATCTGAAGAAAACTATATAAAGTTATACACTTAGAAACATGGAATGTAATTGTATGTGTTGAATGAGAATTAATGTAGCTTATAATTTTATAGAACTTTTACTTTGGGCATTACATTAAAATTTTACATTCATGTTTCATGAACATGTGACTTTTACCTCATACTAAATTTCTAATAGTTATTTTGTATATACTTGTGCTCCATTAAGAATATCGCCACATTGTAAATGAAAAGTAGTGATTTAATAGGAGAAAGGGTATTATATTTTTGTTCTAAATGAAGATAAATGTCTTACAGTTACCTATAAATTTAAAATTTCAGAATATACTCATAACAGTGATTTAATTTGATGCCTGTAGCACTGGGTGAAATGGGCAGAGTGACTTTTATATCACATTTCACAGATGAACAATGATTTCATCATCCATTCCATTCTGATTGTCAAGTCAAAGCTGAGAGAAGTATCCCATATGTCCTTAGATTAGATGTGCAACATGGGTTCAGTCAGTATCCCACCAAGTCCATGGACACGGTAGTTTTCCCATTATGTTAACCACTTTATGTATGTACAGCGTGGTTAATATAAAATACTTTTTTGTCACCAGCGGCATACACAGGGGAAATGAATTGACACACTGTTACTTTTCTGGCCCATCTAGGCCCTCTTTATTGGCTACGGACCTGGATTTAAGCACCGCTTTGAAGTTGATTCCTTTGAAAATATCGAAGTCTATAATTTAATGTGTGGTAAGTGGGAACAGGCTTCCTTCATTTCTTCTGAAAACAGAGCTGGAATGGGATAATCGAAAGTAGGTCAATGGTGGGCATCTGTGTGGAGAGGATGATGAGGGGAGCCAGATCTCCTTCTTCCTGACCCAGAGTCATTGAAAAAAAATATGGGGATTGTGCCATCTGATGACTTACATTTCTTCCATGAGGCTATACACAGGTAAAGTGGGGCACTCAGAGGAGGGAGGGCCATACGTCACCCATGCCTACCAGTTTGCCAGGCCATGGGCTTCATTATATGGCAGTCAAAACAGGTCTGGGGTAGAAGCCTGGGGAAGAGTTTGGAGTCTGTGAAGGGGACCCAAACCAGGCGGAACCTCTGGTAGCAGTAATACTTGCATGGATGACAATTTCAGGGTTGTAGAAATTGAGGAGTTTCCATTAGATATATTCCTCGTTTACCCAGTACTTTCTTCATTAGTACTTTTATGGTTGGATATTGAGTTTTAAATATGACTTCCTTTTCCTGACAATGGTACTGGGAGTTTGCAAACCTTAAATATGTCCTCAGTGTAATTCTTTTAGTGGGAGCCTATATGCTTAAATGAATTCATATGTCCTAAAGCACATAAAACAGTGCCTGGCATATCCTAAGTGCTTTCCTATAGAAGTGTTTGCTGTGGTTATTGCCAAGAGCATGAGTCAGACTCAGACAAAGCTGGTTTTGAATCCTGGGTCTTACTCCGTTAGTAGTTTTGAGGCCTTAGGCACAACACTCTAATTACTCATCTACCAAATATCGGCAATAACTTATTAAATTGTTTTGAGGATTAAGTAAGAAAAATACGTTAGCACAGTGACTGGCATATAATAAGCATGCATGGCGGTTACTATAGCCATACACACTAAAATTCACAAGTTTCCATAGAGAAGTACAGTGTACATATCAGTAATCCCATTTAAATCCCATTATTAAGAATAGCATAGTCATAAATGCTCCAAAATTCAAGAGCATTTCATAGTTTCATTTTAGGTGGAAAGTAAAGAACTCTTGCATAGATAGGGTTTAAAAAAAATTAAAATCATGGGCTAAGTCTTCTATTTATTTGTTTTTGAACCTCTAAGTAACCATTTACCTTTCTTGGAATCATGCAGATTTACTGAATCTGAGACCTGCTCCTAATAATGGAACTCATGGGAGTCTTAACCACCTTCTGAAGAATCCTGTTTACACCCCAGAGAATCCCAGAGAAGTTCACCCTGTGGTGCAGTGCCCCTTCGCAAGAAGCCCCAGACGTAACCTTGACTGCTCATGCCGTCCCTCAGTAAGTACTGACCAAAGCGTAGCCCAATTGGATCTTATGGTGCCCTCTGCATAGCTTATGCCATAGAAACACTTAGTGATCAAATTGAAATCTGTGGGTAGGCATAAATATCTATGTATGTTTAATTCTGATGGAACACATGCTGCCCTCTTACTGTTTATTTTTCCTCTTCCTAGTTTTTGCGTTTTCACCTCCGTCTTTATCCCTTGGTGCTATGACTTTTGACTTGGATGCAGGTTGGGAGAAATCTAGCCAAGTCCTGGAGCATCCTCAATCATGGAGTCTGTGCTGTTATCCTAGCAGTGAGGGCTTGATTATCAACCAATCATAGCTTTCCTTCTCTAAAATATCTCTCAATTAATTTTAAATTTAGAGGGAAAATCACATATTTGGGGGGTATGAAATAGATATATGGCACTCTTTCTTTTTTATTCCTGTCTTAACATATAGTTATAAGAAGATGAAAATATGTGACAAGTGAACAAAACTGATAGTGTCCCTAGGGGCACCTGAGTGGCTTCGTGCGTTAAGCCTCTGCCTTCAGCTCAGGTCATGATCTCAGGGTCCTAGGATCGAGTCCCACATCAGGCTCTCTGCTCAGCAGGGTGCCTGCTTCCCTTCTCTCTGCCTGCTTCTCTGCCTACTTGTGATCTCTTTCTCTCTCTTGCTTTCAAATAATAAATAAAATCTTTAAAAAAAAAACTGATAAGTGTCCCTAAAGAGAGAGATTTGGGGAATGGTTGGGATATGCTTTCCATTTTGTTCTAGGCTGGTAGAAAGACTCTCAGAGCAGTGATAAAGATGATAAAGGAGCGACTCTTGTTTTTCATTCATAGTGCTGTGCTTGGGTAGCAGTTCTGTCTTGTTGCAGTTGTCATCTGAACTTTTATCCTTTTCGTCAAAAAAATAAGTTTGACTTGTACAAGATGGCTTTATCTTTGTCCCATAATGGGCTAATTATGCTGCAGAAGTTGTTTGTTACAAGATTGAAACATGTCTCAAAACAAAAATAGAACTAAACGAAACCTTGTGTCTCTTATTGCTTAAAATCGTATTATTAACTTTTTAGGTCTTACCAGTTGTGGATTTTGAGATACAGTTGAATTTGACTGTGGCAGAAGGTAAGACATGTTTACCCTTGAGTTTGGAATGTAAAAGTGGGCTTCTTCTCAGCCAGGTTAACCACAGAACATTGGTTTGGGGGCATTAGTTGAGAACAACCAGTAACTTAAAGGTGGTAGTGGAGACCACCTGAGGAAACATGGAGATGTCTTTGCTTGATGGTCTAGACTGTTCGTCCTATGGAAGGGAGGGATATTTACAGCACATCATATATTTAGTGGAAGCTGAATTACTCTTTATGAACATAGTGGAGGTGGTTTGAGATCTTGAAGATTTTTATAGCTTTATAAGAGACCTTCAGATTTCCATTGTAAACACCTGTTAGATTTCTATCTCATCTGCTTCTTAGTTCATTATAAGAGAGTATAAATTGGCTTGTTTATCTAAAGTTATTTCTTTATAACTTTTGAGTGAAGAGTATGCTTAATATACAGTCATTTGTCAGTCTTGACTGGGATGTTCAGCCTCACTTTGATACAATCTCTGATACACTTTGATATAGTCTCTGATCCTTGTTACTTGGCTCAGTTTTTTCCTTCTGTAATAAGAGGCAAATTCTGCATAATTCCCAAGTTGAATTTACCTGTATAAAAATCTCTGTCAATATGGGGCACCTGGGAAGGCTCAGTCAGTTAAGCATCTGACTCTTTGATTTCAGGCCAGGTCATGATCTTAGGTTCCTGAGACTGAGCCCCACACCGAACTCCACACTGGGTGTGGAGTCTGCTTGGGATTCTCTCTCTCTCCCTCTCCTTCCCCCTCTGCTTCTCCTCCCACTCACATGTGCTCTCCCTCTCTCTTTCTCTTTCTCAAAAATAAAATAAAATAAAAATAAAATCTCTGTAAATGTTTAGAGATATCTTTGATGGCCTTGTGATGACAAAACCTTGTCGTAAAGGATTGCATTTCTGGAACTGATCTGTGTTTGAATATGAGCATAGGAACTATATGTCCATGGAAAAAGTATTCATTCTCTATAAACTACTGTTTTCTCATCTGTACAATGGGCATATAACCTTAATTTGCAGGGTTATGGAAGAATTAAATTAGATGATATATACAAAGGACTTGGCACTTGGAAAAAGTACAGTACATGATCTATACTATTACTGTTTCATTCAGCTCAGTCTCATAATTTTAGTTGTGAACTTTTGCTTTCTAAGCACCCATCTCATCCAGAAACTTCTCTGTCTGGAGTTTTCCCTGAATCCTAGTCATTAAAATACTGTTGAAGAATTTTAGCAATATTTTTAAAGTCCTAATGCTGAAATTTGTAGTAATCTCACATAGTGTTTTCTTGTGATATCTTGATCTTACATTCATCTTTCAGAATCTTCATAGGCAAAAACTACAATGAATCCCTTTTCTTAACTGTTTATGGTTCTGCTCTTTGTGTTTAGTTTTATTTTACAGTTCAAAATAACTTTTCAGTAGGGTTAAGTAGAGAATTGGATGAATGGATTCTTATATACTCTGTAAGGAAGTATGTTCTTACATATTCACTATACACAGACACACACACATATGTGTATATATATATATAATATATTCTGTATGTACATACAGAATATATTATATACTGTGAATTATATTCACAGTAAGTATGTTTGAATGGTGGTTTCATTTTTCCCCTACAACCCAAGAGAAGGTTATTAAGCGCAGCACTTTACCTTACGGAAGACCCAGAGTCCTGCAGAGGAACACCTCCGTCTGTCTCCTCTACCAGCACCAGTTTGTGAGTGCTTATAGCCATGACATCCTGATGCCCCTTTGGACCTCTTACACCGTCCGCAGAAATGCAAGTATTGGTCGCCTCTTTAGCTATGTTTGATTATTTCAAATTATCATTAAGCAAAACATTGAAAGCCGAGTTAGTTTGGGTCAGTTAATCTTGGCTCTCTCATCAGTTTCTGGATTAGAAGATCACTGAACTGTGAGTTAGAAGATTAAGTTCTCGTTCTAGCCTGACCACAAACTCGCTGTGTGACTCTAAGACTCCAAGCGATGTCTTCTTGTGTGAAATGAGGGGTGTGCGTGCAACAAAAGTTTCTCCCTTGCTTTATGTTTGATTTAATATTTTAGGATTCTAATTTATAATTTTATGAAATCAATTTTGCAGTCAGGCACAATGATTCATCTCTAAATACATAGCTGTATTTTCCCTGTCTGGATTTTCCTTCACTGCGCTCACCTTAGGGGGTCCTCACTGATGGGCAGGGTCATAAAAGCTTAGTGATGTCTCTGCATATACCACCTACAGGAAGACCCCCCCCCCACCCCGCACCCAGACCAGACCAGAGAGAGGCCAGGGATCTGCGCACCTCCCAGAACACAAGAAGGCCTTGAAAAGAGTTGGGGGCAAATACCCCCCCCCCAATAAGACCACAATTCCCCCTCACCCCTGCCCCCTGGCTGCTGTGGTGGAAAGAGAAACAGAAGATAAGCCTTGAAAGAGAGAATGGGGGAGGGGATGAGATTGAGATTTTAATCAAATTGAAGTTTTAAACTAGACCAACCAGATTTTCAGAAACTGAATGTCTGGCAAGCTACAGGATGCCCTTAAGGGATGGAAAGGGGATCTGAGAGAGCTTAATGGAGGGTAGCAGCAGGATTTAAAAAATAAAACTATTGTTAATAGTCACTGAGAATGCCAAATAAAAAGAGAAGGCTATGTGTGTGTGTATATGTAATTTCTTTGTTAAAAATATATATATTATGCACCCATACACATTCACATAATTCCATAAAGTTTCTACCATCAATTTTATTTTTCTGATTTTGAAGACGGTCTCCCAACACTTGTAAACACGTTTTTTACTTGACTTTGTGATATGTAGGAGACTGCCCAGTTTTTTTGTAGGTTCCCATCAGATTTACTGTTGTTTCATGCCATAATTACAATGTTCTTTGATTCTGTTCAAATGTTCGGTTGACTTATGTAATCAAAGCTGCTTAAATTCAGTCTTCAGTGCTCCTGAGGTTTTTGTGCTACACTGTTTCCACCCCCAGTTGGAGTCTGTGCAGTTGTGTATGGAAGATAGATAGGCTCAGATCTCCCAAATCAGTATTTCAGTATATAAAAGCTTGCAGTTGACAAAAAAAAAAAAAAAACAACAACAACACTAAATTAGCCCAGCATAATAGGAAAATATTTGCACATATGTGATAAATGACTAATATCCTTCTATCATAAAAGAGTTTTTGCATATCAGAAAAAAATGAATATACTACTAGAAAAATGGGAAAATGGTGAAGGATAGCCAGAGCTCTGTTTTCAAATGGTGTGATGCATCTTCAGCTACTCATAAAGCCATCTTCTTTTCTTTTAGATGCCTGACACCTAATGGCTGTTTTCATTTTGTTTTTCAGGACAGTTTCTCTGCAGAAGACTTTTCCAACTGTCTTTACCAGGATCTTCGAATTTCTTTTAATCCTGTCCATAAGTGTTCCTTTTATAAAAATAATGCTGAACTGAGCTATGGGTTCCTCTACCCACCACGTAAGTTTCTACCTCCCTGACCTTGCCTTTCTCTTGGCCTCTTTCTCTTCTTCCTTTTCTTTTCCTTTTGAGGCCGGATACATCATCTTGTTGTTTTTTTAATTGGTGAAAATGGTAAATGAGAAGAATAACTCTTAGGGAAAATTTTAAAGTGTCTGAAGCTTGACTTTTAGACAACTTTTTAGGTTTTGCTTGGATGAACCATTCAGTATCTGCCTTTGGCTCAGGACCTGGTCCCAGAGTCCAGGGATGTTGGACTCCCTGGTCAGTGGGGAGCCTGCTTCTCCCTCTGGGCTCTGCCCTTCCCAGCCCCTCACCCCTGCTCTTCACTCATTTTCTCTCTCTCTCTCTCTCTCAAATAAATAAATATTTTTTTTAAAAAACGGAAAAATGTAATTCACCTAAGAAGTAGGGATAGGCAGAGCCTAAGGGTGCTCGCTCTTTCACAGAAATGGAGCTGCTAGGGAAGAGCTTTTTTTTTCTTTTTTGAAGTTAAGTGTTCTGTTTTTAAATGTGGCACATTTGTGTGTTAATGAGAAGACATTTTCAGGCTGTCCTTAAAAGGCAAAAAGCAGAAGGCTCTAGGTGCTCAAATATTCTCCATATCCAGCCCAGTCCCCAGAGTAAGTGTCTGAAGTCAGAACTTGGCTGTTGCTTTATGAGAATAGACCAACTCCAAGCCGAAAATCCCTACAAAGAACAGCATTTCGAGGCAGAAATCCTGCGATGTTTTTTCTGGGTAGTAGGTGGTGTTCTGAAGCCAGATAATCTCTTTTTCCTTCTTAGCGTAGAAGAGTTTAAGGAAACAGGGTTGTCAAAACAATACATTGTTAGTTGAAATAGGCAAATAATGTAAAATTTGAATATGTTTAATTTAGGCTGTTATTAAGCTTTTGTTTTTTTGATAAATTCATCTTGAAGAAGAAAAGATCTAAGTATTTTACTTTTTTAAGGGAACTTGACCAAACACATGGCACTTTCCCTTGACCCTGTACTTAGGAATGTTTTATGGGTTTAAGGTGATACTCAGCTAATTTTTCAAGTGCCCTCCATGAGAAAGTATGATTTCTAATGTTATTCATGAAGAATGAAATAGTTGTCTTTTTTTGCTTTCTTTATAGAACTAAATAAAGGTTCAGATCAACTATATTCTGAAGCATTGCTTAATACTAATATAGTGCCAATGTACCAGAGTTTTCAAGGTAAAAAATTTTAACCCCGTATCTCACAATTTCAATTAATTTCTGTATGTTATAGGCATAATTTATATTATGAAGACTGATCCTCTAAATTAAATGACTGTCAAGCATGTTCTTTTAGGTGTATGTTCTTAGAGGTATACATTCTTACACATTCTTAACTTTGACGATACCAGTACACAAAAATTCTACAGCTGTTAGAATTATGATATATTCTAATACCTATTATTCTACTCTGTATTTACATGTTTGCAAATAACATTTTTTGATGGAAAAAGTATGTAACATTCTTCCTAAGTTATCTGGCTTATATAGTCTACTAACACATTAACTTTCAGTTTGTTTTCCCATTTAACATTTGGGAGTTGCTGATAATTGTTTTTGACCTTGAAATGAATAGATTTTTGCATCATTTTTAACTATCGTTGTATTTGGAACCCTTACAAAAATAAATTTAAATTATTCCTCAGGTGACATATAGAATTTCAAAACATGGAGCATACAAGGAAATTTTTACTCTAATTTACGTGCAAGGAAATTTTTAACTCTAATTTACGTGTAGAATACTTGTGAATATTTCAAAGGGAATTTCAGATATTAACAGTAAATCTGAATAACCTGCCTTGTTTCTTTATGTTCATGGTGAGGGATATAGTCAGGGATGCCCAAAATAGTGTTGAATTCAATGTTTGTCTCTTCTGGCCAAAAGCCAGGGCTGAACAGGGCATTTTTGGCCTCACACTAAGACTGAAGCCACATTTGGCTTTGTCAGTAATTACTACAATGCTAACTTTGAAGAAGGTTGTTGAGTTATTTCACATGACAGCATGGCACCTTGTTCTCTGGAACCTACACTGACACCCTTCTTGTTCCAGTAATATGGCGCTACTTCCACGGCACCCTTCTACAACGGTATGCGGAAGAAAGAAATGGCGTCAATGTGGTCAGTGGGCCTGTGTTTGACTCTGATTACGATGGATGTTATGATTCCTCAGAGACACTGAAGCAGTAAGAACATATTTCATTTCCTCTTAAAAACAGCCGTCGTGTGGGATTACCATCCAGTTGAGTCTGCGGAGCCTTTTCTGTCTGAAACTGTTTGTGTTGATGGACAAGATATTTCTGTTTATACCGGAAGCCCCTTGAAATATCTTACGATGTTTTGCTCAGTGTTCAGTAAAATTTTTTTAGAGGAAAGAAGGAGTGTTTCTCCTCGACTCTGCTTAGATGAGTAATTCCTGAGCTCAGATTAAACACTGAACTCTGCCATCTGTTAAGAAGGTAACATCCGTGTTTAAAATCTCTGTGCGGCTAATTGTTGAGATACCATCTTCATTAACTACTGCTGGTTAGAAAATAAGGAACCTTGTGGTGTGGCTAGAGGCATCCTGCCTGGAAGCATCAGCAGAATTAAAAAGCTGCAGTGTCCTAGGGCAGGCCTTGGGCGAATGTCGCAGCTTTTACCTACCCTTTTTAACCCTTTTTTAGGGGGAGCCTGAGTGACCGTCTTGAAAGAAACCGCCAGTGGGTGCTGTTTTTGTAAAGTACAGCAGCGGAACATTTTAGAAACCATTTGATCTTTCATAAAACAATAACAGCATGATTTTTTGAAGTAATATTACTATTAAGGCACAGGATAATGAGAATGAGATGTCAGGGGAGATTTAGCTGGTTGCTGAGAACTTCTCTCTCAGGCAGGCTCAGGGACGATTCTTCACCCAAGTTTATCTGTGACACGTTAGTTTGTAATGTAGTTTGTCAAATGACGGGGTTTTGTTTTGTTTTTTACTATATCCCTGGAGTCGTAAGGGACCCACCATAACTGCCTGAGATCACAGCAATAAAGTAAGTAAAGAGGAGAATTTTAGGGACGCCTGGGTGGCTTAGTCGGTTAAGTGACCACCTTCTGCTCAGGTCAAGATCCTGACGTCCCAGAATCGAGTCCTGCATCAGGCTCCCTGCTCAGCCAGGAGTCTGCTTCTCCCTCTGACCCTCTCCCTTCTTGTGCTTGCTCACTCTCTCTCTCAGTCTCTCTCTCTCAAAGAAATAAAATCTTAAGAGAGAGAGAGCGCTCCATATCTTTTGCATTCCACCAGAACTCTCTGTTTTAATCAGTTTTCTATGTTATGGTTCCACATAAGATTACAATTGAAGATGAGGCTCCCACTACCCTAAATTTGGAAAGATGCTGAAAAACAGATAAATAAACCTAGCTTTCAGAACAAAGGAAGTAGAATTAAGATGAGGTAAAGTATTACTTGGGACATCTTGAAGAATATGCTGCAATTTAAAAGAAGTTATTGGGATGAGAAAGGAAATCCACCTTTTTTTTTTTTTTAAGATTTTTATTTATTTATTTGACAGACTGAGATCACAAGTAGGCAGAGAAGCAGGCAGAGAGAGAGGAGGAAGCAGGCTCCCCCGCCATGCGCAACTTGATCCCAGGGCCCTGGGACCATGACCTGAGCCCAAGGCAGAGGCTTTAACCCACTGAGCCACCCAGATGCCCCAAGAAAGGAAATCCCTTTAAAACAAAGGAGAGTTCACAGAAACATGACTTCTCTAGAAGGGCTGGAATAAAAAAAAATCCCACACCACTTTCCTCTCCGTCTCCTGTCTTTGCATAGCTGCACAGAGTTGAGAAGACTATCAATAATGCTTCAGAATCTTGGTTGTAGGTGTTCTAGAAAGATGTATTTTTTTCTTTCATGTCTCAATTCCAGTGTCTTAAGGTAGAACTAAAAAAAAAAAAATCTGAAGTTTAGTAAATTTTTATAGAAAATAAAAACTATTTGGCTTGTGTTTACCTGTCTTCTAATTTGTTTTCAATTTAGCATAACATGTTGAAGTATTATGATTACTAACTTCTTAGTAATTTAATATTTATTTATTTAATTATTTGACTGAATTTTATTTTTAGATTCATTGTATTAAAAATATACTTCACCGAAATATTCACTAAAAAGAAGAGAGTTATTTCTTTCTTAAACTGGAGATTGTCATATTTTCCAGAAACAGCAGAGTCATCCGTAATCAAGAAATTCTGATCCCAACTCACTTCTTCATTGTGCTGACAAGTTGTAAAAACACATTCCAGACTCCCTCTCAGTGTGATGAGTTAGACACCTTAGCTTTCATTTTGCCTCACAGGACTGACAATAGTGAGAGCTGTGTGGTAAGTAGCCTTTGTTCATGTATCACCTTAAACGTTGACCATAATGAATATAAGTATATTTGCATGTGTCGTGTCTGACATCACTGTGGGTAAAAACGGAATGTGGGGGTGCCTGGGTGGCTCAGTGGGTTAAAGCCTCTGCCTTCTGCTCAGGTCATGATTCCAGGGTCCTGGGATCGAGCCCCACGTCGGGCTCTCTGCTCCACAGGGAGCCTGCTTCCTCCTCCCTCTCTCTCTGCCTGCCTCTCTGCCTACTTGTGATCTCTGTCCGTCAAATAAATAAATAAAATCTTTAAAAAAAAAAACGGAATGTGAATATGCATGTACTTTGAAAGGGTGTGCTTTTACATGTACTTTGTGGGATGATTTTAAATTTGATACTCTGAGATGGTATATCTTTGGAGAGGACCACCCTTGCCCATTAAAACACAAAAAAACCAAATCAAAATGTAAAAACTTAGTGCCTGGGGCACCTGGGTGGCTCAGTGGGTTAAAGCCTCTGCCTTCGGCTCAGGTCATGATCCCAGTGACCTGGGATCGAGCCCCACATTGGGCTCTCTGCTCAGTGGGGAGCCTGCTTCCTCCTCCCTCTCTCTGCCTGCCTCTACTAAATTCTAGGTTTATTTGAACTATGAATTTATTTTTGTTTGAAACCTGGATTTATAATTCCTAAAGTGTCAGCACTGTTATAAATTAGTCCTAAAGTTATGATTAGGTAGTATTTCAGATTAATTTTCTTTATATCACTTTATTATAAAAGTCATGTTTGTTCCTAATTATCTTTTCTTATTCTTTTGTCATTCAGTGTTTGGAAATAATTGTTTTATGTTATCTTACTTGATCAGAATTTAAAAAAATAAAACCCCAAAACAAACAAACAAAACCTAGTCTTCGAACATCAAGACTGTTTTAAAATTTTAGGGAAGTTTTTTTCCCCATAGTGAGCCAATTTTTTTTTCTTTCAGAGTACTTCCCAGATTTTCTAGTTGTTGTTTTTTTCTAGTTGTTGTTTTGTTTTCCTCCCACTTTTCTTTTTTTGTCCGTCGAAGTTACACAATGTTAAGTGTAGACCTAAGTTGGCAAAGCGATGTAGCTTTCTCACCAGCCTCATTCGAATGGGTGTTTTAGTTGGGAGTCCTGTGGGCAAAAGGATGTTGAGGCCCCAGTCTGAGCTCAGTAGGAGAGAGTGCTATCATCACTCATTCATTCTTCCCTGCATTTATTCATTGATCCCTTCTTGGATCCAGCCATTCATTCCTTCAATAAATACATGTTTCCAGGTACTCTTAGTCCAGAAGACACAGCAGTGAACAAAGCAGACGGTAGCTTCTGCTGTAGGCCCAGGAGTAGAATACAGAGATCCATTGTCATCCCTGATCTAAAAGCCTGTGTGTCATTCATTAAAATTCATGAAGATATTTCACTTATTTGTTCCTCTGATAAACTGAGAATGAATTGACCAGTCCTCAGAGAACATATTTCTCATTAAGTTCTTTTTCCTTATGCTTCAGAATTAAGGAAGGAATAACGGGGTTTTACCTATTTGGATGCCCTTTGGGCATCTACATCCACCAGCTGGTCACTGTTGTGGACACTGTGGGATACATACTAAGTGTTCTCTTCTTCATTGCTTTCTCTTCCTCAAGAGATTGAATTGTCACTAAAGTTATCAGTTAGTGTTCTGTTCTGCAGCAAATAATGGAGAACCCATTTACAGTGACTTGAGCAATTAACGGGTACCTCAGGTGACAGGATGTCCAGAATTAGACAGTCTTGGGTCAATAACACTCTGAGGGACCCAGACCTTTCCTGTCTTCCTTCTCCACTATTCTTAGCATGTGGCACACGTGGGCCAAAGATGGTTTCTTCTCTAGATATCATGTCTGAATTCTGGGCCCTCTTCCCAAAGAGACTTATGCTTAGGTCTCCCTGAGCAAAATGATGCCAGGTATCATGAGTGAAGCTCTGAGTTCCTTTTCACCATCTCTACCATTCCAAAAGCTATTGTGCCACTATCTTAAATGCAAACATTTTATCAAATTCTATAATAGCAGTGTACCTAGAAGACACTAAATATTGGACGTGAACCAGGGAGAGGATTATTTGAAGGTATATCACACATCCTGACTGATTCCTTCTGTTTCATCTCTGAAGTAGCAACTAATGATTAGCAGGACATTGGCCTGAGACATCAGATGCCTTGCCTGTACTTTTTATCTGTTCATGTGTATGTTGGGACAGATGGAAAATATCTACTGGCCAAGTAGTCCACGGAGTCAGGATTATTCCTCCAAGAGCCAGAGTGAAGGTTATTGCAGAGAAGGAGACTGAGTGGGGCAGTAAGTAGCCCTGGATACAGGGATGATTGGAGGCTAATGGAAAATGGAGATTATTGGTCCATTCCCCTTTTATGTGGAAAGTCTATATTTATCATTTCCAACTAATAATGTCCCAAGGGTACAAAAATCTTTATTGGAGGATGTCTTTAATGTACAATTGCAACCCACCATCCAGTGGATACCTTCTTCATCTGACCTTCCCCAGAGCCATATTCAGAGAAATGCATACTTACCACGAATGTATGATTTCCATCTCTGCTCCCTGCCTCAGCTATCAGCTCTGCTTCCATGTGTCAGAGCATGTGCCTTTACTTATCATTTGATCTATTAGCTGAGACTTCACTACCTCCCCAGAAATGGAGTTGCATTCTACCGCACCCCCCAACCCTCTCTTCATTGCACCCATGTACGTAACTGGTTCTGATAAAAACCGGTGTTCTTTTAGTGCACTTGCACACATCATCACATTTGATCCTCAAAACACTCCTGTAAGGAAGGAGCAGGTAAGAGAATCAGGATTCAGGTGTTAAATAACTGGCCTCAGTTTACATGGTACGGTAATGGTAGGACCCGGACTTAGGTCCAAGTTTCTTTATGCTCATCCCCATGTTCTTTCCACCACGCCACATTGCTTTTGTTTTCCAACATTTTTTTAACCTCACACTGTTGACGTTTCTTGCACCAATGCAATACGTGAGCACCGATTCCACGTATACTTGCCTTTTCCCAAATTGGGAAATTTGGGAATTCCCACATCTAATTCAACAAAGATGTATCGTATATATTAGATAGTGAGCTACTCAAGAACAGGGATCATGCCGACAAAGCTCGGAGCATCTGCCCTTTGGGAGCCAGAGGGTCGGAACTCACTGAAATGGGAAGAAGGAGTGCTGGTAGGGAACGCGAATTGTTCTCCAGTGACGTTTCTTTTCCCCCCACCTTCATAGCATGGGAAGCCCGAGTCATCATGGGTAGAAGAGTTACTGAAGTTACACAGAGCTCGGATCACGGACGTTGAACTCATCACTGGACTCAGCTTCCTTCAAGAACGAAAAGAGCCCGTTGCAGACATTCTAAAGTTGAAAACACGGTTGCCAACCTTTGACCAAGAAGACTGATATTTTTTTATTCCAAAAACACACCATAGATGTTTTTGAAAGAACCTTTATTTTATACAGTCCTCTATTCACGCTGTCGCCTTGTTTGGAAACTGCCGACCAGAGTTAGAGCTGAGAATCCTCTGTGATAACAACCATCTCAGGGAACCTCGTGGCCTCCGCCCGGCAGTAGGAAAATACTCTTACTGAGTCTCGCACATGTTTGAATGTGTAAGAATTGTTCCAATTTGGGGAATAAAGACACACCATACCTAAAACTGCTCTTCTACTTCTCTTAAGGGCAAAAGTAGCTGTGAACATTGTCTGGACGCCAGATATTTGAATTTTGTTTTCACTAATAAACTTCTATGGAACTGGCAAGCTCAGCATTAATGGATAGGATTGGAATAGCCTGTTTTACCTTAGTATTTTCACAAGGATTTAAAGGTGATTCTGGATTCTTTCCAACTTGGAGTTTCATTCATTTTAGTTTTAACTGAAAAAAATTAGCAGTAGCAAAAATGTTTCTAAGGCCCTCTTTCTGTCTTTGCTGACACCCATTCAAAACCAAAATATGTAATCCTGTGGGTTTGGTTTTTTGTAAATTGTGATTAGGCTTCCTCGGATTTAGTGTTTTTAATAAGTTAAACTTTGAGGGAAGATCTGTGAATTGAGTAATTCAGTCTGTCTACCTGCTATAAAATTTTATTCTGTATTTGTACAAAAAGAAAGAAAGATATTCCCATCCCGTTCACTGGTAGTGAACATAGGTTGAAAATAGCTCTAAAAGTGGTTATTTTAGACTATTAAAAATGTCTTCATGGAACTTCAGAGAACTTGCCAATGCATGCCTGGCAACATTTTCCATCAAGACAGCAGGAATGTTTTTCTCTATGCCCCAAAATGACCCCACCAGCAGCAGAACTGTGCTGAGCTGTTTATCTTAAAGTTTCTTGGGTTTGGAAAGAATGTATAACCATTGCTTTACATCTTCTTTGTGGTCATGATAAATGAACCTGACCTCTCCTCCACATAGACTATACCTTTTAGTGTGACTATTACCTGTGAACCTTCAAGGGCTTCCTTCACTTGTAGACTATGTGGGTTTGATTTAGGTGTTATATTAGTCCACCAAAATTTTTTTATTTGTCCTTCCTATGATGATCATTCTTGAACAGACTATAGGCCACAAAATCCTTTAGATAATATAATTTGTACTAAAAATTATTTAATAATTTAGGAAGTTTTGTTGGTTTTTGTTTTAGTCCCATAGGGTCCTGAGGGTTTGTACATTGCTTTTTTCCAATCTGTCTTCTCTCTATTGTTCAGTTTGGGTTATTTCTGTTGTCTCATCTTTAAGTTCACTGGTTATTTTCTTTCTCTAATCCATTTTGTTCTTGAACCCCCCACCATTGAGTTTTCTATTTTTTATTTTTTTTCCCTAAAATTTCCATTTGGTTCTTCTTTATATCATGTATTTCTTTGCTGAGAATTTTTATTTTTTTGCTAAGATTTTTTATTTTTTCATTTATTCTGTATAATTCATAGATACTCACTGAAGCATTTTTGCAATGGCTGCTGCAAAATTCTTTTCAAATAATGCCAGCATCTGTGTCATCTCAGGGTTGGCATCTGTTATCTTTTTTTCATTCAAAAAGATTTTCCTGGTTCTTAGCATGATGAATGATTTTCGGTGGAAACCTGAATATTTTAGATATTACATGACTGTGGATCTTATTTAAACTTTCTGTTTTAGCTGACTTTCTCTGACATCAATCTAGTGGGGGACTTAGGGGCACTGTCTAGTTCCTCCAAGGTGTAGCTACAAGTCCAGGTTTCCCACTCAGCCTCCAGTGACACTTGGAACGAGATGGGACCCATGTCATTGCTGCGCAGGGTGGGAATTCAGTTCCCCACTGGGCTTCCATTGATGCCTTCCTGCCTGGGGTGTGCAGGGGGCCTTGTCACTGCTCCCCTGTGGTGTCCACTGATACTGTGGGCAGGAATGCTGGGGAGGCTTCATTATGACCAGGTGGGGATGAATTCACCAGTTGTTTACTCAACCCTCTCAGATCCCACCCTGTCAGGGGAGTTAGGGTACTGCATGACAGCCCATCGAGGCTGGAAGTCTAGGCTCCCCACTTGGCCTTTACTGGCCTGGTTGGGTCTATGGTCTTTCCAGTGGCGTTTGCTAGAGTGGAGCATTTCCTGTTTTCTCTCTTGCTAGGCCATTACTCTTCCAGGCCTTTCGCTGGATAACAGGCCTTTTTTAGGACTTCTTTACATGTGCTCTGTTGCCATTTCACCTTTTCAGCTCCAAGTCTGGGACATCTGAGCTAAAAAGCAAAAACACGGGGGAACTCATCACAGTTTTGTCCCGTGGGTCCCAAGGTCCCTAGCCTGCCTGACTTCTCTCTACCTTTCAGAATCTTCCTTTTTTTGTTTTATATATAATATCTAAGCTTTTTATCTGCATTTAGCAGAAGGATATATACTTTATAGAAGTGTCTCATTGATTTTTATGTATTCAAAACACATGCAGACATGTGATTGCCTCTATGTAAAGCCTCTTAGCAGATCTTGATTAAATAGGTAGATGCCTCTCCCCTTTGTCAGTCACCAGGAATACAAAGAAAGACAAGTAATAATCCTTACTAATAATCCTAAAACTAGAGAGGAAGAGGACAGAGCAGAAGTGTAGATGATCCCTAAGGGGTGGTAGTTCTTTTAATGGAGTCATAGGCAGAGCCATCTGCCAGGGAGGACAGAGGAGACACTGGGTGTTGCTTGACGGTCTCAGCAGTGACTCCCAGAGGTGGTGACATTTGGGCTAGAACTTGGTGCAGATTGGAGCTCTTCAGGTGAATAGGTAAGGAAAGGACATCCTAACATCCTTTGGATGGATACTTTTTGGCATTTTCCCATTTACTCTTCTGATATTTTCTACAAGTGTTTCTATGACCAACTTATGACATACAACTACTTTATTTTTCCTGCTTTGTTATAATCATCTCCTGCTCTTAAAAGCCAGACTATTAATGCTGTGCTGACTCTCAAGTAAAGAGCATCCACATCTGTTCCTACTTAGTTTGTTTTCTTCAGACACGCTGTTCTTTTTCTTTTTTTGTCTTGAAACAGATCTCTCCTTTGACTGTTTGATCAATTTAAAAGATGTGACTGGCCTCCAGTCCCCCAATTTGAATGGTAAATTCACATGGCTATATGTGAAAATGTCTTTAACCTACTGTCTATAATAAAGGCTGTTCTTTGCTTTTCATATGCAAAACAAAACCTTTATTTTCCCCTAATTTTATTGCCATGCCTCTGATCAGTACTTCTTAAATGAGGTAAGTAACTTCCATATAAAATTTCATAGCTAAGTCAGCCCATTCATGGCAAAGCAAAGAATCAAGTGGAACTTAAAGATTATTTAGAAGTGTCAGAGAAAAAAATGCAAACCTTAGCGGGGGAAAGGCGAAGGTTCAGCAGGGGAGGTCAGTGTGCGGAGGGTTGTTAGGCCAGCTGGCCCCATCCTGTTTCAGGAGAGAAGGTGGATGAGATTGTATCTAAGATCACCCAATCCTCCAGAAAAGGCTGTTACCAGCCCCAACATTGACTTTTTTCTGTCATTAGCTGCATTAACTGTCCTGCCTTGCCCTGTGGGTACCTGCTTATCTATATCAGGAACAGGCATTTGAACTTTGAAACTAAATGTGGTGATTACACTTCATGCCAAAGCCTATCACAGGTGCTTTTATAAGCGTTAGGTAAAATTGTAACATGGCTACAGTCCAATGACATTTTCCTTGATTTTTGGCAGTCTAAATATTATGAGGGAGAGGGGAAGTCTGTAGAATATGTCTCTAAGCTAAGAAATGTGGATTCACCAATAAAAATTTTATATACAGAATCTTTGCTGCTTTCGCATGCGCATGGCGTGTGTGTGTGTGTGTGTGTGTGTGTGTGTGTGTGTGTATGTGTATAGGGTGGGGACAGGGAACTGGGTGGTGGTGTTTTCCCAGGGATGATACTGCATGAAGGGGCTGTAGACAATTAACCACATCTGTATTGTTGGAAGGAGGAAAAAGATCCAAAGTTCATGTCAGGTTCACAGAGTCAACATCTGTTTCTGATTTGTGACCTATATTCTTGTTTTTGTCATTTTAATTATTTGCAATCATACTTCTAGGTAAAAAAAAAAAAAAAAGACATGTATAAATATCCTTCCAGTATTTAGAATGGTCTGAAACCAGAGGGAAAGTATCTAATTTGTAACTTCCATATATTTTATTTCAACGTGAAATTTGTACTTATCCTTTCCATAAACAGCAATGAAAGGAAAAATAAAGATATTTAGTAGAAATTGTAGCCATGGTAGAAACTGTAGTCTGCTAGAAATTAAAAGAATCTCGGAATCTGTATTACCCTCATGAGATGTCAAAAGGAAGCAACAGAAAAAAGTGTGCCCTTCATTCCGTCCCAGTGTCATAGTTTTAAGCTTAACTTCATACTTGCCCATAAAACCTGAACTCAGGGAGAGAGATTTTAATAAAATAACACACTCACTTAAAACTCATACAGAATTTCATTATATATCAAATTCAGAACTCAGAATAGACTTCAGCTTTCCCAGAATAGAGATACAAAACAATTTAATACATATCCAGATTATGAGGTTTTTATATCTATAATAATTTTGCCCTAAGACATCTGGGTATTTCTCACTATCAAAATTTTTTATGCCTACACTTAAATGACATTGTGCTAAGTGTAATATAAAGCAAATGAAACTTTCAGAACTGAAGGCTTATAAGTTAACAGAGACTGGAGATTATTTTAAATAAATGAGACCAAAATTTTCTCAGTTCAATGAACAGAACGGCCTGCTCAAATTTTTACAATCTAAAAAATCCCAGATCGAAACCTACAATTTTGCCTTCTCTATCATAAACTATTCAAGATCTTGACACAATGTCACTGTTTTGAAGCGTTACTCACTTTTATAAAGGTACAGAAATAGTGGTTAACCTGTGAGGCCTCTGTGTACTTGTGTTTTTAAGATCTCTACCACTGTTTAATTCAATAGGACACTTTTATCACGTTCAACTAGGTTAGATTCAATTAGATCAAGACTGACAACAGATTTCAAAGCTGTGTTAACTCTGTGTCAAGGAAATGAACATAAGGGTTAAATTGGGGTACAGAATAGACAAGATGCCTGCCCCCTTGGTGCTTACTGACCAACATTTTATCTTGATTTCAAGATCTAGCCCAAGGCCCATATCCTTTTGACACTAGTTCTCTTCTCTTTACCCCTAAAGCATGGTCATGTGATCAGACCCTCCCAGACACTGGGGATGACAGAGCACAGGACTTCAGGATAGTCATTGTTCTGTAATTGCGACCAACTGCCTGTGTGTGATGCATTTTATTGTCCCTTAATCTGCACAAAATGTTATTAGATGGCACTGTGATCTAGTAAGAAATTGTACTCAGCCCCTGATACTCGGTCCAAAAGCATGGCTTGCTAAAGGTAGTCTGCAGCCACACAAGGAAGTAATTTCAGGGCGATGTGGTTATGGGTGTAAGAGAATCATTTGCTTCCACTTAGGGCTTCTGGATGCGGCAGGATCTTATCCTAAAGAGAGGATATTACACAAACCTCATAAGGAAATTAAGAAGTCCCAAGAAGCTGCCCTATCTAAGCATTTCTAGCCGGTGATCTTTTGTTACATTTGCTAAGACTATACCCTTCGAGTTTCTTCCCTAAAACTATAACTTTGATGAGATTTATGTCAAGGGTGTGCTGTTTCATAAGATATACAACTCAGCCCTGTGGGATTTTCCCCCCAGTGGTTATAACTCTCATTTGACATTTAAGCATATGTTTTTTAAATTGATAGATTCCTTTTCAGGAATTTCTTTGTCTTGTCTCCAAACTCATCTGTCATTGAGAACAGACATAATCTTTTAGCCAGTGTTTCTAGAACAGTGCCTGACACATAGTAGTTGGTTAATAAAGACAATGTCCAGGTGAATAAAACCCAATAAGCTGATCCTACCAAAATATCCATTTAAGACAGCTCAGGAATCATAGGTTATTGAAATGCAGCTAGAGGACAACCACACTGACATTAATTATTCTTTGCATTCCTAGTTTTTAAATACCAGATGGTGTTTTCCCTGGGGTATGTTTCAAAAGGAGTACATCTCTAGATATCTTCCTAGTACACGAGGTAGAATTTTAAAAATATATCTAATACAAATATAAAAATAAAAATACAATACATATAAGATCAAGAATGCCTTTCGTGGACTATACAGTTTCATTGACTTTACTGTGGGAAGTGTCATGCGTGGTGAACTGAAGAGGAAAAGAATGAACTTCTCAGAGTTTTGACATCTCACGTGAGAACCTCTCTACAAGGTGTGTAGTGTCCCTCCAGCCACAAAGAGCTGTTGTAAACGTTTACTGGCAAATGTGGAGACACACGGGGCATCTCTCAGTCCTCAAATCCATCAGCTTCAGGGAATAGCTTTTGCTGTGAGGAAAAACACATCGGCCTGGATGAAATAAGTCGGCGGTAGCAACCCTGCTGGAGATCTAGACCAAACATTTTGAGGCAACTTTGCTGTACTCCAGAGGAGAGAGGTTTTCCTACCTCTTCTCACTCTCTTTGAAATTCAGGGCCATGGTATCTCACATTGGCTAACATAGTGATGGACAAAGAAGTATTAGTGATGTGAAATCCTCCCTTCCCATCATGGAAGGTTGACCATAACAAATTTGATTATTCATTTACCCAATGAATCAGTCACATTATTATGATGACAAAGACATCTCTGAAACTAGATCAAATATGGTGATAATTACAATAGTAACGTACTTAACTGGGTGTTTCTTTGGTTCCAGACATTGTGCTAAATGGGTGATATAAATTTTCTCAACAGTTCTGTAAAGTGAAAATACTAAACCTAGCTCTGGCTGGTGGGTTATCACTGGCAGGGACTGGAGCCCAGGTCTTAGTTAGGCTCATATACTTAAACAGCAGGTCACACTGCCTCCTTGAAGAATATGTTGAAAATGTTCAGATTCGTCAAGTTCTACTCCATCAGCAGCTGAATTCCAAGTCAGAATTAAATTCATTAATAGCGTATTAATAGCATGAGATATGACCATTTAAAAAGAGCACTTAAGGGCGCCTGGGTGGCTCAGTGGGTTAAGCCTCTGCCTTCGGCTCAGGTCATGATCTCAGGGTCCTGGAATCGAGTCCCGCGTCAGGCTCTCTGCTCAGTAGGGAGCCTGCTTCCTCCTCTCTCTCTGCCTGCCTCTCTGCCTACTTGTGATCTCTCTCTCTCTGTCAAATAAATAAATAAAATCTTAAAATAAATAAATAAATAAAAAGAGCACTTAAAAGCAAAACCAAAAATTGTTAACTCTTCAAGTGAAAAGTGGGCAAACGTCTGCATTAAAACATTCATAAGGAAAAGAGCTGTAAAAATAAAAAATGTTTTAGCTCTTAAAAATATGCAAGTGACATTATTTTGGGGCTTACCATGTGGGAATTTTAACAGAGGCGGGTCTCCAGTGCTGCAAAGTTAGTCTGCAGTAGTGGCACCTTGAGGGTGGCCACACAAGTTGTTATGGCCCAGGTGAAGGTCTTTGATAATTGCATTCCAAAAGTCTAAAAACTGTTCATAAACTATGGCTCACGTATCAGTTCCCTCAGATTATTCTGAGGAAGCCATTGTACAATTGTACGAAGATCTCAAATGTTACTCAGTTGGAATGGTTGACTCTTGTTGGAGAAAATAGTACTAGTATAATGTATCCTTACAATAGAATATTCTCAGAGATGTGATCTTTATCTAACTCTACTAAAGTGGAAAAACTTCACAGTACAGGAATCAACAATGAGAGCTTCCAAAATAGCATATGATAATGTATCCATTTTGGTGAAAGGAAAACTAAAATCTCTTTTCCTCCTCTTCCTTCCCTTCCTCTTCTATATCTTTCCTGTTCAGTTTCTCCCCTCTTGTTGTCTCTGGACATTAATGCAGTAAAATATTTATAGTGATTATATCTGAGTGCTGGGGCTTACTGTGAGCCTCACTTTTTTATTCCTCTATAATTCACTACTTTTATAATGTGGAAAAAAAAATCAGTAGAATTTGTTTAGAAAAAAAATACTCTTGAGTCTTATAATGTATTTGAAGTGTCTTCACCCATTTCTGTATATGTGACGATAAGCATCCAAAGAGCAGAAAATGTCCAGCACCTCGGGTATCAATAGATGCGTATTAACACTTTGTGAATGATATTCCCTCATCGCATTGCTGTTCACTGTGATGAGGTTATCACAGTTCCAAAAAGCCCATTTCGACTTGAATTCCTCCAGATTACACAAAACGTTTGTCTTCTGTCATTTTCCTTTCCCTTCCAAGCTTCTGGGTTCACACCTACATACCTTCCTTCTTGTCTCTCATGGAGAAAGTGTGATTTCTTTTTATTTTCTCAGACCTGAATTCTCACTTCCTCCAGGGCTTTGTTTTCCTTGTTATTAACCCTTCTTCCTCAACCACACATCTGTGATTCCCACCTCTCGCTGCTGCCATCTTTCTGCGTTGAGTATGTCCTGGTCCTTTCATTTCCCTACAGCGTCTGCCATGTTGCATCTGTCCCTGGAGTTCAGGGTACAGTGAGACAGGACCAACAGGTGCCTGGCTTACATTCCCTGATGTTATTTCCTCACTAACTTCTCCCCTTGTTTGAAACTCCAATAATCTGGTTTCTGACCACCTCCCCATCTTCCATTAACCTCTTTTTTTTTAAAAGAACAATGATTTCCTCACTGACAGATTTCATTTTTATTTTGGAAATGTAAAAATGTACTGTAAAGCATAAGGAGCAAAATAACCATCATCCCAGACAGCCTCTTACTGTTAACATCCTGGATCCGTTTATTAGCTTCTCAATTATTGCATTAATCTTTCTTAAATATATTTCCAACCACTGTAATTATCTCAAGCATCCCTGTCTGCCCCTGATTCCATTTTCCAGCATGTTTATTCTCTTCTTTGCTATTTGTAATTTATTATTTGTGTATTATTTCTTTAGGCATGTTATCCTCTCTTTTAAAATCTCCTTTTAGGAGTATCTGGGTGGCTCAGTCAGTTAAACATCTGCTTTTGGTTCGGGTCATGATCCTGAGGTGCTGGGATGGGGTTCCACATCAGGATCCCTGCTCAGCGGGGAGTCTGCTTCTCCCTCTGCCTCCCCCCACCCTGTGCCACTTTTGCCTGTTCTCTCTCAAATAAATAAATAAAATATTTTTTAAAAACCTTTATTGTTTTATCATATCTTCTTTGAACTTATTTTTATTTATTGGATTCATGTGTCTATTTTCTTTTTATTGTTTGACCTATGTTTTTGTCTAGGCAGAATAGATGAAATAAACTTTCCTTCCTCCCCTCCCACTCTGCCCTGCTTCCTTCCTTTCTTCCCTCCCTCCCTCCTGTTTTAGTCCAGAGTATATTTGCTGAGTTTAATGCCATTTCTTTTTATCTTACCCCTGTTTCACATTCTGTTTTACTCAGAGATGGAGTTGGTGATCATCTTCCAATTGTATCTGAGAGTCATTTGTTTATTCCTTCAAACTATGGTTTCAGGGAGAAATATTTTGCTTCCTATCCATTTTTTTTGTTGTTGTTTTGAAGCCCAAGGTTAAACTAGTGGTGGGAGAAAAGAGGACTTGAAGTTATCTTCGACTTTCTATGATATTTTGTTTCCTTCCCTCTTCTGAGATTGTGTCTCATACAACTGTTCACTTTGTTGGCGTATAAACAGTTTCTGTGTTGGAAACTCTTGGACTGTGGTTCATTTCCTCAATTTAGTGCATGCTCAAAAGATTGCACATCTCCATCAACCACTTTTTCTCTTTCTCTATGTCCCTGGGTTTTCTCCCAGAACAGTTTCATTACATTCCCCATTTCACCATTGGAATAGATTGTTTGCTCTTTCTGTCCTTCATGCTTCTTCTCGGTGTAATCTTGTTGCTTCAAACTTCAAATGTGGGCTAGCCTTGGCACTTGCTTTGACCTATAGAATGTGGCCAAAGTGACATTTTTCCACTTACGAGATTGTCCTTAAGTGTCCTTGCACCTTATGCTTTGGGCTCTGAAAACATTCCTACCACCAGTTAAGGAAGTCAGGGCCAACCCACTGGATGATAAGAGACAGTGTAGAAGAGAGACTCAGTTCAAAGTTGGCACCAAGGCCCCTGATGAGAGGGTAAGGCCATTCTATGCCCTCCAGCCCTAATAGAACTGCCTGATGGCTGCAGTGGTATGAATGACCCCAGTGAGACCACCAGAAGAACCATCCTGCTGAGCACAACCATAGAATCATGAGAATTATTAAATCATTCTTTTAAGCTACTGTGTCTTGGAGTGTTTTTATGCAACAAATTAGATTTGGTACCTGAGAGTAGGTGGTACTAAGTGCAACATGAAATGTGTGGCATTGGCTTTGGGACCAGGGAGTGGACAGAGGCTGGAAAATGGTACAAAGACTGTTGAAGGCAGAGGAAAGGACTACCTATGTTATTATGTGCTAAGAATGTTGGGATGCTTCAAAAATCTATCTTCTGTTGTTTGTGAAAACAACAAGGCTGAGTTAAAAATTGAGATCCACATCTTTTGATTTTATATTTAAAAAGCCATGTTGATGTAAACCATGTTTGTAGCAGAACTATTCACAATAACCAAGAGGTGAAAACAACTGGAATGTACATTGACAGATGAATGGATAAACAAAATGTGGTCTATACATACAATAAAATATTATACAGCCTTAAAAAGGAAGAAAAATCCATCACATGCCACAGCATAGATGAACCTTGAGGACATTAGGCTAAGTAAAATATGCCAAACACAAAAAGCCAATATTGTACAGTTCTATGTACATGAACCATCGAGAGCAGTCGAACTCGTAGAAATAGAGGGTTAGAAGGTAGTTCCCAGGGGATGGGAAGAGGAAGGATATGTGAGTTATTTAATAGGTACAGAGCTTCAATTTTGCAAGATGGAAAATTTCTGTAGATCTGTTGAACAGCAATATTAATATACTTACCTCTATGACACTGTGCACTTAAATGGTTAAGGCAACTTTTGTGTTATATGTTTTATTTGTTTTACCATAATTTTTTTAAAAATGAGGAAGGAGAAGGACATGACGACAGAATAGATGGTAAGCCCTGATTGTAGATGGGGTAATCAGCAAGTTTATGACTATGCTTCACAGCAGTGTGTGTAACAGCAGTAAAATACCAGAAAACAACTGTTACTTTAGAAACGTTGTTAGCCCCAAAATGCCGGCATTGTATAAAATTGAACATAGGAAACTACCAGAGCCACAAATATGGCTCTCCCCCACTCCCCGAAAGTGGAACCTTCCTATGAAGATTTTCCTAAGGAGAAATGGCATACAGACAAGAAGCAATGACAATTAACTTATGTGGAAATTGTTTTGAGCATTGCCCGACCCGAAAAGTATCTTCTCTTATGTCTTTCTTCCTCCCTTCTTTTCTTTTCTTTCTTTCTTTCTTTCTTTCTTTCTTTCTTTCTTTCTTTCTTTCTTTCTTTCTTTCTTTTTCTTTCATTCTCTCTTTTCTTTCTTTTTCTTTTTTTAAAGATTTTATGTATTTATTTGCCAGAGAGAGGGCACACAAGCAGGGAGAGGGAGAAGCAGGCTCCCCACTGAGCAAAGAGCCTGAAATGGGACTGGGTCCAAAGACCCTCAGATCATACCCTGAGCTGAAAGCAGACGCTTAACCGACTGAGTCATCCATGTGACCCCTCTTAGGCTTTTCTGATACCTTAGGACCCTTCTTGCTAACAGGCACAAAATAAATCAGGATAAAACACAGATGCTCACATACAATTCTAAGCTGTGGCAGTTTGATGCTGAGATGATGAGGGTAGTTCCGGGGAAGGAACTTGGCTTAGTTTCTCTTACTGCTGGGAGGTGTGAGCCCCTCTCCCTGCTGGGAGTGCTGCCGTGGTAAAGATGCACTGCAAAACAAATGCTGAATGCTACTTTTGCTTTTTTTCTTCTTTTTAAAGCCAAAGATCCTCTTCATATTTCTTCTGATTAGCGAAAACAGGTACTCATGTAGGTTTATTTTGTTAAAGCAAAGTTGCCTAATGTGAACTTTCAAAAAAGCTGGAGATACCTGTTAAGTGGTTCGGGTTCTAACTCTAAACTAAGGAGTAGTTCTCCCCCTGCTGGCCATCTTGGAATTGTTCAGTTTTAACCAGGGCAGCTAGAGTGAGGAACATTCCCTGGAAGATTTTCCTGTCGTGAAAATGTCTACCTTTCCATTCACCACAATATTTCCTGTAAACTCTTGTTGCCGTTATCTGAAATTTTTCATGCATTCGTTCTTCCATTTCTTCAAATTAACATACAGTTTATTTGGCTCTAGCTCCTTCATTCACTGACCTTTATACAATCCTAATACAGGCCAGGCACTGTACTATAAACTCTGAGGTTTCAAAGAAGACATTGGTGTGGACCTGGGTTTGACACCTAATAGAATGATATACACATGTGAATCATTAAATCAAAGGCATTAAGGAGTTAAGCAGTTGCTCATGTACTGGAGTATGAGAATTGGGGCATAAACAGGACAGTAAAACAGTTCAGCAGAGCTATAATTTGTACATTGGATTCTTGCCCTTAGAATTCAGTAATAAGAGGTTATCAGACCATACATCGGTACATATATATATTAATTGTCAACGAGCATTTTTTTCTAGTTGGATTTTTTTAAGCAGTTATTTATTTATTTTTAAATTATTTTTATTATTTTTTTAAGATTTTATTTATTTATTTGACAGAGAGACATCACAAGTAGGCAGAGAGGCAGGCAGAGAGGAGGAAGCAGGCTCCCCGCCAAGCAGAGAGCCCGATGCGGGACTTGATCCCAGGACCCTGAGATCATGACCTGAGCCGAAGGCAGAGGCTTAACCCACTGAGCCACCCAGGTACCCAAGCAGTTTTTTATTTTTAAATAATTACAGTCGACCCTTGAACAGTGTGGAGGTTAGTGTTGCCAACCCCAGTATAATCAAAAAGTTCTCAGATAACTTTTGACTTCCCCAAGACTTACCTAGTAATAGCCTACTGTTGACCAGAGCCTTATCAGTAAGCATAAATAGTTAATACATGTTTCGTATGTTATGTATTGCACACTGTATTCTTGGAGAAAAGTAAGCTAAAGAAAAGAAAATGTTATTAAAATTATTAATAAAATCATAAGGAAGAGAATATACACTTACAGGATAATATGTACTTATCCATACTGCAAGGATTTGTCATCCATTTACAGGATAAATCTCTGCCCTATCTACATAAATATTCTTATTTGTATCATATGTGTAGGTGTTACACATACTACTAATACTAGACATAAAAAAATGAAAAGATAATGTGAGGAAGAAATTCATATTTACTTATAGGTGTAATGATTCATGCAGCAAAAATGAAGAAGTAGCAATATGATTGCTTTATGGTAGCCTTGTACAATCAACATGATTGCTTCCCAGTAGCCTAGCTTCTACAGTGATAGATCATCATAAAATTTCATAGCATACAACATTGCAGTCCTATATACCATACAACCATTGGAAACATTGTTATGGTCTTAAAAAAAAAAGAAAAACTTGTGTGTGATAGGAGGCTGACCTACCATTTCTCCAATTATGAGAGAGGTATACTGTATGACAAGGTAATTCTTTAAAAGCAAAGTTATAAAACAGGAAGAAAACTTACACATTAGTTATTCTATGTTAAACATCACCCACCTGATGCCTACTTGAGGATAGGCTACCCACTTCCGTACCAGTCCTACACATGATGTTCTATATAATGACTTAGTTGATAATAAGGAAGACACAAAAACATCTTGTACAGTTCTTGTCATAGTTATTAGATTTCCACATGAAGGCACTCATACATATGCAACAGACGGGTTGCTGAACTATATGGCATGATGATTATTTACTATTCATTACGTAGAAGTAGAACATCATAAAGAAGGAGTAAGAGGAGTCGGGGTCCTGCTGTCTCAGGGGTGGCAGAGGCCTCAGAGAAGGAGGTGGGAGGGGAGGCAGGAGAGACAGGCACACTTGGTGGAATTTTGTGGAAATATATCACAATTTGTGTCTGACTTTCGGGACACATTCCTTGGGGTTTTTTATGTAGGCCATCATAACAACTGCAAATCAGGACAGTTTTTATCTTGTATCCAATCTATCTTCCTTTTATTTCCTTTCTTGTGTTCTATTTCACCGGCTGGAATTTAGAGGATCACGGGGAGTAATAGTGGTGAGTGGAATTTTTACCTTGTTCCCAATCCTAGCAGGGAAACATTGCATTTCTTTCCTTTTTTTTTTTTTTTTAAAAAGATTTTATTTATTTATTTGAGAGAGAGAGAATGAGAGAGAGAGAGCATGAGAGGAGAGAGGTCAGTGGGAGAAGCAGTCTCCCCGGTGAGCAGGGAGCCTGTGTGGGACTCAATACCGGGACTCCAGGATCATGACCTGAGCCGAAGGCAGTTGCTTAACCAACTGAGCCACGCAGGCGCCCCGAAACTTTGTCTTTCACCCTTAACAATGATGTTAGTTGTAGTCTTTTTGGCAAATGTTGGTGTTTCCTCTTGATAGAAACATATGTAATCATTTATCTACCATTCTAAAATGCAAGAAATGATATTTTATTTAATTTTGCTCAAATTAAATCTGAACATTAGTTGCTAGGTTTAAGAAGAGTGTTCATTATTTTTCTGTAAAAATAGTAAGTTTTTTAAAAAATTGGGAAAAATAAATAATACTGAAAACTGGCATTCCTAGTCAGATTTTATAGTAACCATATGGGCATATTCATAAATAATTTTAAATTTCACCTTGCGGTAATTATATGAAAAGCAGTGATTACATTTTTAGTTACCTAACCAATTAATTTGAAATACCTTTTGTGTCTTCTCTTGTTTTTCTTTTCATAAGGAAGTTCTCATCCTTATGAATTAAAGAAAATAAAATAAGTCAGCAACTGGTTAGTTGGCCCTTATAATTAGGTATATATAAAATTGGTGTGGGGTTTTGTTTTTTGGTTTTGGTTTTTTGTTTTGTTTTGTTTTGTTTTGCATAATGACTGCCAAAAAGGACTCTCATCTTATTGATAGAATAAAATGGTTAAAACGAACTTTTAAAAATATCGTTAGATCTCAGTGACATATCCCCATAGGATATCTTTAAATTTAGGAAATACTAGAGGCATATGAACTAAATGTACGGATGCCATAGAAATTCCTTGGGAACCATGGTGTGTCTGAGTATCCATCCAGAATACTGACCACTAAGAGGAGCTATTTACAGGAGCATCCTATTCAAGAAGTGGCTTCCCTTGTATCTCAAAGGTCACTGAAGTCTGGGCAAATCAGCGGAGATCTTCACCAGCCATGTCGAAACTCTGAGAACGGCCAGCAATAACTGAAGTTGCCACTGGGTACATTTCTCTGAACTGCGGGGACTATCTTTTTCCAAATGGCTTTCCCTTTAACAATAACAATGACACCAGAGTACCTAGTTGTATAGCCCGGAAGTTGTAACTATGTAGATAGTTCAACTGATGCTTGAGGTCCTTTGACCTTGAGTGCTACACCCCTTCACCCACCAGGTGGCAGTAAGTGATTATGGAAAATCTGTAACAGGCATCCAGGTACAGAACCTAGGAGCGGGGCATTTGGAAGGGTAATTCCAAAAGCATATTGGACATGCTGCTGATCTGCAGTTAACTTTCAATGTGAATATAATCTGAAATACTCTTCTATTTGGTGCTCTAAATTGGCGAAGTGATACTTACTCTTTAAGCATAAAACAGATTTAGAACACATCTACTTTCCTTGAATAGGCACATGAGGCTTAGAGCTTCACTTCTCAGTGCCCCTTTCCCCAAATACAGCAGACCCTTGAGACTTTGAAGACCCTGCCTTAGCTCAGCTTCTCAGAGGAACAAAAGACTTGTAGTTCTTACCAGACACCTTCATCTAGATGTCTGATAATCATCTCAAATTCAGTATGTTCAAAGTAGGCAAGGGTGTGATGGGGCCAGCCTCTAGGGGTTCAACAGAGCCAACTGATAATTTGTCAGGGATTTTGCAAGCTGATGGACTTCACCTTGGTTGTTTGAAATTGGCTTTCATGGAAGCATTTGCACTAGAAATTTTCAGTTGTTGTAAACCAGGACCTTCCACCTCTTTCAGCTGGCTGTTGAATATTTACCTGTATTCCACTAATTCAGACATGGTTGTTTTGTCCCTTAATTATACTTCTTCTCTTACTCAAGTGTCCTATTAATTCCCAAATCTCTGGTTATCTCACTCTCCAAAGCCCTGTTCAAATTCATCTCTTCCCATGGTCAACTAATATTATCCAAGAATGTTCAATGGAGAAAAGATAGTCTCTTTAATAAATAGTGCAGGAAAATGGGATGTTCACATATAAAAGAATGACACTGGACCCCTATTTTACACCAGTCACTAAATTAAACTCAAAATCAATTGAAAACTTAAATGTAAGACCTGACACCATTAAATGCCTAGAAGAAAACCTAGGGGTAAAGCATCTTGACATGGGTCTTGGCAAGGATATTTTGGCTACGACACCGAAAGCACAAAGCAACAAAAGCAAAAATAAGTGAGTGAGACTATATCACCTAAAAAGTTTCTGCACAGGGGCACCTGGGTGACTCAGAGGGTTAAGCCTCTTCCTTTGGCTCAGGTCATGATCTCAAGATCCTGGGATTGAGCCCTGCATCGGGCTCTCTGCTCAGTGGAGAGCCTGCTTCCTCTTCTCTCTCTGCCTGCCTCTCTTCCTACCTGTGATCTCTCTCTCTGTGTGTGTCAAATAAATAAATAAAATCTTTAAAAAAAAAAAAAAAGCTTCTGCACAGCAAAAGAAATGATTGTTAAAATAAAAAAGCAACCTATAGAATAGGAAAAAAAATGTTTGTATACCATATATCTGATAAAGGATCAATATCCAAAATAAATAAGGAACTCACATATTTGCAAACCATATGTCTGAAAGGGGTTCATATCCAAAATATATAAGGAACCCAGAAAACTTAAAAACAATAATAATAATAATTGAATTTTTAAAAAATATTTTATTTATTCATTTGACAGACAGAGATCATAAGTAGGCAGAGAAGCAGGCAGAGAGAGGAGGAAGCAGGTTCCCTGCTGAGCAGAGAGCCCGATGTGGGGCTGGATCCTAGGACCCTGGGATCATGACCTGAGCCAAAGGCAGAGGCTTTAACTCACTGAGCCACCCAGGTGCCCCTAATAATTGAATTTTAAAATGGGCAAAGGAACTGAGTAGACATTTGTCTAAAGGACATTCAACAGGGGTGCCTGGGTGGTTCAGTGGGTTAAAGCCTCTGCCTTTGGCTCAGGTCATAATCCGAGGGTCCTGGGATGAAACCCCACATTGGACTCTCTGCTCACTGGGGAGCCTGCTTCCCCCTCTCTCTGCCTGCCTCTCTGCCTGCTTGTGATCTCTGTCTGTCAAATAAATAAATAAAATCTTAAAAAAAAAAAGACATTCAACAGGTACATGAAAATGTGTTCAACATCACTAATCATCAGGGAAATGTAAACCAGAACCACAAACAACATGAAAACCTTACACCTTTTAGAAGACTATCATCAAAAAGACAAGATAGTAAGTATTGGTGAAGATGTAGAGAGAAGGGAAACTCTCTGCCCTATTGGTATAAATGTAAGTTGGTACAGCCATTATGGGAAACAATATGGAGGTTCCTCAAAAAATTACCAATAGAACTATCATATGAGGGTGGCTCAGTGGTTTAAGCCTCTGCCTTTGGCTCAGGTCATGATCTCAGGGTTCTGGGATCGAGCCCCGCATCGGGCTCTCTGCTCAGCAGGGAGCCTGCTTCCCTCTCTCTGCCTGCCTCTCTGCCTACTTATGATCTCTCTCTGTCAAATAAATAAATTCTTTAAAAAAAAAAAAAAAGAGAGAACTATCATATGAGCCAGCAATCCCCCTTCTGGGTATATATCCAAAGGAAATAAAATCACTATCTTAAAGGGATATCTGCACCCCCACGTTGAATGCAGCATTATTTACAAGAGCCAAGACATGGAAACAACCTAAGTGTCCATTGATAGATAAAGAAATAAAGAAAACATGGTATCTATATGCAATGAAATATTATTCAGCCATAAAAAAAGAAACAAAACTTGCCATTTGCAACAACATGAATGGACACTGAGGGCATTATGCTAGGAGAAATCAGTCAGGCAGAGAAAGACAAAGACTGTATGATCTCACTTATATGTGAAATCTAAACAAACAAACAACAAACAAACAAAAAAACCTGAATTCATAGAAACAGAGAACAGATTGGTGGGGGTAGGGAAAACGAGTGAAGGTGGTCAAAATATAAAAGCCAAAACAAAATTCACCTCCTCCTGTAAGGACATTGAACTTGCTCCCCCGCCCCCCGCTTGCCTACTTTCCCTGTACCTCTGGCTTCCTGAGGCACTTTGTTCATTGCAGGTTAAAATAGCCTTATTCTGTAATGTGTGTTTCCCAAGAGTCTCCTGACTAGATAGTAGACTGTAGGTTCTTAGAGGGAACTTTGAGGGCTGTGTCTGAGACATTGTTAACCTGAGTGGCTATGGTAGAACTTGGCGCATAGCTGATAGTGAAATGGTTGTGTTTGGGGATTGCCACAAAATAACTTTGTACTTCTTCTACATTCACCTCTGACCCCAACCAACTTATTAACATGATTTTTTATTCCTCATCTTCATTCATCCAGTTATATTTGTCACACTTTACTCAAACTGAGGTCCTTGGTATGCCCATAGCTACCTCCCACCTTCTCTGTCCTTGTGTCTGCTTCTCCCTGTCCCCATGGATGTCTTCCCCACTTCCTTCAGCTCTTGCTCAAATGCCATTTTTCCCCCCATGGAGCTTTTCTCTCCTTATCCATTTGATGCTGCCACTCTAAGTAATCTGATCTCTCCAGACGGGAGTCTTGAAATTGGTCCACTAACTCCTGAAATTCTGTTAAAATGGGAAACTGAACAAATCCACTGTGGTTGACTAGACCGCAAAGAGGAATGCTGGAGGTCATGAGGAATATTCTGAGAGCCTTGCCAAAGTCACTCCCTTGTCCAGACCAAACAGGAGTGTGAAAGATGGATAGAGATTTCGGATGTGGGGCATGTTGAATGGGAGGAGGGCAAGGCTGACAGAGCTGGAGTTCTGTCTATTTAAAGCGGCGGCCTGTTTGGCAGCCCTCCTTGGAGGCGAGAGGGCTGTTTGTGCTCTCATCCATATCAAAGATGCCCACAGCCCGGGTCTGTTAGCCTTCCTCATAAAACCATGTTTGGAGAGATATCTCTGGGGAGGGAATTTTGGTTTGAAACTGGAAGAAAGCAAGCCTGAGACTGAACTGGGAAATAAGAGATAGATCAAGGAAGAAAAGTCAACAATCCTGAAGTGGAAAATATCTTAAGGAGTAAAAATAGTGGCTTTTTACGTGGCCTATGAGGCAGTTCTGCTGCTCACCCTTTCATTAGCTGACTTCCTGTGCCCCACTGGGATGGTTCTTCCAGGGCTGACTGCTGCTTTCGATACCTCTAACCAACTGTTGTCACCACTCAGGCCATGGATTCAAGGATTCCAGAAAGACAGGTTGTTCAAGAAGCTTTGTTTTGGGATCTATCAATCAATTACCCAAAAAGTGTTGAGCACCTGTTATGTGCAAAAAATAGTGACAGGTGCTGGGGGAGGGAAAGCATACAAAAATGAATACGTGAATCTTTTTTTTTTTTTTTTTTTGGATGCTCTGGATAGGGTGAATGGTTCTCATTCGGGAAGACGATGTAAAGAATGTTAGAAATGATTCTGCCTTCTGGCTTTTAATTCTGCTCACTCACTCCTCTTCTTCAGTACAATTTCGCACGCCTTCCTTAAACCCATGCTAGGTGCTAAGGACTTCGGTCGGCCCAAGGGAGACACACTTGGATGAAATATTGTTCCTCTTTCTCCAGGGAGCTCACTGTGTCCTGCTGGAGACAGATTTGTAAGCTTCTAACCTTAGTCCCTGAAAGTGATCAAAACAGGTGTACAAAGTGCAATAGGAACATACAGGAGGGATTGAGCTGGGGAAGGACCTGACATTTCACTGCGACTTCTTTCTCTTTTGGTCACAAACTTTTTCGTCGCTGAGAGATCCTGTCATTCCTAATGAGAGAGATTAAAAAACAAAACAAAACAAAACAAACAAACAAACAAACAAAAAAAACCACAAGCAACCTTTTCTGATAGGAAGAGAACACCATACATGACAATGAGGCTTTTCCACTGAGCCTGGACATGGCCTCTGGGTCCTCTCAACACAGCTCACAGCTCGGGGAGCTGCTAGCTGCCATTCCCATTTGCTGAGTAGAGACCTATTTCTCATCCCCACTCTGTCCCAAAATGTTGTTCTGTTTCTCTTTTTTGTTAATTCTTAGGGGTCTAAAAGTTCAATTTTTCTGCCCTAACATTCCCTCATGAGAGATTCTTTTAATATATGTTTTGTAATTTTGAATTGTGAATTCATCTTTATCTATGAAACTGATTCACAGCCTCCTTGGGAACATGTCTCTTCACAAAGATTTCCACTTTGCTTTAGTCAGCCACACTGAGGACATTAGCATTGTAAAACTAACTTTATATTAACCCTCTAACTGGGAGGTTCCCAGACTACATAAATAGGGCTATTTCAAACTTCAGACTGCTCATGGGATGCCAACAGCTATGTATGCCAGAAGGAACTTTTCCTATTCAGTCAGACAAAACTTTTTCTCCTGTGCTAATGGTTTTTTAGTTTTTGGTTTTTTCCTAGGCTACACTTTTAAGTAGTCAGGCTTTTGGGGGAGAAGCATAAGGTGGTGGTCTTATTTTCATCACCACCTCCTGGTGTAATGGCTTCATATTCTGTGCTTATGTGGGTGCTAAGATCCCAGACTTTTGGTTACTGGAGTGGAAACCCTCTTCCCTTCCAAGGTAGCCTCTGTGTTATTTTGCACTCATAGCTTTGCTTTTAAAATTTCTTATAATTGAAAGTTCTATAAAATTCTCCCCCCTTTTTATTCTTGAGAGCTCAACAATGCATTTTAAAGAATGTTGGTTATATTTTACCCAGAATTTCTAGCTTTGTAGTGGGAGAATGTTCAAGTTCTCTACGTTCCAAAAACCAGAAATCTATCCAGCAAATCCTTAATACCTGATGTCATTCAAGCAGTCCTTAGCATCCATAGACACATATGACAACAGGGTGTTAATACCTATGACAGCTGTTTCTTATCTGATTATTTGGATCTTTCCAGGTCTGGGATATAGAAAATTGAGTTCTGCTGATTCTCCCCATTGCAGAAACAAATAATACAGCTCAAGCATGAACCAAATCACCAATTTTAGTGTACAAATATAATCACTTTTCTTTCTTATTCTGTGTTAGCCCTTAAATCTAAGCACCTTTATTAAAAGAGCCCAATGTCTCTCTTTTAAGGCCCCACTCCCACCAGCAAATTATTCAAGAACTCCTAGGGATTATTGAATACAAAGGGAGGCAGTCCTCTTCCAAGCCCTGGGCTGATAGAATGGTTCTGTCCCTCACCACAGCTATTATCAGTCATTGTCACATGGTGTTTCTGTTGACATGGGTCCTGCTGGGTCGACCAGTTGTTGACTGCCACAGTTTCTTCCTTGCTGGCACCCTCATTTGGACAGCAAGGTTACAGCTCTTTTAGTTCCCTCCCAGATTTTCAGCAGCTGTCTGTGTTCCAGAGCTGTGACAGAAGAAGGCCTTTAGTCTCAGCCAAACACTGTGCCACACTGGCTCCTTCTCATCAAGATTTGTCCTGCCCTTCTGCTTTGCAATAGTGTCCAGATGGCATACATTCTTCCAGGGTAGGAAGCTCTCCTTTCTTTTCATTTTCAGTCCTAAGAAAAAGAATCACATTCATTGATGTTGTGCCTTACCATTTCAGAATTCACTGACACTCCACACCCACTCTATGAAGACACCTCGGAAGCTCAGAGACGGGAAGTGACTTTCCGAAGAGAATTCTACAATTGGATCAAAAAAATGGAACTACACTGGTCCTTGCACCAACACCGTGTCTTTCAGACACTAAGTTCTGCCACACAGTAAGCAATTTGAGGTAAAAACCAAATATCCTCTGTGACGCTCCATACATCCTCGCTTATACAAGTGCAGTTCCCCTCACTAGGGGTCTGTCCTGGAAGGTCTGGATTCTAGTACATTTTTGAACTGTGGTCCCTAGATCAAGAGTAGCAGCATCCCTAGGGAACATGTTAGAAATGCGAATCTCAGATCTCACCCCAGACTTCCTGAGTCAAAAATTCAGAAAGTGGGAGCCAGCAGTTTTTATTTTAATAAGTCTTGCAGGGATTCTGGTGATCACTGAAGTATGGGAAGCCCTGCCCTAGAACATGTTAGGGGCTTTCATCTGTTGGGTATTCCAGATAAACACTTGCCCAGGGACAAAAGTTTTCTTAGGCCTACAAAATGTTTGTAATTTGATAAACAGGTTTGGTCTCCATGTCAAAAGAAGAAAATACCAAACTGTAAATCAGATTTAATAAGTAGTTCATTAACTATCTGTAGCACAAAACAACATGCCAATTAGTGAGCTAATTTCAATTCTCATAATTATCTATACAGGGTGTTTAATTAAGAATATGGGTGCATTTTAATACATTTGATATGATGTGTAATACAGCCCCCAAAATAAGTGTATACTTCCATCTTGTTTTGTTAGTTAATTCTTGAATGTAGAGACTCAATTCCTCATCTGGCATCTCTGCAGGTTTAATATATGGGAATTATATTTTGTCAATTTCCAGACATTTTTACTTTTTTTTCTACTTTTTTTTTTTTTTAAAGATTTTACTTATTTACTTGTCAGAGAGAGAGAGTACAAGCAGGGGGAGCAGCAGGCAGAGAGGGAAGCAGGCTCCCTACTGAGCAAGGAACTCCATGTGGGACTCCATCCCAGGACCCTGGGATCATGAACTGAGCCAAAGGCAGGGGCTTTACTCACTGAGACACCCAGGCATTCCCCAAGACATGTTTAGGTGACAACAAATATCAGTATAATTAAAGGAAAGAACAAATGACTATATTTCAGTAGACTTCCACTAAAATATCTTTTAAAACTAAATAATTATAAGCAAGTAGAAAGAAAAAAAAACAGACTATATGTTGTCCTATTAGCCTACACTGGCATGATGCTGGGCTTTATTTCAATTTTCTCCTTATCTTTGCTCTTTTACCTGGGTATTCACTAACCAGATTAGATGTTCAAGTAATAAAATGAGGTGGGGAAAAAAAAGAATATTTACTGATTGGTTATTATGTATAAGTTACTATGTGCCTCGCACATAGTAAGTGCTTGAAAGAATCCACTGAATGCAAATATCAAATAAATTTGATATTCATATTGAAGTATAAGGCATTTATTACTGCTTCTTTTTACAGATGGGAAAAGTGAGGTTTAGGAAGCTTTAATTACATTCTAACATCCCACAACCAGTGAATGTGCATTCAGGATTTAAATGCCTGCCAGCCTTTGAGGAACTAGAAATTCATGATTTTCCCACACTACTGTGCTACCTCTCTGAGATGTAGAATTGTCAGGGAGTAATGTTTCTGAACAATTTTTACTCTGCAAGGAATATGGGTGCCATTAACTATTGCTTTAGGACCTGGCAATTTGCAAAGTCATTTAACTTATCTATGTTAGTCCATGTAGGCACATATACAAAATAATTATGCCTTATGGATGAAAAGTCTAGGTTGGCTATATTGGAGTTGAACTTTTGAAGTTGACATGTAAGGGGAAAGCTTCTTATAAGAAAATATGTTTTGAGACTTTATTACTCCCTGTTCTCTTATACTTCTTTAAATGCAGCAAGTCTCATCAATCTGTTTTGTGTTAGTTGCTTAGAGGCAGTATGTAACTATTGCAGGATTTGTCAACTATACAGAGTCACCTCCTAAAAATAGTGTTATTGCTTGATCATAAGCCTGTGCGAGAGAATAGCCCACAGCTACCACTGAGAGACAATAGTCTGTTCTCATTTCTGCAGCCAGGACAGATGCCAAGGTTTAGCTCATAAATATGTCATCCATCACCCTACTCCTGGAGTAGACTTCTGGAGACACATGTCATTGAATGGTCCAGGGCTCTGCCACCTGTTAGCTCTCCACCCTCAATATTTTAGGAAAAAGTCTGATTAAGGAATGGAGATTCAACTCATGCAGTCTTCTTAGCAAGAAGCTCATGCTTCTTGCTGAGAAGCTCCCTCCATTAGCCTCCTTCATGCCAATAAACAAGGATGTCTCACACATTTTAGCACAGATGAGGTCACAGATGATACCTATTCATAGGAGAAGATGTTCTTGGCATGTTTGGAAGTGGAGAAGAGGTTATTCAATAGTTCACATAGTATTTTACCATGAAAAATTGAACTTTTAAATAATTTAGAGGACATACAGGAATAGGTGATAGAAATATGAACCACATGTAAGTTTTAAGTTTCTAAAAGTCACACTTAAAAAGTAAAAAGAAACAAGAAAAATGTATTAATTGTAATGATATATTAATTTATTCTAAAACACATTAATTTTACATATGTAATTATCTGTTTTATATAAAGTATGTAAATGATTGACATTTATATGTAAGTATATATTGTTACTGTATGAATACATTTAATAATACATTAATCTTTACTTTTTAATTTTAATAATTAATGATATATTTTATTTAACCCAATATAACATTATTATTTTAACATGATATTATATAAAATGATTGAATATTTTACATTTCTTTCATACTTAGTCTGTGAAATCTGGTGTGTATTTTGCATGTATAGCCCATCTCAATTTAGACACTAAATTTTGGGGACAAACATGATGCATTTAGATTGCGTAAATTTAAAGCTGAAAATCAGATTCACATGCCCAAGTTATTCCAGTCACATGAAGTTTTCCAACAACTGCATTAAATATTAATTTTAAATTAATTAAAATTAAATAAATTTAAACATTAGTTTCTCAGTTACACTTGACACATTTCAAATGCTCAACAATTGCCATTTGGGACATCACTGTGGTAAAGTTACTTCCATCAAGTCTCAAACTATGCGGTCTCCTCCAGACCCACAGGTTGGCTTTTTCTGTTCTGAATCCCAGGACAACGGAGGCTCTGCCCTCTGCTGGCTTGTCCTGCTTCCAACACCATTTCTCTGTTGCTAGGCTGAGGTCCCTTTGTCAGGTCCACAGTGGGCAATTGCAAAGCTGGTGCACTGTGTGATTCCAAGGAACGCCACTCACACTGTCACGCACAGCCAGTGGCCTCCAGTGTTACTCTCAGGTCAGATGCCTTCTCACCCGAAGCCTGGTGGGATGGGTTGAGATATAGAGGGCCCCCTTAGCTCCAGATTCTCCCTCCATTATCCTCCTTCATGATGTGCTCTGCTCCATCTCCTCAACCTTTCTCCACATCTGTCCAGGGCTGGCAGCCAAGTTATCTCTGATGATACTTCTCTCGGGAAGAGTTTTACCTTGGACAGACCTACATAATGACTCCATGATCAGAGACAGTTTGAGAAAAAAATCTTATCCTTATCCACCATGGTGAAGAAGGGATGAGATAAGGCCTGGGAGTCAGACTCATAATCAAACAGGGTCATCAAACTCCTCATGAAACAGGGTCTCATTACTATAGATGAAAAAAATATTTCTTTTTGGTTTAAAAAAAATATGTTCCAGAAGTTCTTTTACAGGCATTAGGTAAACAGACACTTGATTTTACCATTAGAGAGAAGCTATGGAAACAGTTTTACAAATGGTACATCCGTCATCTCTGCTTTGAAATCAAATGAAAACCTAGTGGTCTTCTTCAGACTGGAAACATGAATTCAGTGGGAAATGGGAAAAGTTAGAGGGACGAGCTGTTCCAGCACAGAGAAACCCTTTAATTGTGGAGGCCACATGGCACTATGAGTAAATTAGTCTAAGTATAAGGGAGAGAGTGTGGACATGAACATCACTTTGAATCTTGGGAGCAGAAATCAACTTCACCCACAGAAGGAATCTACCTCAACAACAGAACAGACTATTTCTATTGGACAAGTCCAATCAAGAAGAAAGAAACACATCAGAAAAGATACGTTCTTTTCCAGGATCAGAGTCAACGGCCCTTCATTCTAAATTCAGGATAGCCAAAGGTCCAAGGGAGGAAACTGAGGGCAGGGAGTCCCTCCTGCAAGGAAGGAGACCAGAAGGGGAGGTACAGCTCTCAGAAAACTTAGGAGGGTAAGAACTGTGTCAGTGCAGGAATTCTGAAGTCCTGGGGAATAGTCACCTGGAGTGAGAATGTAAAAGCACATTTTTTGGCCCAGGTCAACCACAGGAAGATGCCATACTTAAATGCCGGCTTTTTAGCAGGCCCATCTCCACAGAGGGCACAGAGACACCAGTGCCTACAGTGATCTCTCTGTGTAAGTTCTCCCTTCCCCCTCCATCCCATTCACTCCCATTCCTCAGGTTTAATCTCAGATTTCTTGCTTTTGTCCTGCTGTCTCACACATAGATTCTATTCTTTGATTTTTGGACAATATTTGACCTTATTTTAATTTCTTCTCAAGGCTTTGTCTTTTCTTGGACTCCACGTTTTGAGGACACATTTTTCCTCACCCAGAATGGTTCTGGGATAAATCATCTTTGGGGCTATTCAGTCCGTTGAGTAACATAGGCACAAATCCTGGAGCCTATGAGCTTTTCAGAGACTGAGAAAAATGTTTGAGTCCTGGGGAAAAAAAAATATGTATGGACTTCAAATGAAGTAAAAAAAATTTTTGAAAGTAATAAACTATTAATTAAAATCTACAGATATAACTGTATGTCAACTGTCTTGTCAATTTTAGTATTTATATAAATTTTGTTGCATTTGAATATAATTTTGGAAGTTGGGATTTCTTACTTTGAAATATTTCCTAAGTATACATAGTAATAAATAACAAATCATAGCCAACCATAAATCAAATACTACCTGTAGCCAAATAATTTTAAAAGTAAAATTATAAACATCCTTTCAAAAAAATTTATAGCTGCAAATTATATTTAGTGTGGGATGAGGGTTTGTTTTGATATGTTTTATATGATGCAGAATGGAGCCTCCATAGTAAAAGAATTCAGAGCTTACCAAGGCCTTAATATGACCCTGGAAACCACTCTCCACCCAGCCAATATTCAGCCTTTCCTTTCCTGGACAAGACAGCTTCACATAGTAACAGTATGATGTGTTGGAAAGTCAGTGGAATTCACATCCTGGACATATCAATTTCTAGCAGTGAGAAATCTGGCAACTTCACTAGCGTCTCAGACTTCTATTTATTTGAATACACAGAGGATTACATAAGATGACAAGTGGGTCTGGTACCTCATAGTTTGGTAGTAGAGTCTACAAAAAGAGATGGGTTACATTCTTGTGCCCTATGGGAGAACAGAATTGAATGGAGGAATAGAATGGAACTCAAGGCCAAGGATTTAATTAAGGAGTTAAAAACTGTAGGAGGCTTCAGAAGCTCAAACGTTGTAAAATTCAGGGGAAGGATAATTCAGCATGACTGTGCTCCTGGCTCTTGGGTAGCTTGTGTTATTGTCTCCGCCGACTCATTCCCTTCCCTGTAGGGTGTGTATCCATTCCCACCCATTGCCATGTAACTTGCTGAACCAGCCTATGGGTAGAATACATTTCCTGCCTCTATCAGCTTGGCCATGTGATTTGCTTTACCCAATGGAAGTATGAATGCCACATGCAAGCAACAGCTTTAAGGGCACTTGTGTGATTTGGCTCCATCTCCTGTCCTTTACCCTCAGCCTAATAATGATGTTGTGTCTCAAATAGGGGCTGCTCCTTTAGCCTGGATCCTGGCATGTGAAGGCACATGGGAGCAGAGCCACAGCTGCTGAGGTAGAGCTGCTAACATGGAATTGTGTAAGAAATAAAATTTTGTTGGTAAAAGCCATGAGATATGGGATTGGTTTGTCACTCCAGGAGAGCTGATTAATGCAGGTGTTTGGGAAGAAAGATCCCCTGAAAGAGAGAGGGCTATACTCATTGTCCTTTCATTGGACTAATTTGAAAAAAAAAAAAAAAGAGTTTCACATTAATCAGCAATAAAGAAAACCAGCCAGTTCCACTCTCTCCATAATTATGTTGTACATACTTTACAGTAATTAGCATGGTATTAGAAAGTTAACATTAAAGTTAATCCTTGTGCCACCAATGTCACGCAGCCACAACAGTCTATGTCAGGATGCCTGGGGTGAGGTCATGGAACTGTTTCGATGGCCAATAAAGTGGCTTATTTGTCCTTAATGATAACTTTTGGGATTTACTGACATAGGCATTTTACATTTTTCAATTACAAGTGTGAAACATTCTTTGTTGCCAATTTTGCTAGTGTTAGGAATTCTTTGCAAAATTCTTTCTGCACTTCTGAGAAAATCAGCATTAATTAAGTCAACTCATTTCCCAGTGGCTTAATTTAGTTTGGTCCTTATTTCTCTGTGGTGGGAAGCTGTTTTTCTGAACTCTAGATAAATGAAGTACCTTGACTCAGAGAACATAATCTTTCATCAATCACAGCAAAGTAGCAACTACTAAGATTTGTTGTTGTTGTTTCTGGTTTATTTTTATGTATCGAGTGAATGCTACTTTTAAGTTTTCTTAATGTAGTCATCTGACCAGGCAGCGAAACAAAGCAGAGATATTTGTCTTTTGGAACCTTGGAATTAGTGCATCAGTTGGCACATTTTTGCATTATTCCATTGTCTATATATCCACCCACATTTGTTTTACCATATTCTCTATATTCATTCATTCAGAAAATATTTAATGACTATCTCTAGTACTGTTCTGTACCCTACAGATATGGTAGAGAATAAGAGACACCCTGTTTTAGTGGATTTAGAAATTCTCAGGACAAGGTCTGCCTAGGTGGAGGGAGTAGCCATGAGACAGAGCTGAGCACAGGGCATTTAGTGAATGGCCAGAAGACAATGTTGCTGGAATGAAAGAAGTCAGTGTCACTGGGAAGGTTGAGAAAGTCTAGGCCATGAAAGCCTTGTGAACTATGCTAAGGAATTTGGATTTTATTCTAATGGGAAGCCATGGGAAGATTTATGTTTGAGAAAGATCACTCTCACTGCTGAATAGAGAAAAGATAGTAAAAGAGCAAGCAGGAAGGAGACCCATGGGGAGGCTTTTGGAGGAACCTAAGAGAGGGTCTGTAGTGACATGGATGGGAGTTGTGGCAGTGGAGGTAGGAAGAAGAGGTCAGATTCAGTATGTAATTTGGATATAGAACTTGGTGACTGGCTAACTCTGCAGTGTGAGCAGAAAAAAGTCAAGGATGACACTTCAGCTTTGGCTTGGATGATTAGGTAAAAGGCAGTACCATTACCTGTCATGGGAAAGATTGGGAAAGTAGCAGATTATCTGGGGGAGGCTGAAGGGGAGACAATGCATGTCTTAGCATATGAAATTGTTGTAGTCTAGAGGCAAATTATTTTTTACTGGAGCTGCCACTGCCCACAGGCTTGTTACCATGATGGCTATCACTTTTTCTCCTGGGTTCCAAGAGTTGCAAGAGCCCCCCTGGACACTCAGTAGGCCATTTTTATTTGAAGCTGGGTAAATATGGAAGAAAAGCAGCCTCCTAAAAGTCATCTGTTAAGATTCTCATTATAAAGGAGGAGATGGTTCAAAGACCCAGAAAATAGGCATATCTATACTATATTACACATACAGTAGACATTTGTTGTTCTTGTTCCCTGACTCCCATCTTGATAATTGTATTCAATTTCTCTCTAGTGCAGGAGTCAGCAAACTATGGCCTGGAGGCACAATCTGGCTCATCTCCCTATTTTGTAAAGATAGCTATTTGGTACATAGCTATCCCTATTTGTTGATGTGATATCCATGACTGCTTTTAAGCTCTAACTGTAGAGTCAAATAGACAGATACTGTATGGGTCATACTTTTTACCAAAGCATAAAGTATTTATTATGGGGAAAAAAATTGCTGATCATTGCATTGGTGGAACCATCATCGCCCAGCTTTTAGCCTAGGTGCTTGGGGTGAAGCTGACTGCGCTCACAGATGATGAAAGTGTTCTACATCTGTATCATCCAATGTGGAATCCAGTAGCCACATGTCTTTCCTCAGCATTTGATACATGTCTAGTATTACAAAGAACCTGAATTTCATATTTTATTTAATTTTTATTTTCTCAAATTTAGTAACCACATGTGTCTATGTCTACCATCTGGACAGCAAAGAACTAGAGTATGGGTAAAAATGATCTAAGTGACATAATACAGTTATAAACAGAGTGTTTCGTAGAGCATTTAAAGGAAAAAGAAGCATTGCAGGTGAGAGGGTTCATGGAAGTGACTTCTGGGAAGAGCTTAAAAGGTGGGTAGAGTTGATTTATATGTAAATATATGCTGGGGATGGCTTCAATGGGTGATGGGTATTAAGGACAGGACTTGTGATGAACACTGAATGTTGTATGTAAGTAATGAATCACTAAATCCTATGCCTGACACTAATATTACACAGTATGTTAACTGGAATTTAAATAAAAACTTGTAATAAAAATGTGGATGTAAGTGTGTGTGCACACGCGTGCATACACATACACATGCACACACACACGTTATGGAAGGAGCAGTGTAAGAATTTTACAGATAGAGCGACTAGATTGAGTCAGAGCGAAGCTATTTAGGAAATATGAGTAAGTCCGTTTGGTTTTTGGCATAAGTATATCAGAGTAATAGGAAATTATTCTGACTAGGTCCTTTGATATCAATTTTTGAAGATTTCGAATGCTACGTTGAAAGGATAGTGTTTACCTTGACAATAATTTTTGCTTCCTGTTTTGGAGCATCCAACTTATGGGACCAGAGATACTAAGGTGGTGGCATTAATGAAGGAAAATTGTGGAGGAACAGGAAAGCTAATTAGTAGCCCCAAACAAATGTCATTGGCAACAAATAGTGAGATCTGTGATAAGAATGATGAACATGGAAAGTTGGAAGATGGTTTAGAATTTTTTCAGTTTGGAAGCATGTGAATAGAGACTAGTACCTACTTTTTTTTTTTTTTTTTCTTTTTTAAGAGAGAGAGAGAGAGGGAGCGAGCATGAGCACAGGCAGACAGAGTGGTAGGCAGAGGCAGAGGGAGAAGCAGGCTCCCCGCTGAGCAAGGAGCCCGATGTGGGACTCGATCCCAGGACGCCGGGATCATGACCTGAGCCGAAGGCAGCCGCTTAACCAACTGGGCCACCCAGGCGTCCCTAGTACCTACTTTTTGTCTAGAGATTTGTGAAGACAGGAATAGCTCGCAGAAGTAGCTTTCAACCATCAAGGTGAAATATGATGGAGGAAAGACCAACCCAGTATCAGTTTATGAAGCTTTCAGAGAGAGAAAAGAATGACCTTAGTAGTTTCCACTCCTCACTGAAGCATCTGAGAGGTTAAGAAGAGGCAGAAGTGACAGAAATACCCAGTGACTACTTGGGCCCCGGAAGCTCTACTTAGACAGTCATTTAGTTCAAAATATTTTAAAATTTCCCTTGAGATTTTTTTTTCTGTGACCCACGTGTTATTGAGAAGTGTATTGTTGAATCTATAGGTACTAGGGGATGTTCTAGCTAGCTTTCTGTTGCTGATTTCTAGTTTAATTCTGTTGTAGTCTGAGAGTAGACATTAGTATTTTTTTTAAGATTTTATTTATTTATTTGAGAGATAGCACAGAGGGAGAGTAAGAGGGAAAAAGCAGGCTCCCCACTGAGCAGAGAACCCAATGCAGGATTCGATCCCAGGACTCTGAGATCTTGACATGAACCAAAGGCAGACCCTTAACTGACTGAGCCACCCATGTGCCCTGTGATTTGTAATATTTTGTGGAAGGTACACATGATGTACTGAATAAAAGAAACTATAGTAAATAAGCCTTTAGTAACATAGTCATAAGGTGTAGGGGGAGGGTAAGCAATCTATAGTTTTAAGATTAGGTCTCAGTCCTTTGGTGAGCTTGTGCCCCTATGAACTTCACCAATACTTCTCAGTTTTTATTTTCACTCCTTAGGTGTGGCCACATAGCTAGAGGATTCTGTAATTAGGTATCTATCTTTCTCCAGATAGGTTAAGTTCTGAAAACACCCCAATAGGCTAGGCTGTGATAAAATAATTTCTCCAGAGGGCTGACCTTGTTAAGAAGAGAGTGCTTTGGTATATTTAAAAATGGTTAATTTTCCCTTTCCTCTGAATGAAGCAAGAGGGGATTTTCCTTTAATATTCAGAGACCTCCTGGAGGTAAAACTCATGAAAGACCACTGTGACTGGAGCCCACTGTGACTGGGTCTGAGACTACTTTCCCTATAAATGAGTTTTAAATAAAAGTTAAAATATCTGAGCGTGGGTAAAAGGGAAGTGGAGGATTCCATGATAATGGAGTGTTTCCACTTGGGAAACAAGTAGATTAATAGTGCTATTAATAGAAATGCAGAATCACATGGAGAAGCTGGGTTTGAGGGAAACTATGATGCTTTTAGTTTAGAGCGCAATAAGACCAATAGTATACTTCTTTTTTCCCTTAACATCAAGAATGACTCAGCTAAGCATGTTTAAAGAAAACAAACCACCTCCTCCCCCAAAACTCAGGTAGAATACTGCAGACACAGCTTTCTATTAGAGACACCTAATGCTTCTAGTCGACATTCCCAATAGAGCCTCTTGGCTCTTGGATCTGTTGTTCTTGGCCATGACAGTTTCCATTGACCACTGCTTCCAACAGTGGTTAGCACGAGTTTCCATAGCAGTAGCTTCCAGTGACCACCCACATTGTCACAGGTCCTAACCAGTGGCAATACCTCCCAGCAGATCTTCCTGCTGGTGATCACTGCTCCAAGCGATTGCCTGTAGCTCCTGACTTCTATTTCCTTGGAATACCATTAAAACTTAAAATGTTAAATTTTAAAGAACTTGAATTCCAAAGACCTTCTCAAAAAAGCTCCTGGCTTTCCTCGGTAGTTAATGGGAACCTTAGACTTCCAGCATCATTCCTCAAGGCCAGCTCTTAAAAGGCTCCCTATTCAGGTTTTGGGGCAGTTATAATGTCACACTGTTTTTTCAGAGTTCTTTGTATCTCCACTGGTTACTCCACATACCTCTGGCAGAAGAATCCCATGGATGGAGATGCTGGGCTTCTGGCTTGAAAGACTGAGGCGTCTTTTCTCATTGTGGGATCCCCTATATACTCCAGTTAGTTGAACAATCTGTGTGTGTAGAAGGTCACAAGACAACTATACCATGTTTGGAATAGTGTGACACAAAGACTACCACAACAGATTGTAGAAAATTGACAAAGACTGAAACCAGAAACAATGAAAGCCACCAATATTGTATGAATGAATGACAAGTGTGTATAAAAGTACTCAGGATGCCATCTCTGCTGTCTTTCCCACTTTCTTTTGCTAATTACTGAGGCAGAACACATGAACTGACTTTCCTAGCGCTCTCGGGGAGCCCCTGTCTTCCCTAGAAGGTTATCTCCCAAAAGTCACCCTATAAAGCCCATAACTCCCTCCCAAAGTCCATGGAACTATAGTGTCTGGCTCATCCCCCACATACTTCCCTTCTCCCACCACATCTCTACATTGAGGCATCTATGCAAACATCGTCCTGGAAATTGCCCCAGACCTTTTAGAGTTTCTTAATCTAAATATGCAAACTTGCCTAATAACTCTAAGTTAAAAATTATGAATGATATGTCATTTGCAGTACTTCATAATATCCCACTAGAAAGAGGGTAAGAAATACTGACCACAGACCAGAAAAAAATTAGCTAGAGAGTAATTCAGAGTGGGGAGAAAAGAAACCATTATTCTGAATTCTATCACCATTCATTAGTGTTCCCGACACTTGAGTGTCATAAAAATGAAATCATACAGTGTATATTCTTTTGTATTTGGATTCTTTCATTCTGCATAATGTCAGTAGTTCTTTTTTTTTTTTAATTGATGTGTGTTATTCCATTGTATAAATATTCTGCATTCTATCCATTTTCCTATTGATACACATTTGGGTTGTTTTTGGCTTGGGGATGGATAGAACTGCTTTGAGAATTTTGTTTATGTATTTTGTTCATAATTTGTTTATGTATTTTGTTCATAATTTGTTTTTCTCTTGGATTGATATCTAAGAATGGAAGTTTACCGTGTCACAGGTAGTTTTGTATTTCACTTTCGTAGATACTGACATACAGTTTTCCAGTTACTATACTGGTCTGAATTACATACGTTCACCATGCTGACAAAAATTGTTAGCATTTGTTGCACAAACGCAAGTCTTAATATGCTTTATGTTCTTGAGATATAAATTCTAATTAATCAATAATATTTCTTACTAACTCGACATTTCTTCCTCTTTTTTCAGTATTTTTAAACATCTGATATAGATGATGGGTCTTTGTGTCCGTTTCTTCAGATCCTATATTTGGATTTGGAATTTGACTTTGTATTTTAAGAATATATTTTACACTGTTTATGCTTAGTCTTAGCAACAGTCTATATATAATCAGTATGATTCATGAGTTAAAGAATAGTTATTAAAAACTTATGAAGGAAAATCTTCTGTGATTTCATTTACGGCATGGGAGAATGAGGTACAAAAATACACCAATATGTACGAATATATGTGGATTCTCTAGAGGCTATAGGCGTGTTGCCCATGCTCCTAGGCACACAGCTAATTAAGGAATAGTGGCTTGAATAGCGAAGCCACTTATTTATTTATATGTTGTGAACAGTTTATTAAACCCCAAATCATGAAAACTTCAAACATGTTTTGTCATATTCTCTGCTATTTTTTAGTAAGGAGAGGAAAGATTTATTTTATATTTTTTTGAAAGATTTATTTTAAATATCTTTTTTCTGATTATAAAATAATGTGTGTTCATGTCTGAGAATTTGGAAAAATACAAAAGATTATTTTAAAAGAATATATAATTACTTTAAACTAACCATCATGAGATGATTACCATAAATTAAGAGATTTATTTCTTTTAAAAGTCATCTTGGGGTTATGTCTGGAGTTGTTGGTACAGATTGGACTGAGGTGCTGTAAAATGTGGAGTACCAAAAATCTGATACTGAAATATCATAGAGCTTGTGTAAAATGAATAGGTTCTCTGTCATTCTCAGGTCACCAATTAGGTGTTTTTCTTTAACTATCAGAATGAACTAAGAATTTAAGGAGAGTTGATGGCCTTAATGTATGGCAATTCTTGTCCTTATAGCTACTCAAATTGCCCCAACATTATTTTTTTTTTAAAGATTCTATTTATTTATTTGAGAGAGAGAGATAGGGCTTAAGAGAGAGAGAGAGAGAGAGAGATCACAAGCAGGCGGGGAGGGGTAGAGGGAGAAGCAGACTCCCTGCTGAACAGGGAACCCAATGCGGAACTTGACCCCAGGACCCTGGGATCATGACCTGAGCTGAAGGCAGATTTTTTTTTTTTTAAAGATTTTATTTATTTATTTATTTGATAGAGGAGAGTGATCACAAGTAGGCAGAGAGGCAGGCAGAGAGAGAGGGGGAAGCAGGCTCCCTGCTGAACAGAGAGCCTGATGTGGGGCTCAATCCCAGGACCCTGGGGTCATGACCTGAGCTGAAGGCAGAGGCTTAACCCACTGAGCCACTCAGTCACCCCAAATTGCCCCATCTTTAATAGTAGTCTTTTAAATTTGCCTCCTGTTCCTTTTTGGTATGATCTTTACGGTTCTTATTAGCTTCATTTTTATCCAGTATGAAAAGGTAGTACCTGAATAAATGTATTTATCGTACACATTCCTTGTGCTAGACCTGGAGGCCATTCTCCAAGAAGCTTTAGTTTCTTTTAGTGGAAAACAGTATTTCAAGAGCACGGTAGTGGAGTAGGGGTACTCATTCTTCTTAAGTTGTCCTTGTATCTAAGCCTTTTCAGGGAGCAGATGTAGGAAAAAATGTATATGTGTGTGTTAGGAGATAAGATATATCACAAGTTTATGCTGATATTTCTAGTTCAAATTAAGAAATATGGAACTTAACTTAACCACTTTTATATTGTATCTGTATTTTGACTCTTCCTCACTAAGAATTCCAGTACTCACTGACACTAGGGATAGAATTAGAATATCCATAATGGTTCGCTTGCTTATCCCATATTATACACCCAATAGTCTCTGAATAGCAATACCACGACAACCAATAAAAGCAGTTAAGTATTTGGGGGAGGCATCCTCTATGTCCATTCTCCCCTACCCTATATGGTTGCATTCTACATGATAGAACATGATATGTATACCCACTCTACACTATATGTTCTCCTCTTTAACCTTCTTTAAATCTTAGTCCTCAAGATAAGCTGTATTTAATATTCATATACAAGTTTTTACAATGATATCTCTCAGGCAATTTTGTTTTCTGAATTTTTTCTCTAGTAGGGTTTTTTCAAAAAGAGCCCATAGGATCAATATGCTATGAATTCTCACGTTTTATTCTAATTTTATTTATTTATTTATTTATTTATTTATTTAGAGCATGGGCAGGGGAGGAGGAGAAAGACTCCCAAGCAGGTTCCACACCCAGATGTGGGGCTTGATCTCACAACCTTGAGATCATGACCTGACCTGAGCTGAAATCAAGAATTGGCTGTTCAACCAAATGAGCCACTCAGGTGCTCCAATTCTTGCATGTTTTTGGCAGTTTGTCTGTTTGAATGTCAGTTCTGGAGGATAAAAATTCTTTAATTCATATTTTCTTTCTTTGAGCATCCTAAATGCTAATCCACTTTTTTGGCATAAAGCATTGCTAAAAGGAAGGAAGGAAGGAAGGAAGGAAGGAAGGAAGGAAGGAAGGAAGAGAGAGAGCTGGTGTCAAAAAGCCTTATGATGAATTTTCTTTTACTTAAAAGATTTCTGTTCTCTTTGCCTAGATGTTCTGATGATTTTTCCTTTTTCTTTATATTTCAGAAATTTTACTAGAATACATCTTGGTGTTGGTGAATTTTACTAGGTACATGGGATGCTCTTTTAATATGTGTTTTCAAATCACTTTTTATTTCCATAAAGTTTTCTTGATTTATAGATTTTATTTTCTTCTCCATGACCTCCTGCTCTCCATATGTTAGATCTTCTTTGTCTATCTACAATACTTAACGAATTTTTCTTGGAACACTTTCATTTATTTTTTTAAAAGATTTTGTTTATTTACTTATTTAACAGAGAGGGACATAGCTAGAGAGGGAACACAAGCAAGGGGAGCAGCAGGCAGAGAGAGACAGAGAAGAAGCTTCCCTGCTGAGCAGGGAGCCCAATGCAGGGCTCAATCCTAGGACCCTGGTATCGTGACCTGAGACAAAAGCAGAAGCTTAATGACTGAGCCATCCAGGCACCCCCCTCCTTTATTTTATTTAAAAAATTTCCCTCCTCTTCAACCATATATTCTCTTAAAGAATTATCTGTTTATTCATTATTTTGTTCCTTCTTATTTGATTTTTTAAAATTTCCAATTCTTTACTGAGTTTTATCAATATATTTTTAAGTTTGACTAACTCTGATTTATATTGTTAGTTGTTTCCTTTTTATCATTTATGTCTACTTTCATTTTCTTTTCTTTCTTTTTTTTTTTTTTAAAGATTTTATTTAGTTATTTGACAGACAGAGATCACAAGTAGGCAGAGAGGCAGGCAGAGAGAGAGGAAGGGAAGCAGGCTCTCTGCTGAGCAGAGAGCCCGATGTGGGGCTCAATCCCAGGACCCTGAGACCATGACCTGAGCCGAAGGCAGAGGCTTAACCCACTGAGCCACCCAGGCACCCCTACTTTCATTTTCTTAATGTTCTTTTGAAATAATAGAGTTTTGATTTTTTTTTCCTGTCATGTATTTCTGACATGCTTTCACTAAATATTTATTATGCCCTTTATTATTTTCATGGAATAATGTATGGGATTTGGCTTTGATAATTTTGTTTCCTATTTTTTATGTGAAATTAATTTTTTTGAATTTTATTCAGTAAGGACGCTTGGTTTAGACAGCTTTCTGAACTTCATAGAGATCCCTCTTTTATTGTTTTCATATAAATATGGCAGTTTGTTTCTTCAGATTTTTGCACATTTGTTTCTCTCCTCATTTTTACCTAGACCTTCTCTTTCAATGTCTTTGTTGTCTCTGACAACAAATCTCAATTTTTTTTTTTAAGATTTTATTTATTTATTTGACAGACAGAGATCACAAGTAGGCAGAGAGGCAGGCAGAGAGAGAGAGGGAAGCTGGATCCCTGCCGAGCAGAGAGCCTGACGCGGGGCTTGATCCCAGGATCCTGGGATCATGACCTGAGCCGAAGGCAGAAGCCCTAACCCACTGAGCCACCCAGGTGCCCCCAAATCTCAATTTTGATTCCATTCCCACAAGCACAGAGCCCTCCTGTGGGAGCTCTGGTTTGTAAGATTTATTTGACTGGGCAGAACCCCTATCCTCAAATTGGACTCCCACACTTCACTGTTGGCTATTTTGGAGCTCTCTTCTCAGAAGTATCAGATATCCCGTTGCATTTCTTTGTTCCCATACGTACGCTGACACAGTGTACATCTGCTGGCGGTTAATGATTTTCTCCTGCAAACATTTTGGGATTAAAGGGATGCCTTGCCACCTAATTTTGTTGTAAATATTGCCCATGGGATTTTGATATTGCAATATAGTTATTATGTTTTTATGTGGGAAATTGAAAAATTTAAAATCTATGTTTCTGTTACTACTTCTATCTTCCCAGAATTCTCAAACTCTTTTTAAAACACTCAGGCTTGGGGTGGCTGGGTGGTTCACTCAGTTGAGCATCTGCTTGGGTTATTATCTCAGGGTCTTGGTATTGATCCCCAGGTTGGGCTCCCTGCTCAGTGGGAGTCTGCTTCTCCCTCTGCCTCTGCCCTTCCCCCTGCTTGTGTTCTCTCTCTCAAATAAATAAATAAATAAAATCTTTAAAAACATATAAAACACTCAGGCTCATTTACTATGGCCCTTCATCTTTGCATCTAGGAGTATATTAACAGAAAGAACATGCAGACTAGCCAGTGTACTGTGTGTGTGTGTGTGTTTGTGTACATGTGGGTTTATTTGGGGAAGTGGGGTACAGCTTCCAACAGTGTTGCTATATACATATGTGGGTGTATCCTTAAAGTCCAGTGTTTTGACCAGAAATACTTTGCACATTTTGAACATGGGAAGGTTTCCCTTTGGTTTGTGGCAGGGGCACTGTTTGTAGAACTAGTCTTTATTTTCAGATGTATTTTTGTCTCCTGGAATGACGCTGGCACTACAACATTGCTAATTACCCTGTGATGGGTTAGTTTGTCTGCACCCCCTCCCTCCCCCGCCGCCATTTCACAGCTATATCGATGTGGAGAAAACTGTGCTTTCAGTTGTCTTTGGAATATTTTTGTTTGCCATTTACTTCAGGTGACTTTTTGGTAGAAGCCTGCAGAGGTCCAGTATCATTTCCAGGCTTCTTGAACAATTTTATTTTATCACTTACCAGCCACTTTCTAAGCTATTGATCTTGAAATCTGATAATCCAAAGCTTGGGGCAATGAAGGAGTTGCTTTTAATTGAAGACAAATTTCCATTCATGTTAATAGAAATTATGCTCCTTTTCTACTTGGGCCATCATCTATTTCTGATTGGTTTTCATGGCCACTGAAAACAGAATTATACAAAAATGCAATTTATCAAATGGTTCCATTTAAATGCAGATTTTATCCTTTGCAGATTTAATAGTAAGATTATCGAAGTTCAGAAATAGATCTATAGTAGAGCATACAAACTCAAAAACTAGTTACAACCTTTCCTATTTGTAAGGTACATAGACTAGTTGGTGATGTGAAAGGTTGTAAATTAAATCCCTTCAATGGCCAGAGGTATTAAATGTAAACAGGACCAAATGTAACCAATAGGGATTGTTGGAGACTAAAATTACCTAAAGAGAATTTAATTTAAATGTCTATAGAGTACTGTGAAGGTAACAAAATGCCTGTGTGCTCAGTATATCTATCTATCTATCTACACACACACACACACACACACACACACACACACACACACAGCGTATGCCTGCAAGTTTGTGACACTCGATTCAGTGTGAAATAGGTTTATGTAAAATTCTACTGAACTGATTAACCAATTTATCAGTATATAAGAGATTTAAAGTTATAGATGAATTGTTCTAAGACAAATAAAAGCTTCCCATATATACTCAAGAAAACTCAGAAACGTTTAGAAGAGTAAGTGAATAACCAGTTTTTATAGAAAAAATATATACTTTATTTTCAACTAGAAAGGTGCAAACATGTAACTTTTGGTCACATTCTCAATGAGTAAACTGTCCAAAAAACAGTCATAGTCAAAGTAGAAACAAATGCTTCCAGGTGGAAAAACTGATCAGCTATCCAGAGCCACTTGTGTTTTCATAGAGGCTACTTGTTCATTAATAGTAAGGCTACCACATTTCCAACTGACAGATCAGAATTCCAAGGACATCACTGCCCCATATTCAGTAAACATCTGTTTTGATGGACTATCTTTCTGAGCAGAATTTCCATTTGAATATCCATTTCATGCTTTGAATTATCAGACAAGCTTTACGTCCTAACTATGGTGTTCAGAATTGAGGCTAACACTTGAAATATCAAAGCATTAAAAACATAAACAAAAAGGCACAAACAACTTTAAATTAACTTAGATAACTGTACAAATATATATATATATATACACACATTATTTACAGTATCAATTAAAAAAAAAATTCTGGCTTGTTACAGACAAATTCGCTGCCACAAGCTGTCCAGTCTAATAGACAGGATTCTGATTCCTGAACAGTATCATTCAAATCAGAATGTCAGAGCTGAATCTGTGTTCTGACTTAAAGAACTTGATCCAGCCTCATGAAGGCTAGAGAACGCACATCCTAGCTGTCGCTGGAGGTCAGTGAGCTTGCTAAAATTTCCCTTCTCAATTACACTCCACAAAGAGCAGGCACCTACTACGTGAAGATGATAATAGTTTCTACAGGTGCCCTCCCACTGCTCCCAAAGCCACACCTCCGTATACATTCTAGTGCTATGTGCTAATGTAGTCCCACTGTCAAGTCTTAACTTTCTTCAAACCAGTGTCTGGGTTGATAGACTATTTGAAGGTCACATGGCACAATATTTTAAAATTGGTGGGACTTTTTCTTTCCCCCAGTTAGAAAGACAGATTTAAATAACTTGCACTACTGAAATCGTGTTTACACAAAAATGAGATGCGAATCAGTTCAAGTTATACCCTAATGAGTCAACGTTTCTCACACTCTCTGGCTTTATGCCATGTCTCCATACATCTTCCTGTAGTACAGGGACTCAAAGATGTCATTGTCTCCAGGACAGTTGTAATGGCAGGCACAGGTCTTGATGAACATCATGTTCTTCTTCATGACCTCCCCGTCGGGGCACTTGAACTCCACAGGAAGAGTGGTGGTTCTGTGGGGGGTGCAGCACCGGCCATCGGTGCAGACGCCACAGAACTTAGCCCGGTATGTCTTCACACTGGTACAGCCAGAAAGCTCAAACTTGACAGGCTTGGAGATTTTGGGGGTACGGATGCACTTTTTGCCCTTCTAAGGAAGACAAAGCAGAAGAAGAAAAAAAAATCAATGACTCTATAAGGGGCGTGGCTTTCTTCAAGCTCTGTGTGTTTTAGTCTTAAGTTGTCTGACTTTTGTTTATATTTTGAAGAGAGGACGTTTGCGTCTCATTTGCCAGTTTTCCAAAAATAGTCATAGCCTCTCTTGAGATGTCTTGAATTAACTAACAGTGTGGAGAATTTCCTAGTGGAAAGCTGGTGGTTCCAATTACACAACATCTCATTCCAGCAAAACAGCTCCATGGTTAGATATTTTTGGAAATAAAAGGTCTATAATAACCAGGGCGGTGAGACCCAACTTTGGTCCTGTCTATTACGATCCCAAGAAAACTGATTAATAGGAACAGAAAATGTACCTTAATGTTTTCTTCCAGGTCAGCTTCGCAAGGCCTGACCATGCAGAGGCGGCTCTGCTTCTCCAGCCTGCAGAAGGCGTTGTCATTGGTAACGCGGGTGGAGATGCCCATCCCGCAGGTCTTGGAACAGGCACTCCACTCTGTGGTCTGGACCAGGCAGTTGGCCCGGATCATAGTTGGGTCTGGGCCAAACGTGTCTTCCAGTCGGTAAGCTGTGAGAGCAGAGCACCCAAACACAAGGTAAGACGCCAGGATAAGACATTTCCCCCTTCCCTTGGCAAATTAGGGAGGACTCAGCCCCTGGGGGTAGGATCACAACAGTGACTGAGAGGCAGGTTCCACTCACCCGCAAGGGCAGGGCCAACCACCGTGTGGTCCTTGGGCTCATCGCACACCCACTCCTCGCAGCATTTCCCAGGCAGCTTGACCCTCCGCGGGAAGGGGCAGTCAGGGCTGGGCAGGCGGACGTCCATGCTACACAGGGGCACGCAGCCCACTGCCCCGTCCAGGCAAGTGCACTGGTACTTGCAGCTGCTCTGGAAGGACTCTCCACTCCGGTAGACCGTTCCTCCAAAGACGCAGGGGGCACCATCTTTAGCTGAAGGAGGGAGAGGGGATAAGGGGGAGTGGGATGCAAGTGTCAGGCATCGGTAGCAGTAGGCGAGTCGGGGATGCGCGGGGAGCAGGGCTCCGCGGGTGGGGTTGGGGGGCTGCCGGGACACCGGAGCTCCCTGCACCCCCGCGGGGGGAGGCGGCGAGGGGCGCGGGCCGCAGCTCTTACCGGTGCACACGCCGATCTTGCGGTTGGCCGGAGAGCCGAAGTCGCAGAAGAGGCCCTTGTGCGGGTCGCAAGGGTCGCGCTCGGTGCACAGCTCGCCCAGTTGCTTGGCGCACACGCGGCAGCAGCCGCAGCCGTCCAGCACCAGGCTGACGCCGGCCGGACAACTGGGCGCCGGCGCAGCAGCACACTGGCAAGGACCGCCGCACTCCTGGCCGGCGGCGTGCTGCGGAGAGGAGGGGGCGGTCAGCTGGCGCACGCTGCTCGGCGCCCCGGGGTCCTGCCCCGCCCCCCCCCGCCCGCCCCACCCCCACCCCAGGCGCCGGCCGCCGACGCCGCCGCGGGGCTCTCGGCTTACCCGGCCGCAGAGGGCGAGCAGGAGCACGAAGGCGCAGCGGACGGGGCCCAGGCCGGCGGCGGACATGGTGGGCGCAGAGGGAGCGACGGACCGGGCGGAGGGCGCGGCGGTGGCGGCGATGGGGTGGGCGCGGCGGTCCCGGCGCAGGGTCGCGGGCTCGGGCCGGAGGTCGGTGTCTGGGCGCTCCGGGCTGCGGTCTGGGAACTGTCGGGCCGGGGCGGCTGCCGTCGGAGGTGGGGGAGGCGGTCGGTCGCCGGGGTTGGAGTAGCACTGGCTGCCTCCTCTCAGCGGGAAGAGTTGTTGTGTGAGGCTGAGGCGGGCGGCCCGCGGCTTTTATACGCTCCGGGCGGCCCCGGCTCGCCAATGAGCTGAATGGAGTCCTACACAAACAGGGACATTCCTCGCATTCCTCCCCACCTTCCTGCCTCATCAACTCACACCGGATTGATCCTGACCCCTTGACACTCAGCATTCCTCCCGTCTGAAAAAGCTGGCACACTCCGGCTAAAAAAAAAAAAAAAAAAAAAAAAGGCTCAGTATTTCCAGCACCAAATAGGATTTTTCCCCATGTTTCTTCCCACTACTCCTGATTTATATCATTGAAAAATACATGAGCAATTATTATTATTTTTTCATTCCACTCCCTTCTGTTTCTAATAGCTGTTCCAGCTCTACCCACTGACATAAATGCTTTTTAGGAGGTAGGTAGCCGAAGAGGCTGACAGCAGGGATTCCTAAAAAAATTCCGAAGGGTTTCCTTTGTATTATTTTTATAATATTTTAATTTTAGAAGCTGTCTGCCTTTTGACACTCTTCAGGGAGCAGAAAAGGAGTTAGTTGCTTTTGACCAGCTGAGATCTCCAAGAAGCCTACCTGCGAAATCTACATTCCATATTGGAGATGTAGGAATTTGGTCTTTTCTCACTTGAGATAACGGTCTGGATGCCTATTGCAGGACAAAAAAGAGAACAAAGCCAGAGGTCAAGAGTATGGATGCAGTTTTCCAGGGGAGATTTCCAGCACTCTTGCTTTGTTTTCTCTTAATAAATGTAACAGTCTTATTGTTGGGGTATAGGGAAGAAAAAAAGAGATGAATGCAGATCAATATTTCCAGAAAAGTGGGTCTGTTGTTATGTCAGAGCAAATGATTACCATTTCTTAGTATTGCTAGTTAGCTTCACTAAGGACTTAATTAATTAACAATGCTTTCATTTAGAATCTATGGTTTAACTGCTTTTGTTGTTGTTGTTAATTCCAGTTACCATTTATGTAAAGAGAGTGATTCTAGGGCCCTGCCTTTTTTTTTTTTAATTTCCCATTGTGGGGCCATATCGTTTGACACTGATGTTATCAGTGAATAAACTCATTTCAGTTGTTGATGTTTCACTGGTTAGGTTTAAGATAAAGACACCTGTTCCTGATGCAAAGATGAGGATTGAGAAACAACACTACAGATTTCTAATTTGAAAACAGCCTGTTTAAAGTGGCCGCATTTTTTTTTTTTACTGTTTCAGTTCATTCTATTGAAAAAGAGCCAAGAAGAAAAGAACCACTCCAGCTTCAGCATCGACCACATCATCTGTACACAATTACCTCCCTAAGCAACGCCCATGTTGTACAGTGTAGTTGCCTGTCAAGTGTGAGTGGCCAGCAAAGGGGGGTGGGGGGGCGGCTCTGAAGCTCAGGAAGAATTTTCAGCATTGTTATTTAGTGTTCCTTCCAAGCATTCCTCAAAGAGAAGAGGCCTAAAATTTCCTATTTAAAGATGGAACATTTCAAGTTATGTTAATAACCACATGTGTATTAAAGGCGACTTGGCCCCCAACTTCTTCTTCCCTCGTGGATGATTTTAAAAGTCCAAAATATGTGGGAAGCCACAGTGAAATCTTTCAAGACCTAAACCCCGAATTATGTCTGCCACTAATGGTTGGGAAGGTGTGGTAGTTGGGGAAGGGTAGGGATGTGAAGTCGGAGCCTCACCTAAGGTGGGATGTGGGCTTGGTGGTGATCTCTCTTGGCTTGCAGGGGTGAGGTAGATGGGAGAATGGTTGGGAATTTTTGAATGCCCTGGAGAGTCTGAGAGCCACCACCAATAGCCTCATGTACAGGAGAGTGGAGACTTTCATTCATGGAAGGGATAAATTGCTGGACTGGCTTATAGTTAGGTGACCTGGTTTATATTCTTAGAACTGCCATTCACAAATCTTAAGGAAGTAAGAGCCATATTTCCAAGCTGACATTATTAGAATGAGGATGATGAGAATGTTTTATTTCCCAGGATTTAATGATGGTTAATTGGATTAAAATTCTTAGGGAGTTGTTGTGCCCTCCACCCCCCACCATTTTTCTTGATTTCCTTTTCCTCCACAAATGTAGCATGGATAGCACCATTCTGCTGTGTTGTTAAAAAGAACAAGACATTATAAAAAGAATATGGTTTTACTCTAAAATTCACATGGTCCCTCAAAGTCTCAAAAAGTCCACAGTTAGCTCCAAATGGATGGTTTTAGTATTGGCTAAGAGAAAATATACTGAAATATATAGAACATGGAATCTCAGAATAGTAAAAATAATGTTGGGCATTATAAGGTTAGAGTGAGACTTTATGATCAAAATTCCTTTGAAGAGTTTAAAATAAAAGATCATTATTAAGGAAGTGACAGAAAGAGACAGAGACACAGAGAAACACACACACACACATGCAAGGAGAGACGGAGAGAATGAGAAAATACCCAAGACATTCACAAACTCAAAAGTATGTTTGTATTGTGTTGGGGGACCCTCAAGTGCCAGGAAATTCAAAGGGAAAGGCTGACACTCCATCCTTAACTCATGCCATGGAATCTGAATTCTTGCACTATTATAAATGACTCAGCAAATGTTTGTGTGCACCTGGGCGGTAAAGTGGAAATAGTGGCTTCTTGTAACTTTGTCCAATTCTGATTTATCCTAACCCTTCTGATTGACAGCAGGTTAGAATTGGGAGAAAAAGGTCTTTGAATTTGTGTGCAAAATGGTTAAGATGCACTAATTTTGTCTTGTAAGCAAGTGTTTATCTAGCAAATGCTTTTTAGAGAGGTTTTGTTTTTTTTTTTTTTTTTAAATGAGGAATTCATGAAGCTGGCCACTAAGTCCTGTTTACAGAGCTATAGAAGGTATGTGTGTGTCTACTCAGGTATCACTTGTACAGGTCGTTTGGTTAAGTCTTGTAAGATGTACTACATTCCTTCTCTTATGTTTTTTTGTTGTTTTTTCCCCCCTAAAAAAAGGTTATTTGATCAGGTATCGGACAGAGAGAAAACCTGGCAGGACGACAGGAAAGTGGCCAGACTTTGGAGTGTTTGTGTACTTAAAGAAGGAATCTTGCACATTTTCAACTTTCAGTCATAGACATTTTCTTATAAGAGCAAGTAGGAGTCTGTGCCAACCCTCAAAGCGGAAATCAGAGCTCCCAGGGAAACATACCAGAGGAATGTGACCCAGTGCCAAGACCCATACGCAATGCATACACTGGGCTGTCAGATTTATAGGAAGTCTGGCCGTATAAGGGCATCTGGACAGGGAGACATTTGTTGTTATGTTGGGTTGGGAGTGGGCTTCGGATGTTTCTAGCATGCCTCAAATTCAATCAGGTAAATGAATTCCACTCCGAAAAATGATATGCCAGATGGCTTTTGGGAAAATAGTTATAAATATTATCCTAAAATCTTCAGAGACCCTGGCTTGGTTTACATTGCCTTATATTTGCTTAAGATGAAGGTTAAAGAGAGGGCGTACTCCCTGGGAGTTCAGAGGTGGGAAAGAAATGCAGATGTTTACTATCTAAATTACATTCATTTCCTCCCTGCTCTTTCCTCCTTATAATTAGTTCTCTGACTTTCTTGGGATATTTTCTGATGCAAAGGTGTTTGTCCAGGAGGTAGTCAAGGCTGTTCCATGTGGTCTGTGTTTGTGTTTGCCTGTTCATTTACTTGTTTATAGATGCAGCTGAAGGTCAGAGTGAGAAAGGAAAGGAATTTTTTTTTAGTGACATTTTCTTCAGTTTACTATTTGTCTCACTTAATTTTATGAGTTTAATTAAAACCCTGTGCTGCCTCTAGTCTGCTCACCTTAATCTGAGATGATACGTGGATGCTACTACCGGGAGAGCTGGGTGTCTAATAGTTTTCCTGACATATTAGCAACTCGAATTTACTAGTTTAGCAACCCTGAGTCTTTACAGCCCTTGGTTTTATCAGCCTAAATGGGAAGAGCCTCTTTGGTGATGCTTGAGGTGGTAAGAGGGAATGAAAAAGAAGGGAGGTATCTGTGCTTTCAAATGTGTGATTTGGGGAAACCAAATCAATAGGTTTAGGAGGAACAGAGCATTGAGACTAGATAACTTGCTCCAAAGAATGAGAGAATGGGAAGGGATAGATTTTTGAGAGGACAAGTGTAAAATAGACATGTGATATGAATGTGTCCCTAGAGATTCTGCTGGGGTATGGGGGAGGTGGGGCAAACTAAGACAGGCCCTGTCAGCTCACCTTTTGAAATGTGTTCCCATCCCCTACCAACAAGCCTAAGCACCTTCTTGCAACTTCAGGGCTTCCTGGATTATTTTTTTTTTCATTATTTATTTAAATAATCTCTACCACCCAACATGGTGCTGGAACTCACAACCCCGAGATCATGAGTCACAAGCTCTTCCAGCTGAGACAGCCAGGCCTGCCCCTGGTGGAGAACATTTAAAAAAAAAAAACCATGAGGTAGGGCCAGAAAACTGTCTAGAAGGCTGGAGACACGTGCTCCATACCTGTCGTCTATCAGCCATAAAAGCTCAGGAAAGGTACCAGTCCTCTCAGAGCTCAAATCTATGTGCTCAAGGTGAGTTTTCCACCCCAGGCACCACATTTATGAAAGTACTTTTACATAACGTATTAAGATTTTAAATTTACCATTTTCTTCAATTTTTCAATGGTTCTTCCTTGCCTTTAAGACTAAGCCCAATTGAGCCTTGATTTTAAAAGCCTATCAGTCTGGGGCGCCTGGGTGGCTCAGTGGGTTAAGCCGCTGCCTTCGGCTCAGGTCATGATCTCGGGGTCCTGGGATCGGGTCCCGCATCGGGCTCTCTGCTCAGCGGGGAGCCTGCTTCCCTCTCTCTCTCTCTGCCTGCCTCTCTGTCTACTTGTGATCTCTGTCTGTCAAATAAATAAATAAAATCTTAAAAAAAAAAAAAAAGCCTATCAGTCTGACTTTATAACACCATTCAATCTTGCAAGAATTTTAAAAGATTAGATCTCTATAAGAGTTCACACAAAAGCAAATACTACTTCTTTATTTTTTAGATTAGATGCTCAGAATTGACAGAGTTACTTCACAAAGGAAACTTTTTTATTTATTTTATTTATCTATCATATGCCCTTACATGTCATCTATATGGGAGAAATATCATCGTAAGTTTCTCTTTTAATCATAGTTTTCAGGATACATAAGAAGAAATTATGCACTCAGCTTATTTTAGTCACATGATGGCATCAGCTCTCTTTCCATTTTATCATTTTCCTTCCATTTTTTTTCATGAGGAAAGGGAGGTCCAAGTAGTCCTTTCTTCATTGAAAAGCATGTGAGCTACCACTAGTCCTTAGGTAAGACTACAGTGTGTAAGTATTAAAGAAAGAACCAGTTTGTCAGTGTCTGTGTCCATAATGTTTTCTTTGTTTCTCAGAAACCAATTGTTTTGCTTTACATAATGCCACAGACATTTTCACACTCTCCATATATTTGAATTGACATTTTTCTTCCATTTCATTTTGAAATGTGAACGGTGGCACCACGATACTGACAAGCAAGTTTTCAAATTAAATAGAAACTGGTAGGTAGCCAGTACATTCTAGAATGCTGAATACTGTTGTTCAAATTGTCCAAAGAGTTTCTAAGATGTTTTCCTATGTGTGGATTTTTAAGTAACTATGCCTTTGAGAATCATTTATGAAAATCTAAATACACAGATAAACCTTTCTGAGAAGGTGTCTTATCTTCTAAGTCAGAGCTTACACCACATGTGAAGAAGAAAAGCACACTCTAAGCTCCTGAATTGATCAGATTTGAAGTAAAAGTGAAATAATGCACTGTTTAATTTGACAGTGGAATGTACAATGCCAATTTTGTCAGATCAATTTAACAAGAATGCTACTTGGGTCTTTATGTGCATGCCTGAAATGGATACCCTGTATGGCTGTATCACCTTCTGTTTATGTAGAGATTTTAAATTTAAAAAACCTCACATACACTGTGTCACTTGAGCTTCTTAACAACTCTGTGAGGTATTAGTCTTCCCATTTTACAGGTGAGAAAATCGAGGTCCAAGAAGGCTACAGGACATAACACAAGCTTGGTCAGAGGTGGAGCAGGCATATGTAAATTTGAACTCAGTTCTTGGGAGAGGAACACCCTTGAATCTTCTTCTAAACTCTCCTGCTTCTTTTTGTCACGTTTAGATAAAGGGATCTCTGAACGCTGTATGTTCTAAAGGTAGTTATCTCCAATTTTCTTAAACTTTTAAGGCACACACCCTAGAAAGCATATAAAATAAAACACTGTGGGCTAATTGGCAGAGTCAGTATTATGCTGTGGTCTGAGATAAGGATGAAGAAGAAACATAAATGATTATGATCTGCCTGAGGAGAGAACTTTGGCTTAGATGAAGGTGTGTGTGTGTGTGTGTGTGTGTGTGTGTGTGTGTTTGTGTGTGTATGTGTTTTGGCAGTTAAGACTTTTGTGATTTTTGCTGCATAGACAGATGTGTTGCTTGAGATCTGCTGATGAACTGATGTTACTGAAAAGGGAAAAATGAACCAAGATGATGGGTGTACCAGGGTGACATCAGCGTCAGCCCACACTGAAAACGTTGTCTCTAACTCAGTGCAATCTTGTTTAGACTGAGTCTCAGACCAACCACAGGCATCGTGACAGTCTTTAAAGAGGGCATCATTCACTGAAGAGCGACCCTTATGATGAAATATCGCAATAGAGCCTCAGGCCGTTGGCACTGAAGCAACATCCATCCTTAACATCGATTTTTCCCGAGTATCCCTTGATGGACATGATCCGGCATGCTGGTAACATAATGCTTATTCTGTGAACTTCTCTTCAGTGAAAATGCACTTTCCTGAGCCTGAATACAGTTTGTAGTTCACTTTTCCCTTCTCTCCTTTCACAGTGAAATAATGCGACTTGAATCGTGATAATTTCATGTTGTTAATGGACTGAGATCTGTGTCATAACTACCCAGAGCCATGGTGAAGAGTGTTATCCAGGAATGGCAGGTTTATAATGAGGGACTTTTCTTACTGACCTATGCATGTATGTGAAGATTAACAACCATAGGAAAAAGTTTCATATAACTGTAGACTCGCTAATGCCTGGATATATTGCACCACTAAGCTATTTCTCACATAGAGATGATGAAAGTTGATTTTGTCCAAGTGAATTCTTTGTGGTGATTTTCATCATTTCTGACCGTTCTCTGTTTATTCTTCTTGCTCATGGGCTTTGCCCTGCTACTTCTATATATGGCTGATTCTTGACACTTGGGTGTTTTTGGCTCTGTAGGTGAGCAAGCACACTTCCGGTCCAGCTTCAGCTAGACTTTGAACCAATTTTACTTTGCAGTAGGTCTGGGTACTGCTACAGCCACAGTATCCCCTGTTGGCTTTGACTACTTTCCAGGCAGGCCTCTCCCTCACCAGTCAAGCAGATTTTTTTCCCAGCTAGCTTCTGAAGGAGCTGCCAAGGTGTGTGTGTGTTGGGGGGTGGGGAGGGAGTTGCACAGTGTGGTGTTGCCTCTTCTGCCTCTCTGATGTTCTCACCTCATTCATCGGAAGCCTGGCTTAAATCTGAAGAGGGTTCAGGAACTCCAAACTCCTATATTTCTCCTGCATCCCATCCAATTTTTTAAGAAGGGAAAATAAAATGACTTTGTTTTGAGTATGAAGGGCAATCTGGAACCTGCTTTGTCTACAATAACTGGACCGTTAGACTAATGTGAGGGCAGGTGACCCGAAGCAGCACCAGTGTCCCACATGCATTGGCAGGTGTCTCACCTTGCCTCCTTTTAGAGAAGCACTCAGAGGGTCACTTCCCTTGGGACTTCTCATCTTTCCTGGTAGTGGTGGTGGTAGGGAAATACTGTGTTAGCACACAGCCCAATGCTCAATCAGGCTGGGCCTGGAAAAGCAAAGGTGAAATAGGACATTGATGATAGTTCATTAAAAAAAAAAAATAGATGTTTACATTTTCAAGATCTCAAGAATGAAGTCTGACAAAATAAGCTTGGTTCATATTTCATTAAACAAGATTCTCAACAGTTTGAGTTTGATATTCTAGAATGACATTTTATTACTTTAAGTAAGTTAATTCTGTAGTTTAAAGCATTTTATAAAACTAGCCGCTGTTTTGGATTTAGCTAGACCAACTTTTTGTTACCTTGATTTCTAGTGTTTTATTAATAGCGATAACATAGAATTGGCCTAAATATAGAATTTGCTGTACTTTGTATCTCTTTTTGACTATTTCAGGAGAGAGTTTCTTTCCTCCTTCTTTCCTTCCGTCTTTTCATTCTTTATATCTTTTTGCCTTGCCTTGCCTTTTTACTCTTCTTTCTCCTACCTTCCTTCCTTCCTTCCCTCCCTCCCTTCCTGCCTCTCTCTTTTCCTTCCTTCTTCTTTGTTTTATTATTTCACTGTTTTTATTAAGTGTGTGACATCCATCAGGAATAATACTTAAGCCTTAGCTAGCTCCTTTCAACTTGGAGATACTAGCAATACCCATCACATAAGATTGATGTGATAATGTGTAAAGATTAAATACCAAAAATCTTGTAAAGTACCCAGCACAGTGCTTGTCACAGAGTAAGCACTCAAAAAATGTTTGCTAAAGTAAAATAAAACTTTCCTTTTAGCTCATATCTAAATATTTTCAGATACTAAATTTCTGCCTTAGCATTTGCCAAAAATTAGCCCTTAGCCCAGTAGGTTTTGGGGTCATATATTATGCAGATTACACAGGATGAAAAGAATGCTGTGACTTTCTGTTGACAGCTTTTTTCTAGCAAGACACATACCATTGTTATGTCACTTGTGAATGATTTATGAATTGTGATTCTGTCCTTAGTATCCCATTTTCCGTTTCCTTCTTTCTTTCTTTTTTTCTTTTTTCCATCAAATTGCCACAGGGGGGAGTATAAGTTCTTGAAAGAAGCAAATAATACAGTTTTAAGGAATTCGATACCAATTATTAAGAATGAATGGCCATATCTAAAACAGCTAAACAGATGATATTAATACCCTTGAGAAAATAGAAATATTTATGATAAAATAATAAATTAGGCCACTGTTCCATATTAGGTTTAATAATTTTGTGATCGTTGTAAAAACAGTGCCTTGAAAACGTCTCTCTGTGACATGGAGAGGGGAATGAGTGTGTGTGTCTGTGTGCACGCGTGCATGTGGGCATTATTGGCACTATAGGAGAGAGGAGAAATTTTAAGTTTCTAGTTTTTGACAAGTCATAAAATGAAAGAGGGAGGAGGAGAGAAAGAACCAGAGTAACTGTTAATATGTAAAATGAGGATGAGAAAGACTTGGATACAAGAACATGACATGGCTTTACAATGTGGATGACACTGACCGCCCCCCCCACTCCCCGCCCCATGTACATATGGGGACATTTAAACCCATGAAATTCAATAGCTAGATAACTCCAAAACAGAATAGCACAAGTGGAAAATGAAGTATCTTTTGATAATGCAAATGTATTTAATAGCTGCAAAAATTGTGACCTGATTTTGTAATAGTAGTAGCCCAAAATGTGGTTACTTTCTCTGCCTCTTTGAGGAAAAGCGAAGCACAACCAAAGTCCTAGGGAAGCTAAATCGAGAAACTTATAGGTCGGGCAGGTTGTTTATGGTACCAGCATGAACCTTTCTTGTTGGGAGGTCAGCCCTCCTCCTTCTTCTGTTTTGTTTTGTTTTGTTTTGTTTTGTTTTGTTTTGAGAAGGGGAGGGTTCCTTTTTTATTTAAATTCAATTAATTAACAGATAGTGTATTATTAATTTCAGAGAGGTAGAGGTCAGTGGTTCATCAGTTGCCTATAAGACCCAGTGCTCATTCCAGCACTTGCCCCCCTTCATGCCCATCACCCAGTTATCTCATCACCCCCACGACCTCCCCTCCAGCAACCCTCAGTTTGCTTCCTATGATTAAGAGTCTCTTATGGTTTTCTCCCTCTCTGGTTTCTTCTTGTTTTATTTCTCCCAGGTTTGCTTCTTTTAGGAACCAGAATCATACCGCATGTATTATTCATTGATGTGCTTGTTGGAGATGTTCTCAGCCTAGCACACTGCTTTTACCTATATTCCACAAAATTAGTGTCACTGCTTGGGTTGCTTCATTCTGCTGTTATAATTATGCCTGCTTTTGGGCACAAACTTGAGCACAGGGGCTGGAATTTGAGGGGAAGTGTGTCAGTGTGAGCCCTTGTCAGTCTGAGGTGAAGGTGTGTTGACTTGGCATCAGGGAAGTCGCAGGCCGTGTACGCTGACTCGGGCAGGAGTGCCGCTGGACAGTGGATTTGGGACCCACGGGCCCATGGCATTGGGTGTGACGGGGACATGGCTGGTTTTGCTTTTAACTTTTGTGGTCAGCCCTCATTCTCTCTCTCTGCTTTTCCCAGAAACTCCTTCTTCAGGACTTTCTGATAAGCCACATTTGAGACCACACTTCCCACCCTCGTCCTCCCTTTCTTTCTCTAGTTTGGTGCAGGGTTCTACAGAAACCCTGTCCTAAAAATTCTTCTTCTTAGGGGATTTCTTCATGTGTGTCAGTATAGCATGCTTACTGGTTTTCTAACTTGAGGGCTTTGCACTTGGCTTATGTTCTTTCATTGACCCCTACCCCCCCCGCCACCATCATGGGTTTTCCCAGTACTCACCAGACAACCATCCAAACTTATCTCTATGTTCTTGTCGCCTGCTTCTTTTGAGCCAACCAGGACTTGCCCCAAGCCCTTACATTACCTAGAACTACTCCATCCCCTGGGTCCTAAACCCTCTATCCTCTCCTGCTCTCTCTCTCTCTCACTCATTTACCCTTGTTTGACCCAATTGAGACTTTGATCTCTTGCCCACTTCCTTTTCTTCTCTTCCTTCTCCTCCTCCTCCTTCTCCTCCCTCTCCTCCTCATTCTTCTCCTCCTCCCCTCCTTGTTCTTCTTCCTCTTCCTCTTCTTCCTCCTCCTCCCCTCCTTCTCCTTCTTCTTTGCCTTCCTTTTCTTCTGGGTACAAGGCTTTGCTTCCTTACCTGTCCATGGCACCATGTTTTATGTCAACAGTCTCTTGTTAGCACCTCTGGCATTCAGCCTCCCAACTTTTTATCAAGCCAGCCCCCTGTCTTAGTTGTTCCTGTACTGCCTGCTGTGAACTATAGCCAGTCTCAGCTGGGCCCTCAGTTCTGCTACATTGTGCTTTTCCTCATTCTGGTCAGCTCTTTCCTATCTTTTCCTTTATCCCCCTTCCAGACCTTTTCCCTCAAGGGTCCTACCCTGCTACCCGCCTCTCAGCAGGCCAGCCCTCCTGCCTACACGAGACCCACTCAGGCGCCCTTCCCAGGGCTGATGGGTCTTCAGCTGCATATCTGTTCCTTTAGTGTAGAGCTGCACTGTTGAGTTCCACAGCCAGTGGTCACATGTAGCAATTTAAATTTAAATTAGCCAACATTTAAAATTCAGTTCCTCAGTTGTACTGGTTGCACCTCAAGGGTTCAGTAGCCATGTAGGGCGGGCGGCTACTATACTGGATGGTGTGGCAATGCTTGATGTTGTTGTGGCAAGTTCCATTGGGCAGCAAGGATTCAGACAGACTTCTGTTGGTCCCACTTCCTTCTGTCTGCTGTAACCATGTTCTCTCTTTTCCCTTTCTCTGGTCTTTCAATTTCTTTTTTTTTCCTTGTAGTTTCTTCTCAGCCTGTAATGATGTGTACATTTCTCTTACGTAAAAAAGAAAAGTTCCCAAACAAAACAACCTTCCCTTTGTCCTACACATCCCTTCGTATACAGCTCTTCTTTTTTTCTTTTTACTCTGAAGCTCCTAAAACACACATTCTCTCTCTCTCTCTCTCTCTCTCTCACACACACACACACACTCTGTATTTATTATTGCCAAGTACTTACCTTCGAGTTACCATTCGACCTACTGCAATAAGGTTCCTGACTCTAGCGCTGCAAATTGGCACCAAACAACCTCTTTGTTGCTAAATCCAGTGGTTTCTTTTCAGTTCTTATATAATTTGATCTCTCTGTGGGTGTTGCGTTGGGTTGCATTCTCTCTCCTTCTCTTTGACCATTTCCTTTGATCTCCTTTGAAGTCTTATTTACCCCTGCCTTTCCCTTTGATGTGGATGCCCCATCGTCTTTTGTCGCTGGTCCTTTTCTTACTTAGTGTTATTATGTAACTACCACATTGTTGATGGTTCCCTGCTCTCTGGATCTCAACCAGAAACATTTTTCTGGGTTCATCTGTTCTGTGTACAGGACATTAATCTGAATGGCCTACATGGATCTTAAAGTAAACATATTCAAAAGCAAACTTATGTCCCCTACCCCCAAATCTGTTTCCTTTAATTTGTTGCCAGACTTAGTGATTAGGAACAGTATACCACTCCATATTAGCCTGTACGTTGTTGGATGTTCTTTTTTCCCCCTCTTTCCCCTCCTATATTTAATCAGTCACAAAGCTCTGTGGACTCCACCTTCTCATTTTATCTTCCCAATATATCGTGCCATCAGCAACTTTTGTCTGAATCACCGCATTTGTCTTTCTGTTAACTGGTCTTCTGCTTTCTTCAGTTTATTCCCTTCGCTGCTGCTTGAAGAATCTATCAATGCCAAGTGCTTACTCAACCTGCTTAAAATCCTCACAGCTTCCATTGCCCCTACGAGAGGGCCCCGTGTCTGGTTCCTATCTTGTCCACTTTCATCTCTCACTACCTACCACTCCTGCCCTCTTCCCTGTGTTTCATTTCCTATTTTGCTCCAGTTAGTTTCAGTGACTTACACTTTTCTCATGTATTTCACACCTTTACAACTCTTTTCCTCTTGCTCGGCCAGCCTGTAGAGGAGCTGTAAGGTGGATTTACATCAGATCAACTTTTGACTGTAGTAAGAGCTCATTTCAGATTTGGTTCAGGACAGTTACACTCACACATACACAGTGAAACAAATTTTAGAGAGACAGTATTTATTGTTACTATAGGTGATACCTTTGATATGTTAAAACTGATTTCTTTCCATTAAAAAAAAAATGCTGGTCTTGATCTCTAAGTTTATTTTACTGTCTTGTTGAACCCACACATTGAATCCACACATATATATATGTGTGTGTGTTTCTGGATATTACACACACAGACACACACACACACACACATATATATATTTATTTATTTATCAGTCACTATAGATAGATAAATAGATAGATAGATACTGTTTCTGGATATTACACTTACAAAATGTTCTAGCAAATACAGACTTCCTCAGTGTGAAAGGGATACAGTTTTACTTTTACATTTGTATTTTCTTATGTAATAACAACATTTTCTAATTCTGTCATGGTATTGGGATAGAACTGTGCTCTTTAGCCTTTTTTTTTTCAACATAATGGAACACATAGAAAATGATAACATTTTAATGAATTTTAGAGCCAAGACTTTCTAAAATTTCTAAAATTTTGGAATGATAAAGGTAAAGAAATTGTTTGCTTAAAGATAGCAAAGATCATAGCAGAACTTACTGGCAAATTGCTATCTTTTTTTTTTTTTTTTAGTTTCTAGGTAATTTAAGGTTTTTCGTGGAAGTTGATTTCTGAGTATTTGTGAATAACTTCTCACATAATATCAACTGCAAACAAATCCACTGTTGAATAAATTCCCTATGTAAAATTTGGGAACTAAGTTGAACTTTAAAATATTCTACAAATGTTCCATATTTAGCTAAAATTACATAATTACTAAAGTTTTTGGAACTATGGTGATTTATATTATAGCATATTTATATCAATTCATGGGTATTTTGTATTTATTGATTATATAAATAAAATTTCTGAGGCTCATGTATTCATATCTGGTAAGTTTATGTTTTTTAGAATACTAGGGACTACAGCGTTTATTTTATTCAAGCCATAAATTATTAAGGTAAATAATTCTCTATGAAATTGAGTAGTAACACTAGTAGATGTTTAGGAAAAGTTGCTGACTGACTGGCTGCTTCATGTAATTTAAAAAGTTAATACAGTTGTTAAAGTTGCCAAACCTAAGGCCTAAGAAGATCTTGGTGGGAAACTATTCCAGACTGATAAATCTATTCATATAACCCAAATTAAAGTCAATCAGTCTTTTGTTGTTGTTTCCCTGCTAAATAAATAATTTATAAATATTTTTATTTTATTTTATTTTTTTAGTATTTGCTACATTTCTAACATTGTTTTAAACACAGTAGGGCATTAAAAGATACCTAGTTCTTGCTTACAAGGAGGTTACACACACAATCTACTTACAGAAGCAGATCAGACGCAGACCAAGAGTTAAACCAAGTGATCTCACATTTGTATGACATAGGACCCACGGGACACTGGGCACTCTGGAGGAGTGGTATGGTATAATATTCCATGACTCTGAAATTAAAACTTTTGAGGAACTTTGAAGCACAGATTCTGATAGGATCACATGCTCTGAGGTGTAAGAGCTCTTGCTCGAGTGTCAGTGGGTTGGTGGTAAGGCACTAAGTGGACGCAGAAGGGATAGAGCTCTCAGTGCCCTGTGAGTGAAGAGGGAAGTGTAACCAACACGGAGAAACCTGGCATGACTTTTCATGGACATAAACTGGGTTAAAGGATAAGGAAAAGAGGAGCAGCAAGGGCATTCTAGACCTTCAGAATTGTGTGAACTGTCTTGTCTTTCTAAATGCTATGGCATATATGGAAGAGAATAGAAGGGTTGTTTTGATCTGAGCTAACATGGGGATGAGCTGGAAGGAGTAAGGAAGGGAGTGCAATGCAAAAACCAGAACCCTGATTTCTTCCTTTTACTCTCACGTTGAATGCACCACTTTTATTCTGAGCCCTCTGATTTTCGGAACATACATACATTACTTGCTATGTAATTGTTCATCAGTTCATCAGAGAGTTTTTTTTTTAATTTTTTTTTTTAAATTTATTTGACAGACAGAGATCACAAGTAGGCAGAGAGGCAGGCAGAGAGAGAGAGGAGGAAGCAGGCTCCCCGCTGAGCAGACAGCCCGATGCGGGGCTCGATCCCAGGACTCTGGGATCATGACTTGAGCCGAAGGCAGAGGCTTTAACCCACTGAGCCACCCAGGCGCCCCTCATCAGAGAGTTTTAAGATGACATTTGCAGATTTATAAAGTAAAACTAAGAGGCTCTCAAAAACTGAGAATTAGTAATGCCAGAATTGTTATGCTTCTGTTTCTCTTCTTGCTTCAATAAATAGTATATATTACTTTTCCCCCCACAACCTGCAGAATACCAAGCATATAAAGAAAACTTAAAGCACAATAAGTATTTGTTGAACTAATGCATCTTTCTTGAGAGCAGAGATTATCTTTTTTCTTCTTTTTATGATTCTCCATGGTTTCTGGTAGGATGTTTTACACACAGTGGACATCCAATAACTCTAAAGTATTGAAAATGTTTATATTAATGAGGAACAAACATGGCTAAAGTAAATATTAGTTGGCCAAGGTGTCTCACCAATTCTTTCATTCATCCATCCACTCAGGAATGGGTGCACTCACTGGACACCATGCTAACGTGAGGTCTAGTAGTCTAATGATGACTTTAGCAAGAGCTTCATGCTTTCATGCCTTTGTGCAGGCTGGCCAACTCTTACTCTTTCTTCAACTCTCAGTTCACCAGCCACTTTCCCTTTCAGTGTTCCAGACTGGCTTAGGGCTTACCCTTTCATAGCTCTTCTCTAACTGTGCAGTGGATTGCCTGTATCCCTTACCAGACAGAGTTCCACAAAAGCAGAATTGAATCTTTTCCCTCCTTCCCCGATGTACCAAGCCCAGCACCTTGTTTATAAATGTTTCTTGATGGGAGTTTGTTGAGTAAGTGTTTGTAGAACAAATATAATCTTTAATGATGGTGTTGTCAGACTTCTGGCTTGGAACTGGCCACTCAGCTTTAATACTATATTCAGAGACCTAACCAAACCAAAGAATACCAGAATTACAACAGTTTGGAGAATGGAGATGAGCCAACAAGAAAGAAAAATGGAAAAGTAGCAAAAATGCAATTGCCAAATGTAAAATGAAACTTCTCTTACCATTAATATGGTACTATTCATATGGAGGGGACATACACGTGTTTTGTTGGTGTTGGACTTCTATTGTGCCTCTAGTGCCTTGTTGAAACCCTACTGGTGACCTTTTCAGTCTACCAAATAATAATTTTATCATTAGGTTAGAAATATGGACTGAATAGTTTTAAAATATTTTTCAAAAACTTGGCAGTGTTGTTTGTTAACAAATATAGTGAAATCTACTATCATATCTTTATTTATTTGATTGGGGGTTTTCAGTTCCCACCAGAACTTTTTGAGAATAAACAGAATTTATATATAAGGTCAATGTGCTTATTTACTTTATATGAACACATAGGCCATTATACAGTTGGAAGATACAGGCATCTCACTTGGATCAGGTGATAGCAGTGATGTCATTCTGTTTTCAGAACCTATTTGGAAGAGAAGTTAAAACAAATTCAAACTTGGGGCACCTGGGTGGAGCAGTCAATTAAGTGTCCACTCTTGGTTTCTGCTTAGGATCTGATCTCAAGGTAGTGATCTCAAGGTGATGATCTCACGGTGGTGAGGTCAAGCCCCCTGTTGGGCTCCATACTCAACATGGAGTCTGCGTCAGATTCGCTCTCCCTCTCCTCTTCTTGCTCGTGCTCTCTCTCTCTCAAATAAATGAGAGAGAGAGTGAGCATGAGTGGGGGAGAAGGAAGGACAGAGGGAGAAGGAGAAGCCTCCCTGAGCCCAGTGTGGGGGCTGGATCTTACGACCCTGAGATCATGACCTGAGTGGAAAGCAGACGCTTAATCCACTGAACCACCCAGGTACCCCTAAAAAATTTTAAAACTAGACGGAAAGCTAATTACTTTTAGCACAAGTAGATTTTTGTTTCTCCGGATTTGATCAAGTGTATTATTTTTCCTAGAAATTCCTTAGGCCCGGCTTATGCTTGTCTTAAATATCTTCACATCCCTAGCAGAATGCTTTTGCATATTAGTGAGTGTGAATTTAGCTTGATTGGATCAAGCTACTCTTGAGTCAGCTGGTATCCTAAAGGCATAGAGATGGAGTATTCTTTTCACTAACTAATGTGTGCAACTAGTCCCTACTCTATCTAATGCCTGGAAATTCTCTCAGATGGTCACAAAGAGTGAAAAATGGCTGGATAGGACATTACAGACTCAATAAGTCAGCCTTGTTAGATTTCTCTTCCCTTCACTCTGGATTAGAGTATCTGGAGTTTTGTAGAAATGTAAACTCTGAGCTATGCTTCTCTCAAATATATAAATCAATATATATTAATTTATAGATATATATATATAGGTCTACATATAGATCTATAAATATTTCTGTATCTATCTATATATATTTGATATATATAAGACTATATCAATATATATCAATTATATATTTATATATTTTGACATATCAAAATTTATTTTGATATATAATTGATATATAAATCAAAAAAATTATGTTAATAGCTTGTCTTTATGTGGTGTATTTATATATGGATGAAAGCAGTGGACTCATTATCACTGAGAACACTACCAAGAGAATTCTACAACTGTCTGGATGTTATGGAGGTGGGCGCTTGTTATCAGTCAAGAGAACCAACAATTGAATTAGAAGATGAATGTGTAAAACAATCTAAGAGTCACTATTTGGTGAATGTCTTTAAAAAACCAACCAACCAACCTAAAACATTTAATTGAAAGTAAACCAAAATGAAAGTTCACTAAAATTGATGGCTCTTTAAAAAAAATAACAATCTTATACTCATTTGATTTTTGTGGACTAATTCTTGATGCATATATTTCACCAAAAATTAAAAAACAAATGCGAAGTGAGGTCAAATTTCTATCTTCCCTCCTCACCCTCCCTTAAGAAGGATGTTAGAATTATTTAACCCACACATTGTATGGGGTAAAGCTGACTTGATCTGAACAGTTATAAAAGTTCTACATACATAGAAGTTCGCTGGTATTGTTATATGGGCAAATTCGGAATAGGAGGGAAATGTAATTTCTACTTTGAATATATAAATAGCACATTTAGGAATAGGAGTTTTCTTTTTAGCTTGTCATGAAGATTAATACCATGGCTCTTGGTTTCAGGTCTCAGCATGAAGGGACAGACAGAGCCTGACTCCCTGCTATGAAAAAGGTCAAGTATAAGAAAAGAACTGTACCTGTGGAAATTCAAACCTATGATTACATACTGACCAAATCTTATTATTTGGTATATCCGTTTGTAAACTAGATTTTTATTTGACTTAAATATAGCAAAAATATGTGCTTTCTTTTAATTTATTTTTTCTTAAAAACAAAAGGCAAGGCGTCTCTCCTATAAGATAAATAAACTTTAAGAAGTGTTTGCTAATTGCCCTGTCCTCTAAATATGGCCTCTCTAGAGTGTATTTAATTCTGTTTGTCTTTAGAATGTTGCAGAGTAATGAAGAAGAGTCACACAGGAAATACTGACAGTTTTACTCCTATTTATAGGAAAAGTTCCATGAAACAAAGGAAACCATTTTTAAACCATCTTAGAATAGTTTTTTTAAGCTCAGTTTATGATAATATACTTGGAAATTAACACAGGACTCTTATTTGCAGTTATTCCTTTAGTAATAAGAATGATCACACCAGTTTTGGTGATTAGTAATACTACTGATGTAACTCCCTAAAGCCCTTATGAATTTTAATGTAGTTAAAATTAAAGTCTCGCCCACCCCGTGCCCAGGCTTGGAATATATCCTTAGAGACTGGTCCAAAGCCACATAGCCAGTGGCAGATCTGATGTCAAGCGTGCATTTCCTGACTTGAGCTCTGTCTCTATTGCTTTTTCTTTTTTCTCATTACCTCATCCTGTCTTACTTAATTTATGGTGGGATAATATATCCTGAGGAAAATAAAAATAAACAGAAAAGCATAAAATGAATTCTAGCTTACTACTGTTGTTTTTTAGCAATTTTCAACATCTTGGTTTTTTTCATTCCCAGGGTACTGATGCCCTGTAGTAGACATTGTTACGTAGCAATGCGTCAGTGTCTCCAAAAAATGCGCTGAGGAATCAGATCACTTGGGTGAGACTCTCATTCACTTGACAGCTTGTGTCTCAGCTTCCTTTCTGGAAAATGGGGAATGGAGTAGAACCTACTTTTTGCACTGGGGAGAATTCAGCAAAATGTAGTTTATTTAAAGTGTTTAGTATAGCATTGATGTTTATGAAAGTGCCCCCCCAACTGTTAGATACTATTATATTTACTTTAATAATTAATATTATCAAAGAAACAGGAAAGATTTATTCTCTCAAATTAATATACTAACTAAATTGTAGCTCAAGTAGAAATTCACTTTCTGGAGAAGGGTTTCTTAGTGTTCCAGTGATTTCTCTCATAAGCATTGTTAGCACATGGTAAAGCCTAATAAATGAGAAACTGGAGAATAATGTTTTCAATTATTAAAAACTATATAAACCAGAGCAATTAACAGCTTAGTTACCAAATTAAATTATTTTGCTTTGAACCTCCAGGTTTATGCTGAAAAGAAAGTCCTTCTAGATGTGGCATTTGTTCTCAGATGATGTGATGAATTCTGAGAAAATGAGTTTAAGACATGAATTAAATATTTATTAAATATGCAAGTTTAAAAATTATGGAAATCTTGGGAATTTGTCTTAGAAGTGCTTAGTTGGGGCACCATGAAAGTAGTTTTATTTTTGGTTCTGATTATAAAAGTTGACAGCTTTTTTTTTTAAAGATTTTATTTATTTGACAGAAAGAGATCACAAGTAGGCAGAGAGGCAGGAGGAGGAGCCGGGGTTTTTTGGGGGGGGATGCAGGCTCCCTGCTGAGCAGAGAGCCCGATGTGGGGCTTGATCCCAGGACCCTGGGATCATCACCTGAGCCAAAAGCAGAGGCTTAACCCACTGAGCCACCTAGGTGCCCCTAAAGTTGACAGCTTCTTCTTCTTTTTTCTTTCTTTTTTTTTTTTTTTCTCCTCTTCTAGTTAAACATGAATCAAAAACTTGCAGGGTTGGAAAAATTTCTGGGATAGTGTGGTCTTCCGCTTTTCATGGTACCTATGGCACAAATATAATCTATAGAAACTAAAAGAAGTTAACTTGGTTCTTGCAAGAGAGAGGGGTAGAGTTTGGCTCAGCACCCTGGCAGAGCTCAGCCTCTGCAGAGTAAGGACAGACCTCTCCTTTTACAGGCAAGGGAATGGAATCCTGAGGCATTGTGCGTCGTGCTCAAAGACACACTCTCAGACAGACGGTGGCAGAGCCAGGGAGTGAACAAACCCTCTCCTCTTCTGTTCTTTTGGTTGTACGCTATATCCTTCCTAGTGACGAACCTGTAACTTAGAACCCTGATAAACTCCGATTCTTTTCTCTTTTCTGCTTTTATTCCAGAGCTATACCTGACCAGAAAGTCCATTTAACTTGATATCAGCACGAAGGACATTTCCTTGGATTAATACAAACCCATCTCAATGTTTAATTGACTAAATCATTACTCACCTATCGATCACCTACTGCATGTTGGCACTATGCTCTGGAAATGTCAAGATAATGAGCATGTCATCTTTTCCGGAATAAGTATGAGAGGAATATACATAAACACATAAAAAAATGCCATATCTCTTACAGCTGCTTAGCTAGAAAATAAAAATTGTGTTAACAACGTTGATTCTTTCAGTCTTAAATAGTAATCATCAAATAACACATTGCTCATGGTAAAATATAGTGTGTATACCAGAAAGGCATGGTAATTGATTCACTTTATATTTTTATTTAAAAGAATGATTTTCTATTAAGTTAGTTATTTAGTTATTGCTGTGAGTCACGACTCCCATGGGCTGGGAGCTGGTGTCCCATGGTCTTGGATGGCTGGGTTACTGATGAGGGTGTGGGGGTCTCTCTTGTAGAACCTCAGGAGATCATGGTCAATTGTAGGTTTCCTGATAGAAATCTATCTCCTTATGTTATTACCTATGGCCACGGTCACCGTGGAACTAGTCAGAGTTGATTTACACCTCTCAGTGATCGAGTCTGATTGATTAGCCATGATCTAGACAAAATAAGACTTCCTTCGGCAGGGAAAATTAAGTGGAACCCCAGAAGGCCATGTAGCTATGCCAGGCTTCACGTCAGGATTCTTGGCCTTCTTGATGCATTGCTCATAGTGGAAGTCCAGGACTTTGAGGACTGCCTAGTCTGCCCGGAGTGAGTGCTCACCTGATTTTCTGCCACTTTGACATTGGACTGTGCCTGTCCTTGTCTGCTACAGTAAATCAGTCTGTTTCTATTGCATGGTATTTTAAGTAGGCTGTCCACCTCCATACCATGAATCCTGTCTAGCCTCATTTTCTTATGTCAGGCTATCTTTACTGCTCTACCAGCCTTAAGTGGGGGGCGGGATTGGACTTCTCTTTTGATGTCCATATCATGAACGAAGTATAAGAAGAAAGCGGCTTCGTCCTCGACTAGGTAGAAAGAAGTCAGAATCTGGGGCAACTGAAGCGGCTAGGGGTAGAGGGGTGCATTTATGGAGAGGAGGACACCGTGGAAAAGTAGCCCAAATCTCTACACATAAATTCTGCTTATTTGCTAACTATTAACCTGCACATCAACAGGTTAGAGACCTCAAAAGACCGAGTACAAAGGTGCATCTAATGGCTAAGTATCTGACTGGGGATATCTGTGGCCACATGATGCTCAGGGAGAGATTTGACTTTAAGTGCTGCCAACGTAGAGGGGTGTTGGTAAACAACCTCGGGCTTTTGGTGGCCTGCCTGTCAAGCCCCAAGAGTAGGGATTTTACTCTGGGAAAACTGAAATAGACAAGAGCTAGCAGAGCTTCCTATTAAGGGGATGTATGAGAATTTTTTTTCCCTAAATTCCAGGAAAAAATTTAACTCTCCTTGAAGAAAGATATTATTCAGAGTTTCCGTAATATTCAATAAAAAAATTGCAAGGCCTGCCATAACACAGGACCAAATAACCAAAACCTAAGAGGGAAAAAAAACCCACAATAAACCCATAAAGGATTGAGAGATTACACTTATCAGATAGGGACTTTAAAGTAGCTATGGATAATATGACCAAGACACTGGTGGTACCAAGGTAGTTGAAGAGATGAATAATTTTAGCAGAGAACTGGAATCTATAGAAATTCATCAAGTTGACCTTCTCTAAATGAAAAATGTAACACTAAACTCTAGATATTTTGAACAAATGAGGGAACACATCAGAACATAGGATTAATAAACTGGAAGACCAGGTTGAATAAGCTAAGAGAGAAAACAGAATGGAAGAAACAGACTAGTGCATAGAAAACACGTGATACCCAAAGTGGACTTCTGAACTCTGTCATCCAAAAAGAGAGTTCATGCTGTGGAGCTCTACACATCACTTCCTTCTAGACAATTGGATGCAATTGGAAACATACTCCAATATGTCGAATTTTGTTGCTGACCCAAAGCTTCTGAAACTCAAGGCAATTCAGGGAAGACATAATTTTGCTGGCTTTAATTTTAATGGAAAACCTGTCTCCTTTAAGTGGTTATCTTTGCCAATATTTGACAACTTCTGGAAAGAGAATAGAGTACAAGGTTCTGGAGGGTAGGACTGATCCAGGTCAAGCTCTTTTACTTAAGGAAATTATAGAGTGTCATAAGAATGTATTCATACTTTTATGTTTTAGCTCTTTTTATTCTTATTCTGGTTTTCATTTCAAAACTGTTTGCATCAGTAACAGATCCCTACCAGCTTCTGTCCTCCTGTTCTTTTTTTTTTTTTTTTTTTGTCCTCCTGTTCTTGATTCCCACTTTTGATTTGACAGTGCTGTGTTCCTTTTTGCTGTTGCTGTTTTTTTTTTTTTGCTGTATTAAAAGACTGTATGGTTTTCCATTTCTGTACAGTTAGGCAGAGAGCAGAATTTTGGACCCAAGCCTTCATAATTTGCACCATGAAAACTGCTTTAGCAACTGCAAGGCATCTTTTCTGGGGTTTGAAACTATTTTTCTTGAGACTTTCGTGCATTGCCTGTAGATCCACCCTGACACTGTTGGGGGAAAATAATATACTCTTATAGGAGTCTTACTGGTGCCTTGGGAAAAGATAACAATATGAAGACATATTTATGAAGATTTTAAGCAAAAGTGATAATATATTTTATCTCTTTACTATTCACTAATAGGCAAACCCATTGTTTGGTATCATACAGTTTTGGCTATTTTATATATCTGGAAAAGGCTTCTGACCTAGAAATAGCAAGTGTGTTCCCTCCTTCCTGCTCCCCATTTGACCCCACAGCATCTCCCCAAGTCCTTGATGGTAAAGAGGTATCTCCTGGGCACTCAATAATGCATGAATCTAATTGCAGGTAACTAATTGCCCCACAACTCCGCTTGATGCACGAGGGTGACTCAGGTCCTGAGCGTAGAAAATGACCAGACTTGGTTTATACATGTCCGCACCGAAGGCATCCCGAAGACACAGCAAGCTGTAGGAAATACTAATTTTAATGTTAAATCACTTTAAAGCTTTTTTTCTTGGCTATGAAATGCTTTCCCAGATGTTACACCATTTGATTTTCTCAAATGGTGTGTGGTAGGAAGAGTGAGTGTTATTATCCCCATTTCGCAATGAAGAGATTAAGGTGGAGGAAGAAGTGGTTGATCCAAGGCAACAGCTAATAAGCATTAAACATAGGCCTTTATCATCATTCAGCGTTGACGACCTTACTTAGGAGGCTTGGTGGACTGGTTGGCAGAGGCATGTGCCTGCCTTAAACCCATGATAGGTATAGACTAAACTCCCCCCTCCCAAATTTCATTTATTTATTTGACAGAGAGAGAGAGCACAAGTAGGCAGAGAGGCAGGCAGAGAGAGAGGGGGAAAGCAGGCTCCCTGCTGAGCAGAGAGCCCAGTGCGGGACTCGATCCCAGGATCCCTGGATCATGACCTGAGCTGAAGGCAGACGCTTAACTGACTGAGCCACCCAGGCACTCCGGACTATATTTTTGAATACCGTTCTGGCACTAGTAGAAGAGAGATATTCTATATTACAAAGGCCTCTTACGATGTGAATCCCCAAGTCCTTCTGGGAAATGGTAAAAGATGAGTATTAGAAATGTGTGCTGACCTTAAAAAGAAGGAAATAGCTACCTGTAGGTGGTTTGACAAGCTCAGGAACATGTTTTTGGAAATTTGCAATAATGGCTCGTCCAGATTAGATGACGTTCTGAGCCAGAAAGGGCCTTGCATATTCACTGTCATTTAAGCTGTTCAACCAGCAAGATGTCAAGCACTTAAGCATGTTTTTCATGAGCACACTTAGTGTCAAGGTCATGCTGGGAGACAATTCTCGGAATAGGTGTCTCATTTCCACATGTTTGGTGAGCAGAGGAACTAATTCACTTTATTCCATTCTATCATTTTGAGAATGTTTATACAGTGAACAGCCTTGGAAAATGGAGATAATGGCTCCATCCAGAGCAAAAGGGAGGCATGCTTACTGACAAGCGTAAAAGATTCAGGTTCCCTAAATGCAGGTTGCTTCTCCTATAATGCTCACTCGGTGTACAGGTGCCACCTGACCCTTTTTGTGTTGCTGTGTTATTTGGCATTCTGGGACCCAGGGCAGGAAGAGGCTAATACCCTGTTACCACTGTGGCTGAGAATAGCAAAGTCCGTTTTCTCTGACCCAGGTATGTCCTGTCTTCTTCCAGCATCTGTGCTAAATGTTAGCTTGCAAATAATCTTCACAGTTCCAACGGGTCACAAGGCATCTTCCTGCCACTCCACCTCATCTCTGGCCTGATTAAAAAAACAAAACAAAACAAAACATCAGAAAAACTCACAAGACCTTTAGAGACTATGTTCACCCAGTTTCCTGAGTCTTGAGTATTTCTAGCAGGATACTCTGGCCTTTCTGAGGGAACCAGATATGTAGTTGGTGGAAAGCAAATAATGACCCTGTAAAGCCTTTGGGGACTTTGAGATAAGTCATTGCTACTTCTGCACTGCTGACTTCAGTCTCTTTAAGACCAGCTCGGAGCAACCTGGGATTTAAGTCTTGAGTCCAAGGAGCTGCTTTTACTTTCCCACTTATTGCTCAACACATTCAGAAATTATCCTTCCTGTTGTTTACTAGGCTGGATTTTCATTCTTAGCTCAGTGTAGACTTCCATTTCTGAATAGACTTCCAGTTCATTTTTGAATGATGGTTCTTGCCAAGGTGACCATGTTCTAATTGGTTTTTATTATGACCAGTAACTCAACAAACCATCTCTGATGAGATTTATGCTCATTTAAGATGGGGAATTTTTTTTAACCTTTTAAGTTAAGTAGGGTCTAGTCATGGGTAAGAAGTTTCTCCAAACTTAGGCTCTCCTCTTGTTAAAGGTTAATGTAACACTCACTTCTGCACCTGATCCCTTTTATGTATCCTAATTCATACGGGTTTGGACTTTAGTTTGGTCCCATTAACTTATGCTTCACTTACTCTTTCAGTTCTACCCTCTCCCTTTTAAGCCCTTAGTAAGTTGCCCATTTGACTCTCAGGAGCTGGTCAACCTAGATACTTGCAGAAACCGAATAAATATTTGTGGAATGATTGAAAAAAATTACTGGGTCTTTTTTTTTGAGTTTTTTACCAAAGCTCTTCAGTCTAACCAGGACTTTGATTTCCCCAATAAAACATAGATCAGTAGTGGAATAATAATACTACAATAAACATGATAGTATTGATCGTAATGGCAACATTGGCTGAGCGCTTACTCTAAGCCAGATACTGTGCCAGGTACTTTACATGTATTCTCAGAAAATTTCTATATAATTATCCATATTTTACAGATTAAAAAAATTGGGCACAGAGAGGTTTTATAATTTTCCCAAGGTCACACAGCAACAGAACTGAGATTCTTCTACCTTCAAAGAGCTGGGGCTATCTGCTGCACATATTACATGGTCAAAGAAGAAAAGTCAAACTTTTACTTTTGGGTAAGGTTGACTTTCAGTCAGCCATAAAAATGATTTCTTTATCCCAGGTGGTAGAAGAGCCATCAAGAAATATACTCAAAAGCTTAGGAGATCAGAGCCAACCCAGAAAGACCTGACCTCTGTTGAAAGCAAACCATAAATGTTCTCACCCAGCTTCCACTGTACAGATCTCCCTCTTATATTTCTTGGTATTAATTAATTTATCCTTTAATTTATCCTAAGAATATTTATTGAACCCTAACTTGGTGCAATAGTCCTGGCCCCCCCAAAAATTGTGGCTTTGTGAAGAGAATGATTCCTTACGGAGGAAGGACACCATCCTTTTGTACCTGCCGGAGGCCAGGAGTTTAACTCAGGGAACAAAATGAAGATTGAGGAGCTGTGAAGTGTGTGAGACATACCCTGAGGCCTCTTTCAGGGTTTTCAAATGATTTTTAAAATTTGAGTATAGTTGACACACAGTGTTACATTAGTTTCACAATGCACAATGCATATTTGATAAGTCTATGCATTCATGCTGCGTCCACCACAAGTGTGGCTGCTGTCACCGTAGGATACTATTACAATACCATGGATTGTATTCCTTGGGCTGTGCCCTTTACTCTCGTGACTTATTCCATCCGCAATTGGAAGCCTATATCTTCCACTCTCCTTCGTCCATTTTGCCCAACACTTCACCACCCTCCCCTCTGACAACCTCTCAGTTTGTTCTCTGTATTTATAGGTCTGATTCTACTTTTTGTTCATTTATTAATTTGCTGTTTTCAGATACCACATTTGAATGAAATCATATGGTATTCATCTTTCTCCATCTTGACTTGTTTCATTTAGTGTCATGCCTTCTGGGTCCATCCATGTGGTCACAAATGGCACAATCTCATCCTTTTTAATGGCTGCATAGTATTCCATGGTATATAGCTACCATATCTTCCTTATCCATTCACCTGTTGATGGACACCTGGGTTGCTTCCATAATTTTTGACTATTGTGAATATAATGCTCAATAACCATAGGAGAGCATATATCTTTTTGAATTAATGTTTTTCTTTTCCTTGGGTAAATACCCAGTAGTAGAATTATTCGATTGTATGATATTTCTTTCTTTTTTTCTTTTTTCTTATCTTTTTTTTTTTGAGGAACCTCCATACTGGTTTCCCCAGGGACTGCACCAGTTTACCTTTTCACCAACAGTGCATGAGAGATGTCTTTTCTCCACATCCTCACCAACACGGGTTATTCCTTAATTCTTTGATTTTAGCTATTCTGACAGGAGTAAGGTGCTAACTCATTATGGCTTTCATTTGCATTTTCCTGATGCTGAGAGATGTTGAACATCTTTGTACATGTCTGTTGAGACCTCTTGCATTGATTGTAAGTGCCTGAGGGCAGGGGCTGTATCTGTGTCTTTCACTACTGAATCTTTTGTTCTGAGTATGCTGACACCCAAGGGATGCCGCATAAATATGGTCCAGTTGGAGCAATAGCCCTCTTTGATGATCTTTTTTAGCCTCTTAATTATTCTCCTGGAATGTTACTTATAAGTTGTGGACTAGAATAATTGGATATATTGGTTTATTGTAAATGTTCAGATATTAGATTAAATATGGCTAAATTTCAGTTTCTGCTCCTTCTTTGTCTTCAACTAGAAAATAGTATTGTCATTTACCATAGTTCGTGTTCTTCGGTATTATACTTTGAAACAGCACAGCATCCCCCCTCTTTTTTTTATTTCCAAGGTACAGAGAACAATTTCACAGAAGAACTGCTTACATATGGCTAAACTAAACTATGTAAGCAAACATACATTGTCTGCTAGATTAGGCCATATAAAATAGACAATATTTGAGGGGTTTTGACCTTCAGGGGTTCAATTTAGTGGATTATGCTTTAAAAAAATGAGACAACTGAGATGCCTATAAAACAGTAAACATTTACCCATAAGCAATTTAATGGTATGTTCCAGAATGGAGACTTAACTTCTAGCTATAATGAAAGATATTTGCATTTTTCCTTTGCCTTATTAAAATTCTTCCTCACTGGCTGGCCCTGCGTTGCACACTTGCTTTCCCAGCTCTGACTGTTATGTGAGTGTGTGTTGGATAATTTATTTCACATTATTTGAGGTCTTGTGAGTATTATTAGAATGAGAGGAAACCATGAAAATGATGGGTTCTTGGTCCACTACTTTAACAAATATTTACCAAGTGCCAACAAAAACAACATTTACTGCATGAGCGAAAACAAAAAGGCACAGTTCTTGCTTCTTTGAAATTTATTGTTTATGGTTTGTATTGTTTGTATCAAAGAGCTTTGCAAGTAAATGTACAATTACGGCTGATAGGTGCTTTGAAGGAGTGTGCATAATAGTGTTCTTGGGGGGATTGATCACCTTGGGGAGGTCTGGGCGGGTCTTTTTAAGGAAGTGATGGCTGAGCTGAGGTCGAGTGCAGCTGGTTAACTGAATGGATGAAAGGAGACCAGAGGTGGAGATATGAAGCAATACGGTTCAGTTTAGTTCACAGAGTGTTAATAGAATGTCTGCCATATGCCATATGCCCTCCAATGCTGGGACATAGAAAATGAGACGCCGTCTTTGCCCCAATGCATAACTCACTCTTAGGGTTTCATTGTCATGTCATTTTTAAACGAGGAGAGCCACTCCATATGTATTTGTTTTGCTTCTGTGTAGTTGAGTTCCCTTTGTTTCGGATTACGTCAGCCAGGCCAGTCCTTCTCATGAAATCACACACAGTCTTCTTTTTTTTTTTTTTTTTTTTTGTCATGGGATCAAAGCTGAACAAACGAATACACATAGTCTGCTAAATTCAAGTCCAGGAACACGCCTCCAGGCTCTACCATCGAGGGAAGGTGGCCCCAGAGCAGAGTTCAGGCCTGTTTCAGAGCCCACCCGCCAGTGGCACGGCTCCAGGGAGGAAGCCTGGCTGCCCCGGTACAAGGGACCCATTGTTCCTTTATCTCTCTTTTTTTAGCCGTTAGCTACAATTGCTGAATTATTAACCCAGTCCTAAAAATGAATAATAAACATACTGTATGTGCCCTTGATTAATCTGCTTTCATGTGAAGTATTACTTAGGCCTGGAGTATAAACCCCTGGAGACATACATATGAGGTATCAGGGATGCAAACAAAGAGGGGAGGAAGGAATTGTGGCAAAATGGAGCTTGCCAAAGCAGAACACAGGAACGGAGCAAAGCAGCACACACCAGTGCAGGACTTTAGCCCCAGACGGTAGGGCAGGTCCTCGTTTGACTGTACCCACCAAATGCACATGCGAGGCCTGTCATCTTTATTCCCTCCAAAGGCCTAAGCCCTCTCAGCATCCTTCTGCCTGGAACTCTGGCATAGCTGCCTATTCTAGAATTTACTGACTCTTGCCCTGTTTGGCTTCATACCCTGACCTTGGTGGAGAACTTGCCCCAGGGCGAGTTTTGAGCAATGCATCCTTTGCTCTTCTGTTTGACCTTGGTGAGTCACTCTACCACCCAGTCCTGAACCCCAAGGACACTGCCCTAACCACTAGGCTTGGCTTGCTCCTGGTGCTAGGAATGACCTTCACAGAAGGATGGAAGGGGAAGCTAGTGACCCCTAGACCCATGCTCAGTTGAGCTGTCTCATTGTTTTCTTACTTTTCACTCTGTAAGGCTTCATAAACCTCCTCGATAGGTTGGTGTTGATAAATTCTCCTATTAAGACTCTCTGGTCCATTTTGTTTTTCTCCTGTTTTTTCTTATTGTAGAGTTTTGTGCTTCAGCTTTGGAGATTGATTTATTAGGGAGTAATCGTATTTCCAGGTTATAGAAGAGGTTACTGAGAGATTGCATTACTCGATGACTTGTCCAACTTGACGGGCTGCTGTTTATCATGGAGCGATCACGTAGAAAACAGCTGTAGCTCCCAAATTTGCTCTCTTAATTGAGGATGCATAAACAATAATGCACAGGTCTCTCTAATCATACTAACTAAATGGTTGAATATTAGTGGTTTGAGTTTGTCAGTTAGAAAGCTTTAGCTTTAAAGATGCTAAGAAAGTAAGTTTGAGACAACAGCGATAAGTGGCCTTTTGGAAGATGCAAAATATAACTCTATATTCACAATCCATAAGACTTTGGAGGCTTTGCTTTTGAAAATTCAACTCGTGTTCTGTCTTTAACAATTCCACGCTTTTCCTGTGAAGAGCTATTATCAACCTGTTGGTAGGAGCTGTGATTTTTGCCCCAAATTTCTACGTGCATGTGGTGAATCACATTATCAGACTATCTGTCTAGCAGGTTTCTTATGCCATCTCATTTCCAGATTATTCTGTAAAAAGGAATTTGTGTGAGTGACATCTTACCCATTGAATAATTGTTTCTGCTTAATTTTTTTTTCTGGGAATATTATTAACAATATACTCCAGTAGTGATTTAGCCCAAGATGTTCTTGTGTTATTTTGGAGCAAGTTGCTAGTGACTCACAGCACACTGGGCGTCCAAGCTATGGTTAACTGGTGGTCAAGTTAGGAAATTCTGTCCCGGTTAACTCTCCTTTTCATAGCCCGGAACACCTCTCCACTCAACATTTTTTTCTTTGGATTCGTCACGCTCACAGTTTCTGCTTGGTGTTTTCAGACCAAAAGTAGAAGCAATGCCATGCCATAATAACTATTGTTCCCATTATGCTTCCAGCTTAGCTAAAAACAGGAAATACAGGCCATTTCGTGGAAAAGCCTGCTTTTGTGATGTTTCCCAACCCAAGAGGTTTGGATCAACTTTGGTTGAATGTCTGAACTTTTGGCTTCTTACTTATAGTAAACCTTCTAACTTCAGAATTTTAGCACCGTTTCTGCTTATAAGACAATGCCTTCCATATTTAGATTATGCTGACACATGCATCAGTTTACTGTTCAGTCATTTTTGTTTAGTATTAGGATGTGCTTGTAGCCAAAAAAAGGTCCATAAGAAAATTATGTGACTTATAAGATGTAAAGCATAGTAGTGGAAAGAGCCATAATTGTCAAAGTTTTAAGACTTACTGGACAGTTTAAGATAGGTCTATTAATAAAAGGCTTCATTCATTAAGTGAATATTTGATGTGAAAATTCACTATGTAAAATCAATCCAGAAACAAAAATCCCAAGTTGGTTTAAACAGTCTGCTGAGTCTTTTGGTAGGGAATATCAGACCCCACCAGAAAATAAATCTAGATCACTTTACACTATAATAATCAACCAACTGAGTTTTAGTAATCCTAGAAGGCTGGGGGAGTTTAGATTTGAAACTTCATGTAGATGGTATTTTTTTTAAAGATCTATAAGGTAAAACTCTAATTGGATAGATTAGCAGAGGAAGCCACATATGGTTATGTTTGTGTGGTTCCCAGCAAATAGGGTGGTCTTGAGCAATGCACTGTGTTTTGTTGTTTTCCCAGTGTCAGTAAGGGACCTAATCTTTCTTGGTCTCTTCCACATTTTGTGACTGTGTATATAGATTGGCCATCATGAATTAAGTGGATTGCATTGTTTGCTTGGCTCTCTTCTGACTTAGCCATCCCATGTGATTTTACAAACCATTCATTATGGTTTTTAAGCATGATAAATGGTGATATGAACTGTCATCCCAGAATGAGTTGTTAACATTTAGTTCACTTGCCTTTGTAAGATAGGATTTGTTATATATTTTTTTCACCTTTGATTTCATATTAAAGGCAAGTCATCTCAAGGAAGAAGGAGGAGAAAATAACAGTGGCAGGGGATACAGAAAGTAGAGATAAGAGAAGGATGTTCTGAGGAATCCCGTCCCTTCAACTTTAACCCTTATTGAGAAAGGAATTTAGCTCAACACTTGCTGAAGTTCTGAACTATGACTGAATAATTATTTTTTCTCTGTGTCTTCTTGCTCCCATTTAGCTGTAATATACTTGACAGGATTAGAAATGATGGTTCTTTCAGTCTTTTTATGGTTTAGACTAAAAGCAAAGTGCCAGAGTTCTTAAACGTAATCTCTCTTGATGAGATTCCAAGGCTTTGTGCAGACTTAAGAAAGTGGAGACAACATCTAGCTTTCTTAAGAGTTTATCGAACTCTTTGTAACATACTAAAAACTGAAAATTTTGTTCATGGTTGGTTGTGATATAACCTTCTATTCCAGATTAACCCACCCCCTCTCCTAAACCTTCCTCCCAAACAAGAAAAACAAAGTAAAAGACAGCTAATACCTGTTAAAATGTTGCATAAGCCAGACATTTTTCTATTGTGTCTATATCACATGATATCCATTTTCCTCCTTAATTCTTGGAACAATATCACTCACCATTTAAGATCTTACATTTCAGATTTTTAACTTCTCGCTGTATAATACTGGATGAGTTAGAAAGTCCTAATAGCGAATTTATAAAGAAAATGTTGACAGAGCTTGGACTCTCATAGCGCTGGTGGGTACCATGATTATAATAATTGTTTCCTTTAAAACTCTTCCATGAAATGTTCCAAACAGTGGAATTTGTAGTTTTTCCTTTGGTCCAGAGATCAAAAACATGAACTATTTTACATTTTTAAAGTTGGGCAGCATCTGTGTTTCCACAATTTCTGTGGGAAAGCAATCCAGCCTTTCTCAGTTTTATTAAAAACCACCATCTTGGCTCCAATATGTGCCATTATAAGCAATTTCATTATGTTTCATATCTCCTTTTAGGAAGTAAGAGTCTGCCTAGTGCCCCCCCCCCCTTATTGCCTTTCAAAGACTACATACTGTAAGTGAAAAGTGGTTTACAAAATTGAAGATGGGATCACATAGTGGTTAAAAGAGTAAATCTGAGAGACAGAGTCTTCGAGGTCAAACACTTGCTTTACCATTTTGTAGCTATGTGTCTCAGGCAAGTTATATAACTCTAAACCTTAGTTTCCCCATCAGTAAACTATGTATTCTAGTCATATTTTCCTCACAGAGCTTTGGTAAGGATTAAATAAGATAACAAATACAAAGTGACTGGTTCATGGCAAATTCTCAACCTGATGCCATCATCAGATGTTCTGCTTATTTTTAACAGACAGTTTGGAAATATTTTCTACTGGTAGTTATTACCTTCCTAAGCTAATTTTATTTTGTAACAATCATGTTTTGGTGTTTCTCTTTTATTTATTTATTTATTTATTTATTTTTTAAAGATTTTTATTTATTTGTCAGAGAGAGAGAGAGCAAGCACAGGCAGACAGAATGGCAGGCAGAGGCAGAGGGAGAAGCAGGCTCCCTGCCAAGCAAGGAGCCTGATGTGGGACTCGATCCCAGGATGCTGGGATCATGATCTGAGCCAAAGGCAGCTGCTTAACCAACTGAGCCACCCAGGCGTCCCTGGTGTTTCTCTTTTAAAATAAAATGAATGAAACCTGATTCATTCGTTTGACAACTCACCTAACCAATGCCAATTAACTAACACAACTCCTTCTCTAAAGGAACTCATATCATTAGCATAGTTGTTACATTATGCATTGGGAGTTGTCTTAATGTTAGGGGGAAAAAAGACACATTTTAAGGGTTAAGCTGAATGGGCACAAAATTTTGTTCTTTGTAATTTAAAATCTGATGTTGGAATGTAACATTGTCATCTTTATATGTTATTAATGTGGACTACAAGGTTTAACTTGCAGGGAAAGGTTCATCATACTTTTTTTTTTTTTTTAAAGATTTTGTTTGAGAGAGAGAGTGAGTAAGAGAGAGAGCACACATGCACAAGTTGGGGAAGAGGCAGAGGCAGAGGGAGAAGCAGACTCCCTGCTGAGCAAGGAGCCCGATGCAGGGCTCAATCCCAGGACCCTGGGATCAAAACCTAAGCCAAAGGGAAATGTTTGACCAACTGAGCCACCCATGTGCCCCAGGTTCATCATACTTTAAATAACCTAGAACCTCCAAAGACTTAATACAGAAAGATAATGTCCCGTGTTAATAGCTGTCATATTTTTTTAGAAAGTAGTTTTTGTTCACAGATAATCTCTGCTCTTCCCTATCATGTCTACTAAAGTAAAGTCTAAACAGAATTCTTATTGATAATTCAGGTATCTAAATTTTGAGTGCCTTTGAGTGAAATTAGTCAATCAGAGAAAGACAATTATCATATGGTGTCACTCATATGTGTAATATAAGAAGTAGTATAGAGGATAACAGGGAAAGGGAGGGAAAACTGGGAAGAAATCAAGAGAAAGAGACAGACCATGAGGGACTCTTGACTCTGGGAAACAAACTGAGGGTTGCTGGAGAGTAGTTGGGTGGGTGGATGGAGTAACTGGGTGATGGACATTAAGGAAGGCATGTGATGTGATGAGCACTGGGTGTTATATGCAACTGATGAATCATTGAACATTATATCAGAAACTAATTTTATACTATGTGTTGGCTAATTGAATTTAAATTAAAAATAATAATAACTTTATTTTTAAATGGCAAAGAACAATATGTTTTAGGATATGGTGTTATTTAGATATATATTTTTTTCTCACAATAAGAAAATTTGAGGCCTTAAAAAGAGTGACTTTGTTACCTGAGTTCTGCTTTAACCAACTTTTATTTGTTTTTTACTTATTTTTTCAGGGGTTACTTCCACGACTAACTTAAAGTAACTTACAAAGAAAACCAAAAAGTCAGTAGTAACATGCAATTAAGAATATAAAATTAAATTCTTAGATGTAACTGAGTAAAAGGTTTTCAAGACAAGGTGAAAACAAATACGAATACACAAGAAATAAATCGACCTATTTACTATTGCCCTGTTTCAAATTTTGCATTTAATTTGCTGAGCCAAATTTAAATTGAACTGCCATTATTCCTGAGCTGAATGATTGTAATTCCAGAGTGTATTTCATTAAATAATACAACAAACATTTTTGGAATACCTTATTTAGTTGGTCATGACCTTGTACATATCAGCCATTTATGTTAGAACATCTCTGTTGTTACTTCTCAGCTCTCTCTGATTTGGTTTATTAATTTAATGGCAAATATTTTTATAGTTTATTATACTCAGGATAATGAGGGTGAGATACGGGTTAGGCTTTTCCTATTTCACTGTGAATTACTATGTTTGCTATAGGATTTTTTCTATTTTGATTTGTTTTGTTCTTGTAGCTATCTTTTATCAGATTAAGGAATTTCCCTTGTATTCCTAATCTGTTGAATTTTTTTCTACCAAGAATGAATGCTGACTTTTATCAAATGATTTTTTTTCTGGACCTTTTGAGGTGACCATGTGAGTTTTTTCTTTTTTTTTTCCCCTGTGAGTATGTAGAATTTTATTAATAGTTTCCAAATATCAAATTGTGCATTTCTGGGCAAGCCAATCTTGGTTGTGGTGTTTAATTCTTTTTATGGACCATAGGATTTAGTTTGTTTATATTGTGTGTATGATTTTTACAACCATGCTTATGGGAGACAGTGGCTTGTTCTTGGTGTATTTATTTCTTGTAAAATTCTTATCAGATTTTGACGTCAACATGCTGCCCACATAAAATGAGATTGTAAATATTCCCTTGTTTCTTTTCTCTGGAAGATGTTATGTAATATCGGTATTATTTTTTCCTTGAAAGTTTTGTAGGAATCAAGGATTAAAGCTGAGCCTGGTGTTTTTTCCTTGGGAAAGAAGTTACCAGTTTAATTTCTTTCATAGATGCAGTACTATTCAGGTTTTTTTTTTTCTTGTGTCAGTTTTCACCCCTGCTTCCTTCCCTTCCCTCTGCAATCTATGTTATTCTGAGGCTTCCATCCTCTTTTCATTATCTGTCTCAGAAGGTTTTGTTTTTTTTTTCCCCTACAGCAGTAGCTGTAGGGCTTCCTCATTCTTTTAATGGCCACCTAATATTCTGTAGTATGAAACTACCGTATTTTATTTAATGGACCCCCTGTTGAGGAATATTTAGATTGTTTCCAAATTTTGACTGTTACAATGTAACAATCATGTAAAACACATCACTGTACATGTATCGGAGTGTATAAGTAGAAGTATTTCTGGTTCATCTTAATTTTTTCTCTTCTATTCCTTAGTAGTAACTAGATCCAGCATAAATAGAGGAAGAGGAATTATTGATTTTCTTCTTAACATTCTAACGAGGCAGACTTAGACTTGTCTTTTATTTTCTAAATAATACTTTTTGCATTCCATTACTGCCTTGGGGTATATAATCATCTCTGCCTTCATGACTTACTACTGCTCAGAGTCAATATCCTGCAATACCCTCTAATTGATTTGCACTCAATTTGTCTAAGTTTTTTCAATGGAGGAATATCTACACAGGGACAAAATTTTGTCCCCTTTGTCCAGCACTTTATCCTTAATATAGAGTCTCTCAAGTAGTAGGTGCTTAAACATGAATTATTCATAGACACAGTGAGATGTAATGGTTCCAAAACAGTACCCATGGGCTGAAGGACATTCATTCCTTTATTTGGTGAATGATTTTCAGGGGTGTGGTAACCAGTGGCATGTTAGGTGTTTAATTAAGATGCAAAGCTGAATGAGATATCAGGCCTGTGTCTCACAGACCCGAGGGAACAGGCACATAACAAGACAATTACAGCACAAGTCCCTGCTGTAATGGCACTGGGAGGCCCAGAAGAATGAGAGGGACCCTGCCTCGGAGGGATGTGGAAGGCTTGTGGAGGGAAGGATGCTTGAACTGGTTCTTAAAAGATGGTTCTGGTTCTCATGGAGAGAATGAGTAGAGTAGCATGTATAGGAAAACATTCACTGCAGGTTTTAAGGTAGCAGAGTACATCAGAAAACAATGGCTTAAACAGTCACATTTGCTCACCAAGAAATCTGAAGGTAAGCATCAGTTGCTGGTTTTGGTTCAGTGTCTTGAGGCTATCTGAAGCAAGATCTCTGTGCTTCTTTTCATATTTTCCTCATGGTTAAGTGGGGGCTGCTGCAGCTCAAGCCACCATGTTCAACTTCCAGGCTGGTAATAGAAGGGAGCATCCCAGAGCAATTAGTGGAATCTTTATCAAGAATGCAAAACTTGGGGCACCTGGGTGGCTCAGTGGGTTAAAGCCTCTGCCTTCAGCTCAGGTCATGGTCCCAGGGTCCTGGGATCCAGCCCCGCATCAGGCTCTCTGCTCAGTGGGGAGCCTGCTTCCTCCTCTCTCTCTGCTTACCTCTCTGCCTACTTGTGATCTCTGTCTGTCAAATAAATAAATAAAATCTTGGAAAAGAAAAAAAGAATGCAAAACTTTTGGTGAGTGCTGTGAAATGTGTAAGCCTGATGATTCACAGACCTGTACCCCTGGTGCAAGTAATATATTATATGTTATTAAAAATAATAATAAAAAAAAAGAATGCAAAACTTTCTCTGAAGATTGAAGTTTCTGTCTCTTTGGCCAGAACTGTGTTTCATGGCACTCACTTGACTGAAAGGCAGGCTGAGAAGTGCCATCTGGGCACGTTTATGTCCCCAAAACAATAGAGGTCTATTAGGGAAGGAGAAGGGAAAATGGATTGGGCAGACAACTAGCTGAGACCATCATCAGTGTGACATTAGATATGATTCTTAGGAAAATACTTGTAATATAAAGGGTGATTTGGACTGCTTGACTTGGGTGACCAATATATTCTCCCTAGTCTAGTGGCCACAGTATCTATGGATTATAATTATGAAAAAACATGAAAGAGATATTAATGATGATTTATAGTTCAGTAATATCACTGGAATATATTTAAGGTTTTTTTTTTCTATTTGAATAAAGTTACAAAGCAATCACTAACTACAATATATGTTTAAGAACTGTCTAGGAATCATATCTTTATAATGTTAATTTCTTTAATTTCACTCATTGATTCATTCATTACATGTTTACTTGGCACTCCTATGTGCCAGATACTGTCCTGGGAGCTTGGGAGCAGGCAGTGAGAAAGGTAGACCAGTCTCTGTTTCCGTGGACCACAGAGTCTAGCTCGGGAGACAGGCAGTAAGCAAGAGAACCAATCAACAAGATGATTACAGATTACACTATAGGGTACTAAGAGAGAAGCAGTGACAGCCATAGAGTGGAGGGTATGAGAGGCAAGCTGCTATTTCAGATAAGGGGGCCTGGCCAGGACAGGCTGTTCTGCAGAGGTAAACTTTGAGTTGAAAGATGAGAATGAGCCAGAGTGTTTGTGTTGGGATAGGATGAGAGGAGCAGGTACAGAGACCAGAGGCAGGAAAGGGCCAGAAATGGGAACTTGAGGCTGGTGTGGGTATACCATGGGGGAGCAGGAGGATACCTGTGTTAAGTGAGGCAGGGGCCTTTCCATGCAGTGTCCATTGGGCCACTGCATAGGAACTGTGAAGGCCTGAGCCAGGAGGGGGTGGTCTGGTTTGTGTTTATAAAGGGCCCCCCGACTGCCATCTGAGAAGGGCTAGAGGGAAGCCAAACGGGAGGGAGGGGGACCTGTTGGTTAGAAGGCTCTGGCCCAGCTGAGAGACTGTGATGATTTGGATAAGGCTTTCAGAGGAAATGGAGCACAGGTGCCAATAGTTCAGTGGACCAAGAACTGACAGGACTTGCTGGAAATTAGAAAAACCCTGGTTTCTAAGTAAAACACGTTTAGTTTCATGTTACCTATAAACTCTTACGGCAGCATCTTAGCTGGTTTCTTGCAATTCTCCTTAACTCAACCTTCATACACTGAAAGGTTAATGTCTACTTGGATAAGTGGGTGTGGTTTTGGTCTTTTTTTAACTTAAAAGAAAACACAACAGGAAAGGATTTTTAACAGAATAATAATTCTAGCTTAATATTTGCCCTTGAAGATCTTGTATGTGTCCTTCATCCTAAGGGAAACACCTGCTTTTCTAACTTTCCCAGTTCACAAAAATTAATATCCAGGATAGGAGATATAATCATCATTTCTTGTTTTAGTTAGAAGAGAGAGGAAAAGCAAAGTGTACCATCTCTCTTTAGGACTTCCTTATTATTCACAGCATTTATGTGAAATATAATAGCCTGAAGAAAAGAATGTGATTTTTATGTAATTTTATTTGAAATAAACTCAGTCTACACCAGGGAGTCCCTCAATTTAATGGGCACATAAATTATGTGGGGGGGTCTTGTGGAAATGAAGATTTTTGACTCAGTAAGCCTGGGTGGCCCCCAGACTTGGTTCTGAATTTCAACCAAGATCCCATCTGGTCTGCAAACTACCCTTGAATGGGAAGGATCTCAACTTTTCCCAGCTCTTAATCACTTATACTTAAATTTTTCAGTGTTCCAGTATCACCAGATTGGAAAAACCAACCCAAGAGAACTTAAAACATACTTGGTAAGTAGAAGAAATAAGAATGTTTTTCCCTTCTGGAAATCTTTTCTAGATTTGCAATTCACTTTCTGTCCTTGGTTTGAAAAAGCCTGGCATACTGATTGTTGTCTGGTATGTTCTTTACCCTGATGACTAAGAATCTAATTACATTCTAAATTGTGACTATTTCCCTAAATATTTCCAGCTGCTTTCAAGATGAACTCTATAACATCACTAGAAAAAGACTCCTTGGCCTTTTTGGGAAGCTTACAATATGATCCCAAATAGCTTTCTTTCAACATGTGATGTTCAGAAGACCACAGAATTTTAGGGTGCCTTTTCAAATTAACATTAATCATACATGGTTTTCTTATGAAAGCATTTCTTTCAAAATGACCCACATTTTGACAAAAAAAAAAAAAAAGCATGTATCAGTTTAGACAAGATTTTGGCGTAGGAGAGAACTTAACTTAGAAACCTTATTTGGGAATGATGAATTTTAATATTTTCTGTCTCAATAATAATAGTTGCTTAGTATGCACTCTAAACTAGTTGTAAACCAAAGGGAAGGGCCTATTTAAATAATAAACTTAAGTACTAAGTTTCAAGTGCCAGAATGTTAAAATTGAAGTCAAAATTATTTCATCAAGGGGTGCCTGGGTAGCTCAGTCAGTTAAGCATCTGCCTTCAGCTCAGGTCATGATCTCAGAGTCCTGGGAGGAGTCCCGTGTCCTGCTCCCTGCTCAGTGGGGAGTTTGCTGCTCCCTCTCCCTCTGCCTGCTGCTTCTCCTACCTGTGCTCTCTCTCTTTCTGTCAAATAAATAAAATCTTTAAAAGAAAAATTAATTCATCAAAAAATGTTTTATACAAGCCACTATGTTATGAATAATCAGAATGTCATTTTTTTGGACAGAAATATGACTTTTCAAAGTCTTATTACTCCAAAAAAATATGCTAATTCAAAAAGACATCCAAGTACCTAATTATTTAAATGTTATTAAAGTTGGGATTTACAAAAAATATATTTAGGCAAGTAGTATTTACTCAGCTAAAAACATGACAGCAAGATATCTCTCCTGGTATTACGCTTTTATTCATCTTTTTTCAAGTTCTATTCATTTTTTGCCTCTTCTACATTTTAATATTTTATTTTAAGCATACAAAAGATTATATGTAAAAATGAGTAATTTATGAAGCATATTTTCAAAGTAATGCCTGTGAACCCATCCCCTCCTTAAGAATTAGAAAAATACCAGTACATTTTTATTCTTATCCATCTCTTGTTTCTTCCGCCAGAGGTGATCTCTATGCTGAATTTTTCATTAATCATTCTTTTTTAAAAAAAATAGTTTTAGTGGGACACCTGGGTGGCTCAGTTGGTTAAGCATCTGCTTTAGTTCAGGTCATGATCTCAGGGTCCTGGGATGGAACCCCATGTTGGGCTTTCTGCTCAGTGGGGAGTCTGCTTCTTCCTCTGTCCCTGTGTGCAGTTTCTCTTTCTCTCTCTTGCTCTCTCTCAAGTAAATAAATAATATCTATAAAAAATAATTTTACTATGTAGACATATGAATTGAAATAAGATATTATTTAGTTCCTTGTTTTTTGAGCTTTGTAAAAATAGTTTCATAATGTATGTATTTAGTCTTTTTCTACTTGATACTGTTTCTAAGATAATACATATTAATGTCTAGTGGTAGATTATTCTTTTCATCATTGTGGAATATTAACTTTGAGAATGTATGAGATTTCTCCATTCTTTTGGAAGTGGATATTTGATTTCCATGATTTTTTTAATATTATTATGAAACATGCTTCCCTGAACATTCTAGCACTCCTGATGCACAAAGAGATTTTCTACATTGTGTATATTTTGGAATGGAATAGCAAATGATCAACTTTCCAAAACAGTATCATTATTTTCCACTGTACAATTTTTGTCTTCCTCTAAGCACTGTATAGAAATTCCCATTGATCCATATCTTGGCTGTTAGTTGTCTTAGTTTTTGTCAAAAAATAGGTATAATATTGTTATTTTAATTTGAAGTTACTTGACTATTGCTAGAGTTGATCATTTTTTATATGTTTATTGACCATTTGTCTTTACCCCTCTGTGATATACTTGTTCATTCTTTTGCTTACTTTTCTTAGGGTTGTTTTTTTCTTGATATATTTCACTTTTCATTTAAGGACTTTATTACTTACTTATTTTTCCCCTGGTTACTTTCTAAACAGAGAATACATCTAATCTCATATTAGGTATGTGTTCTGTTGGTAGTGGCAGAGTAGCTCAGATCAGATCAACATTCCATTGGTAACAATTACACACACATACACACAATACAAACATAATTTTATACACACACAGATGCATATGCACATGTGTTTGTGTGTGTGTGTATATGTGTATATATATATATATATATATATATATATGTACACACACATATATATATATATATAATCAACTATCTGAAGCTACTGGAGGATGAACAAAGGTGGGCAGAAACTGGAGAAGCATTGGTACTTGGAAATAGAATAGTGCCCAGTGAGCTTTTTCATAGTTAATACTTGTCACTTGAGGGCAGCTCCAGTCAGCACTGTATTCAGGGTTACCATAATTACTGGAGAGTGAGGGTGAAAATCCCAGAAAGGAGAGAGACACAGAAGGAGAGTCCCAGATTCTGCATGTTAACTCTGTCCAAATATCTGGTTGACTTATGACGTGTGCATGTGTGGTAGGGAACAGCCACCCAAGACGGGAGGGATTGAACAGAGAATTCAGCTGCTGACCACCTTGGGGCAAACAGTTTGGAGTTTAAGTTTGCCAAGGTATCTTGTTGTGAAACCTAATAAAACATCAATAATCTCCAGAGAAATGTAGTGTATTCTGTACAGGATTCAGGTTGCAAAACAAAATGACCAAATATGAAGAAAACAGAAAGTGATACCCATACTAAAGAACAAAGATAAGCAGTGGAGAATTGCTCCAAGAGACTGGAATTAATAGACAAGATTTTAAAGCAGCTGTTACAACTATTTAGAAATATAAAGAAAAATATGATCACAATAAGTTAGTAGAGGAAATTTCAATAGAGAAATAGAAATTCTAACAAAGAATCAAATGGAAACTGTAGAAATAAAAAATATAATATCCGAAAGGAAGAAGAAAAACTCACTGGATGGGTTTAAGAGCAAATTGAAGATGACAAAAAGAATCAATGAATTTGAAGATACATAATAGCAATTATTCAATCTATATAACAAAGAGGGAGAAGATTTAAAATAAAAATGAACAAAGACTCTGTCACTTGTAGGACAATATCAGAAGGTCTAACATGAATATAAGTGGAGTCTGAAAGGAGATAGAAAACAATGCAGAAAAGATTTGAGGAAACAATGACCTAAAAGTTCTCAAATTTGATGACAGTTATATTTAATGGTGTTGCCAGATCTTATCAGTTCTGTTGCCAGAAATCTCTATGAATCCAGCCTCTCTTTTCTGTCCTCATGCTCTCATTCATTTGCAGCAGCCTCCTATTTTGTCACCTGGAGACCAGCTTCTCCCAACTTTAGTGTATCATTCACATTGTCACCATAGTTATCTATCTAAAATTAATCTTTTTCAAAATCAAAGCTAATAATGACATTATAAACTAAGACAAAATCTTAAACTCCTTAGCATGACCTTTATGCTAGGACCCAATCTATACCTCCTGTCTCAGGACAAATATCCTTATACCTTCATGCCAGCTCACACTGGTGCCTTAGTGCCCTTACCTCTCTTCTCTTTTCTGAGAAACTCCTAGTATGTCTTTGGTGAAGTCTTCTTCAGTAGAACAGTCAGGGTTAGTGGTCTGTTCTCCGTGTTTCCATAACACATGATAAGCATCACTATTAGATCATAAAGCTGTAGAGAAAGAGACTGCACTATATATACCTCTAATTCAGGGACTTTTCCTCCTTGTTTCTGACATACAAAGACACTTGTTGCTGACATAAAGTAGGTGCCAAGTAAGTACATGTTGACTAAATAGAATATTTGGTAGAAGTTGTATTACCTATATCAGTATGTATTATCTTGGATCACAGGAAACCTCTGATATTTGACAATTTCTGAGTATAAAAATAGCAGTTTCCTATGGTTCACCTACATGCATGAGGGAGCTTATAACTGTTAATAGATTAAGGCAATTGGAGTTTTATATTCTATTTCTATTAACATTAATCAGGAAATTATACCAAATGATACCAAGAAATTGTCTGACTCAAACCACTACCTTTGGGCATGTGACATATTCTTGTGTTGCAGAAGAAACTCTGAGAAATTACTTGCCCAAGGTTTGCAGAGCAATTAAGTGGTAGAGCATGCTGATAAATGTGAAAACAAGAGTTTAAAAAGTCATTTCATTAATATATAACATTTAAGTAAGTACCTGCTGTCTTTTCAGTGATGATAAGTGACCCATACCTATTCCTCTTTTCTAACTTTAGTTTTCTCAAAGTATTGTTATGAAAGTTTTCAGACATATAGGAAAGTTAAAAGGATTGAGCAGTGAAAGCACAAATACTAATTTTAATGAGTAAAGCTATGAAAAATTAGTATGTTCATATTGGTATACAACCCTGAACTAGAAGATATAGTAATCTATTTTAAGGGGAGAACTAACAAGTATAGGTAAAAGACAAAACTAAAAATAAAATCATGCTAATACTTTAAAACGATATACTATAGTAGAGTGGATTAATTTATAATATTTTTATTAGTTTCTTTATCAATTGAGAAATTTCTGTAAAATCAAAACAATATAGATTTAATCACTTTTTAAAATAAGTTTGAATTTGAATTCAAGATATGAGCAAGCTTTTAGCTACTTATGTTCTAAGTTGGTGCTGGACACTGGATTTGGTGCCTTAGTTTTCTCTGGGATAGAGATCAAGTCAACTCTATGCCTATCTACCTTTAAAGTCAATAATTTCCCAGCTCAATAATCCTGGCTGATTCATGTTCATGTAATGACCAAGTCCATAACTACAGAATGATTTATTGGGTCTTCATTTCCATTTCCTTTTGGCCTATAATCATATCCCAAATATCTATTGAACTCCTACTATATAATGAGTATCATACTAGGGTTATAGAAGCAAATTAAATAGATAGAGCCCTAATATTCATGGTACTTAGCATTTAGGAAGGCAAGCAGACTTGAAACAATTTTATAAGTTACTAAACAAGGAATTTATTACAATTGTGATAAATCCCATCAGCTATCATTAGCAGTCATTGTGGGTCAGTGGAAATATAAGCACATCCTAAGGATAGAGTTAAAATCTGTTCCTGTAATCCTCTCACCAGTGTGTTGAATCTCTAACATGTCAAGATTCTGATTCTGAGATGGCAATTAAAAAGCAATAATAAAACTTTTTTGAATTTTTTTTTTGTCAAACAAAACTCTTTTTAAGAATTCATCAACAGAAGTATAAAGTAGAAATTGACCAACATTTCTATCTATGCACAGATCAGTAATGGTCCTAAAATTCCCTTCTGGTGCATTTCTTTGGGCTATCTCAGGACAGACAGCCTAACCACATCCCCTCTTGCAGGTGAGCACCATGAGGTCTCCCAAGCCCTCATATCTGTGTCCTTTCATAAGCTTTTGAAATCTGTCCAGCTGAGTGTGAGCTATGAGAGGTGGCCAGGGAGTGTACCTCCTGGGGTGTGGGTGGGGATTGGGGTAAAGAGAGCTATAAAACAGGATAGGGTTGTCTTAAATTTCATCACTTCAGGTGGATCTCTCTTCTAATTATAGCTTCCGTCCCTCTTGAGACTTGACTCTGGGACAGTTTGTTGTGAGGATATCAGAAGTGCTGGGAGGTTGGAGGCTTTTTTTTTCCAGGCACTTATGGAGTTTTGTGTCCCTACCTCCCAGAATCCCGGACACTTATGGCTCTGTAAGTCCTCAGTTAAGATATCATGTCACTGGATCAGAAGCTACTGTTAAGTGTTGGTAGGAGACACTCTATACTCTCTTCAGTAATTTACTAACCAACTATTATGGGTTGAATTGTGTTCCCCAAAATGATATGTTGAAGTCCCAACCTCTGGAACCTGTGAACATGACTTTACTTGGAAATAGGGTCTTTGCAGATATAATCAATTTAGGATGAAGTCACACTGGATTGGTGTGGGCCCTCATCTAATGACCAGTAACTGGTATCCATATAAGAAGAGGGACATTTGGACATGGACACACACAGGAAAGAAAGCCAGGTAAAAGCAGAGGCAAAGACTGGAGTGATGCATCTACAAGCCAAAGAACATGAAGGCTTGCCAGCAGTCACCAGAAGTTAGAAGAAGCTAGGAAGGATTCTTTTCCCAAAGCCTTCAAAGAGAGCATGGTTCTGCCAACACCTTAATTTTGGACTTCCATCCTCCAGAACATTGAGAGAAAAAGTTTCTGTGGTTTGTCACAGTTTGTTTGTCACAGTAGTCTAGGAAAATAATACACCAAAGAGTAGACAAAGAATCGTCCGAATATTAAGATGAAGATCAGAAATGTTTCTGTCTTTCCATATCCCTCCAGAACTAACCAGGAGCTCTCTCCCAACCTGTGGAGCATCTAGTAAAGTTTAATCCTCTACCACAGTCCTTCCTGTGCAAGTGCTCCAGGACAAATCAGGCATCCCTTCTGGGACCTATACAGGCAGGCTACAGAGGTTTTATCCATCCTGCTCCAAGTGTATCCATAGGTCTCCTGAGGTGAAGTCTGCTCCAGGAGATCCTGGGTCCAGGTTGTCACCCAGCCTCCCATCAGAGGCCTGTGGTCCAGCCAACCACAGGTGGCAATTCCTGACCTCAGAGAGCCTTCTATGCACCTCCAGTTCTTCTAGCTTGTCCCCTGCAGCCAGACCCTTGTATTACTTCCTAGAATATAAATTACAGACCAGAAAGGACAAAAGTATTTTGGAGTAGTGTAGTGTTGCACTTTTACACACACACACACACACACACACACACGCATGCATGCAAGTAGACATGTATATGTATATTTTATTCCCTGTTCAAATGCTTTTACTGACTCCCTCTTCCTTGGTGAGTAAAATCTAAAACAAGCTCTTAGCCCGGCATTTAAGATTAGTCAGTATAGGGCGCCTGGGTGGCTCAGTTGGTTAAGCGACTGCCTTTGGCTCAGGTCATGATCCTGGAGTCCCGGGATCGAGTCCTGCATCAGGCTCCCAGCTCCACGGGGAGTCTGCTTCTCCCTCTGACTTTCTCTTCGCTCATGCTCTCTCTCACTGTCTCTCTCTCTCTCTCAAATAAATAAATAAAATATTAAAAAAAAAAGATTAGTCAGTATATTGCCTGATCACTCCCTTTATGTAATCTGTAATCTAGCTAAGCTCTCACACTGAACCACTTCCCATCTTTCAAAACCCAGATCAAATATTAACTCCCACAAGAAGGTAATCTTTCCTCATTTCCACAACCTATTTTGAGCGACCATAATACTTTGTTTTTTGCCATTCTATTCATGTTACTCATTGTATTGTATGTTGTCGTACACTTGTTTGGCCCCGTTTGCCGGGAAGGAAGAAAGCCTGTTGCTATTAAAAGTGAGATTGATAGCACAGTACATTGTGGAAAATGAAAGCACAGCCTTCTTGGAGTGTTTTCATATGTAGAAGGGTCTTCAGTGGTGCTGTCATTCTTGTAGTAGCTAACACTACTGAGGACTTATTCTGTGCCAGGCGATGAGCTAAGCATGCTACATAAATTATTTTAGGTTTTTCCACTAATGTACACCAATTTCCTTATTTACCTTTGTGTCCAGCAAAGCACATGACATGGTTGTAGATACGCAATAAGCATTTGCTGAAAGGTGAATCTAGAAGGCAGATGCATGGAGAACATGAGAACTTCTGAGCCTTTTCTCTTTATCTCAGTAGATATGTCACCTTTATGAAAGTTATGACTGAGTTGATCTGTTAGGGAAACTACTCTAACATAAATCTCTATCTTGGAATATATTCTAAACTAAAGAAGATTATGAGTGATGTGATAATGAAGCAAGATTCTAAATCATTCTGTCATTCTAAATATTCCTATTTTAGTGTCCCTCTATGTATATGGGACACAAATCTAAAATAAAGTCTGGATTATTTTAAACCATGGTCTTTGTGATACATGCAGAAAAACATACTGAAAGCGATATTCAAAATGCAGAGTATGAACTCTTATATGTTTAATCCCACCATTTTTGGTATGACTGTATGGAGAACTAACACATGCAACTCTAAACTACAGCTATGAACTTTGTCCATAAGAACTGAAATTGTATGTTGTGAGCATTGGTATAAAGAACTAAGCATGTATGCCCTTCAATAACCTTTTCTTTTCTGTCACGTCCCAGCATCATGAACATGGCCACTGTGCAGAGCTTAACACAATAAACAAAAGACCCTAAAAACCAAGCCACCTTGTGGACTTGGCATCAAATTCAGATGATTTTGAAAAGCAGTTCCAATCTTCTGTTCTTTTTGTTTGTTTGTTTTTTGTTTTTTTTTGTTTGTTTGTTTGTTTTCTTTCTTACTTTGTATTTCTTTCCATAAGAATGCTGGATCTGACCTATTTTTAGGATTTGGCCCATGGAATTGAACTTGGTGGTTTTAGTTTCACTGTTGTTGTTTTTCTTCTTTTAGGTAAAAAAAATAAAACATAGGAGTCCTGGCTGCCATCACTAGAAAAGCACTAAGGCTTTCTTCCTTTAATTATACACTTACAGGCACACCAGACTAGACGTGTGCTTTATGTTTCCTGGAAACTGCAGGTTCTTAGTTCCCCCTAAATCTTTTGAACCTTTCTCTTTAAATAACTCGGTGACTCCTAATGGCCCTTAAAAGAATGACATCATCAAAACATGCAAAATTAATCTACCTGAATATTAGTTCCCATTTTGTTTGTGGGTATTTTTTTTAACATTAAGAATTCTATCCCCCCCCATATTATTTTCTATGCTATCCTATGTCTGTCTTATACAGCCCTCTCTCTTTAGCTGAAGAAGGTTGATGTAAACTCCTCTATCACTCCGAGATCTAGTGCAAGCTAGAGGGAAATCACTGAGCTTTGAGATTCTCCCCTCAGACCAAGATGGCCTTCATCCCCTTTCCAGACTCTCCTGACCTTGTGAATTCTTATTAAAGTGGGTGTTAGAGGCAATAAATATAACACAACTAGTTATCAAGTGCTTCTGTAACTAGATTTGCTGAATGTTAGATGTGTAACCTAAAGTTTCAAGTCTGGCAAGGTTTGGATGCTCCTATATGTTCCATGGCCTTGAGTAGCTAGAGGATTTTGTGCTGGAAATCAGGATTACAAATATAAGGAAATTATGATAGGTAATTAAAATGTTTAATCATCAAATTCTGGAAATTAGGGCAGATTGACCATCTCAATAGGTGGAAGGAGCGTAAATGAGTACCAGAAAACTGCTAGCATCACTTTTGTTCCAGAGTTTGTTTCAGAGTTTGGGTAGCAGCAACTGAACTTTTCCCCTGACTATCTTAATACGTCTTTTTCGTATTTGAGAGTCTGGACAGGATTGGAAACAGAGGTGTGAAAGAATTACAAGAGTGGCTGTTTTTGTAGTACTTTTGGCTACAAGTAAAATAAGCAGGAAATTCTAAAATGTCTTGAGAAAATTTGTCCTCCAAAAAATTCTAGCTTGAATTAAAAAAAATATATATGAGATTCAGACATTTAGGATGGTATTCAAATAAGAGTGGCACTACTATGGATAGCAACAGTAGTGGCAACTAATTTAATGTCTTAATGTCTATATGATACTTTCTAGGGTTGTCAGTATCCTTTCATATGCCTTTGGCTCCTCTGGTGGCTATAAACACCTTATCAGGCATAAGAATTTGGTGGTATTACTTCCATTTTACAAATGAGACAGCTGAAACACAATTTTCATAGCAGTGTTTATTTTGTTGCTTTGCCTAGGCAATACTTTGACCTCATAGGCACTCACAAATACTTTTAAATTTCTCCTTCAAGATTATTATGAAGCACAGAAGTGCTCACGTGTATTTCCAATACCATCTGTGAGTACAAACACAACTCTTCACTTTTTTAATAATCTGAAAAAGTTATATTAAATGCTTGACCATGATTGTTGCTGTGTGCTCTCTAGAATCAAGATATTCAATAAGTTCAGCTATTTCTGACTTTATAGGTAATACGATGTTCATTTGAAAGTGTAGAGGCAATCAAACAAACCCAAATTCCTAGAAAAGTGATTAGGATTAATGTGAAGAAAGATTTGGATTCCAGCATTTAGAGAAGTGTTGTGGATGACTATAGTTGTAGCAAATAAGAGTAAACAAAAATGAATATGCGATTATTTAGAGCTCAACTGAATGGAACTCATTAGCTGAAAACCTGGCGTATAAGAGCTCTCTTGTACGTTTAATGTGATAAAGTTTCAAAGACATCAGAACTAAGTGGTTGTGGTAATACGATGCTTGAATCAGCTTTATAGTGCTTTCTAGATATTTGAATATCATCCTTTATGAGTATATGCATGTGCTACATACCTTTATTTACTTGTTCAAAAAGCTTATCTATACAAAATCCACATGAAAATACAGATTTATGTGGATTTCTTTCTGCATTGTAGTAAACACGAATGTGCTTCTGAACATCTGATGATTATTGTTATAATTGTTGGAAGGTAGAATGTGGCAAGTAGAACATGTAAGTATGGAGGATGTAGAATATACAGGTGTAAAGGATGTAGAAAATATAGGTAGGTAGAGAGGATGTAGAACATATAGGCATAGAGAATGTAGTTCAAGATCTCATAACTTAAATGATGTTCCTACTCTTCAGCTATAGCAATACACAGAGATTATATAAAGCAATATACAAAGGTATATTATATATACCTATACACACACACACACACATACACACATTTACACTTATTTTAAGGCTACATAAAGAAGTCGTTAAATTCAATATAGCAAGCCTGATACAGAGAGGTATGATTACAATATTCAGTTTTCATGATCTACACATCAAAATTATAGAGAAACAGATTTCAACTTAATAGGACAAAGAACCTTCCAGTGAAAATGATTGTTGAAAGTTTGATTGGACTGCCTCAGAAGGTAGTAAATTTTCTTCCAATGGAGATAATCAAACAGATGCTATAGTGGAGATTCTATAATTGTATTAGTTTTGACTAGATTATTTTGGAAGTCCCCATGATTCACTGCTACTGGAGGTTTTTGGCTCAAGAGCGAATCTCAGAATTTCACCTTTGGAAACGTCAAAAATGTTCTCCTTCCACTGCTTTACTTTTCAGAGGAGGAAACTGAGCCCCAAGGAAAGAAATAGCTAATATGTTTCAGGAGGTTTGTTTGACAGGAGTCTATCCTTTTGACTTTTTTAGAACTAAGTAAAAAGTACCAGTATTCTCAGTGAACTTTCTGCCTGTGCTGTGTCAGGAAAACTGGACACCCACTGAATGTAGGAGGTCTTTTACTTCAGGTTAATAATCAGACATGTATAACTCACCAAGAACAAGTTTTGTACATGAATAATTGAAAGTAATCATTGTTAACTTCCGTTTATTTTTTAAAACTGGTACACTTCTTTAGCCACAGGGATGGGGCTCAAAGGCTTTCTTTCTAATATAAGGATCTTCTAGAAAGAGTAAATGGGAAGATCAGGATTCGTTTGCAAATGAGAGGTAAGTGCTAAGAGTTCTAAATTCACTTCCTTGTGTTAGCAGCTATTCCTTGGGGGATATGAGGCAAGATAACCAAAGCAGGTATTGGTTTCTAAGTACAGGAAGAGCCATTCTGGTTGGCAAAGCCTTAGTATTAGTATTCCATGACGAGTAATAATTGGCCCTTGCTGTGAGACTTCTGAATACCACACCACCCGTCCTCCCACTACCTTCCTTGGCTGCCCCACCCCTGCATAGACCACAGGCTTCCTGACTTTGGAGCAGCTGACAGGTTAACATCTCTTACTTAGTTGATTGGACACTGAAAAATAATTTCTAGCTAACATAATGTGCTGTTTGTTCAACAAACTTATTTCAGGCCACCCAAGGCAATCTGCAGAACCTCTTCTTTCAGTGAGTCAGGTTATTTGTTAATGACTTTAAAATAGAGGGAAAATAATTTCACCTCTGCCATACACTTGGGGGAAACTGTGATGGCCTTTTGTTAAGTCTTCAAAGTTACCTCATTGTATTTAAAAGTATTTTAAAAAAAATATTTTCAGAGCGTTATTTAGTTCATAATTAGGTTATTCAGATGATGAAGTTTTTTGTTTGTTTTCGATTTTCTGGTTGGTTGAAAGAATTAGATGAGGGGCACCTGGGTGGCTCAGTGGGTTAAAGCCTCTGCCTTCGGCTCAGGTCATGATCTCAGGGTCCTGGGATCGAGCCCCGCATCGGGCTCTCTGCTCAGCAAGGAGCCTGCTTCCCCCTCTCTCTCTGCCTGCCTCTCTGCCTACTTGTGATCTCTGTCTGTCAAATAAATAAATAAAATCTTAAAAAAAAAGAATTAGATGAAATTAAAGACCTTTTTTTTTCTTTTTGAATCTTGCCTCTTGTGTATATGAGGCATGAAATAATAAAACAGCTACCATTTCTGGAGTGCTTACTATGTGCCAAGCACTGCTGTGTCCTTTACATATATCATCTCATTTAATTCTTATGATAACACAAAGAGATATGTTCTTTTATCATTCCCATGTTATAGCTGAGGATCCTAGAGGTTTAGAGCAGCAAATATAAATCATCCACTCATAAGCCATAGAACTACAGATGTAAACCTTAATCTACCTAGTGCCATTGAGAGTTGTAAGGAATCAGAGCCTGGGCTCCATTTCAGTCTGCCAGGAAAACCTGAGCCTGGGTTCCTTCACAGGACCGTTCCCAGGATCCTCAGCCTATAAAGTCTGCCTTGGTTCAAGGGACTCTAGGGTTGGAGTCTAGTTCAATAGTCATCAAGCTATGTAAACCTGCATAGAAACTTTAAGGCTGAAGAGTTCAGGAGCCACAGAGCTGGGTGATACCTGTATTGATGGGGGTGGGGGATGGGGAGACCTCTACAACTCAGAATATCTGGTCAATTCCTTCATTTGTTAGTAATAGACAATTCCTACCTCACATTCCTCATTATCATATCCCTCTGTTCCCACTCCATCATTCTGTTTCTGTCTCATCTACCTTCGCCTACATCCTGCATCCAAGATCTTTCTTGATCACCGTAAGTATATATGTGGAAAAAAAACAAACAAACCACACAGCTTGAATTATGAAGGGATTGGAGGCTCCATATAGTCTCTTTTTCTTCCTTCACAAGATTATCTCAGTACTTAGGATGTAATAAACATTCAAAAAGTATGTGTGGATGGATTTATTTTATAGTTTTAAAAGGAAATATGTCACGGGGTAGTAGTGATATTCAGAGAAGTCTTTGGAAGAGTTTTCTGTTTGATGAAGAAAGATTCAGAAGTACTATCAGATTTATTGCCTATACTTACTGGATTCAACGGGAGTAAAAGGGGGATAGTTTAAGCTTAAATTTGATTTAAAGAATGAAGAAAAGTTCTTATTCACTAACAAGTGCATTGCACATCATTTCAACTTATGTTTAAAAATTTGTTCCTTAGTTCTGGGAAACCTTAATTTACTTTTGCCATGCTGTGGTAGTCTTTGAGTAAAACAGATGAAAGCCAGCTTTTCTTGATGCTGTGCAATTTGTGTATTTTGCGTGCATTCCTGCCAGATATCTGGAAGATGTGCCTCTGATAGGACTACATGCCAGTTACCTCTGGGGAGCACCATTTCTAACAATATTTTACCTGAGATAAGTAACAGTGATTTCTGTTATAAACTCCCAAATCTCAATGGCTTAACATCGGAAACAGAGTGAATCAGTGAGTAGCTTATCTTGTGGTCACTCAGAAATCCAGTCTTCCTCTGCCATCTTGGGACCTCAGAGTCTTCTACTGGCTTCTCCACAGCTAGCCAGAAAATGGGGTAAAAGAGGATCACATGGGAGGTTTCTTAAAGCTTCAGCCAGAACTATAGGATAGACTCATGCAAGAGGACCCAGTCATGCAGCCATGGCCTCATGTGCAAGGGGAATGGCAATGTCCTCTAACTGTGCTCTGGAGGGAGAAGAGTTTTGGTACCACAGAGCAGTAGAAGCCACAAGGCAGTCTGTTGCTTCAGTAGCACTTGGCTTTAATAGTGCTTTACTTATAGCACTAGGACTTCAGAATCAGAAAAAGAGAAGGAGCTTCTTAAATAATTCTTTGAGTTCTCTCTACTTCCACTTTTGTTATAAATGAGTTTTCCTTCAAATTGTGAAAAGCCAATCAAACCAAGTCTAGAGATGTAATGAACTCTCACCAAGGAAACATGCCATGTGGTTTTTGCCAAAAAGTTCACAGAATGTAGGAATCCTGGTGCCAAAAATCAGATAAAAACTCAAGTTATACACATTGAAAAATTGAACAAATGGTATTGTTATTGAGTCTGTTTATATTGTACCTGTTAGACTTAATTTTAAAGAAGGTAGAAAGCTTGCTGTTGCTTTCTTCTGTGGTGGGGATTTGTTTCTGTTTTTTTTTTTGTTTGTTTTTTGTTTTTTTTTAAGGAAATAATGCTTTTTTTTGTTTTATTTTATTTTATTTTAATTTTTTGTACCATACTCTTTTTTTTTTTAATTTTTTTTATTTTTCAGCATAACAGTATTCATTATTTTTGCACCACACCCAGTGCTCCATGCAATCCGTGCCCTCTCCAATACCCACCACCTGGATCCCGCAACCTCCCACCCCCCCCGCCCCTTCAAAACCCTCAGATGAAATAATGCTTTTAAAAAGAAGCAATGCTCTGAGCAACCTACTAAATGGGAGAAGATATTTAAAAACCGTATATCTGATAAGGAGTTAATATTCAAAATATATAAAGAATTCATACAACTCAAGAGCAAAAAAACCTAAAAACAAAAACCAATTAGCAAGTGGATAGAGGGTCTGAGTTTTTCCAAAGAAGACATACAGATGGACAATAGGTATATGAAAAGGTGCTAAACATCTCTAATCATCAGAAAAATGCAAATCAAAATCACAATGAGATGTCAACTTACATCTGTTAGAGTGATTATTATCAAAAAGATAAGAAATAACAAGTGTTGGCAAAGATGTAGAGAAAAGAGAACCTTGTGTACTGTTGGTGGAATATAAGTTGGTATAGCCTCTCTGGACAAGGGTATGGAGATTCCTCAAGAAACAGAACTACCATGTGATTTAGCAATTCTACTTCTAGATATTTATCAGAAGGAAATCAAAACAGTAACTTAAAGAGATATGTGTATCCCATGTTAATTACAACATTATTTACAATAGCCAAGAAATGTCCATCAATGGGTGACTGGATAAAAATGTGATATATTTTATACACACACACACACACACACGTACATACATATAGATATATATATATATGTGCACATATGTACATATACATATATACATACATATATATGTATATATCACTATATATATGGTGTTGTTATACAGCCATATAAAAGGATGAGATCTATTCCCATTTGTGACAACATAGATTGACCTTGAGGGCATTATACTAAGTGAAATAAGTCAGGCAGTGAAAGACAAACACTACATGCTCTCACTTCTATGTGGAATCTGAAGAAAAAACAAACTGAAATAAAATAAACCCAAACACAAAGATACAGAGAATAGTGATTGCCAGAGGTGGGGGAAGGAAGGTGTAGGTGAAATGGGTAGAGGTGGTCAAAAGGTACAACCTTCCTGTTATAAATAATTCCTGGGATATAAAGTACAGCATGATGACTATAGTTAATAATACTCTACTGTATATTTATAAGCTGCTAGATTTACTTTTAAGAGTAAATCTTAAAAGTTCTCATCACAAGAAAGAATCCTGGGGAACTCTTATTAGGAGAGGAAAAGAGACAGAAGAAGTGGACAGTTTGGTAGGAGGAAAAGCAGAAGAGTAGCCCTGACTTAGATGTCAAGTAAGAAATGTGTTTCCAGGAGGAGGCAGTAGTTGAGTATGTTATTAGGATCAAGGAATGACTATTAGGTTTAGCAATGTGGAGGTTCTCGATGCCCTTGACCCAAGCAGTTTCTTGGAGTGGTGTGGGGGCAGGGTGCTCTTTGAAGTGAGACTGAGAGAATGGGAAGAGTGGATTGGAAGCAGTAAGAATAGACAACACTTGGCGGGGGGGGGGGGGGGGGGGGGGGGTTGGCACAGAGGGGAAAGAAATAAGGTAGTACTTGGAGAGGTGAGAAGTGTTAAGAGAAGGTTTTGAAAGATGAGAGGACTAGCACATTTGTTTTTGAATAATAGTGAGTAGAATGGAGAAGAATGGGCGATGAAAGAGAGAGAAGGGAGATTTGGCCAAGAGGGGTTGGGAGCTGGGCACAAGTGGAAGGGTTGGCATTATCCAGGGTCATAGACAGCCTACAGACTGCTGGCAGAGAATATAGGAGGGATCAAGGTTTAAGAAGAAAAATGGCGAAAGTGTGAAAGAGTTCTTTAAGAGAAAGAATCTACACATTACGAAAATCTGATTACTTGATTCCATTGTGATCCAAAGATTGCTTGAGTTAGAAATCTTGAAAGAGTAAGATGAAAATAAAAGATGGTGAATCGCTGTCTTATAAATGAATGACAATCTGTTTCCAACTGAGTTGTGAGGAAGAAAGGTATTGAAGATTTCACTGAGATTTAAGTCTCAGGAGACATTTTGGGAACTGTAGTCTTGTGCATTTAATGGAGCCATGCATCCTTATCCGGGAAGCCAGATTAACATTGACATAGACTTCCGCACAGTATGTGGCAAGACTAAATGAATGGTCTTGGCCAGTAGATTTTGCACTTAAAATAAGAGCCAGTGAAGGGAGTGGGACGAGTTGGATAAAATACAGCCCCCAGGGAGGGCTGGAGCAAGAGACCTGTGCATTATGCCTTCCAGACCTGAAACGGGAAGTTGGGTTTTAATAGCTTTGACTTACAAAATTAATACCCTCCAAAGAAAATTCACCTGTTGCCAAATCTAATGCCAGGGTTTGAATGCTCAGGGTTCCTTCAAGTCTCTTGTTTGTTTTCATTTCTTTCTCTTTCCTTGTTCTTTTTCTCCTACTTGCCAGAGTTTTCTGACCTTTTAGGCATGTCTACTAAAGGGCTTGCAATCTGTCTTCTTGAGGAATCCTGTAATCAGAAGGCCATAATTAGAGGGGGAGGGGGACAGTTATTGGTTTGGTTTCAAATGTATTTCTCCTGGCTATGGATTTCTCTAAATTCTTTGTGTACATATAAACACACTCTTTATGTCTTGCAATTTAGCCCACTTATTTTGAAATCCAACTCTTCGGAACATTCCTTTTTAGTTAGGTAAGGTTGACAAACAACAGTCTGTCAGAAGAAGTTCTATTCACCTAGGTGCAAAGGACTTCTTATTTTTTTTCCATATACCTTCATTTTTCGAATTAGATACCCAAAGCCTCCTCCACTTGATCTATCACACAGTCAGATGTCAGTATTTAGCAAATTCTCTTGCCACTAATGGTTTTTACACTGGCGCTGTTTTCACAAAGTCTACTTTTAAACCTTGTGAATTAAAGTTTCCATTCAGTATCACCCACAAAGAGGCAAGAAACAAAGATGTAGTTTTCTTATAAAGAAGGTATAAAAATATTCACTACCATACACTGTTCTTGGTGTTGGCTGCTGTTAAGAGGAAAAGAATTTAAAGATCACTCTTAAGATTGGGCTGAAAAAAATATGAAGGGATTTCGATGTAGGAGTGTTGAGATATAGTCCATTTAATTTTCAGTAGATAAATTTCAAGATAAACTGTTTTCTTGATTTTTTTAATATTTTGCTTTGAGTTTTGACTGAGCTTGAGAATGGAAATATGAAGATATATTATTATTATTATTATTACTCTTGATGGAAAGTGGCTTTTTCTCATCATGTATTATAGTCATTCTATAACATTCTATAAGTAGAGAAATGTGTAAACTACAAAGTACGAGTCCTCCCACAATCCTACCTCCCAGAGATAACTAAACTGAACAGTTTAATTTTTATCCTTCTAGGTTGGTTTCTACATATGTGTATGTATGTTTATCTTTAGTTCCTAAAACAAAATGAGCTCTTATAGAATCATTTTAGCCTTGGTGTTTATTTTGTTCGTAAGTTATGAACTATTTTTATATATATTTACCTGATTTATTTTCCTATATGAATGAGCTAGTATCTATTTCAATATTGGAGATTATTTACATTTCTAATTTTTACTATTAAAAGGGATGCTGCTATTCACACCTCCTTACAATGGGATAACATCACCTATCCATTGGTTTCTTGAAATTAGTACATAAATACACCAATACATTTAAAGTGTCTAAAGGAATACAAGACACATAAATCCTTCAGAAAATTATTATTTATTATTATTTCTATTTTATTTATTACTAGTGAGTATATCCTTTGAGAAAGTCTTAGAAATGAAATTATTCAGTTGATAAATATTACCAAATTGCCCTTGAAAAAGGTTCTGTGAAGGCATACACCCATCATTGGTGAATAAAGCATATTTGTTACCCCACACTACTTAAATTAAACTTCAATAGAAGCATAATATACATATACAAAAATAAATGCATATCATAACTATTAACTCAACAAAGTGAATTCAGTGGTGCCTGGGTGGCTCAGTTGGCTAAGCATCCAACTCTTGATCTCAACTCAGGTCTTGATCTCACGGTTGTGAGTTCAAGTCCCACGTTGGGCTCCATGGTGGGCATAGAGCCTACTTAAAAACAAACAAATAAATAAAAGTTAAAAGAAAACAAAACAAAACCCAAAGTGAATTCATTTATGTAACCAACATCTAGATCAAGACAGAAGTTATCTCTGAGTCCTCACCAGTCATTATTTGCTTTTCCTGCCCCAGAGATAAGTACTATCCTGTTTCTATCACTGTGTACTAGTTAGTGTTCTATACTTCTGTCTAGCTTCTTCCACTCAATATTATGTTTGTGTTCAATGACCATCTACGTTGTTGCAGTTGTCAATATCTCATTTATCTCTATGGTATGCTATTCTAGGAATATATTGTAAATTAACCACTCTGTTACTGATGGACATTTTATGTGTTTGTTACAAATACCACAATTTTGATTCTTCTACATGTCTTTAATGTATGTGTCTGTCCGTGTATGTGTATGTACATACACATACATTTAATTTATATATTGTGTGTATGTATATATATATACAATATATTATGTACATATACACATTTATGTTGGAAATTTACCTCAGAGTAGAATTGCTAGTTCATAGGGTAGGTGTGCATTTAGCTTTACAAGTTTTCCAAATTGTGCAATTTATCACAATGACAGAAATGTAAACTACTACTGGTTGTATGTCCTGGCCAGTTTCTGGTATTATTTATTTATTTATTTATTTATTTATTTATTTATTTATTTAAGATTTTATTTATTTATTTGACAGAGAGATCACAAGCAGGCAGAGAGGCAGGCAGAGAGAGAGGAGGAAGCAGGCTCCCTGCTGAGCAGAGAGCCCGATGCGGGGCTCCATCCCAGGACTCCGAGATCATGACCTGAGCAGTGGCTTAACCCACTGAGCCACCCAGGCGCCCCTGGTTTTATTTATTTTTAAGATTTTGTTCATTCTGGTGGGTATGTAGTGGTATACAATTGTGTTTGGTTTTTTTTGTTTTGTTTTGTTTTGTTTAGATTTTATTTATTTTTCAGAGAGAGAGAGAGCACGAACAGGGGGAGCAGCAGGCAGAGGGAAGAGCAGTCTCCCTACTGATCAGGAAGCCCGATACAGGACTCGATCTCAAGACCCTGGGATGATGATGTGAGCTGAAGGTAGATACTAACAAACTGAGCCACCTAGGCATTCCCTACAATTGTGGTTTTAACTGTATTTTCTCAATAACTAATAGAGGTAGTACCTTTTCATATATGATAATCAGTCATTTGGATGCTTTCTTTTGTGAAGTACCTTTTTAGGCCTTTTGTTCATTTTTAAAAATGGCTTGTCTTTTTCTTATTTATTTTAGTAGGAGTTATTTTTCTGGGTAGATGTCCTTGATGTATATAATATCCCTTATTAGATGTTTTTATATCTAATTTTAATTAGAGGTATTTTTCTCTTAATTTTGTCTTTAAATAAGCAAATCCTTAATTTTAATGAGGTTTGTTTTTTCAACCATTCCATTTATAATTAGTGCTTGTTCTTGCTTAAGAAATCTTGGCCTATGGTGAGTGCTGTGAAGTATGTAAACCTGACGATTCACAGACCTGTACCCCTGGGGATAAAAATATATTATATGTTTATAAAAAAAAAAAGTTTAAAATATCCCATTTAAAAAAAAAGAAAGAAAGAAAGAAATCTTGGCCTACTCAAGGAATTCTCTGTGTTTTTGCTAGGAGCTGTATTATCTCACTTTGTGAGGTCTACAATTCGTTGATTTTATGTGGTATAATAAAGCAGTCAGTACTCATATTTTCCCTGTATAAATAGCCAATTGACTGCACCATTTATTGAAAAGTGCTACTGTGGCAGGTTGTACATCAGATGACTATATGTCTCTTTTTCTGGACTATCCATTGTATTGGTCAATTTATCTACCCTTTTTGTCAAAACCATGTGCTTGATATCAGGTGCTCACCTAGTAATGCAAGCCTTCTTGGATTTTGGTTGCAATTGAATCAAATCTATCACTCAGTACTAACTTTGGGAGAATTTACAGTCATACAGATTGAGTCCTTTAATCCACAACGTGGTAACTGTCCATTTATTTAAGTCTCTCAGTAGTAAATCCAGTAGAAGTCTTGGATATATTTAATCATATTTATTCTTAGGTTTTCAGTGTTGTTTATATTTTATATTAAATACATTTGACATTTAATATATTTTTTAAACTTCAGCTTTATTGAGGTATAATTGACAAATATAATTGTCAGATACTTAGAATGAACATCGTGGTGATTTGACATATGTATTCATTGTGAAAGGCTTCATTCCATCTAGTTAATGAACACATTCATCACCTCATATATTTCTCTTTTTTCTTTCTTGGTGAGAATGTGTAAGTTCAACTTTCTTAGCAAATATGTATACATATTGCAGATATATATATATATTCTGCTAGTATATAACAAGAATTTGTTTTTTTTACTATAGTCAGTAAACATGATAACATGATATAATGCCATTCCTTTGAAACTTTTTGGGATTTGCCTTATGGCTGAGAATATGGTAAATTTTGGAGAATGTCTCATTTGCCATTAAAAAGAATATATATCTTTGTTAGGTGGAGTGTTCTGTTGACATTCCAAATTGCTAATCCTTTGTTTCTAATCTATATCTTTATTGATTATTTTGTCAGTTTTTTAATCAGTTATTGCAAGAGGCATTTAAAATCTTATCTGTTACTGTAGATTTATCTATTTCTACTTTTACTTTTTATTGTTTTTGCTTTATACATTTTGAGCCCGTTACCAAATGCTATATTACCAGATATCTAGTTTTATCATTACAAATGATAGCTTCTGCTTGAAATAATTCTTCCTTTAACTTTCTTGTCTTCATCTAATATTAATACAAATACACCAGCTTTCATTGCATAACTAATAGTATATCTTTTCATCTCTTTACTTCATCATTTTTCTGTCCTTCATTTAAGACTTGTCTTTTAAACAGTCTATAGCTGTTTTGACACTCTTTATCATGAATTAGAATAGTTTATTTACATTTAATAAAATTACTGCTATATTTGGGCTTAAATCTACTATAATATCATTTTTTTCTTTTTATTGGTCAGCTCTGGTTTTTTCTTCTTTGATCACTTTTTTAGATTAAATATATTTTATTTTTTTACCTTTTTTTGGTATGTTATTTATGCTGTCCTTTATTATTCATTTTGAAATTACCCTAGAACTTAATTCATCTTTACCTTATTAGAGAGACCTTACCACATTGTGGAGAATGTAAGGCCGTTAAAACATTTTCATTCCATTTATCACCTTCCTACTTCTCTGATTTTCTCTTTTCTCAGGAGTCTTGGATCCTCAAATTCTATTTTCCTTGGTAGCTCTGAACCCTAAATTTTGTCGCATCAGCTCTATTAGAATAAAAGCTCTAGAGCATACCTTTCAGCTTGACCTCAGATCCCTACACCAAGTATTGGCTGATTTAGCTGCCCTTTGACACCTTCAAGCTGTTTTCACATGTATTTTAATCAAACTTACCTAGATGATCTTGGTACAAATGTTGGTCTGATGCAAAATAATCCATCATGGTCTGGAAATGGAGATATTTCCTTATCCTTTTATCAGAGGTTGCATATTGGCTACCTTTTTATTATTTGCTAATTTGGTGATCAAAAAGTAGCGTATTGTCTTCATCATTTACATGGCAGGTTCCATCTTGGTTCACTCTGACTCCCATCTTTTAAGCCTTATTTAATTGGTTCAGGTGTGGGTACCTGATTAAAGTTGCATCAGCGAGTCCCTTGCCTGGGCCTTTTGAGTTTGGGACTAGAGAGAATTTGAAGCTCTGAGTATAAAAGTTAGGGGCTACTTAACATTTGTGCTTTCCACCAAAATATGTTTTGTAGTAAAGATGAATAAAATCAAAATGCAGAGAAATGCAATGAAAAGACATGGAAAGAGAGATCCATCTGTGTTGGATTCCTTGATTCTGGTTATTCAGAAATCCCAAGGGCATCTCTTTTTCCTAGGGATTTTTTTATTATGGTAAAATATGCATTACATAAAATTTACCATTTTAACATTTTTGAATGTGTAGTTCAGTGGTATTAAATGCATTCACATTGTTGTACAACCATCACCACTCACCAGCTCCAGAACTTTTTTTTTAAAGATTTATTTATTTGACAGACAGAGATCACAAGTAGGCAGAGAGGCAGGCAGAGAGAGAGGGGGAAGCAGGCTGCCCGCTGAGCAGAGACCGGGATGCTGGGCTTGATCCCAGGACCCTGAGATCATGACCTGAGCCGAAGGCAGAGGCTTAACCCACTGAGCCACCCAGGTGCACCCACCAGAACTTTTTTTTTAATCTTGGCAAACCGCAATTCCATACCTATTAAACAATAATTTCTGTTCCTCCCTCTTCCCAGGGCCTGGTAACTATTATTTTACTTGCTGTCTGTATGAATTTGACTATTCTAGGTACCTCATATTCTAGGTACCTCTAGACTATTCCAACAGGAGTTGGAATCATGCAGAATTTGTCCTTTTGTGACTGGCTTATTTCACTCAGCATAATGTCCTCAAGGTTTACCTGTATTGTGCATTTGTCAGAATTTTCTTCCTTTTTAAGATTGTATAGTCTTTTATTGTATGTTATACCACATTTTGTTTATCCGTTTGTCTCTTGATAGACATTTGGTTTGCTTCCATGTTTGACTATTGTAAAAAATGTTGCTGTGATTGTGGGCGTACACGGATTGATTTTTACATTTTTTGTTGTTTTGGTTAAGCAAATTAGACTCCCAGTACTACTTGTAACCCAAAAGGTTACAACCAGCACGCATGGATCATTTCCCAGACTCCCTATTCTATTCCTTTGACCTACCACCCCTTTTCCTGAACCAATAGCACACTGTCTTAATTATTTTAACTTTATAGTATGTTTCTGAAGTCTCATAAACAAGCTTTCCCTCATTACTCTTTTACAAAAATGTGTTGGCTGCATTTTCAGCATTTTTTCCCAGATAATCAGTTGTCAAGTTCTAAAAAAAAAAACAAATGGAGTTTTGTTTTATATTGTATTGCACTTTTAGCTAATTTGGGGAGAATTAACATTAAACCTTTTGGAAGTTATATATGTAGCATACTCTTTTTTTTTTTTTTCTTTAAAGAAGCAAATAGTAGTAGTATTACCCCACTTTCCAGTTGTCCCAGTCCTTATTCCAGCTTGATATTGTCCAGGAAAACCTCTGTTTTCTCCTCTACTAAGAGTGCCTTCTTGATGGCCACCAGATGTGTGTGGGTTTTCCCACATAAAGCAATTCTATGTTACCAGTGGGATATCCTACATTTCAGTTCAGTTCTGACACATCAGGGTTAGTGCAGATCCCACAGGCTATAAACAATATATATATTGTTTTCACAAAGCTGCCTCACCGCAATTTAGACTCTAGTCCCATGTCCGGGTTTTCATCTACACTTCTGACTGTCTGGCTATGAATTGGGATCCCCATGGCCTCCTCCTTGGGTTTGATAATTGGCTAGAATGGCTCACAGAACTCAGAGAACCATTTACTTAAGTTTACTGGCTAATTAAAAAGAGTGTAAGTGATACAGATGAACAGCCAGAGGAAGAAGTATATAGGGTAAGGTCCAGTAGGGTCCCAAATGGAGAAATTTCTTCCCTCAGGGAGCCAGAGTATGCTATCTTCTTAGTACGGGGCTGTGTTCACCATCCTGGAAGCTCTCTGAACCCTGTATTTTTGGAATTTTTGTGGAGGTTTCATCTTGTAGGCAATGATCAGTCATTAACTCAAACTCTAGCATTCTCTTGTTCTGGAGAATGGGGTTTGGGGATGAAAATACCAGGCTTCTAATCATGGTTTGGTCTTCCTGGTGACCAGCCCCTATCCTGAGGCTATCCAGGACACCACCAAGAACTGCTCCATTTACAACAGAAGAGACTCACTCCTATCATCCAGGAAATTCCAAAGGATTTAGGAGCTCTGTGTCAGGAACCAGAGGCAGAGATCAAGTATAGATTTTCAGTTATTTTGCAGATATGTAGTCTTGTCTGTATTAGTCATCTAATTTGTTCTTATTTTTATTTTACTTTTTATAAAAACTCAGATGCTATGTGACAAAATATTTTTCTTTAAGGTCTCTATTTGGAGATCTATCTGTGTCCATACAGATATATCCTCTTCATTCTTTTGATTTGCTATAGGGCATTCCATTGTATGCATATGCTTTATTCATCTAATACATAAATAGACCTGCTGATGGACCTTCCGGGAATTACCATTTTTGAATATTATAGCAAAATTGTCTTGAACCATACTTTTTTGTTCACATTTTTCTGAGAAGCTACTGGTAAAGCAGATTGCTATGTTTGAGGAAATGTCCATTTGATTATAAAACTATTATCAAATTATTATTGAGGAAGTCAGTACCAACTGATACTCCTAAGAGGGAGTAATACCCACATCCTTGCCTCCTTATAAAGATTTTATTTATTTATTTGTCAGAAATGGAGAGAGAGACCACAAGCAGGGGGAGCAGCAGGGAGAGGGAGAAGTAGGCTCCCCACTGAGCAGGGAACCTGACACAGGACTCGATCCCAGGAACTGAATGAGCCACCCAGGTGTCCCTCCATGCCTCCTTATAAACTCAAGAGGATTATTATTAAAATTTCTGCCCATTCAGAGCAAAAGAAAAGTTGTTTTTATTTTTATTTTATTTTAATGGCTGCAATAGCCATTGCTTGAATGGCTAGCTTAATGGTTGAATAGCTTTATTTATTCATTTGGTCATTTGTATTTACATGTCTGGAGAAAGCCAGTTTATAATATTTGCCCATTTTTCTGTTTTTGTCATTGCTTTTTCATTGATTTGGTCTAGTTGATTTGGGGTGTATTTTAAGTATTGTAATATATATATTTAAAATATTTCCCCCATGCTGTTCTTTCTCATTTAACATTGTATAGCCTTTGCTACAGAGAAGTTTTGTGCCTGATATAGTCAGATTGACTGGTCATTTATTGCTTTTATGTATTTATGCATTTATTTTTATTTTTTTAAAAATTAACATATAATGTATTATTTGCCCCAGGGGTACAGGTCTGTAAATCATCAGACTTACACATTTCACAGCACTCATATATCTTGTATAGGAAGGCTTCCCTGCTCTAGGGTTACAAAATGTTTTCCTTCATTTTCTCCTATTAATTTTATACCTTTTAATTTTTCTAAAATTATTTGATATCTGATATTATTTTTGTGCTTGTATGTGGTAAGGCTACCAAATAACTTACTTCCCCATTTGTATTATCATGTCTGTAAGTTATCTGATCATATTTTTTTTTACTCATTTTTCAAGGGGGTTAATGAAGGCTATATTCCACTCCTTCCCTTCCGTCCCATGTTGGAATAGCTAGTTCATCCTTTCCTCCTTGAACTGGAATGTCCTCTTTATCATATACCAAATTATCTTTTAGTCATGGCTCTATTTGCATACACTCTGTTCTGACCCACTTGATTACTTTTGTGCTAATATCATATGATTTTATTTACTGGGGTTTTAAAAATAATATTCTTTTTTCTTTAAAAAATAATCCAACAAATAGCATGGAGGACAAGGGGAGATGAAGAGGAGAAGGGAGTTGAGGGAAATTGGAAGGGGAGGTGAACCATGAGAGACTATGGACTCTGAAAAACGATCTGAGAATTTTGAAGGGGTGGGGGGTGGGAGGTTGGGGGCACCAGGTGGTGGGTATTGTAGAGGGCACGGATTGCATGGAGCACTGGGTGTGGTGCAAAAATAATGAATACTGTTATGCTGAAAAAAATAAAAAAATTAAAAAAAAAATAATCCCTACTTTTCTGGTGTATTAGAATCAACTTATTACATGTCACCTACAATCTTACTGGGAATACATTCCATTTATAGAGTAATTTGGAGACAATTTACATCTTTATAATACTGAGACCTTTCAGAAACATGTATCTCCACTTGGGTCTTTTCGTGTGTGATACATTGATGTTTTATAGTTCTTTTTTTAAATATAAGTTTTACCCATTCATGGTAAGCTTATTTCTAGTCATTTAAATTATTTTTGCTAGTGCGAATGGAAATTTTCCAGTTATTCCAGTAACTAGTTATTTTTGGTATAAAGAGAAAAGTGTTAACTGTTAAAGATATTTATCTTTACATGAATAGCTTACTGAGATGAATTTATTTGATTCTTATTAATTTTCTTGATGTCTAATCTGATGTCGGCAGAGGTGACTTGTTTCTTTTCTTTTTTTTTTTCAAGATTTTATTTATTTATTTGAGAGAGAAGGAGAGATCACAAGTAGGCAGAGAGGCAGGCAAAGAGAGAGGGGGGAAGCAGGCTCCCCACTGAGCAGAGAGCCAGATGGGGGACTAAATCCCAGGACCTTGAGATATAACCCACTGAGCCACCAGGTGCCCCTGTTTCTTTCTTTTCAATGCATATACTCCTTTAATTTCTGTCTTTTGCATTAACCAGAGTCTCTTGAATAATGTTCAATGCCCTGTTGGTAGTATCCATCTGAATCTTTTTTCTGTCTTTAATGATGATGCCCTTAATGTTTTATTTTTAATATGGTGTTTCCTCTTAGTGGTTGATAAAGAATTTTTATATTCCATACATGTACACATTATACATGTTGTAATACAGATATGATATATGTGGGCATATCAAGGTCTTGAGTAAAGAATTGAGCACAGTGCATAGTTTTGAGCACAATGTGTTGAGTAAAGAAAGACCTTAGCTCCTAGAATACCCAGGTTGGAATCCTGACTACATCACTTATTAGCAGTGTGAGACATTGAGAACGATACTTTATTCTATGAATTTGTTTCTACATCTAAAATAGGAAGATAAAAATACACATAGGCATAGCATTGTTATGAGCAATAAAAGAGACAATATATGTCAACAGGCTCACAGAATGTTTGATGTAGACTGGACTCAATAAATGTAGATTCCCACCCAGTTCACAGAGGACTTGGACAACAGAAAAAGCCAAGTAAAAATAGCAGGATGCCATTCATTGTATTCTCTTACCCTCTCACTCTTGGTTGAGAGCCTATGATCTATTAACGTGTATACAATGTGTGGTTTGTATTCGTGTATTTAATTTCACTGAAATGACTTCACTGGTTTCTATTTTAATTCTGTTTATTAATTCAGCAATAACTTGACCCTAACAACACTAATAAATCTTCTCCATAGCCAAGTGGCCCTTACCTTGGTTTTGAACACTCCTACATGACTTCTCAAATCTGGATGAAGCCATTCAGACTTTAAATAAAAAGGTTTAGTATAATGAGTTTTTTTTATCGGTATACAGAGATAATCAACTTTATAAAATTCTGAAAGAAGTTATTTATACATGTTCAGATTTTCATAACTTAGAAAAGCAGAAGACAGTTTCTGCTTGGACAGAAGTTTATTTCTTATACTTTATTCCAGTCTGAGCTAATAATCAAAATGATTTGAATGGACTTACCATAGTTTTCCCAATTTGGATGGGTCCCCTCCTGTCATTTGTAATTTAGATGGCAAATGTCTACACACATACCTTATTAGCTGTTGTAAGTTATAACATTCTGTGACACTGTGATTCTGTGGTTTTTGCAGCTTCTGTGGTTTTGGGAGGAGATGCCCATTTCACGGAAGCCTCGGCTTCCAAATACAAAGCATGAAACAAGTGAAATATGTTTTATTTCACCCAGGTCAGTTGTGAGTCTCTTTGTGGTTCAAACCATATTTTCTGTGACTTGTCTCCACATAAAAATTCAGCCTAGAATTTGAAACATGATATGTGTTTCCATAAATACTTTAATGACCATTGATGAAAATGAAGTTTGAGTGGTTGAGGGACCATGAATGGCAAACCTTATAATGTATAGTTTTGAAGTCCATTTTTCCCAAGAGATTTTGTGCTTCTTTATGATAAGAATGCAATATACTCATATCTGTAATAGTGACAAGTGCTAGTGGAGTATGTGTGTAATAATTTGACAGTTATCAAAATAAAGTTTATTGAGTGAACCACAATTAAATACAAAATGGACTAAGAATACAAAGAAATATAAACTTAAAAATAGTTCCGATTATAAGAAGACTTCTGAGCTCATAAACTCTCTTAGGGGAATGGAATGCACTTCCATCTTGTCAGAAAATTGTTACATAAATGAGTAAGATATATAATGGTTGGTAGTTTAGCTTTAAAAAAATCAGCCTAGAGAATGCTCCCAAGGATGCTCAGTATCTTTACATTGAAAAACCTCAATGGCCTTCTCTTTGAGGAATGGGGACATTCTCTTTTGCTCTCTGAATGCATGTTCACACACGCTGATCTGGAACCACTGAGATTCATGGCTGTGTCTGTGTCAAAAGCCTGAGGCCAGCATTGATGTTAAAATATTGAAAGCCAAGTATGTTTGGAAGTGTGCACACTGAGAATACTCTGGGGCACATGGACAAAATCCTCAAACAAAGAAGAAATGGTTTTATTTTTTATCTGTCCTATCTAAGGCCAATTTTTCTGCTTTCAAGTAAATCAAGATAATTATAGGTGACTTGGTGTTGCAAGTGTGTGTGTGTGTGTGTGTGTGTGTACATCAGCAAGACCTTTCTCTTTCCAAGCGGACAGATATTCTTATAGTCACTTAATGAGACTTGATTTCCTGAACTTGCAGTCCAGCTGGGAAGTCTGCTCTTTTTCCACATATCCCCAGATACAGAACAGGTCTGAAGGAGTGTGACGCAGGCAAGGGCTCATGGTCTGGCTTCTCCCCACTCACCGCCTGCCTTTTGGGGCCGGGCCTGGTGTGTGGCTGCTGTTTATACCTGCTGCAGTGTTTTCTGTGTTTGAGTTGGCCTTGCCAGCTTACATGCTAGAGTCCCAAGCTGTTCATAAGGTCTGTCCCAGAGCTTTGAAACCTAGGAGCTGGCGGCTGGAGCGAGAGAATGTCTCCCTCCGTTTTTGGGTGAACTCCATGTTTTTTCCAGGAGGTTAGATCACTGTCCACAGTCCAGGCTTGCTAGACAGAATTTAACAGTTGCTGTTTGAGACATCCTGAACTTTTAAAGGCAAAAGGCGGAGGGGGAAGGGAAAGAAAAACCCCAAGGTCAACTTCGCAACTTGAAAATGAACATTTTTATATCTGGTAAACAGAGATTTTTTTTACTGAACTGGAAAGCTTTATCACCAAAGAAGGAAAAAATAACACTTCTTGTTATGGCAAGAGGATATGTTGTTCTAAACTTAAACCAGGTTCATCTCAAGTCATGTTTGAGACTCAACCAGATTATTCCACACTTGTGGTAGGGGTATTAGAAGTGATGTAATTTTTGTAGAAATGTACCTGGCCACTTCCCTAGTTCTTTCATCGGTCCATAAAGACCTTTAGATTTCTATGCTCCGCAAGGAGCAAAATTAGGAAAACTCTGACACCTGCTTGTCCCCCTGCCCACACTTCTGTGTTCTCTCTTCCTGCTACCCTCCTTTTAATTTTTTTTTTTTTGGTCATATTAGGAATATTGCTGACTGCTTTTTGCCTAAGATTTCTCTCCCCTCATTTCTCTCTATGGGAAGACTTGGTTCATGGGAGAAATTCTATTTTGGTTATATAAGCTCGAATGTGGCTGGAATTATATATTTTACTTCCATTCTGGGGTGTGTGTGTGTGAATGAGCACGGTGCAGATATATAAAAGACATCATACCTGAGAAGTTAGTAAATTATTTAAAAACTTCACACCAAAGTATAACAACCTCCAAGTTAAAAAAAAAAAATAGGCACATGGAAGAATTAAGTTTAGAGCTGGATATGACTGAATTCTGAGGTTCATAGCAACTTTGTTTATAGGAAAACATAGAAGAGCCCTTGTTACTTCCTCTCCCCCCACCAACCCCAAACAAGCACAAAGTCTATGTTCTTATAAATATGTTAAGAATTTCATCTGTAATGTTTGTCTATGAAGAACATAAAAATGCCTCTGAATCGAGTTTGTGCCAGTCTTATTTCACCAAGCCAAGGGAAAAAAAAATTACTTCTTTTGGGTTTCCACCTAGAGAAGTGCTAGTGAGAAATGAATAGCCTCTCCTAGCCTCCTTAAGGTGTATTTATTCTTGGGTCAAACTCAGTGGTCTTCCATTTGCAGTGATGTCTTCCTTCTGCCTCCTTCTTTATACCTCATTTCCTAACCTGACTCATGCCATTTGCTTAAGAAGACTGAAGGGTGTACAAACGGAACATTTAGTTTGACCTTGACTGGAAGCAGTGCCATTAGAGGTTCATGTTGTATCAATTTCAGTGTGATAATGTTCCATCCTATGGGATGGCTTTGTTTGTCATTCAAGAGACTTATTGATGCCATGTGTGTTCCCTGGTCCTTTCTTGAAAAAAATGTTTATACCTGTGGGCATGTCCAGATGGTAGTGAATGACTTGCATTCATGAGAACAGCAAGCATTCAGCAATTCATGGTTGCCAAGGTAAGCAGCAAAGGCATGCCCTCTGCCACTCTATTGCCTTGTAAAGAAACAGTCTCTAAGGTAACAGACTAGCACCCTTGAGGCCAGAGTCCCTAGTGTTTTAGACTTGGTGGGGAGTGGGGGGCTAGAAGAGGAGAGAGACAATGTGAAATAATACCAAGAAAAGCACTTTTTGTTATTATTCTGGCAATTTAAAAGGGGAAAGAGTTGGGGGGAAGGGGAGAAGAATTTCCACTTTGTGTCTCAATAGAGATTTAATTCAGATCTGTCCTGTGCGTTGTGAACATAATGCTCCTTTCAGAGGTTAATTTCGGGGACATAAGCAACTCATGGTCCCAGGCATGACCGAAGGATCAGGCTCTGGGCTATCACAGGCTGTGATTGTCAGGTGGTGAATAGGCAGGCACTCTGATTCTCTTGGAATTTGTGGCATTTTTAGGATTGATTTTTTTCTCTTTACTGTATCCCCTTCGTGCTATCACTGGAATGGAAAAAGTCACCCGAACAAGTGTTCTCAAGAAGATATTGCCTCCTTGGACTTCACAATCTTGATGGGAGGGATTTTTTTCTTTGGCCCACCTCCAAGTGCAGAAAAATCTCAGGTGACAGCTCCTGGCAGCTCTTGCAACCAGCTGCAGTGTAGATGGTGAGCCCAGTAGGAAATATTGGAATATTATGTCCTTTATAGAATTTGGCATATTGTTACCGCTTAGTACGTGACCCGGTAGGGGCTGGGGAGGGGGAGGCTTTTTTCATGGATGGGGTAAACAGCTTCAGAATTAGAGAGGTCTTGCCTTTAAAAGAGGAGAATGGTTTCTGAAAACTCCGTTTGCGTTTTTGTGTTACTGGAGGAAAAGAAGTGTTCCTAAACATCAGCATTAGAGCCTAGGTTATAGAAGCACAATAGCTTGTTTTTGCTAGTTATCATCCTGTTACTATTTTTCAGGCATTATTGAAATGGCATGCAGGGAAGGACAAGGATTGGCATGTATGTCAATTTCTAAACCCAAATAGACTGTGATGAACACATCTGGTTATATTGGCATGATGTCAAACCCAGTGGAAACCCCAAATGTTAAGTGTCCTAGGCCAGGCTAACAAAGAGTCGATCTGGGTTAGCAGAACTTCTATTCATTCAAATTCTTTCTCTCTGGTTTACTATTAAACCAAGCAGCGTATTGGGTATTTAACAGAGAAGAACACAATGAATAGATTTGGCTCATTAGCCCTCCTTGATGTGATATAGCAGAGGGTCAATGGAGAGGTCAATGCAGCCTTCACAGGGACCCACAAGGTCACAAGGGCAACGAAACTGCCCCCTTTTCATTAACCCCTTTGAATAACGTTACTGCAGATGACTGCATTGATATTAATAGGGTGGGAGAGATGGACCCATTAACACTCACAGAATCTACCACCATCTAAGAGACTCCTTGCCATATACCAGTTAATCTCCTACAGTGGGCTCCTTCTCCCTTGGTCATCCAACTACAGTGGGTATGGGCCTGGGCCTTGGCCTGGTCTACCACCACACAGTCATATTAACCACAAAGGCCCTAGAAACCATCAGTCATTTCCAATCCTGCAATGCCGTCCATTCCCTATAGGAAAACATAGAATGGATAAATAATGTTAAGTAGCAGGAAGTTCAGCTGAAATAAAGCCTTCATGAGGTCAAAAATGGGCAAGACTAGAGAGGTACCCTTTTAAGAGCCTGATCACTAAAGCCTGTATAAAAATTGGATAAATGGGCTCAAAGAACCTCATAAAATTCTCTTTTTTAATAGTCTGAAATTCTCTTGTTTAATAGTTTGAAGCAGGGGACTATTTAAGTCATCCAGAAAAGGGACTCAGTTGTTCCTTTCTTAAAATTTTCAGAGGGAAATGCTACACGTAATCCCCTGAAAGGGAATTCCATGTTTTGGCTCCAAAAGACATTTTTTTATTTGTTTGTTTTCTTTTTATGTTAGTCACCATACAGTACATCATTAGATTTTGATGTAGTGTTCTTTGATTGTTTGCATATAACATCCAGTGCTCCATGCAAAATATACCCTCCTAATGCCCACCACTAGGCTCACCCATCCACCTACCTCGCACCCCTCTAAAACCCTCAATGTTCATAGCAGCAACATCCACAATAGCTAAACTGTGGAAGAGCTGATATGCTCTTCAGAAGATGAATGGATAAAAATGTGGTCCATACATACAATGGACTATTACTCAGCCATCAGAAAGAATGAATACCCAACTTTTGCATTAACATGGATGGAACTGGAGGGGATTATGCTGAGTGAAATAAGTCAAGCAGATTAATAAGTCAAACCAATTATCATATGGTTTCACTTACTTGAGGAACATAAGGAATAGCATGGAGGACATTAGGAGAAGGAAGGGAAGAATGAAGGGGGCGTAACCAGAGGGGAGATGAACCATGAGAGACTATGGACTCTGAATGAGGCTTTGTGTCCAAAAAAATCCTAAAAATCAAGCTTATTTCATACTGTTTATTAGCTGTGTATAAAGAGGACAATCTCGTTCTACTCAATACAAATTGAACATATTCCTAAAATTTCCTGTCAAGCCAATTCATAGGACTTCCCAAATAGTGTACAGATTCCACTTTCTAAGGATATTTAGAAATTTGCAACTCATGTAGAAATAATATATATTAATAATAATAATGGTAACATTGTTGCATGGTTACTCCATGCCAGATATAGTTCTAAGTGTTGTCATTTCTCTTTAACAATGATATTAGGTAGGTACCGTTTTCACGGATTATTAAAATTGAGGCACAAGGAGATGAAATAACTTTTTCTCATGGATAGCAGATAAAAGAGTTGAGAATTAAACCCATCCTGGCTTGAGAGCATACACACCAAACCACTAGGTGATACTTGCTAGTGAAGACTAGGTTCATTAGGTCTTCAGCCTCACACCCAGAAAGGCCTTTCAAATAGATTAAGCTCCTGAAATACAGCATTCCACTAATAGTTATAAAATCTATCACTATGTTTGAGAGAGAGAGAGTGTGTGTGTCCATGTTTTCAGATTTCCTTAGTTCCAGAGTTCAGTTTTTGTTTTTCTTTTACTTAGAACGTGTGGAACACAAAAAAAGCTTTTCCTGTATCCTCCTCATCTCTGTTTTGGTTGTTTGTGTGTGTGTGTGTTTGTTATTTAGATCCCAAAGGAGAAACTCAGTTGTATATTGACAAGGTTTGGAGTGCATAAAGAATTAGAATGGAAAAGTGAACTCGGGGGTCCCAGACTTTTCAGGGCAGAGCTGGCTTAGAAAGGACTGGCCCGCCCCCCTGCCCAATAGAGCAGGTGGCAGGGTGCTGGAGAGAGGGTATCGTTGTGAGCAGAGAGGAAGCAAGAAATAATTCATTTGAGCTCACATTTCTTTACCCTTTCCATTTCTTCATCTCATACAATTAGACTTGTCACAAATACTCCACTTGGGAGAGATGGGGAAAAAAAAAAGATAAAAGATAGAGATGTAAGATTTGTAGAAAAAAGGGTTTGGGATGGGGAGAAAAACATAAGGACTGTTTTAGTGAGGGAAGGGGTCTGACTGGATGTGACTGCATGGGTCGTTTTTCCCTTTTTTGTAATCGTCTGCTGCAGCTTCCAGGGAGGTGACAATTGGAAATCAGAGTCCAAACGCAACTTGCCAAGAAACTGCTTTGGCAGAACCCACTAAATATAGTGACCTTTGGCAATTTATAAATATTATTTTACATGGAGCATCCCCATAGGAGGTGGAGAATTTCAGATCAGTACAGACTCCATCAACAAGGACTAGACAACAGGGAATGTGTAGAAACACTAAAGCAAGTAGGACTGGCAGAAGGCAGATGGATGGTTCCAGGGCTGTACTTTCTGCTCATGGAAATGCCTGCCTAGACTGGTAAGTCTTGTGGGAAAAATGAGTGACCTCTCTTGTCAGCATAGAGGGGTTGACAGATTGTGCCCTTTGTCTTTGGCTTTTAACATAGCTGGTATTAAGTGATTTCTCAGTATGTCTGGGGCCAGGCTAGCTTTGAACTCCAAAAGAGGATGAGGTCAGAGCATGCTACAGGGTAAAATCAGTAGGCTCTCTTCAGTGTGACCCTGAGGGTCATTTTCTGTAATTCTATAAATCAATGACTGGAAAGAAAAAAAAAGAGTGATAGAGAAACGTATGAGATACATTCTACATTTACTACATCAACTTCCATCATTGACTAGGGAGGACGTTGTCTGAGAATAATGATTGATAGAAAGAAAAATGAAAAATGTAAATTTTGTATGTGAAGCTACAGGATTAAAAAAATCTTAAATTCATGGACTTGCCCTGGATCTCAACTATGAAGCTGTAATTGTTTTATGGTTGACTTAGCAGGTTATCATCTTTACAGTGATTGTAAGATCTATCATTGATGTAAATATGTTTTGGTGTGTGATGGTGAATGCACTGATTTTAAGGCACATTCTGATTGCAAGACATTAAAATGTAACTTAGAATCAAACAATTATGGTTTTATGTAAAAGGCAATTCTAGTATTTTCCTTTTTCTTCTTTTTTTAAAAGATTTTTTATTTATTTGAGAGAGGGAGAGCACTTGCACATGGGAGTGGGGGCAGGGAGCAGCAGAGGGAGAGGGAGAAGCAGATGTCCCACTGAGCAGGGACTCCCAACTTGGGGCTCCATCCCAGAACCCTGGGATCATGACTGGAGCCAAAGGCAAATGCTTAACAAATTGAGCCACCCAGCTGCCCCAATACTAGTATTTTTCATTATTTTGGCCAACTTTTGCCATTAAAGCTCTGGTTAGGTTTGTCAAAAGCAGTTTTAAACTTTACTTAGTTTTCATATTTTGGTGAAAACTTTTAATATGGTATAGTAAATAAAATCTGGATGCCCATAATAAAGGAATCATGGAAAAGCCCTCAATACTTATCTTCTAGAAAATATTTTCATTCACTGAATTCCAATAAAAAGTATGCATTTTTAAGTTACCTATTTGGTCTTAGCACTGACGAAATATTTTTAGAGGATGTGGTATGATGGAGCAAAGAGACAGCTGAGGTGGGAAGCAAATAATCTGGGGTTTTGTGTGTGCTCTGCTATGTGTGTGACATTGGGCAAGTCAGGTTGAAATGCCTTGGGTCTTTCAAAACTATAGGAGCCTCAGCTTTATCATGAACCACACTATATTAATTTCACAAGTTCGCACATAATGAGCACAAACTGACCAGAAAGAACCTTTTCAGTGTAAAAAGAATTACTCAATATTAACTCACTTACATTATCAAGACTAAAGCTTCCTTCTACGTAGAGGTTAAAGGCAATGATACCTAAATACCTTCAGTGGACCATTAGCCGCCTTATAATTGTGGATGCTCTTGGTCTCTCTGCTGTAGCTGTCTAGGTCACAGTGGGGACTGGATCCTGGAAGAGGAGGTCCAGAATCTTGTGCTGGAGCCTTGATCTTCCAGCTGCTGGAGCGTGGAAGGACATCATGCTCTCCTGTAATGGCAGCAGGGTCATCACTGACTATGAAAGCTTTGGGCTTGTTTCCATGTCCTACAAAGAGAACTTACTTTTTGCAATTGGTTTCCTTATAGGAGTTGGAGTTTGTAGACTTGCTGTGATTGACTATATGCAGATTACTCTAAAATGTTGATCCCAGGGATCATTAGTACAAGTCCTGGCTATCCTTACCCATATAGTGGGTAGACTTAAGAGATATAAAAATCAGTTAATAATATGTTGATGCTGAGAAGTGACGGGACTTAGGTAGCTCTTTTATATTAGTGTTGTGCTTAGAACTGACACTTGAGTCATGATTCATACATATGCAACAGGTTTATTAAAAAAAATGAAGAGGCTGGACTTGGATGTCTCAGTGATCTAAAGGAATAAATGAATTTGTAGTCTAATCTATAATTTTCTCTCTGGCCCAAATAAATATCAAGGAAAATATTCCAATTATTTGTCATCCAGAAATCTGATTAGATAATAATATTTTCCTTACCTGAATGAAGGGTGCAGGAAGATTCCCCTTAGTTCCAATGATAATTGCTTAGAAGTTTATTTTTGTAAGCAATAACAAACACAAGGGCATAATGATGAGGTATGAAAATCAAAATATCTTTTCTCCATTTCTGTTTCTGACTGTGCAAATCATGAGGATCAGCACAGAATGCAGTCTTTAAAAAAAAATTCACTTTTTGAGTGTGAGTTGCTTTAGAGCAAATCTGAGAGGAATTCCCTCAAGTGTATGTAAAAGTTTAAAGTCACATAGGCAAATAAGGAATGCTTGACTTCAAAGCTGAATTTTATCCCATTCTGCATGTGGACTGGCAAACCGTGGCTTGTATTTTTTATTTGCTAGCAAGCCTACCTACTTCCCATTCAACTTGGACACTCACAAGCTTCTTTTCTTATTTTTTTCTCTTCTTTTCTTTTTTTATTCTTTTTTTGTTTTCTTTTCTTTTCTTATTTTCATTACATAGGCAGTGGCCAATAATTCTTTCTATTTCAAAGCTTTTTTGTTCCACTAAAATTAAGGTGTAAAAGCCACCAAATTTTGGCCAAGAGATTATTTATTTGTATAGGTTTAAGTCCCCCTTTAGAGGTCTATGTGACCTGAAAGGTATGAAAGCAGGATGCTTTTATGTTACACTCTTCTACTTATGACATTCTGTAAAAGTGAAGAGACTGTTTTCTTTTTCTTCTTCTTCTTCTTCTTCATCATCATCATCACATCATCTCTAAAATTTTAAAAGACTTGTGTCCAATTGTTTCAACACTCAATTACCAGTATTAAGATAGCACTTATTGTCATTATTTAAAAGTATTGCTTTAGGTAGAAGTTGACCATTTCATAATAAAAAAAATCAGTTACTTTATGTTGATTAGCAAAATTGTTTTGGGAACTCCTGAAAAATATTGAGCTGTAGTTTTCTTTAGTTTTCAAGAAAATCCAAGCCTATGTCCCTTTCATCCCATTTGAGAGATTATCTGATTTGAAAATATTTTTCCAGTTGCTGAGGTCATATCTACTATGAGGTCAATAATTTTGCATGTAGAAAAAACACATAGCATTGAATGTTGAACATATTTCCAAAGTCCACAACTTTGCTAGTGTTTCATCCCACAATGAAGAACTCCAGATTTAAAAAAAAAAAATGACTTATTGCACCCAAAATGAATTATGGACGACTACAGCAAACTCTGACTGTTCCAAAGAAGTAAAGATTTCCAAAATGGAGAAAAAGGAGTTGGGCATCTGTGTTCCTGAAGCCTTACCTCTTGTTCCGTAAAAGAGGTTCTAACATCCAAGGAGCCACGTAATCTTCGGTTAAATGTAAAACATCTGTCTAGTCTCTTGACAATTAAGATAATTTATCATTGAAGAGCCCTTAGAAAAACCTGTTAGGGAGTCTGTTAGGCTCATCAATAACATACTTGCGGAGGTTGTGTCTACATGATGATGAACCATGGAATGAAAACAGAAAGATTCCTTCCAAGTTAAAATATGTGCTTTATCCCCATGGTTTTTATCATCGCATTTTCAATCATTTCATTTTCTTATTGTGGGAAAAATATACAATTATAGAATTTGCCATTTAAAAGTATGTAATAGTTCAATGGCATCATACACATTCATATTACCATGCAACCATCACCACGTTCATCTCCAGGCTTTTTAAACATCCTATACTCAAACTCTCTACCCATTGAACAGTAACTGCCCATTCCCTCCTCCCCTACCCCCTGGTAACCACCGTTCTATCTTCTGTCTCTGTATTTGACAATTCTAGATCCCTCATGTAAATGGAATCATACAGTAATTGTCCTTTTTGTACTGGCTTATTTCACTTAGCATAATGTCTTGAAGGTTCATCCATGTTGTAACAGGTATCTAAAGCCATGATAGAAAGAGAGACAGAGAGCAAGTGCAGAGGGGAGGAGCAGAGGAAGAGAGAGAGAGAATCCCAGGCAGGCTCCTGATGGACCCTGATCTGGGGCTTGATCTCACAACCATTAGGTCATGACCTGAGCCAAAATCAAGAGTCAGATGGTTAATCGACTAAACCACCCAGGTGCCCCTAAAACTGTTTTAAAAAAGTATTCTTATGATTGAATTTAAACCAATAGATATTGGTTAGTATCAACCATAAGCTCAACGCTATGTTGCATTGAGGCTATGGTCCTTGCTCTTGAAGAGCTGGAAAATTTTGAGGAGAAACAAAGTACAAAGTCATGAAATTGTTAATAATAAAACAGGAGAGAAGAGACTTAAGTTGCAGTGTTTGGGTGCTGAAGGTAAATTGCCCGGATCCAAGACCTTGAGTCTGGTTTGGACCCTGCTCATATTTAGCTGTGAAACCTTGGTCAAGTCATTACTGACCTTGTTAATCCCAATGTAAAATGAGCAAGTGATATTGGATGAGCCTGAAGGGTCCTCCTGGCCTTTGAACCGGAAGAGATCATGTGAGTTTAAAGGGAAGACAGTCACTCAAGAGTCGAAGAAGGAAGCAGAATGTAAACTGAGACTTCAGGCAAATTCACACCACAAGGAGAAGCAGGGAATTAAACTTAAAATTTTAAAAATTATGGGTACCTGGGTGGCTTAGTCAGTTAAGCATCTGCCTTCACCTCAGGTCATGATCTTGGGATCCTGGTTGGAGCCCTTGGTCCCTGCTCAGTGGGGAGCCTGCTTTTTCCTCTCCTTTTGCCCCTTCCCCTGTTAATGCTCTCTCTCTCTCAAATAAATAAAATCTTCTAAAAAATTGACTTTCAACCTATAGGAAATGATATAATAATCACAGTAATGGGGTTGCAAGGATCTGAGTTTGATTATTCTTGATATATCCCTTTAATTGTTCATATAAAATTTCCTGTAGAAAAAAATAGTCTTAGTTCCATGTTTATTGATCATAACCAAATTTGTGCAAGTTTATGGGTGACAATAACTGCAAAGAGTAGGTCAAGTCCAGGGTGCTTATTGTATTATTAGAATCTTCCTTCCCTTTTCCCTAGCTTTCCATTTAGTTTTATTCTTCTGTGTCAGACTAAAAAGATCCAATTCACACTAGATGGGTCATTGTCATGGGGATTATGACTAGGTCAGGAAATACTTTAGGGCACTTCCAGATTGATTTAGAAGCTTAGGAGGTTCAGATAAGTATCCTAATTTTTAAGATTTATGTTAGTTGCTTCTCAAACATGGATTGCCTGATGTTTACTCCTCTATTCCAAAAAATTAATTTTGTCCTTTTAAGGACCTTGTGGGTCTTGGTATAATAGTATCTGTCATATTTTTTCAGTTATTTTTAGGTGTATTTTAATATAACTTACTAATTATTATAATTTTGGACAAGTGCAGTATTTATTTATGAAGTCTGAATTATAAGATCTTTTAAATGAAGTAGAATTGTATTACTTTTAAACTCATAATCATAACAGACAGATAGAACCTCTTGAACGGGGAGCAATCAAAATCTTGTCATTAACATGTTAATTATTTTTTAGGCAATGTATATTTTTAAAATACTTTATGGCAGTTCAAGGTAATTTGTTTTCCTCATCAAACACATTCAGTGAACATTCATTTGGCACTTGTTATGTGTAAGGTTTGGGACTAGAATGATGTCTGTGTTTTCTGTACCAGCAAGAGAAGCGAGGACATATAAGTTGCTTTGATTGAAGCTCTGTGTTGTGAGTTAATCTATAATTTTGCTGAGGCACCAATTTTATTGGGAGGTGGGTGTGTGCAGGAACCACTTGGCTACTATTTCAGCCGGGTCATGTCAGCTTTGTTGCAGAATTTTATAGATAGTACATAAAATTAGTGAGAAAGATGGCATTGTTTTACATTCTAAAAATATCTTTTAAAATGCTTGGTTTGGGCGCCTGGGTGGCTCAGTGGGTTAAAGCCTCTGCCTTCGGCTCGGGTCATGGTCCCGGGGTCCTGGGATCGAGGCCCGCATCGGGCTCTCTGCTCAGCAGGGAGCCTGCTTCTTCCTCTCTCTCTGCCTGTCTCTCTGCCTACTTGTGATCTCTGTGTCAAATAAATAAATAAAATTTAAAAAAATAAAATAAAATAAAATGCTTGGTTTAAGAGAAGATAGCAGTATTCTTGTATCTGCTTCTGCAATTTTTGTGTATATGTGTGATAATGCGCAGCATAGGGGCAGATAAAGTCTTAGTAGTATTATGAAACTATTTTGATCTCAAGGAACCCCTAAAAGGGTCCCAGGGACCCCAGAGGTGCCCAGACCACACTTAGAGAAACACCCCTCCTTACACTCAAGAGCCCACTGAGCAAATAGCTGTCTTATGAGGCAGGTCATGATCATGGCCTAAAACAGGTACAAAGGATAAATAGCAGGAGAAAAATAATTCAATGAGTATAACTCAAAAATGAAACAAAAACACCCAAAGCTTGTACAGATTGGATTAAAGGCGACATTTTCCACTTTTGTGTGCCTCATTTTTCTCATTTTCGGTAAAAGCCATTTAGATAAGAGGAACAATACAGGATTGTTTCAGGGCTCACAGGGGATGAAAGGTGTAAGCATTTAGAAGGCTGCCCGGCCCAATCACAGATAACGATCGCAGTTCTTTTAAATTCAGCCAGTGGAGTTGAAGGGAAGGATGTACCTGGGGGAAGGGCAGGGCTCAGAGGCAAGACCAGTGGGATGCATTCTGGGAATTGTGTATGTTATACTAGCCTGGATAGGTTGATTGGGGAAGGAAGCAAACGGTCAGATTGTGGCTGTTCTTTCAGGGTAGATCAGGCGGTTTGGATTTTATTCCCATGAAATAGGGAAACCATTGACATTTGGGAGGAAGAAGTAGCCAAAAGAGATCTGTGCTCACAGCAAGCCTGGAATCAAATTCTACTTGTGTGCTATTTCCCTAATTCATTTAGGCTAGTTCTTTCTTTTCGGTGTGGGCAGAGAGAAACTTTAAGCCGCTGTCTGTATTCCCAATCAAGTACGAATTTAAAATTAGCACTGTTATCTCTGTTTTGCCACTGGGTGTCTCAGTTATTAAAACTCATACCCTCCCTTGATGGTATAGTCACCTCTGGGGCCCCAGATCCCCACTCCTGTACTAAACTGGTTGATGGATTAAAAACTCTTGCCTGGTGGTTTAGGCACTGGAGGATGGTTTTAAGGGAAGTGAGGTTTGACAAGGTCAAGGACAAAAAGAGCTCCTGGAAAAAATAATTTGCATTCAGGATATATTTTAAAAATCCCCCCAGCAGGATGAGAAAATCATTCTAGGATTGCCAGGGCTTTACTGCAGATCTTTTAGCCAGACCCCAGAAAACAATCTGCCTTAACCATAATTCCTGCATTCATTTACTTGTGCATCGCTTTTTATTACCATGGTCAGCTTTGAGCCTTTGGAACTGTGGTATGTGAATAGCTTTAATACTTCAGGTTTTTTTTTTTTTTTTTAATAAGTAAGTCATATTTTAACTTTATTTTGAAAGCCTCCCAAAGGCTTAAGGATCTGCATCTTTATTGCCTCAAAGTGATGTTGTGAGGATAAAATGAGATAATACATGTTAAAATATTTTGATTGTTTATAGATAGAGAAGTGGTTTATGTGTATATGTGTTTGTTTCTTTTGTCTTTAGGAGTTGGGAGCTTCAAAGAAAGGCAGCTTCTATGCAGTAAGCTTTTTCAGTTAACTTAGAAACCCAAGCTGTATCTAAATTCCATGGAACAAACTCAAGAGGCTCTTTATTTATTTATTTATTTTTTTGACATGGTAATAGGTTATGGTTGCAAAAAGCATAGCATTGGCTACAGATGGGAATGATTTGATGTCCTTGCAAACAAAAACAAAAACAAAAACAACACCAAAAAGCAAAAGGAAGAAATGAATCATTTTCCTTTTATGTATCTTTTTCTTATTTTCAGTTGGTGGACTGGGAAGTTTTTAAATTTTTGTTTGTTTGTTTTAGCAATAGCAGTATGGTGCCTGTGAGGGATGTCTTTAGCATTACAGTGAAGAATGTGCTAAAGGCAACATTTCAGATACTCACACAAATGGGGAGGAATTCTGTAATTCGGCAGCTTTCAAGACAGAGCTACAGTTCTCAAATTGCTGTATGTTTAGAAAATGCAGTTGGGCAGATAAAGCAAGAAGATGTCGTTATTCTAGTTACGCACCCCTATTTTTTTTTAATTCTCAATATGTATTCTTCTCTGATTATAAAAATAATACATGTCTTTGTTAGGACGTTATAAACACACAAAAGTATCAAGCAAAAAAATGAAAATTACTTACCACTTTCTTACCAGGCAAGAATAATTACTTTGGCCTTTCTATATATTTCCTTCTAACTTTTTCTATTCATATGTATTGGACTGGTTAGCAAAACTGGGATAATGCCACACATAACTTTTTGTGTAATGATTTTCCCACCGATAGAATAGAAGCATATTCTGCATCATTAAGTAGTTTTTGAAAACAGTTTAATGACTAATTCATGTTCCACTCTATGGATACATGGTGGTATGTGTAGTATGTGTAGGAATTATGACCAAGTGTCCTGGAATCAGACTGCCTGGGTTTGAATCCCAGCTCTGCTGCTTGCCAGCTGGGTGCCTTTGGGTCTGTTACTTAACCTCTCATTATCTCCATTTCCTCACTTCTAAAATGAGATAAAAATAATAGTACAAAGTTCATGGGCTTGTTATAAGGATTAAATGGATTAATCTCTATTTATCAAAGCATTTAGAATGATTCCTAGCACAAAGTAAGTTTTATTACCATTATAATATTAAAGTAAGGCATCATAAATTATTATTAACAACTAATTATTAGTAGTAATTAATATTTAGCCATTATATCTTACATAATAATAAAGTAAACCCATTACTATCATCATAAGCATGATTAATGTATTTAGATAGGCTGTTTCTCATTTTTGTCGTTAAAAATTAAGCCATGATGAACATTCTTGTAACTGTCCTTTTCCATCTGATTGTTTCCTTAAGAGGATTCCTTAGACATGGAATTTCAGGGGCAAAAACATTAAATATATGACTAAATTGCATTCCAGAAGGATTGCAAGACTTTACCTTCCCACTTTCAATTGATGAGTGTGTGTATTTCACTACATTGATGATAATACCGAGATTTTTATTTAAAACATTTTATACTAATATTTTAAAATTAAATTTAATTTTTTTTCAGTGTTCCAAAATTCATTGTTTATGCACCACACCCAGTGCTCCATGCAATACGTCCCCTCCATAATACCCACCACCAGGCTTACCTCACCCTCCAGCCCCCCTCCAAAACCCTCAGTTTGTTTCTCAGAGTCCACAGTCTCTCCTGGTTTAACTCCCCCTCCAATTTCCCCCAACTCATTTCTTTTCTCCATCTCCCAATGTCTTCCGTGTTATTCCTTATGCTCCACAAGTAAGTGAAACCATATGATAATTGACTTTTTCTGCTTGACTTATTTCACTCAGCATAATCTCTTCCAGTCCCGTCCATGTTGATACAAAAGTTGGGTATTCATCCTTTCTGATGGAGGCATAATATTCCATTGTATATATGGACCATATCTTCTTTATCCATCCATCTGTTGAAGGGCATCTTGGTTCTTTCCACAGTTTGGCAATTGCTGGCTATTGCAGTGGCCATTGCTGCTATGAACATTGGGGTACAGATGGCCTTCTTTTCACTACATCTGTATCTTTGGGGTAAATACCCAGTAGTTCAATTGCAGGGTCAAAGGGTAACTCTATTTTTAATTTCTTAAGGAATCTCCACACTGTTTTCCAAAGTGGCTGCGCTAACTTGCATTCCTACCAATAGTGAAAGAAGGTTCCCCTTTCTCCACGTCCTCTCCAACACATGATTCTTACTGTCTTATTGATTTTGGCCATTCTAACTGGTGTAAGGTGGTATTTCAATGTGGTTTTGATTTGAATCTCCCTGATGGCTAATGATGATGAACATTTTTTCGTGTGTCTGTTAGCCAGGTGTATGGCTTCTTTGGAGAAGTGTCTATTCATGTCTTCTGCCCACTTTTTGACATGATTATCTGTTTGTGTGTGTTGGGTTTGAGAAGTTCTTTATAGATCTTGGATATCAGCCCTTTGTCTGTAGTGTCATTTGAGACTATCTTCTCCCATTCTATGGGTTGCCTCTTTGTTTGTTTGTTTTTAAAGATTTTATTTATTTATTTGACAGACAGAGATTACAAGTAGGCAGAGAGGCAGGCAGAGAGAGAGGGGGAAGCATGCTCCCTGTTGATCAGAGAGCCCGATGCAGGGTCCGATCCCAGGACCCTGAGATCATGACCCGAGCCGAAGGCAGAGGCCCAACCCACTGAGCAACCCAGGCGCCCCTGCCTCTTTGTTTTGTTGACTGTTTCCTTTGCTGTGCAGAAGCTTTTGATCTTGATGAAGTTCCAAAAGTTCATTCTCACTTTTGTTTCCTTTGCCTTTGGAGACATGTCTTGAAAGAAGTTGCAGTGGCCGACGTCGAAGAGGTTACTACCTATGTTCTCCTCTATGATTTTGATAGACTCCTGCCTCATGTTGAGGTCTTTTATCTATTTTGAGTTTATCTTTGTGTGTGGTGTAAGAGAATGGTCGAGTTTCATTCTTCTATATATAACTGTCCAATTTGCCCAGCACCGTTTATTGAAGAGACTGTCTTTTTTCCACTGTTTATTTTTTCCTGCTTTGTCGAAGATTATTTGACCATAGAGTTGAGGGTCCATATTTGGGCTCTCTACTCTGTTCTATTGGTCTATGTGTCTGTTTTTGTGCCAGTACCATGCTGTCTTGGTGATTGCAGATTTGTAGTAAAGCTTGAAATCCGGCAATGTGATGCCCCCAGTTTTGTTTTTCTTTTGCAAGTTTTCCTTAGCAATTCAGGGTCTCTTCTGGTTGCATGCAAGTTTTAGGAGCTAGGGGGAAGAGATTCCTTACATACAGAGGAAGGTCCATCAGAATAACGTCAGACCTGTCCACAGAAACCTGGCAAGCAGAAAGGGCTGGCAAGACATATTCAGGACCCTAAAGGAGAAGAACACGCAGCCAAGAATACTTTATCCAGCAAGGTTGGCATTCAAAATGGATGGAGAGATAAAGAGCTTCTAAGACCAGCAAGGTTTAAAAGAGTATGTGACCACCAAGTCGGCACTACAAGAAATATTAAGGGGGATTCTATAAAGGAAGAAAGAACCCAAGAGTGACATAAAACAGAAATTTACAGAGACAATCTATAGAAACAAGGACTTCACAGGCAACATGATGTCAATAAAAATGTATCTTTCAATGATTACTCTTGATGTAAATGGCCTAAATGCTCCCATAAAATGACACAGGGTTGCAGAATGGATAAAACGACAGGATCCATCCATATGCTGTCTACAAGAGACCCATTTGGAACCTAAAGATACATCCAGACTGAAAGTGAAGGGATGGAGAAGCATCTTTCATGCCAATGGGCCTCAAGAGAAAGCTGAGGTAGTGATTCTCATATCAGATAAATTAGATTTTATACTAAAGACTGTGCTCAGAGATAAAGAAGGATACTACATCATTCTTAAATGGTCTATCCACCAAGAAGATCTAACAATTGTAAATATTTATGCCCCTAAGGCAGGAGCAGCCAACTACATAAGACAACTGTTAATCAAGATAAAGAGTCATACTGATATGAATACATTAATAGTAGGGGATCTAAACATTCCACTCTCAATAATAGATCATCCAAGCAGAAAATCAATAAAGAAACAAGAGCATTGAATGACACATTGGACCAGATGGACCTCATAGATATATGCAGAACATTCCACCCTAAAACAACAGAATACTCATTGTTCTCGAGTGTACATGGAACTTTCTCCAAAGCAGACCACATACTGGGTCACAAATCAGGACTCAACCAATACCAAAAGAGTGAGATTATTCCCTGCATAGTCTCAGACCACAATGCTTTGAAACTGGAACTCCAAGAAAAAGTTTAGAAGGAATTCAAACACTTGGAAGCTAAAGACCACCCTGCATAAGAATGTTTGGATTAACCAGGAAATCAAAGAAGAACTTAAACAATTCATGGAAACCAAAGAGAATGAAGACACATCATTCCAAAACCTATGGGATATGGCAAAGGCGGTCCTAAGGGGGAAATATATAGCCTCCCTCAAAAAAACTGAAAAATCCAGAATACACCAGCTCTCTTTACACCTTAAAGAACTGTAGAACCAACAACAAATTAAGCTGACCCCAGGGAAAGAATCAAGATTAGAGCAGAGATCAATGAGATAGAAACTAGAGATACAGCAGAACACATCAACAAAACTAGAAGCTGGCTTTTTGAAAGAATCAATAAGATCTATAAACCATTGGCCAAACTAATCCAAAAGAAAAGAGAGAGGACCCAAATTAATAAAATTATGAATGAAAAGGGAGAGATCACAACTAACACCAAGGAAATAGAAACAATCTTCAGAAATTATTATCAACAGTTATATGCCAATAAGTTGAGTGACCTAGACGAAATGGATGCCTTCCTGGAAACCTATAAACTTCCAAAACTGAATTAGGAAGAAATTGACACCCTGAATAGACCAATATCTAGTAATAAGATTGAAGCAGTGATCCAAAACCTCCCAAAAAACAAGAGCCCAGGACCTGACAGATTCCCTGGAGAATTCTACCAAACATTCAAAGAAGAAATATACCAATATTTTATTTTTTTTTTATTTTTTATTTGTTTTTTTTAAAGGTTAGATTTTTTTTTTTAAGATTTTATTTATTTATTTGACAGACAGAGATCACAAGCAGGCAGAGAGGCAGGCAAGAGATGGGGGTGGTGGGAAGCATGCTTCCCGCCCAGCAGAGACCCTGATGTGGGGCTTGATCCCGGGACCCTGAGACCATGACCTGAGCTGAAGGCAGAGGCTTAAACCACTGAGCCACCCAGGTGCCCCGAAATATACCAATATTTTAATAAATTAATTTAAATTTGTATTTCTTTGAGTACTCTTATAGAAGTTCTTAAAAAATATGTTTTTTATTTATATACTTTCCTCCCATAAGTTGTCTATTCATTTCCTTTTCCCAATTTGTGAAAATTTTTGATATGTTAATATTTTGAGGTATGATCTGTCATAGTTTTGGCAACTGTTTTCCTGTTTTTTTATTTTGTTTGGGATGTTTTTTGTGATTTATATTTATTTTATTTTTTAAAGATAAATCTGACCTTTTATCTTTTTTTTTTATCTTAGTGTTTTATGTTTAGTAAATTTATATCCCCCTACCTATCTTTAGTTTATTTTAGGACTTTTTTTTTTTAATTTTATTTATTTATTTGACAGACAGAGATCACAAGTAGGCAGAGAGGCAGGCAGAGAGAGAGGAGGAAGCAGGCTCCCTGCTGAGCAGAGAGCCCGACGTGGGGCTCGATCCCAAGACCCTGGGATCATGACCTGAGCTGAAAGCAAAGGCTTTAACCCACTGAGCCACCCAGGTGCCCCAGGACTTTTTTTTTTTTTTTAAACAATTAACTCTTAAACCCATCTGGAATGTATATTGATTATGATTTGAGGTAGGAATTAATCGTATGTATTCCCTACATATCTAACTATATTTTACAAAATTATTTACTGAGTAAACCTTCCTTTCTTTATAGACTTAGAAAGTCATCTCTACAATATGCTAATCATATCATAATATGCTAAATGTAATTACTGAGCCAGTCTGTTTCTGATGGTTTTTTTTTGTTTTGTTTTGTTTTGTTTTGTTTTTTTGCTTCTGTACCATTGAAACTGTATATAGTACATTTTAATACTTGGCAGTACAAGTCAGATACTTCCCAAACATGTCACACACTATGGTTGTGAGGTCCCCAAACCGTTCCCAACCTTTTTCTGTATTTGCTTCTACCTTGGATGCTGAGAAGGCTACTTCTCACTCTTCCAGTTGCCCTTGCACCTGTCTCTGACTATGTGCCCAAGGTCAAGCTACAGAGCCACAAGCAGAAGCCTGTAAGGGATTTTCTAGGAAAGCTTTCTGGGACATCCTAGTTTTGTTTTGTTACGGTCTTCTGGAGGTGGAAGACCAAGAATCCTATTGTCATTCTTTTTGCCTGATGGAACTATAATAAGTATGAAACCTTGCTTCCTATGGCAATATTTCCCACATAACGTTCTTTAGATGTTAATAGATCCTTGCTGAAGAGAGGAGTCCATGGTCATCTGGCAATGGCATCCTGGACCCTTGGAAATACCTCTTGTACCTTAGCTTATTGAAGCATCTGAGTGTAAACATTTTAACATTGTTTTAAATCAGTATTTTCAAAACCAGTATGAGCACACAAAGCTACTTCCTCTTCTCTTTTTGATAAACTTTTCCTAAAGGGGAACAACATTTTCAGGAAGCCTGCAATAAAGACTATAAACTATTTTGCTTTCACTGCATAAATGACTAAAACTATAGAATGTGTCCGCCTGATTCAAATTATATCTCTCTTAGTAATTACAAAAGATGTATTCCCTAGTACTTTTTTTTTTTTTTAAGTAATCTCTATATCATGGGGCTTGAACTCACAACACCAAGATTAAGAATGGCATGTTCTCCCCACCCTCATGGGGGGTGGTGAGCCTGGTGGTGGGTATTGTGGAGGGCACCTATTGCATGGAGCACTGGGTGTGTTGCATAAACAATGAATTTTGGAACACTGAAAAAAATTAAATTTTAAAAAAATTGCATGTTCTACTGATTAAACCAGTCAGGCACCCCTCTTTAGTACAATTTGTATGCCAGAATGAAATAACTATGCTGTTGGTTCTCTAACAATTTATCATACCATAGAGGTTATGTTATAGTGACTACAAACAACATATGTGCAAAGCTACAGGTGGTTTCATGTTTGGGTGAAACTTGAAGAGACACTGCCCAAATATCCATGTCCTCATGTTTTTGGATGTCTTCTCTTTTACTCTGATTTGCATTTTGTTTCTCTATTCCTTGCCAGTCCATATTGGATTAGTCACTATTGCCAAATTGTCAGTCTCTGTTGTCATTCTCTGGCAGTCCCTTTTGCCAAGTTCTTAGTCTGTGTGTCTGCAGCAGCCAATCTTCAATTGGATAATTTGTATTTATTGTGAACCACATTTTATGAAGAATGTTCTTTGTTCTTAAAATTTTTTTTCTCTGTTAATTATATCGAGATGTGGGTGGGGGTGGGGAGAGGCATTTGCCACCTGTGAAAGTAGTACTTTACTCGCCGTAAGATGCTGGGCATGGTTTGCACCATAACCTCAGTCTCAGTTTGACCAGTTGAGGGTTCCCTGGATGATTATTCACTCATACTCAGAAAGTTCTGATCCCATAATGTAGTTTTCAGTCTCCCTTGTATCCCACTCTCGTCTACTTTAATAACTAGAGGTACAACAGTCTACTTACTGTGATGTGAATACTTAAAAGGCTAAAAGTCTAGGCTTTAGAGAACCATATGGCCTATACCTTCTCAGTTACATAGTTCGGCACTTAATCAATGATTCCTAGTGATGTCAAGATAGGAACCTGAGAGAAGGCAGCTCAAATGGTTGCTCACTGTGGGAGAGAGTCATTGGCAGCCTTGCCATAGGAACTGACTGTCAAGGTTTGGAACATGGATACTATTGCCTTCAGTTTCAAAGAGTTGAGTGAGGATTATGCTTTTCTCAGTTTCACAGAAAGTATCATTTAATGGAGTAGGCCATAGGTAGGACGAGCCCCAGGATTTATTGTAAGGGAATCTGCAACAATACATGTTTGTCTTGTCTGTAGGCTGAATATAGTTGTAGATGGGTGCTTCAAGAATACCATGATTAACAAGGTAGGTGGGTGCCTTGCTTATATTTTTTTTCAGGGGGTTGGGGAAAGACAAGCAATACATGAATAAACAATAGAAATAGTAGATACAGATAAAATTGCTATACAGAGGAATAATAGGAGGACATGTGATAGAGAGTGACTGCATGGCTATTTAAATTGGGTGGCCAGGGAAGGACTTTCTAAAGTGGTGTCTTTTAAACTGAGATGTGATGACTCAGGAGGTGGCAGCCATATGCAGATCTAGGGGAAGCATCTGCCAGGTGGAAGATTAGCCCGGGCGACAGTCCTCTGGAGGCTAGAAGATTGCTCTGAAGATCAGAAAGAAAGCTGGAGGGTCCGGTGACATTGTAGGCTTGGCCAAGAAGTTGGTATTTTACTCTTGACTTTGTAGGAAAGCTTAAATAAATTTGTGTTTTATGGCCTGATCGTATTCAGTGACCACTCCTTCTGCTGTGTGCTCTGTAGAGGGACAGGATTTGAAGCTAGCTGGTCATGTGAGTTAAACGTTTGGGGTAAGAACAGTGTCAACAAAAATCATAGCTAATGTTATTCTGTGCTACTGTGTGTAGGCATCATGCTAGACATAACATGCATTATCTAGTTTAGTCAATTATGGATGATTTTTTCAAAGATATGAGGGGCTCTTGTGATCCAAAAAAATATAAATTAGATTAAAAATACTCCTAATAGTACTTTTTATTGCCCAATTAAATAATGTTAAAATTATAGTTACGCATGGAGGGAGTTGAGTAATTTCTTCACTGTAAAGTGGTCCTTATATTTAAAAATAGGAGAGAATATGTGAGGTGGAAAAGAATATTCAGTCATATTCAGTGCCTATCAGGAATGGCTCCCAGGAGGGTCACACCACAATGTAGAAACCAGGAGTAGGCCGAAGGGACTAAGCTTAGCAGAAGGAAGTAATGGAGGCAGGACTAGCTGTAGATCCTTCCACCTCAACAATGGGACTGCAGCCTACAAAACCCCAGATTCAGGGAGTAGGGCAAAAATGCCATCCTAATACAGGCAGGTAAAAATCTCTAGGGTTAGAAAGCCTTATCTGAGGAGAAGAGCTGGGGACAAGGTTTGGGGGCTTTTTGCAGTAGCCAAACACTAAGACAAATATAGTTTGAGTTGTTAACTAGGGAAGGTGGTCTGACTTAGGGTAAGAGAATTGGAGTTACATTTTAGTTCTAGGAGACACGGGTATAGTAGACATGAAGAAAGAAAGTAGGACCCATGTCAGCCACCTCGGGAGGACACTTAGAATGCCAGTTAGATGCAGAATCAGGGCACAGAAGGAGCTCCACTGTGGGAGAAATAGCGAAAGAATAGGTCAGGAAGATTGACTGGACTTTGCAAGGTAGGTCCAAGAGCTTACTTACCCAAAGGTAATCCCAGTGCCCCAGGCTTCATAATTCCTTGGCTTGTTGGTCACTAGATATAGATCATGAAGGTGTCTAGAACTCAGGTACCCTCAGGAGGGAAGGAGATCCTTTTCTGACACATTCTGTTGGTTCCGAAGTGGGGACAGGGTGGCATGATCTGGCTTATACCTGTGTTCCATGACATCATCAAGTTGGTTGAACTGCACAACATGGCTTGGCACAATTCACAGGTGACTGAATACGATGCCTAATCCCAGGAGATGCCATTTAATGCAAAAGTTTCTCTTAGGGGTTTTGTGATTATTGCAGATGGCTGAAACAGCAAGGACTATGCAGCAGGACTGATAATCCACTCTAGTTTACCTTGAAAACATAACAGAAATCTACATTCACATCCCCTTCCTTAAAATAAGCCATGGTGAAAATATGTCACAGAGATAAGAATCAGTGATATAGTCTTGGCTGGAGCCACACAGTATCAACCGCCATGTGCATCTGCAGCCACATAGTATTTTCAGGTTAATAGGAAGTCTGACTTTCTTGTCGAATTCAAAATTATAAACTGATGTTACCAGGCTTTTTGGTTATCAACTTTGAAAGCTGGTTTAACAAAAGATCTAAGGAACTATTTTACTCTATAGTTGAGTACCTCCACAACAGTTTAAAAGTGGTTTGCTGCCTCGCCTTTATCTACTTCAAGCACAAAAGTGTAAGGCAAACCAGTGACTTGGACATTCAAGCATCATAAAGCCCATAGTGACAGGTATAATTTCCCAGGCTAGTGTTCCACTTGGGGCGTTAGTCTGATATGAAATTAAAACTGAAGCATACCTTCAGGAGGTAATGTTGAAATACTTATTTGAGTTCAGGTATTTGCAGGTTTCCCCACCTCTTTTGAAGTATTTAAAACAAACTGCTCAATTATAAAACCCTTCCTATGACAGGATTTCCATAATGTGTGGTCAGCTTTCTGGGAAAATTAGATTGAGATCAAGAATTTTGAAATCTGAACTTCAAGCTTGCTGGATTTCCAGTTGGTTTCAGATTTTCTTTCAAAAGTTTTATTGCACATTGACTCAGCATTCTCAAGAAATCAAAATATAATAATAAGGGTAACAGGTATACTATGTAAAGTACAGTCATCTGGAATTCATTTCACTCTAAAAGAGCATATCTTCAATGTTAAACCAAGTTTTAGAAAATTCTTTTGCTTGAATTATAATTATGAATTATTTGGGTCTTTCTATTTTCTTCTGCAAAATATTTTAAAATTCTCTTGATCACCAAGGCTGTTTCTTTGAAATTTAATAGGATTCAGGTGTCTCCAGCAACTCATCTACTACTCAGAAAATTCCTCTTCCTTTCTCCTCTCTATACCCTTCCTTTTACTCTTTGTGAATGCATGCGACTGAACGCACACATTCTGGAAGCCAAGGCAGGCTCCTGTTCCACACCCTCCTGTCCTTGATATCGATACTACAGCAAGCTTTCCTCCACCCAGATTCCTTTTTAGCCACAGTAACCATGAGAGTTGAGCAATTCGTCTTTACCTTTCTCTCTTTGGTCTTCAAGCCAGGTATGAGCTATAAATTGAGGTAGAATGTACAGCTGGGTCAATAAAGGGTGTGGACAAAAATGAAATAGGTTTCCTATCATTTTCCACAAAGTTTGAAAAACAGAGTTGGCAAAGAGGAAAAAAATAAAACAGGAAGTGGGATTACACATATAAATTAAATATTTTCACCCCAACCCTTTTTAGATAGCCCAGGGGTATTAGGAGTGTGTGTGTTTTGGATGGGCTCAGCAGGCATTCCAAAAGTAAATGGCTTCCTGTTCAGCGTGTTCGAAGTCAGGCTGTCTTTTGGGGTTGGTTAAAAATATGTGTGAAATATGTACTTTCATTTCAAGCCAAGTCAAATGTTTTCAATCATCCCCCCTTACTTGCTTCTCCTCTCTTCTCATCCTGTCATTTCTTGCCCCCCAGACAGTAAAATATACCCCAAAGTGTGTTTTTTTTTCCCAAAAGGAAGTTTAGTGATTAATTATGAGTTACATGCAAACATATATTATTGCTCTCAAAGGTATTCACCAAGAACCTAGCCACTGTCACTCTTGGCTGGCATTTTTTGAGTGTTAGATCTTGGTGAGTAGAAGTTAGAGAGGCATGCAAAGAAACCAGGTATTTGGCTCAGGCACAACAGAGAACCAATGGATAATTGAGGGTGAGAAATGGTCTATAACTTTTCACCCCAGTGGTGATGAACCTATAATTCCCAAATTGTTTGTGTAATTTTCTATTTCTACCACATCAGTGACAAATATTATTCTGTACTGCTTGTTCCTTGTGGATTTTTTTTTTTTTTCATCAGCAAGGTCCAATTAGGATGCCTGAAAGGAAAATAACACACCTGGGGCCATCATACCTACTAAGAAATGCCACAGATGTACCCAGGAGGAAAAATATAGACTTCTGGTGGAAGCCACAGAGTCCTTTCTGCAATAGGCTGCTCTGATGTTGATACACTTTAAAAATGTATGTCATATGATCTAATTAGAGGAAACTCTCAGATATTCGAATTTGACACCAAACTGTCGAGGAATGCTTTATGTTTGGCATAGGCTTCTGAGGCTGCAAGCACTCTCTACAAAAGCCTCAGGTAGTGGCTTTGTTTTCCGATTCCTCCATTAGTCTGAGCCTACTTAAATTCAGAAGTGTTCTTAGACAACTATGTTTACTAATGGCATTAGGTATCAGAGTTCACCCTTTCCATATTTTAAAATTTATTTAGTGTAAAAAGTGATTTTTTTTTTTACTCCTAGTGTGTTACATGGCTTGTGTGTGTGGGGTGGGGAGGTGGAGAAGTCAACCTTTCCAAGTGAATCTCTAAGGATAATTTATTTGAAGAATGTTTCTTGACATGTGATTCCAGGTTTTTGGTGTTTGCTGTTTTCAAATCGGTTTAACTCAGCAAACACTTATTAAATTGTTAACTGCACAAAGCTCAGTGCTATTTAAAGGATGTTAATTACTTGGCAGTAATTCTCATTGACAAAGTCTAACACTTTTTTATTATGAGAACCGTCAGAAAATTAGGATGATATACAACATTTATAAACAAACAAGCAAACAAACAAAAACAACACATAGCTAACATCACACTCAATGGTGAAAGACTGAAACTTCCCTCATCAAATCACGAACAGGACAAGGATCTCTACTATTCAACAGTGCTACTCCACATTGTTCTGGAAGTTCTAGCTAGAGCAATTAGTCAAGAAAAAATAAATAAAAGGATTCAAATTGGGAAGGAAGAAGTAAAAGTATTTCTGTTCACAAATGATGTGATGTTATATATAGAAAATCCTAAAGAATCCACAAGAAAACTACAAGAGGTAATAAATAAATTCAACAGATTTGCAGTTGCTCCACTTTTTGGTCATAGTTTAGCACTTCAGTATCCTCACTTAATAGGTCTAATGGTTTGTCCTCAGGGCAACACTTAATGTTTTAAAAAGTAAATATGGAAAAAAAAGTGACAGTGGAAGATCTCTTATTTTAATGGTGAAAAGACATTTTATTTGCTACCCTCATATTCAGCTTCATGTGTGGAATTCTCATGAGATTACTTTGGCAGTCAGTCATATTTTGGTTAGGTTCCAAATACTTATGAAACTAGTAGCCCATAAAGCCTCATTATGCCTTGAAAAAGATTCATTATTGGGTTATCTCCTGAAAACAGATGATACTGGCTAAAAAATAGAGGGAAAAGAGTGAAGATTACTTTTTAAGTTGAGTCAGAAGGGAGGGACAGAGACATGAGTGAAGCATTAAAGGAAGGTGAGGACAGGAGGGACAGAAGAATCAACAAAAGATACTGTAGACCTTCACTGTCATTATAGTAACCATGAGCCATATTTGACTATTTAAATGAAATTAATTAAAATTAAATTAAATAAAAATTAAGTTTCTTAGTTGCATTGACCACATTTCTAATGAGTGTTATTGTGTGTAGCTAGTGACTACCATCTTGAACAGTATAGATATAGAATATTTATATCACCAAAGAAAATTTCTTGAAGAGTTCTGCTATAGGGAGTATCCTGTCTTTATTTCACTCAATAATGTGTAGCAAATATGGTTTTTTGTTGTTGTTGAAAATAATCTTAAGTTCAATTTTCAATGACTGGATAGTATTTGATTATGTGAATAGATATATGATTTTTAAAAACCAGCCATTACAAAAAAGTTCTTATGTAACTTTGTTGTGATAAATATGACTATGATTTTTAAAAAGCCCTTGTAGCACAATTTTTGCACTCGCCTTAAATTATTTATTTAGAAAAAATTCCTGAAAATAAGTTGGCTGGATCAAATATTATGAACATTTTTAAGGCTTTTGATATGTGTGGCCAAATTCCTCTCTGGAAAGTTTGTCTGTTTACATACCATAAGCAAAAGTGACAGGAGAGGCATTTAATTTTGGAAGAAGAAGAACTATACCTGAAGGCGCAAAAACAAAACAGAGCAGTGAAGAAGGGAATTTCAAGTTTGAGTAGGAAATAACTATGAGGACTTAAGCAGTAAAACGCAATAACAACAAAGTAATAAGTAACCCCTTTTATAGTATTCCTACTTGGTGGGCACTATTTATACATTTTATATGTTAGCTCAATCCTCAGACAACCTTGTGAGTTAGGTACTACTATTATTGCCTTCCTATAGATAGAGGCAAATAAACAAATAAACCCCAAAACAACAAAAAAACAAGGACAAGAGCAACAGCAAACTGAGGTACTGGAGTTAAGTTACTTGTTTGAGATCACACAGTAGACCAGAAAGCCAGGATTTGAATTACCTGAGTTGATCCAGACTGGTAAGGTTTCAAGAGTCCCTGCCTTCAACCACTAGGCTCCATGGCCTCTCAACCATTTTATTCAAATCCCAACGGAACCAAGTATTAAGGATTGGATTGTGTCTCTCAAGAAGATATGTGGAAGTCTTAGCCCTCGGTACTTCAAAATGTGACTCGATTTGGGAAGAAGGTCACTATAGATGTAATTAGTTAAGAGGAGGTCATGATCCAGTACTGTGGACTCCTAATTCAATATGACTCTTGTCCTTACAAGAAGATAGCTCTGTGAAGACAGAGACACACAAGGGGAACAGCTTGTGATGATGAAGACAGATTGGGGGTATGCACATGTAATCAAGAAATGCCAAAGATTGCCAGCAAATCATCAGAAGCTGGGAATAGCAAGGAAAGAGTCCCCTACAGGTTTGAAAGGGAGCAGAGTATTGCCAAAACCGTAATTTCAGACCTCTAGCCTCCAGAAGTCTGAGGTGATAAATTTCTGTTGTTTTAAGCCACTAACTTTGTGGTACTTTGCTGCAGTAATCATAGAAGACGAAGACACCAAGTAACTTAGAAAGACGTTTCAGTGTCTGACCAGATAACTGTTAGCCCATGGGCACATCTCACCTACTTTTTGCCTCGTAGCTGGCGGATAACTACTTGGTGTCCAATCACATGGGCTGAAGGCCAAAGACAATATGTTTGCAATTGAGACTGCATGTCTTGGAAATATCAAAGAATGTTCTGACTCACAAAGAATATTTTATTGAACTTGCCAACATTTTATTCACTTTCTGGGAAGCTAATAATTGTATATTTTTATTTGTTTGGAAGGGCGGTGATTCACTAAGACAGTATGAACCATGCTGGTATCATGTTGCAGCATTTAGATGTATCTACCTTGTAGGAAAAACCGAGGTTTAAACAGCTATAGATAATGCATGAATTTGTCCTTTTGTCCCGATTTGCACTGCCGTATTCAGTCGTATTGTAGTTTGTCCACTTTGGGAAATGCAGTATGCTTCTTGGCTTAAAATATAAACCAAGAGTTTATTTTGTACTCTGATAAAAATCTTTACAGTGAAAATAACTGGAAATTATCTTATATTGAATGAACATCTGAAATATGATTTTCAGATGTTGAAAATATGATTTTCTAATTTCCCTTTTATAATATCAGAAAGAGAGAAGAGTCTAGAAGTACGAGGAATTTCAAAGGATACTTTGCTCTCAAACATACTTGCCCCTCCACCAATAGTTCATATCCTTGATTCATTCGCTCCTCTGAAGGGATATCCTTCCCAGCCTGTGAGGGGTGCCTGAAATTCTAAAAGCAGTCCTTTTTCTTTTTTTGTTAAACATTACCTTCTCCTAGCAGACATGATTTAAAAGAAAAGTTAGCAAAGCTTCTTTGCAATGCCTTTGCTATGCCAAGCATTGTGCTAAATACTTTTACATAGACATTGCACTTGAATTTCATAAAAATTCTCTGCAGGGTACTGAGCTAGGTGTTGATGTGGAATCCAAAGCTCAAATGAAGTTATGTTACAGGGTCTGGTGTATGGCACTTCAGATTTCAAATCCCAGGATATTCAAATTACAGTGTATTTCCATGCCCTATGCTTGCTTATTTTCCTAGAGTAAGGGGGTGGACAACAAAACACTGGGACCCTGAAAGAAGAAGCAGGAAGATGTCTCAATGGAGAAAAGAGAAAAGAGGAGCATTAAGGACAAACTTCTGGCTCCTTCTCATTTTATCTGGGGCTTTCCTTGAATTTTTTAGATCTGCTCTGTCTAGTAGGGTAGCCATTAGATGCATGGGACTACCGAGCACTTGCAATGAGGCTAATGCAGATTGAGATATGCTAGAAGTAAAAAATGCATACTGGATTTTGAAGATTTAAGATGAAGAAAAGAATGCAAAATATCTCAATATTTTTATTTTGATTTCATGGTGGATGATAATATTTAGCTACATTGGCTTTAATAAAATATCAAAATTCATTTTACTATTTTCTTTTTGCTTTTTTAAAAATGTGGCTTCTGTTAAAAATGTGAAATTATTTATGTGAGTCCCATTCTATTATTATCAGACAACACCGCTTAGATGTCCAGATCATCTGGACACCCTAAATAATGTTAATCTAATTTAAATGAAAAAAATAGATCTTGACTTTTTAAAAAAAATAAATAGTACCATTATTCAAAACTAATACGATTTTTTTTTTTTTGCTTTGTAATCAGTATATTAAGGACACATTCATACATTCCAAATGCTTAATTCTGATAACCAGATTTAAGCTTGTGAACATGACTTTTTAAACATACAATTAAAGCTATTCATCATAATTTGCTATACTACCAACATTAAATTACAGTTACTTCGGAGCGTTAAGTTATTTAAAGTAAGCCTGTAACATACCTTAAAAAAAAAAAAAAAAAAAAAACCTTCCTATCTCATACATGCAAACTTCTCCACATAAATGTCTCTTCACTGTAAGTTACCCTGCTCCCAAAGCCACTACTCTGAAGCTTATCATGGTCCAAAGAGAAGGAAAAAAAGTATAACCAGGACTGATATTATACATACATATATATATATATGTGTGTATATATATATATGTATATATATATATATTTTTTTTTTAAAGGGAAAAAAAAAGATGGCACAGAAGGGAATGCAATTCTACAAGTGCAAGCCCTCAAGCAGCAGTATATATGATAAACCCCTTCTTTAAAGAGGTATCCTTTCTATCACTGATACCACAGGCCAAATTACATAGCATGCCATCTTCAAGTAACAGTTGAGGCAATAAATGCAGAGGCATCACAATGAATCCCACTTAACATAACTACAGACCAACACTTCTCTACAAATTCTTTGTCTGATTGCCAATTAAATACAAGTTTTAACTTCATAGCTTAACAATTAAGGGTGATACACTGAAGTCAATACATACACCTAGCATTTCAGTCTGAGCTATTTCATATACATAGAACTGAAATTAATTACAAGGTATGGCCTAACAAATGCTAGGGGAGATTTTTTTTGAAAGCAGTTTTTACAAATATTAAACTTATCTTCCACACTGAAGTCATCATACATACAGGGCAAAGTCAGAGCTTTTATATTTGAGTTTATTCTTCATTTAACTTTTAAAACACTACTATAGTTGAATATTAAAACAAAAACAATAGCAAGTAGTGAGCTATGATTATAGTCCTTCACTCATTCACTACTGCACATAAAATGCCAGCAGTGTTATTCATTGGCCCCATTAAGAGGTCTGACACTGAACACCACCCCTGGGATGATGTTCATCATCCTCATATGCTTCCCCATTGTAATGGCGCTGTCTTTCCTGATTTGGATCAAAGTCCACCAGTTCTACCTGTCCATTTCATCAGTCTCTTCTACTTCCTTCCTCTCAGGTAGGAGTTTTTCCAGCAAAGAGAGTTTATCAGGAGACAGAAAGCCATTCTCAGGAAAGTTTACCTTAAATTCGATGATGAGGCGACCCTTCTCATATGGCCTACGATAAATTGGCATGCCTTCATTTAGCACACACTTGATATCTCCATGCTTGACAATTTGACCTGGATGAGAGGTGATGACAATGGTTCGGTTGTCCAGAGTAGATATTGGCTTTTGGAAACCGCACAGTGCTTCAACCAGCTGTATGTCCATACACATGAAAAGGTCTTCTCCTTGCCGAGTAAACACAGCATGGTCCTTCTGATCTAAAACAATGATAATATCTCCTGGTTCCAGTCCTGGTTCTTGGTCTCCTTCACCATGGAATGTTATCTTCTGGCCATCTTTCATGCCTTTGTCAATATGAACTTCTAGAATCTTCTTCTCTCGAACTATCTTCCTTCCATTGCAGCTTTTACATCTATCTTTAGGACTGATCCGTTCCCCATGGCCCTGGCACTCCATGCACACAGACTGAATTTGCTGAACCATTCCAGGTCCTATTTGATGAATTCTTATTTGCATTCCAGTACCTCGGCAATTGGGACAACACTCAACTGCTCCTTTCTTACCACCTCGGCCTTCACATTTATCGCAAATCACATTCTTTTGCAGAGCTAGTTTTCTTGTTGCACCATTATATAAATCTTCTAAGGTTACTGAGAGCTGATGCACAACATTTTTACCTCTCCTTTCTCTCTGCATTCTTCCTCCTCCTCCAAAAAACATATCAAAGATGTCCATGGGGGAGCCAAAACCACCACCAGCTCCACCTTCTTTAATTGCCTGTTCACCTCCTTTGTCATATAATTCCCTTTTCTTTGCATCAGAGAGTACTTCATAAGCTTGAGAAATCTGTTTAAACTTCTCTCCTTCATTTGGATTCTTATCAGCGTGGTACTTTAAGGCCAGTTTCCTGTAGGCCTTTTTCAGTTCTTCTTGGGTGGCATTGGGTTTGACCCCCAAAACATCATAGTAAGTGGTTTCTTTCACCATTTTCTACAGCCGGTGAGAGGGCCGAGGCCGATGTGGGGGAGCGGGAAGGAGCGCGTTGCTGGGCGCAGCTCGGGTAGCCGCCGCTCCTCCGCGTCTCACCGAGCGTTCTGGAAAGTTCCCCAAAACTAATACGATTTTTAAAGCACACAACATACTGTTTTCATCTTTAAGGCAATACCGTTGTTCAAATTTTAAGCCCAGTTCCTTAAAAAGGAAATGCAATAGTGGGATATGAAGGTTTTTGTCTTTGTGGTAGGCTGTTTGCAAAACTAGACTCCCTCCTTTGATTTGAGCTCCTTGGTATCTCCTCTCAATAGGAGGTGGGATCTATTTTCCTACTCCTTAAATCTGCAACCATAGGGTTGGTCTTGTGAGTTGGTTTGGCCAACAGAATATGGCAGAATGATGATGGGCCAGTTTGGGGCTTCAGATGTATCTATAGGCCTCACACTCTATCCACTCACTATCTTGGGATCCTCCCCACTTTTAATCTGAGCAAAACCCGAAGATAGCCTGTTGGAGGATGAGAAACCATGTGGAGCAGAGACAGATTCTCCCATCTGAGACAATCTGTATTGGTTTTCCATGGCTCCTCTAACAAATTACCAAACATATAGTGGCTTAAATAATACCAATTTGTCATTTCTCAGTTCTGTATGTCAAGAACAAGGCAGGTCTCACTGGACTAAAATTAGGGTATCACCAGGGCTGTGTTGTTTTCTGGAAGTTCTAGAGAAGAATCATTTTCCTTTCCTTTCTAGCTTCTAGAGCCTGCCCAAATTTCTTGGCTTATAGCCTCTGCTTTTATCTCCAAAGCCAGCAATTGCTATTGGAGTCTTTCTCAATTCACTTCACTCTGACCTCCTCTTTTGACTCCCTCTTACACTTTTAAGGACCCTTGTTTTTATACTGGTATAATCCAGGTGATCTTATTTTAAAATGAACTAATTAACCTTGATTCCATCTATAACCTTAATCCCCCCTTTGCAGTATAAAGTAACATATTCAACAGGTTACATGGATTAGGATAAGGACATCTTGGGGTAGGTGGGTCATTATTCTGCCCACCACATCATCCTGGAGCACCTGGCATCTAACTAGCCCCCAGAGCTGATTGAAGATGCCTCCGTGAGTCTGGCTGTGACCAGAACTGCCCCGTTAAGCCCTGGCCAAATTGCTGACCTAAAAATGAATAATTAAATAAAGGTTGGTTGAGCACCAACCCACAAGTGGTTGGGTGGTTTGTCGTGTGACAAAAGAAAACTGATACAGTCCTTGAAAAGGCCCAACAAATGCTAACTGACTTATGATTATGTGAAATATTCTTATATCTAATTTTTAAGCAATCCTGATCATTGAGGCTCTCAATTTTTTTTTCACTGAAGTACAGTTGACATGCAATGTTATATTAATTTGAGATGTATAACATATTTATTCCACTGAAGTACTCCATTTTTATTCAGTTATTTTATTAATAATTTCTGCTATTTTTTAAGGTAGTAGTGATATTTTTGGGACAAGCTATGTCTTCCTACTGAATTATTTGCAGTAGAAAAAATCATAGTTGCCTAGCCTTCCCTACCAAAATTCTCAAATCTGCTCTCAGAAGATGATTCCTGCCAATAAGAGGAAGGCTTAATCTTCAGGTCCCTGCTGTTTGAAATAATAATGACTTGGGGCATGGGCCAAATTTCTGTTAGTGAATAAATAACATTTCTTTAACAACCTCTCAAGCTGTTTAATAATATTTTAGTTCTTTTTTAAGTGGATTCAACATGCAGTAACCTACTTTTGGTTTGCACTCTGTGGTGTAGATTACACAATCAACTTCTGGAGGAATCAAAGTTTTATTTATGATTAGCAAAAAACCTTGCTATGCCTCACAGTGTAAATTCTCTGTTTCTGCTGTGAAACAGAAAGGGAAAAAAAGTCAAAATATTTTCCTGGGAGGCATAACATTTTAGCCTCCTGAGTAAAACCTCAGAGAAACTGGGACTAAAAAAGAAGTTTCAAATGGAAAATATGAACCAAGCAGAATAATTTCTAATTGAGGCACATGAAGTTTTCACCTTGTAATGTTTTTACCTTGTAATGTTTGATCTATGATTCCAAGATTTCCATTTCAAGTATTTACTAGCAAAACACGAAGGAGCACTGTGTTGACATCATCATTTTGGTGGCAGAGCCTCATAAAATGGTACCCATCTGCCTACTATAGCCTCATGCTGTAAGAGTTCCACCAGATGCATGTGTGTGTCAGTGTTATGGGGTTGTTGGTTACCAGCAAAATTTATTAGTAAAGTTCCTGAAACTGGAAAGGAATAAACAAGGTAATTATTTGGCAACCTACCAAAATCCGCATATTCAAAACTCTTGAAAGTTTAAGGCACCTGCTAATGATTCCCAGGATTACAAGTAAAATAAGGAAATTTATTTAGGGATAAATAAATAAGTTGCCTCATTGCAATTTCCTGGGTCTTTTTGTTTGTTTTGCTTTTCCTTTCTTCTTAAGAGTGTTTTGAACTTTGTCAGCAAGATGTCGTCTGAGAGGGATATGAAAGAATTTACATTGTTTTCTACTTTTTCCCCATGGAGAACTGAATGGATCTGGACTGACCTAAGAAATTCTGACTGTCGTGTACATTAACTACATACTGAGATCTATCTGTTTTTTGATATCGTTATTATTGTGTTTCTTATGGGAATCATGGGACCAGAATTTGGCCTCAGAAGGATATCACAGTGTCTTCTGAACTGTAAATTAGATAAAGGCTTCTTTTCTCTTGACATGACAAAACATATTCCTATTGGAAAATTGCATAATTTTCACAGTAACCCCGAAAATGGCTTGGCTGCTCACCAGCAATTAAGACACAAAATACTTCACTTAGACAGCAGTTTGGGGCACTGAGGAGCTCTAAACAAAACTGCATTATAGTGATGCTCCCTGACTCTGCGTGCTGTTTACTAACTGGCATGGGTTGGGCTGACTTGCATGTCAGCACATATGTGTGGTGTGTGTGCTCATATGCAAATGTGCACTAAATGTCACGCCTATTGAACAATGAGGTGAGAAGAGGTGTGTTTTCCTACTTACAGAAAAGGTCAGTGTGCTTAGCAGGGCTTTGAAGTGTTTTTACTTCACATATTAAAACAGTAGTAATTCAATTTAATTACTCTAATGAGTCCAAATGCTAGGTAAATAAAGTTAGACAGGGAGACAAAAGGAGGAAGTACAGTGTGTGGACCTCCAAATACACACCTCACTATAGTTAATGTTGACACCAACAGGTACTATATTTGTAGCATATGGGTAAAGAAACGATGCAGGGAGATCAAACCACGTGTATGTCCGAGCTAGGATTCACATGCTAGTGTGATTCCAAATCATGTGTCATGACCACTATTCTGTGATGCCTCTTTACCCAATAGGAGTTAATAGTTTTGTCCAATATAAAGTTCATAGACTTTTATAGACACTTTCTTGATTATGATGTGGGAAGATTTTACACACAACTGTCAGGAATGGTGGGAGAAAAAAATGAAGTTATAAAAATTATGGAATTCATAGTCGCCAACATATTTTCATAAAAAGAGGCCCCTAATTATGTTTTGAAATCTCTACACCTGCATCTTTCTTGTGATGTTTAATCAGGACTAGACTGAATATACCAGAGATAAAGATATCACTTAAGGTCCTTGAAAGAGATGTATTAGCCTTCATATGTATTTGATATTGTTTAACTTTTAAAGATTTTATTTATTTATCTGACAGAGAGAAATCACAAGTAGACAGAGAGGCAGGCAGAGAGAGAGAGGGAAGCAGGCTCCCTGCTGAGCAGAGAGCCCGACGCGGGGCTCGATCCCAGGACCCTGAGATCATGACCTGAGCCGAAGGCAGCGGCTTAACCCACTGAGCCACCCAGGCGCCCCAGATATTGTTTAACTTTTAAAATATATTTCTTAAAAGAAAAAAAAATTTAAAACAGCATTTAAGAATAAGACAATATTGTGCTTTATAAAGTATCTACCCCTTATTTTGAAAATGCAAAAATACTTGGCTCACATATATCTTCTATTTAATCCTTTTAACTACTCTGAACGGTAGGTATTGATATTCAGTTTTTAAAAATGAAAATCTCAAGGCTGTAGGGATTAAGTAACTTATAAACATTAGCACTAGGTGTAAGGTCTTACTGAACACCCACACTGTGCCTCAGATACCACACAGTGCCTTCTCCTACACAGACTTGGATATCTTTTTTTTTTTTTTTTTTTGAGAGAGGGAGAGTGAGTACATGTGGGGGGCGGGGCGGGAGCCGGGGTAGAGGAAGAGGGAGAGAAAAATCTCAAGACTCAATCTCACAACCCTGAGATCATGACCTGAGCTGAATCAAGATTTGGACGTATAAGCAACTGAGCCACCCAGGTGCCCCCAGACTTGAATATCTTGAATAAAGTTTGTCATTGAGGCTAAGAATGATTGCTACATTGATTTGACCTAGAAAGTTCAGAGAATGGACAACAGAATGAGAAACACAATAGTTTTTGTTGCTGTTGTTTTGAATTACTGGGTTGGAATAGCAGCAGAAAAGAATTCAGAAGACAAAAAGTAGCTTTAAGTGGTAATTAGCTAGCTATCTGAAGAGTAGCTGTGAGAATGACATCACCAGGGAAGAAAAGAGTAAATATTTCAGCAGACGATCTACCTCAAGGCTAATAGATCTAAAACAAAAGGGTCGTTGATAATCCTTCAATTCCTTTTCCTGGCTATCATGCTGGAAAGAGCTACATGAGCATAAGGCTGAATTGTTCTACAAGGCCTGGTGACCTACAGCTGGCTCATGGTTAATTGCTGGAATCTTGTTGGAGATGTAAGTCAGTCCTGTTAGTCTTTGCAGTTTCATGACATATACCTGAAGAACACAAACATGCATGTAGTGAGTTAGGGAGAAGTTCATTTCTTGGAACCTTTTTTACGTATTCACCATATGAATACTGAACAACATGGGTTTGCATGGGAAGATCTGTTGAATGACAGAGAAACAGATATGTGTAGTGATTCTTGAGCCCTTGATTCTGTGTCACAAAAAAGAATTCTATTCCTTCTGCCCCACTGACTAGTTTCATGATTTCCTGTCAGTGTAATGTATGTAAGATTCTTAGGACAGGGTTACTGTATAAGTTAAATCAGTTCATGTACTGTTGACCTTGGAACAACATGTGTTTGAACTGCATGGGTCTGCACATACACAGATTTTATATATATATATAGTACAATATTATAAACATATGTTCTCTTCCTTATGACTTCCTTAAACATTTTTCTCTAGCTCACTTTACTGTAAGTATACAGTGTTTAATAATAAAACATACAAAATATGTGTTAATCTACTGTTTATATTATCAGTAAGGTTTCAGGCAGTAGTAGGCTATTTGTAGTTAACTTTGGGAGGAGTCATAAGTTAAGGAGGATTTCTAGCTGCGGGGAAGGTCAGCACTCCTAACCCACAGATTGTTTAAAGGTCAACTGTATAGAAAACCGTTGGCATCGTGCCTAGAACAGAGTTAAGAAACCAAACAGTGGTTGCTATTAATACGTATGTTGTAAAATGTAGATCTCTGACTCTTCTCAAAAGGAAAGCAGTAACCAGATTTGTCTCAAGTGAGTATTAGTCTCCCATTATTGATCCCAGAAGGCCACTAAGCAGGGTCAAATGGGAGAAAAGCCTGTGTCTGACTTGTAGCTACAGAAGGCTTATATTCAGGTTTGGGCTCTTGTCTTTGGTCCCTTTTAATCTAACCAACCCGATGCTCCACTAGCATAAAACTACTTCCTCCCACGGTTTTCATTTGCAGAAACAAGAAGACCCTGGAGGCCAATAACTAGATATTTATTTTTTAAATGTTTTAAAGTAAAAATAATAGTGTGAGGCTTTTGCTTCAGCTTTCTTTCTGAAATGACCCTTGACAGGAACTGGAAATACTTCTTGTCAATGCAGCCATGATCTCTTGTGACCAAACGGGATGTGGGAGGCAGAATGGAATTTCTGAGTTCTTTGTACCTAGGAATAAAATGTCTGTCATTTAGTTAAAATAAATTATTGATTTTTAAATCAAATCAAAATACGGAGTCAAACAAGCAGGTACTGTACTTGAATTTTCCCTTATTTGTAAGAACTGTTTTTCACTGTTTTATGAATAGTGGGGAAACAAAAAGGTTATAAATAACAAAAACGTGTTTTGGCCTCCAGGAAACCCATACAGGCACATAATTATAGGAGAGTTTAAACAAAAAATGTTTAAATTACCATCGTTTCCTAGAAAATGATTCTCATTCTTGCCTTATCAGATAAGCTAGCTGGCAAAATGCTCAAAGACTTAGGTCCCCAACTCACTGGAGGCCTGTGCTCGAAGCCCAAACCCTTTCTTCCACACTCTGGTGCTTTCTCTTCTTCCTGGGGAACGAAGGTATTAAGTGTCCTCAGCATCTCCCAGGGCTAAGGCTTGGGAAACCAGAGAGAAAGACAAATGACTGGGTTAGCTGGAAGGGACATAGAGGAAGCTGGACACATACTAAAGTGGACTAATGACACAATGTTTCTCATTATTTAGCCGGTCAAGTGTTGATTTCTTCCAGTGATTGAGATGATACAATTTGGAATTACTGTGTAATTCTTGCTTTAAGACCTGCAAGATTTAAGTATCTATGGCCTGGGAGTAAAGAAAGGAAAAGAATGGGCAATGAATTATTAACTTCTTGTTCAAATTTCCTTCAAAGCTCTAATTGTTTCAAGAAACAACTTCTAAATCCTCAGAGATGAGAATGGAGGAGTTTTCTTGCTCTGGCTCCTACCTACTTATCCAGTTCCTATGGTTGTCTTTCTGTCTTCAAACCTTGGGCTTCCCATGCTCTACTCATAAATAATAGCAGTATCACTGCCCTGTATCAGAAGTCTGTTTCTCTGCTTTGAATGTCCTCCTTCTTTTATCCAGAATGCTCCTACTTCATTTCCTAGGCTAACCGATCTGTCATCATTTAAAACATGTTACTCAGCCCTGAATCTGAATTGTGTGTACTTTCTATGTTATTTCAAAATATCCTTTACTTTTGTCAGTCATTTCATTTATCACATTGTAATCCTGTTTTATTGCCTACGTCTACCACCAAACAAATGTCTTTGACTTCATTGGTTTGATTCAATACGAGGTGGAGCCTTATCAGTGGTCTGCTTTAAAAGCTCCCTGGTGATTCTGGTTCACAGCCAGGACTAAAACCCACTGAACTAGAATGAATGCTCCATGAAGACAGGACATTGACTGTCTAGTTCACTGCCATATCTCATTTTCTAGGTCAGTGTGGGAAACACAGTAAATGCTCAAGAAATATCTATGGATCAAATGTCATTATAGCCCCAATGCTTGATACAGTGTTAAACATAATTGTTGTTGAATGAATGAATGAACAAATGAATGAATGAATGAGAACCCTAAATTCTACAAGGATTATACAAAGTAGTAAATCACAGATTTTGTTTTTGGAAAGTTATACTTGGAAGGGAATGAGGGGAATCAGAGAAGCACATATTCTGGTATAATCACTTATGCAACCAGTGATAGAAATATTTACAGTGGTTGTGATGATTTCTTAGGGAGAATCTCATGTTGAGAATCCTCCTTTCTGAGTGCAGAAATTTTCCAAGTGGTTTGGCAGATGTCCAGTTAATTGAAGTTTTGAGCAAACTCAGTTTTAAGTTTTTTAGAAAACTGCTAAATCTTCTGAGGTCATTCCAGACCATTTGCCTTCTGTGTTATGCACTAAGGCAGGAAATGTTTTCCTCCGTTTTGAAATGAGCAATTTAAGGGGCCAGTAAAGAATGCATGCGGTGGGACATGCTATCAGCCCCCTCCAGCTGTTTACCATGGTCCTTTTCATTCTTAACAGGGACATCAGGTTCTTTTGGATACTAGTTATGATTTTATACATAAGACAAAATAAACATTTCCTGGAGGGCTTCAGAGGGTAACTACTCTTAGGTCTTATCTTGCATTTTCCTTCAATCAAAAGAGGAAAAGATAAGATTTAATTTGAGAGAAGTCTACCATTTATTAGGTTATGCTGTAGTCAGTTGGTGTATTAAAAATTTTTTTTTGAGCCTGAAAGCAGAAAATCAACTTTCTCCATCTTCCATTGCTTAATTTTTTATGCTGGTGAATTGTCATGGCCCCCACCTGAGGCCATCTAAGAACAATAGTACCTGAGTCGTTAACATTCTTAGGTCTTGTTTAGAAGGGGTTGGTTGGACCTGCTGTATTCTGACCTGAGTCATCCCACACTGGGCCAGGGAGGCTAAAAAACTGGACTCTTCCCAAAGGAATGCTTGTTATCATGGCGAATCTCCAGAAGGAAACGTTAGTGCTAAGTGAACAAGCATCTTGCCTCAGATTTACTGCTGGGCATGGACAGATCGTGACCTTTTAATCAGGATAGGCTGAGATTGAAGTTTTTGTACAAAATAAATTTGCTTTGGAAGGATTTGCCAGAGACCACCCTGGGGGAATGTTCGATGGTTCAGTTGGAGATCATGGGATTTGGAGTCAGGTAAGACTAAAGTTTAAATCCTGTCTCCACCATGTACTGTGTAAATTAGGTAAAATACTTAACTTCTTTGGGGCTCAGGTTTCTCATCTATAAAATATAATAACTAACATAATAACAAAGAAGTGAAAAATCACTAATTTTGTCAGATACACACTTACCTAAAAAATAGTTAAAGCTATGTTGTGTGCCATATAAAGAGAAACAGTGTCCTCCTCCTACCCAGGTATTATAATCCATATTAATACAGAGAAGCATGTAGAGAATGACCAAATAAGAATAACTTTGAATAAGGTATGAACAAAAGACTAGGATGGTAAAAGCATTGAATTTGGGATTGAAAGACCTCATTCCTAATCTCAACTCTAGCTGTGTGACTTGATGCTCACTTATAAAATAGAAATAGTATCTATCTTCTTATCATTGTTTAGAAAGTCAAATTGTATAATGTTGATAGATCTACCTTTGAAAGTGTTAAAAGCACAAATGCCCATATTAATTATTAAGAAGTTTGTATTTCTTCTCCTACTAACCAAAACCAAAGTAGTTTAAGAGTGGGGAGTGGTACACAGGTGGGGAAGGGGTATTTTTTCGGAAGTCAAAAAGGGAGATGGTGGTTTTAGTAACAGTATGCTAACTGAAAGCAATGTTTGCATTTCCTCAGCTTCCCCTTAGAAGAAGAGCTTAGCTTTGTGTAGACAACCCAGTGTTTGCTTAGTGGAGCAGTTAGGTGGGGCTGAGATAAGGAACTGCTGGGAATTCCTGCATAGACTTTGTATGGTATGTGCTAGTGAAAAGGATTGTGCCCTGTAAAATTATGGAGGGCAAGATTGAGGACTTAATGAAAATAGAGGTTTGTGGAAAAAGCAATCAAAATAGTGTATGTATGTGTTCCTTTAAATGTCACCGTTCAGGGACCCCTATGTGGTTTACTCAGGTCAGTGTCTGCCTTTAGCTCAGGACATGATCCCAGGGTCCTGGGATTGAGCCCAGCATCTGGCTCCCTGCTCAGCGGGGAGCCTGCTTCTCCCTCTGCCTGCTACTCCCCCTGCTTTTCTCTCTGTCTGTGATGAATAAAAAAGTAAAATCTACAAATAAATAAAAGGCACAGTTCATAGTAGTTCTTGAAGGCATCCTCCACTAAAACAGACTAAATTTATTGTTAAAAAGTTTCTCCGATGGGTAATCATTTTTCCCGACTGTCCTCCTGAATTGTTCTAGAAGTCTTCCAAAACAGATTCTTCCATGAGTCATATGTTTTACAAACTCATTTTAAAGCTTTTGGACCTATTGACTTGGAGTTTAACATTTTTTTGCCCTTATATAATCGTTTTGTGAATTTCCTCAAATATTAGGAAAACATGCCGCCCTTCTCCCTGGGCCTGGTCTTCAGTCCACATACAGAGAAGGTAGAACCTAATCAGGTCTCCCCTTTATACCACATACCCCTTCTCTTTGGGGGCAGGGAGAGGGAGCAGCAATGGCTTCTGGGCTTTTTTGTTTGAAAGGAATAAAGTACACAAAATATAGATTAAAATATTGCAGATGTAAAACTGTCATTCAAACATAAAATTCCATATTCTGATGATTGTAATTTGAAGCCCATATACAATGAGCCACACCTCTGGGTGATATCATGGGAAACAGTATGATATGTTATTGTGAATGGAGAAAACACCGAATTTATCATTTATAGGCATTCATTTCAAGTTGGTTTATCAGAGAAATCTCTGTACTTTCTGATCAGTTTAGCTGTGAATCTAAAACTGCTCTAAATTTTAAAAAAGGAAAAAGAAAAAGAAAAGAAAACAAGCAAAAAACCAACCAAACAAAAAAACCCAGGAATACAACAAACTAGATGAGATGAGAGAACAAAGGACCATGGAAGTTTTGAGCTGGGAAAATTAGAGTTGGGTTTGGAAAGTAGGGGAGAGAGATCAAGTAAAAGCTCACCGAGATGTCAAGTGGGAGACTGACCTTGAAGGAGAGATCTTGGTATGGAGAACAGAATGAGCAAAGGCACTGGTGTAATGTTCAGGTTACATAAGTGATGTGATGTGGAGTGGTTAGAATTATGAAGAGGAAGGCGACTGATGGGTGGCAGGTGATGTCATCTTTGAATATTTCTTCCTGAACCTCGAAGGGAAACTGAACTCAACATCATGCTAATTAGAAGTTCTTTTTAGTGTTATTTATCCATATTACTGATATGGGACATGGGAAAACTAGAAAAGAATGATGAAAACATTAATGAAATAATACTTTAATATTCCTATTTAAAATGTTCCTTGACTTTAAGCCTTTTTTGCTTTGTAAAGTGTTAGTTTCCACATTTACTTTAGAATCATTTCATTGGATATTTTTCTATTTCATTAAAATATCAGTTGCACATTTTTTAAAAGCAAAATCATAAAGTCAAAAGAACATAATATTTGAATGAGGATTGTGAATTTTTAAGCTTTTCTTTGTTTAGTATCACATTACTAAATCAGAGAAGAAATATTTATCTGACTGAATGTAGGAAGGAATCAGGAAATATCAACCCAGTTACACCTTTAGATTTCAGCAATGCACCCCCTGAGCTATGAGGTATCAGAGGTCCCAGAGAGAGATTTTTTCACTACTGGAGCTGCTCAACAACTGTTAGGCTGTTTCTAATGAAATAATTTAGAATGTATGTAGAATGATCTGACTATTCAGATTCATATATTTTGGGTTTTTTTCTTTTTTAATCTCCTTTCTTTTGTATATAGCCTTGGTTATCTACTAGGAAAACCCGCAGAAGCATGTAAGATTAGGAAGGTCTTTTCCAGAAAAACTCTATCTAGCAAAGATCAAGATTTAGAAAGTTATTTCAGTATCCATAAAATCTTATTACAGGCTTCTGAAGAGAACCAAGCCAATAATGCTTCATTCTCACTCGAGTCTTTCGTAAGTGAACCTTGTTAACACAGTTTGGAATCAGGCAACATCAGTCATGTAGAGTAGTTGATCCAAAGTGTATATTCTATTATATTCTTTGTGGATAATCTGGGCAAATGTACATGGACCCTAGAATGATTTGCCTCTGCCGCCAGGCATCATTCTGGGTGTTTCTAAAGAAGCGTGTCTATACAACACCTGCCACAAAATCAAAGATTTTTGTTTAATTAATGCAGATGGATTTTAATATTATTCTAGTCAAAATGTAAATAGAAGGTAAAATTGAGGTCTGAATTTTAGGTTTAATGTTGAATAGGAAAAAAAAAAGAACAGTATCTTTGCTTCTGAGATCTTCATAGTTTTCAGAGCATTCAGAACTTTAAATGCTCTGTATGAGTCCTTCTGTCTATACATGGATATCTGAGAATTCATTAACAGCTGAAGAATAGAAAGACTTGGAAATGAGTTTGGCAAGAGAAGATATTTGAGTGCTGGGGTCTGTGGACTGTTTTCTGTCTTTCCCCTTACAGTATTTAAAAATGAATTATGTGCTGGATGTTACATTTTTATGTTATGCCTGATGTAAGGTTGACACAAACCATATGAATTTAACACTCAGGGTGAGTTTATAGGAGTCTTGCTGTAAAAACTAAAATCTAATTGTTAGTAATAGTTAATAAAAGAGCATGAAAACAGATTGATTTATGTAATGCCATATTTATAAGACAGACTGTTTAATTTTTTTTAAGATTTTATTTACTTATGACAGAGGGAAAGAGCGAGAGAGGGAACAGAAGCACGGGGGAGTTGGAGAGGGAGAGGCAGGTTCCCTGCTGAGCAGGGAGCCAGTTATGGGGCTTGATCCCAGGATACTGGGATCCTGACCTGAGCCAAAGACAGATGCCTAACAACTGAGCAACCCAGGTGTTCCAGACTATTTGATTTCTTAATGTAATTTAAAATTACTCTTGGGTGCCAATTTGTCAGATATTGCCACAGTTCTAAGTGAAATCAAAAAGGCTAGAAGAAACAGTATAAAAAATAAACTATTTACCTTTTAAGAATTCAAGAGATATTTCAGAGAAAATTGGAGACATTGTAAACAAATTCAAATTAATTGTAAACAAATTCAACATATCCAACAATATACACACTTTGGGTCAAATACTCTATTATGACTGAAGATGCTGGATTTCAAACTGTGTTAACGAGGCTCACTGTGTTACTTCTCTCCATTGACATAGACAATACCATGATATAAGGACTGACCAAAATTGACATCATGTTCTACTTCATAACATGGCTTGAAACAAACCCAGTGATTTCTTGAAGACTATATTATGAGTGAATTTTGTAACATAGTACAAATGTTTTGTATTTTCCCAAGGATTAGTTATATCAAGATGTAGTTTTCCAGATCTTAAAAAAAGCAAACATGATTTGAGGGCTTATTATGTACTAGAGATTATTAGGCACTGGAAATAGAAAGATAAACAGATATTGTCTCTGCCCTCATGGATAGTATACCCAACATGACTTTTCATATGAATAGTCAATCACATACTACCAAAAAAAATGACATGCTGAACTGCTAATGAATTATATATAGTCTTGAAGAACAACAACAACAACAAAACAATTAGCCCAAAGAAAGGTTTAGGAAAGAAACAATAAAGATAAAAACAGAAAATAATAATAGAGCAGAGAAACATTCTATATGGAGGACTGACATAGCAAAAAAAGATCAGTTCAATGAAAAAACTAATAAATTTGACAAACGTGTGATGAAGTGGTTTAAGAAAAAGAGAGAAGTCACAAAAAATACTACTGGGAATGAATGGGTGCTGCACACACTGAAATGAAAACAAAAAGGTATTATGAGCAACTTTTTTTGCCAGGAAATATGGAAAGTTAGATGTAATGGACAAATTCCTGGAAAACCACAATTGACTCAAGAAGATACAAAAAACATTAATATTCTTATAACTATTAATAAAATCAGTAGTTAAACACAGGAGACTGTCACTTCCAGCCATGACAGAACAGCTGGTAGTGGATTGCCCTCTTACCAAAAACAACTCTCACACAGAAGTAAATACACAAGACAAGTATTTCTAACATTGAAGAACAGGCTGAGACAAAGGAAAGACATAAGATGAGCCCTACTGTTTCCCCAGTTTGGGGCCTGGGACAAATTCTTGCTGTGTCACATGATAGGGAGCCCAAGCAGATATAGGGTCTTGCTAAGTTTTGGAGGCAGAGATTGGAATTTGGGCTGCCTGAAGCAGCTGGAATTTGCAAACCAGTCTGTATGAGGATTTCCCTCAGATCTTTGGCTGGGGGTTAGCCAAGCTTGTATAAGACAAGGTTCCATGAAACCTACTGGGGATCTGCTACAGGGCTGAACAGTGATGCCAGCCAGGAGAGCTGGCCCAATTAGAGAGCAAATAGAAGATACATACTTACAATAGAAGCAAATAGAAGATATGTATTTACAATATTCATTGTATGTTAGATCCATGCACCTGCAGAGTAGTGTGTGCATGCTCTCTCCCCCTCTCTCTTAGTTGTCTATATGAAAGTGTGGGTGCTCCCCCAGGTCCCACTGGAGTAGTTCCTAGTAACAGATTTATCCGTTACTTATCCAGTCCTATAATTATGAAATTAACATTTACTTGTAAAAGAAATAGGTAAGAAACACCACCTGATCTTTAGATCTAATAATCTTAATCCAGTACTAAATCAAAGCAGAGGAAATTTGAATTCAGACTATTCATGTTACTTTAAAATTGATCTGGGTTTGACAATTCTCAAAACTAATTTTCTAATGAACTTTCAGCTTAAATTGTTAAGAATTAAGGTAGCAAGAGAAATTTATTTAGCTAACTTTTTACTTTTGCTTTAAATATCATTTTTTTTTTTTTGCTAAGTACAAAATCCTTTGGTATAGAGTTAAAAACATTGAAAAGACTTAAAAATCAAGAACAAAAAGGTATTAAGTTTTTTAGAAATAATTTTGAGTTTAGGTAGAAATCTATGATATTCTTGAGTTGAAAACCTTGCACCTAAATATTTTCAAACATGGGAAAATAAAAATTAGTCATTATTTTATTTAGAATAATGGTACTATTAGCAGGGTTAAATAATAGTAACATAGTTTGATCCTAAGACAATGCAAATTATGGTGTAAGACAGGCAATCTCAAATTATTAACAATGGAGCAAAACCAAGAAAGACCTCATGGTATAAAATAGCCTTGACCCAGGGGCTAAGTGTACTTCACAGCTGTTTGGACTTTTCAAGAGTCCTGCTATCTTTATAACGTACACTTTTAGCTTTCTGTAGTGCACTGTGTGTATTTATGGTCATTCATGCTGAACAGAGAACAGTTTATGTATGTTTACTCCTAGCATCTAAGCAACTTTGGTACTATCTTTTTGCGGGGGGGTGGGGATCACTTTCTGTTAGCTCAGATGTTTGCAAGCCTATTTGCATAGGAAGCGGGGATAAAAGCCATGTAGAGTGGCTTTCTGTGTTACCTAGATATAACAGAAATTCATTCACAATGGGTTCTTAGGTTTAAGAGGCCTTATAAGGAGTATGTTCTATGAAGATGTATATGAGAACCAAGAATATTTGGTTGTACCCTTTATTGGATGATCGCCTTCCTAATAAGCTTGTCTTTTCATTTGGCCAGATACTGGTTTTTTCAACTCTAACGTATCAAGGTTTTCCAAGCTCAATATACCTAATAAGTAGAATACATACTCTTAGAGGTTTTCAGTCATGAGATGTATCAGTCTCCTATGTATTTGACTCATCCTTTACATTTTTTAGCTCTAAAAAGAAATCAATTCTCCACATATTACTTAAGAACATAGTGTACAACTGTTTGCTACTTACCTCAACTGAAGATTTATTTATCAATATGTGGGATTTACCTACAAATTTTAGACAAATTTTCTATTTTTTTTACTTTCCTCCTTTTTTTCCCCTCAAATCCTGCCACAGGTTTATTCATACAAATAGCTCAAGAGGACACCAGCCCCATGCAAACAGAAGCCCAGGGGTTGAACCAGTCCTTCCGTAGAACTCTTATCTGCATAATTATATGACACCAAAATGATTGTGTATTCCTTCTAATAGGATATTGTTTGCTTTATCCAAGCATCCTGGGACTTTATTTACTTAGTATTGCTTTAATTATTTTGAACTTTCTTAGATCCTGAAGGTTAAAAAGTTGGTAGATATGGGTGATACAGTAGAGATGAAAAGTGTTCAAAAATTCCTGCCCTCAGGTGTTTACATTCTACAGGTAAGACAGATATTATGCATAATAAGTAAATTATATAGTATGCTAGAGAATGATAAATGCTATGGAAAAGAAAGGAAGCAGACTAATGGATATCAGATATATAAAGATTGGGGTTACACTGTAGGTGTGTGGGGAAAAGTATCGATGAGAAAGTGAAATTACAGCACACATTTGAGATGTGTAATTTTGGGGAGAAGTACACCCCAGGGAGGAGGCGCAGCCCGTGAAGCCCAAGGTAGGAGTGTAGACAATATGTTTGAGACAGAAGGCCCTTGGGGCCCAAGAGGGTTAGCAAGGGCAGGATTGGGAAGATAAAGTCAGGAGGAGGACAGGAGTGGAGGTCCAGACCAGGTAAGGCATTGTGGGCCATTGTGAGAATGAGGCTCCTGCTTGTAGTGAAGGACAGTGGAGTGTTCAAACACAGTGAGGCTGTTCAAAGACATGACATTGTTGAAAGAAGCAATCTGGCTGCTATGCTGAGAATGCACCGTAGTGGGTCAGGGAAGGCCAGGGAAGAGATTACTCCAGGAATCTAGGCAAGATATGATGATGGCCTTGACTAGTGTGGTGGCAGTCAAAAAGGTGAAAAATGGCAAAATTTGGAATATATTTTGATGGTAGATCCAGGAGGATAGGATATTAGTAGAAGGAAAACAAGTGGACCCAGGATTAATGCTGTTTTGGGTCTGAACAGTTGGAAGGACAGTTCAGTTCTGTACCATCTCACATCTGTTTTAATCTTCTCTTATTTTTATCCTCATGACTTTATGCCTGTTTATATCCTTAAATGATAGTTTAGAGGGGCTTTGGGTTGAAGCAATGATAAACCTGTGTCTTTAACTCAGCATGTTTATCCAGAAATCCATAATCGTTATTTTGATAAATTAATTTTATTTAATTTTGCTTTGTGGGGAAGAAACGCCTTTGGAATGTAACTGTAATGTGATACCTTATTTTTTAAAAAGGTGATGGAAAATAAATGTCCATGACCAAAACAACGTGGCTCATATCCATGTAACACATGATTCAATTAGAATTTCCTTGTTGTATTTGGTTTCCGTGGAGAGAGATTATTTTTTACCCTTGTGCCCTTGCCAAAATGGTATCCAGAATTAACTTCTCTGCAATTAAACTAGTCCATTTTCGTATTTTGAAAGGATTGATGGAAATCATCCAGGGGCTTTTATGTGCCCAGAAAGATACCACACACCCTGCATATTTCCACAAGGAGTTAGGAAAGGTCCAAAGAATCAGAGCAGATATTTAATGTTGCTCATTGAGAAATATGAACAGGATCTTCCAAAAGAGCTGGAGAAATAATATGTAAATTGTTTTAATCAGTAATTTGTTTTAGTTTTGTTTTGTTTGGATCAGTGCTTTGTTAATTAGCTTTGTTTCCTGCTAGAGGGCAAAGGGTCAGAGTTTTAAGCTACTATTATCCAGTTACTGCCTTTTTTACCCCCTGCTCTATAAAGGAAAGTCAAACCTTAACTGGGTATGCTTATTTCTTTTAGGTATGTTCCATATCTCCCTGTCCTTTCCATGATCTAACAAGATCAACTAAAAAAAAACCGAAAAAACAAATTATCGTCCATTTTTAAACCATATACTGTAAAATGTTCTTTCTACGAAAACCTGAAAACTTTAAAAAGAGTAATTTGGGCAGCCTGAGGCATTAATTAAGGATCAATGTGATAGCTTTCAGTTATGTTGAGAATCAGATATACCTTCTGAGGGGTGCCTAGGTGGCTCCTTGGTTGGGTGACTTCCTTTCAGCTCAGGTCATGATCCCAGAGTCCTGAGATTGAGCCCTGCATCGGGCTCCCAGCTCCACGGGGAGTCTGCTTCTCCCTCTGACCTTCTCCTCGCTCATGCTCTCTTTCACTGTCTCTCTCTCAAATAAATAAATAAAATATTTTAAAAAAGATATACCATCTGAATACATCAAAAAATAAAATTCTGCAGGTGAAAAGTATACTTAATCACTTTCTAAATCTTTTCAAATTGTTGATACACATGAGAATAATCAGAGAGCCAGAATATTCAAGATTTATCCCCATTGGGCCTCCTATTTCACAGCTGTTAAATAGTTTGTGTAATCTATCTCAGTGGCAGTATGCTAATTGGAATTCTGTTTCTATTTCCTGTTCTCATGCTTCTCAAATTGGAATAACTGAATCTCTGGGAAACCGTGGCAGGTTGCTGGTGGTTGATACCTCAGAATGAACAAAGTGAAATTTCCTGGAGCACCTATCTTGGAATTTTTTGTGAAAAGTTTCTGTATTTATATATTGGTGTATAACAGAGAGTGGTCATAAAGAAGACACAAGAGAAACTTCTACTAGCCATAGGTCCCTTTGAACTTTCTTTACCTTAACCTACCTTCTATCTCCTCTACTATTTAGGCACATTGATATAAATATTTGAGCTCCTCATTTTGAAAGTCTTCAGGAAAGTTTCTGTGATGTTTTTCAGATAGTTCTAGGGTTTGATACTGATGATATCATATTTCATGGCTCTTATAAAAGTGCAAAATATTCTAGAAAAGCTTGCAGAGTAAAACATAAATGTCTAATAATCCTACTACGTTGGCCAGTCTTTCTTTTTACTAGACATGCCTAATTTTGTCTCACGTAAGTCAATTCCATGACTTTGGATGACATTTTCAGCCTTTTTTACGGAAGATAATTATAACAGATATGAATTGAGAGCTTGCTTTGTATTAAGAGCCTTTCTGTATTCTCTCTTTTAACCATCACAGCACTACTCTAAGTACTAGTCTCATACATTTTTTAAAAATTTATTTTTATTTAAATTCAATTAAAATATAATGTATTAATGGTTTCAGGGGTAGAGGTCAGTGATTCATCAGTCTTATATAATACCCAGTACTCATAATATCACATGCCCTCCTTAATGTCCATTACCCATTTACCCCATCCCCCCAACCCTCCCCTCCAGCAACCCTCAGTTTGTCTCATTTATTTTTATAGGTGAGAACCTGGGCACAGAGTGGTCAGGTTACATTCTCAAAATCATACAGCCTCAGAAGGGAAGGATCCAGGATTTGACCCCAAGTGGTCCTCTTTGGAAGCCCTACCTAACTTTAAACATTATTTTTTTGTCTGTAAATAATCTTGAGTTAACACACTCCTTTGTTTAAAAACCAAATAAAATCTTTATAATTATGGATAGCAGGGTTGACTTTTGCAATGTGATGTGATCCTTACTTAACCGATGGGATCCAGGCACACAGTGCTCAGCTTTCATGAACAGCATCAAATTAACACACACTCAGAACTGCATGATCAATCCCAAACCAAAAATGAAGCTGGTGAAATTCATGTTCCATTTTCACAGGCCTCAGCTTCCACATTCTCAACTTTTCTTGGCTCATTCTCTCCAAATGCTTTCTAGCCCTCCCATCTTGTGTAAACAGAAGAGAATTTGATATTAGCCTTTATAGTGTAGTTGATGGGTTCCACTTTACATGGGTATAAATGAATCTCAGTAATGTGCCTTATCTGAAGTAAGCATCTTCATTTGAACCTTTGGTTTTATCTCTAATAGAAAGATTTGAGTCCATTAAAATACCAGCCTCAGTAACCATGTGGTAAGATAACTTGAGAGAGGTCGGCTCTTGATCTAACTCTATGTCTTCATAAGTTATTCTACTTAATGAGACCAATAGGTGAAGGTGGCCTGAGGAGCAACACTACGCAGTTTTCTTTGCTTATTTAGACCTACCTGCCTTTGGTGGACCCAAGGCTAACAGTGACCCATCAGTTGAAGCACCGCCCATTTTCCAGGAGTTTCTGGGGACAGAAGAGCACATATCTCATTGTTTTCCTTTTCTGCCAAGACTGGAATAGGTGTCTAGGGCACATCCATTCCTTCCCAAATACTCTGCACACCATCACTGCCTGTACAAAGGCTTCAAGATCAAACAGCTCAAGCTTCCTGTTTATTCTGATGTTGTGACCTTTGGTAACCAGCATCAAATTTTCATAGAAACTCTGCTCTTGTGACATCCTGAAATGCCTATGTCTTTTGTATTACTTTGATCTCTGTTAAGAAGCAGCTAAAAAGAAAACCATCTTCCTTATTAAAGGAGGCACTGCCATGGAACTTTCTTCTTTCATATGGTTTTTCTCTGTTTATATGTTTATCTTTTCCACTCGACTTATCAAAGTCATGGACTGTTTCTTTTCTCTTTGCATCCTCAGTGAAAACTTGACACAGAGTAATGTAAATGTGGAATGAGGGAATTAATGAATGAGGAGTGAATAAATACATTTTTGTTGAGTCTGTATATAACTTTAGCCTCCTTAGGGGTATGTGTAGAATAATTCTCCAACAGAAGTTAATAACACTGCAAAGTATCCAGTGGCATTAGGCAGCATAATTTATGTTACTAGAATAAGATACTAGCTTAGGCAAAACTCATCCCGTTTATGAACAAAAGGTAGGACTTAGGTATTAAGTATTAATACCTAAAATTAATACTTTTAGATTATTTAGAAAAGTCTCATTAAAAACAGGCAGAGAATCTGAATAGACATTTTTCCAAAGAAAACATACAGATGGTCAACACATACATAAAGAGGTGCTCAACATCACTCATCATCAGGGAAATGCAAATCAAAACCACAATGATATATCACTTATACCAGTTAGAATGGATTATCATCAAGAAGAGAAAAGGCAAGTGGTGAGGATGTGGAGAAAAGGGAACCCTTGCATACTCTAGATGGCATGTAAATTGGTGCAACCACTATGGAAAATAGTTATGGAAGTTCCTCAAATAATTAAAAATCCAGTAATCCCACCTTTGCTTGTATACCGAAGAAAATGAAAACAGGATATTGAAGAGATGTGTGCACTTCCCTGTTCATTGCAACATTATTCACGTAGCCAAGATAAATGTCACTGGATGGATGAATGGATAAAGAAGATGCGGCATTTGTATGCAATGTAATTTTCAGCCATGAGAAGGAAGGAAATCCTGCCATTTGTGACAGCATGGATGGAACTTGAAGGCGTTATGCTAAGTGAAATGAGCCAGACAGAGAAAGACAAATACTGTATGGTATCACATATATATGTATATAAAAGTCCAACTCATAGGAACAGAGAGTAGAAAAGTGGTTTTCAGGGACTGGGAAATATGGAAAGATTGGTAAAAGGGTACAAGCAATCTTTCAGCTAGAAGATAAATAAGGTTTGAGGTTCTGATGTATAACATGGTGACTATAGTTGATAATAGTATACTGTATAATTGAAATTTGCTAAGAGGGTGACACTCAAATGTTCTCACTGAAAGAAAAGAAGAGAGAAGAAAAGGGAAGGGAAGGGAAGGAAAAAAAAAGAGAGAGAGAAAGAAAGGGAGGAAAGAAGGAAGGAGGGAAGGAAGAAATGTGAGGTGATGGATGTGTTAGTTAACTAGATGGGGGTACCATTTCACAATGTATGTACATCAAATCAGCATGAGATACAGTTTAAATATCTTACCATTTTGTCAATTTTATTTCCATAAAGCTGAAATTTAAAACAAATGTACTTGGCAGTGTTGTTTGTTGTCAGAGAAGGTGTGGAGTTTTTTTTTTTTTTTTAATTTTTCACTGACTCCTTTAATGATGCTTCTCATATCCACTTCCTATTTGATCTTTAAAAATTAAAATCACTTGTCAAAATCATTCTTATAACCTGTCATATCTTAATGCTGTCTTAATCAAATGATATTCAAACTTGTCTGAAAGGAAGTTTGGAAATTTACAAAACATTCTGCCCACCGGATGTCAATGCTTCTTTTGGAAACACTTTTTGTATGGTTTCTCTTCTCATCATGCAAAGAGCACAGTCTGTAGTTTGAAAATCTTGACAATTTTAACATCTGGGGCTGACTTAAATCCAGGAAACTCTATGGCCATAATGATAAGGATAAACAAAGAGTATACCAAAGGTGGTCTTAAAGGAGAGACTATTTCCCCCCACTTTTCACTTACAGTAAGAAGTGAAATGAATAGGGAATTGAAGGATAACCTGTAAGTCTGAAACAGCACTTTTCCAGGTGCAGGAGAGGATGTGAAGTTGCTGACATTGGTTTTAAAAAGTTCAAACTGTAAAGAAAAGGGAAATAGTACCTGGATGGTGGTTTTTCACTGGAGCTAAGATCAAAGCTCATCATTTCTAAGTATAAAGTAAATGGAGGCTTTGGGAATTGCTCTAATTTTAATATAAGATAATTTTCCAGTTTTTGTGTACTTTCTACTGACTGATGCCTCTGTTTGCAGTTACATAGATTTGAAATGTCTGTATTTGTGAAAATTTGGCCACTTGTCTTTTAACTTGG